>NC_140022.1:14910779-15510779 GCF_964263955.1 Coregonus lavaretus
GCTACATGTTTTTACATTCTATTTATTACTCTAATATGGGTATTTGGACACTGCCTCTTTGTCTCTCACACACTGAGCACGAGCACAGTCATTATGGCCACAGCTTCCTCTGACCTGGCAGACCACCTGTGCTGTTCCATCTGCACAGACATCTACACTGAGCCTGTGTCTCTAAGCTATCAGCACACCTTCTGCAAGAGATGCCTCCAAGACAGCCTGAATGCTGGACACCAACTCTGTCAAGTGGGAAGGGCTCTGGTCAGAGACAGAATCTTCCAGATCAACAGACTGATCAGGAACGTGGCCTACCAGCTGAAACTGGAGGAAAATGCTAAAAGACAGAGAGCTACAGCCGAGAGAGGAAACAGTAGAGAGATGAATGTCGTGAACATGGAGAGCTTCTGAAGCTGTTCTGTGAGACGGACAGTAAGCTGATCTCTGTGATCTGCAGAGATGGGTGAGACGACAGAGGACACACATTCAAACCTATAAGAGAAGCACATGAGGATCTGAAAAAAGAGGTAGCCTCAGATTTATGCTACTTCAAGAAGGATATTCGTGTGCTGGAATACTCAAGAGATGAGCAGCAAAGAGAAATGTCTCAAGCAAACGAGACGTCAGATCATCTCAAAGTCCAGATCAGGTTGCTTGGTTGACAAGGAGATAGTACTTGCCAGGCTGGAAGAACAGCTAAAGGAGAAGAGAGTTAAAACGGCCTCTCTTCAGTCTGAGCTGGACCTCACTGAGCCCAGAGACTTCCTGCTCTAGTGGATGGAGAGGGGCTGCACTGAGATTAGGGAGAGGAGGAAGGAGGAGCAGTGGGTGGAGAGGAATATGATAGAGGGATTAGGATAGAGGGGAATATGATAGAGGGAATATATTGAGAGGAATGTGACAGGGAGGATTTGTTTCATTAGATCACTTTAAGACTTAAAATCTCTTAGGCTGACAGTCCCCGGAATCGGGCGCTAGAATTTCTTTAAAAAATATGTAAATGTTTACATTACTTATTTGATTGATTTCCCACCGTTTTATATTTCAGAAGACATCCATCCAGACATTCCTAGAACCACGTAAATGTCCTCTGTCGAATAAACTTGTATTTGTCTCCCTCAGGTGTTCGGATGCATCAATACATCCATTTATCACTTAACTGCAACGTTAAGTCAAAGGGGCGTTCCAGGAAAAACATTTATCGATCCTTGACTGCTTCACGGCACAGACATGGCAAAGCAATCACTGAATTTGTCTCGAGCAGGCAGAGCTAAATACATAACTTTCATAGCTCTACTATAAAGAATGTGACCTACACACTTCCTTAAACCTAAAATAAGTCAAGAAGTAATTTTGTGTGGAAGTCAAACATTTGTTCAGAACGACAAAATCGAGACCTTTACATAGCCCATCTCTCATTGTCTATAGGAGTGATGTACACTGGTCAAATTGCCCAAATGTTAATTTAGACATTTACAAATTTTAAAGATTTCGACTCTCACTAATGTCATGAAATGTTTGGCAAAGTAGTAAAGAAGGTTGTATTATACTTTTCTTGTGTACTAGATTTGGAAAGTGTTTTTTTTCTCAGACATAAATGAACAATTCCAGGTGAAAGCTAAAGGTCATAGCTTCCTGGGGGGAGGGACACCACTACATTAATAAAATATTTCCCTCTTGCTAGATTGATGACTAAAGCCCTAGTGAAACAGTGCAAAATGGTTGTCAGCTCAACTGATTAAATACAAGACCTGTTCATTGTGAAATGTATGTGTTCAAGTCTAATAATTTTGCTCTATATATTTTCTGCTCTGTATGTAATTTTATCTGTTTAAGCTGTTTGGATTGTTAATTGATATAACACAGGGCAACATTGAAAAAGAGACACTGGTCTCAATTGGGATTCCCTGTAAAAATAAAGAGGAATATGATAGAGGGAATATGATAGCGAGTATTATGATGGAGTGGAATATGATAGAGGAATATGATGGAGGGGAATATGATAGAGAATGAATGGAGGAATGTGTGACGCTCTTGAGCAACAAAGGTTGTCTGTTTGGTTATATCAACGGGAAAGACATGGATAAGAAAATGTTCAAACAATTTTAAACAATACTTTTCTATAGTCAGCTGATATTGATTTCTTTATTTAATTATTTATTAAACTTAAATGCTAAACATCAATGACACCTACTCTTCAATTACATTTTTTGGGCCTATATAATTACACATCCAGCTAATTTCATCCCTCTATGAGCATGCGTATCGTAAAGATACCGTAAGGATCACTCGACTGCAACAGCTCTCGTTGATTTAATCCATCAATGGCTCAGGTCACTTGACCAAGATAAACTTGGGGATGAGCTGCTTCTTGATTTTAGTGCTGCATTTGACCTTGTTGATCATATGACTAATAGCTGAGGCCATTGAAGAGAGATGTTTTCTTGAACCCTCATTTCTTTTTTGGAACTTTGTTACTGAGGTGACATAGACTATGGAAGACTTGTTTTACTGTAGTAAGGTCGCCTATGTATTTCATTGATGATGATGATGATGATGATGATGATGATGATGAATATTGACATTATTGGTAGGCTCAGATCGAACAAACAACCTAAGTAAGCCTGGCTGCTATTTATGATATCTAAAACATATTGACTTTTAATTAGGCAAAACACATGTAGTTTGAATGGTCAACCATTTTATATGAGTTACAGCATTTTATTTTAATAAAAAATTAGGTTATATGGATTCATTGTATATATTAGGTATGACTGTGCTGCATAGGTACAAAACATCTAAATTAAATAAACTAAATTGTGCCAGCATTTGATAACACATGAAAGCTGCGGTGGGTAACCATGGCAATGGGGACTCCATTGTGACATCACAAGATTCCGATTCTGGAAGGTTACCTGTTGCACAGACAAACTGAACAGTGCAAAGAGACTGATTCAACTAACCACTGACAAATTATTAAACAACCGTTCTATCATAGACGCTCATATCAGGATTATGTGGTTGTCTCACCTAACTACCTTAAGTTGAATGCACTAACTAACTATAAGTCGTTCTGGATAAAAGCGTCTGATAAATGGCTAAAATGTCAAATGTTATGCTGGGTGTGGGGCATGTATTTTTACACTTAGCTGGCCCATTGGCTAGGGGACCCGGGGTTGGGACAGATTGGTGCAGAGCATCTTAGAGGACACTATATATATATATATATGTGATGTATAAGTAAATAGTGCTGACTCATACAGTATGTATGTATGTACTGAATGTGATCACTTTCATCATGTCTGTTTCTTTTCTCACGCAGAATGTGAGAGATGTGAGCAACTGTCCTCTCACTGAGTTCATGGCTCCCTGTATTGACTCCCTCCCACCACTGGCTTTCACCAATCAGAGGCCTATACCAACCACGTTGCATCCCCCCTCTCCATTGGCCATACGCGCTCAGGATGCACAGCGGTTGTATTTTCATACTTTGTCCCTGAAACCTGCCAGTCTGCTGAATGCCCAGTTGCCACAGAGGCCACTGCAGATGTATCTACAGGTATGCGAGAGGACCTATGGACAGATATACATCTTTCCTCAATGCTGCATCGATACCTGCCACACTTCTTTGACGAAGACTCCGTGCAGCCACATCAGGCAGTAGAGGGCACCACTGAGGTCTCAGTTGCTCCAGTGGTAATATCTAATGTTGAGGAAGAGGACAGATTCTATCCTTACTCCCTCCCACCCCTGGCTCAGCGGTTCATTGTCAATTCATTCAATTTCCTCGAAACCTCCCAGCCTGCTGTTTCAGCCACAGAGTGCCCAGTTGCCACAGAGGCCACTGCTACCACAGCCACTTTCAAGGGAGAGAATCGATGGGTAGCTAGAAGTCTTCCTTCAGTGCTGCCTCCATGCCTGCCAACAGTCTTTGACGATGACTTCATGCCACCAGAGCAGACAGTAGAGGATACCTATGAGGTCTCAGTTGCTACAGAGACCACTGCAGGCACAGCTACTGTTGATTTTGGAGTGTACAGATCAGCAGCTAAATGCCCTGTCCCAATGCTGCCTCCAAGTCTGCCACTTGTCTTTGAAGTTGACTACAAACTGCCAGGGGAGGCAGTAGAGGACACCACCAAGTGTCCAGTTATCAGTGAAACAAACAATGATGTGTCCACTCACCTCAAAGAGGACATGGCAGCTGATCAAAGCCGTCCTGACCCTGCAGCACTGCCTCCAAGCTCGCCATGTATCCGAGACTCTGACCACAAACTGACAGAGGAGACAAAAGAGGATGCCACCGAGTCCTCCGTTACCACAGCGATCACTGCAGGCACATCCATTGTCCAGGGAGAGGACCTGTTGGGTGATAAAAGCCCGGCTCCAATGCTGCCTTCAAAGTTGCCACACATTCTAGACAATGGCCACAAGCAGCCAGAGGAGACAGTAGAGGACACCACCAAGAGTCAAGTGTCCAGGGAAGCGGCCGTTTCCGTCTCCACTGTCCACAATCTGCCAGGGGAGGCAGTAGAGGACACCAACAAGTGTCCAGTAGCCAGGGAAGCAGCCGTTTCTGTGTCCACTGTCCACAGAGAGGAGTGTTTGGCTGATAAAAGTCCTCCTGCACCTGCAACACTGCCTCTAATCCTGACCTGCACCCACAACATTGACCACAAACAGCTATGGAAGACAGTTGAGTGCACTACAAAGTGCTCAGTCGACACAGAGGCAACTGTTGCCATTTACACCTGGGATGATAAAAGTCCTCCAGGTCTGCATTCACAACAACAATGACCACAAGCAGCCAGAGGAGACAGTTGAGGACACCACAGAGTGCTTAGTTAACACAAAGGCAAGTGCAGTTGCATCCACTGTCAAGAGAAAGGAACTGATGAGTGATAAAAGCCCTGTCCTAGCACTTCCTCCAAGCTTGGCATGAATCCATGACAAGGACCACAAGCAGCCAGAGCAGAAAGGGAAGGGCACTAGTGAAGAGGTGGATCGCTGCCCTCATGCTCACCAGCTGGTCCTAGATGCTAACTTAACTCTGGCAACCCCTCTGCTCTGCATGGCCACTAAGATGCCTGTTAGAGTGAGAGCCTCCATATGCAGGTCAGAGGATGAAGAACCCAGGCCCTGGACGCTGAATGAGGCAAATTTAGGTGTCCTATTTTACACTTCTACTCTACAGGGTTGGGGGTCTGTTCCATTTCAATTCAAAGCATTGAATTAAGTACTTCCTGAATTGACTGGAATTGAAATTGAATTGACCCCAACCCTGCTACTCTATGCTCATAGTATAAAACATCACCCCTTACTAGAGTTAACATTTGTATTACGTTTGGTGTGGACCCAGGAAGAACATCTATGGCTATTACAAAATCGGTTTGGGATACAAATAAACAAGTTACCTCAATTACTGTCCTCTAAATTGTGTGCCCCATGAGGCCTTCAATGTATGTTGATCACTCAAATGTGTATTGAATGTGCCACATTGGAACAATATTACATCTAGAGTCAATGTCTTCCTGTTAGGATTATTGGACAGGCATTGACATTGAGCGTGAAGAGAGGAGCGTCAAGGAGGAGGTGAGCCCGAGGGAGGGTTTGAAGAGTGAGGCGGACCGTGCCCATTCCAAGAGCTCCAATGGGACGGTTTCATCAGAGAGAGCAGAGACCATCCTGGGAAGAGTGGGCTTTCTGGCCATGAACCTCAAGCAGAAAGTCACATTTTTAAAGATGGAGGAAAAAGAGAAAAATAAGGAACTGAATAAGAAGTTGAAAGATGACGAGAAAGAGAGAAAATAGATGAAGGCGAGAGAGAAAGAGCAAAAGAAAGCCATGAAAGCTGAGAAAAAGAGGGACAAGTTAGAACAGAAAAAGAGAGAAAAGGAAAGAAAAGAGAAGGAAAAGGCAGAGACAAAGAGGTTAGAGGGGCTGATTAAGATACACAATGCCATGATGAAAGACAGGATTAAGAAAGAGAATAAGTGGTCTGAGGAGCTGAAAAAGAGAGAGAAAGCTCAAGCTGAGCTCCTGGAGATGGAGCGAAAGATTCAAAAAAAGGAGGAGAATAAGAGAGAAAAGAGGAGGAAAGAGGAGAGGAAGAGACTGGAGAAGAGGAAAAAGAGGGATCCAAGTGGAGGTGGAACTGAGAGGGTGATAGAAGAGCAGGGAAGGGATGAAAGCTTGAAGATGAATGAGTAGACTGGGTAAGAGAGAGAGAGAAAAGAGAGATACTGTATTTTAGCATGCAATAAGGCATACCGTACACAACATTATAAACACAAAATGTTTACTTTTCACAAATTTGGGGAGTGTTGCACAGTTTAAATGTTGAATCCTAAATCGACACTAAGCACTCCTACATGTTGAAAGGATTGGATAGGTGTACATATACATTAGGTGTAATATGGCAAACAAAGCCTATCAGAGGGAAAGGTAGAGCCATTACCAGTGTTTATACCTATGGGATAGGTAGAGAAAATTCTAAAACAAATCTCACAAGCTCTCATCAATAGTCAAATGAACTACTGTTGTCTGGAGTAATGCAGCTGTTGGTGACCTAAAGAGACTTCAAATAGCACAACATTTGTAGGCCTACTGCTGCTAGGTAGCTCTCTCTCTGCTCTCCCCCTCCCCTCTGTATGTTCTTGATAGCAAGAGTGAAGTCTGGTGTGCGGGAGTCAGTGTTCCAGCTACAGCTCATTCACCATAATCACCTCAGCCTTAAAGACCCGGTCAAACTCGCCACTCATCGTCAGATCATAGTCAAGACAACCATGTTAGTCTCGCTGCTGATTCAACCTGCTTGTTTTCGCTCTTTGTGTTTTTTGCCTATTCTATTTACATTTTTCCTGTGTCACAGATTATTGGAACCTGACTCCTGCCTCCACTTCACTCCTGCCACCACCATCCCGTTTACCACTACTGGACTTCCCTTTTGGACTCACCCCGGACACTAGGACGTTACGGTACCACTCCTGCTCAGAACCTGGATCTGTTACCCTCCCTGTAGACCTGGACTTGCTCTTCCCCCTTTTGGGAAACCTGGACAATTTTACTTTGCAATAAACTTGTTAAACTTTCTCTGGCTCGGTGTAGTTGTCTACATTTGGGTTCATATCCAGTTAAATCATGACAAAAATAAGGCAGCAAGAAAGGGTCTGCAATGTGGTTATGAGATGTTCTCCATAGAATTACATAATGCACTCGAATGGCCGACTGTCAAGGAAATGATAAAAAAAACACACAAAAAAACATTTTTCATAAATGTACTGAAAGACCAACCGCAAAATGTGATTAACTGGATATGATCAAAGACGACTCGTAAAGATAATAGGAATCTGGATCTGTTTCCTTTTCTTTTTACCTTGCTTTTGTTATTATTATTATTTTTTAAAGTTTTCTTTTTACATTTCGTAAAATGTTATAATTACAAAAACATTTCATTTTAATTTCAATTTAGTAACATACTGTATCATTCAAATGAATATTATTATTTGTCTAATCATATTTTTATCCTTTGAAGCTTAATATTTTGTAATATAATGTATGACTGACATGAGGGTAATCAAAGGGAGAGAGATAAGGGTAACAATGAAGAAACTCTTCCATTACTAAGTGATGAGTGGAAGTGTACAGTGCCCTCCTGAATTATTGGCACCAGAAAGAAATATGAACAAAAAAGGCTGTGAAAACATGTCATTGTGGTCTATCAGCTTGATCTTACACTCAAAAGATCATATGAATCTACCCTTTAATTGAGTAAAAATTGTTCAAATAAAAAAAATAATCGTCATCAACAAATCATTATTATTTTGAACAAAATCTAATTGAGTGCATTTGTAAAGTATTCAGACCCCTTGACTTTTTCCACACTTTGTCTTATTCTATAATTGATTAAATTGTTTTTTTTCCTCATCAATCTACACACAATACCCCATAATGACAAATTGAGAACAGGTTTTTAGACTTTTTTATAAATGTATTAAAAAATAACAAATGGAAATATTACATTTACATAAGTATTCAGACCCTTTACTTAGTACTTTGTTGAAGCACCTTTTGCAGCGATTACAGCCTCGAGTCTTTTTGGGTATGACGCTACAAGCTTGGCACACCTGTATTTGAGGAGTTTCTCCCATTCTTCTCTGCAGATCCTCTCAAGCTCTGTCAGGTTGGATAGGGCGTGTCGCTGCACAGCTATTTTCCGGTCTCTCCAGAGATGTTAGATCGGGTTCAAGTCCGGTTTCTGGCTGGGCCACTCAAGGACATTCAGAGACTTGTCCCGAAGCCACTCCTGCGTTGTCTTGGCTGTGTGCTTAGGGTCGTTGTCCTGTTGGAAGGTGAACCTTAGCCCCAGTCTGAGGTCCTGAGCGCTCTGGAGCAGGTTTTCATCAATGATTTCTCTGTACATTGCTCTGTTCATCTTTCCCTTGATTCTGACTAGTCTACAAATAAAATAAAATAAAATTGTATTTGTCATGTGCCGAATACAACAGGTGTAGACCTTGACGTGAAATGCTTACTTACAAGCCCTTAACCAACAATGCAGTTCAAGAAATAGAGTTAAGAAAATATTTACTAAAAACACTAAAGTAAAAAATAAAATAAAAAGTAACACAATAAAATAATAATGAGGCTATTTACAAGGGGTGCCGGTACCGAGTCAATGTGTGGGGGTACAGGTTAGTTGAGGTAATTTGTACATGTAGGTAGTGGTAAATTAACTATGCATTGATAATAAACAGCGAGTAGCAGCAGTGTAAAAACAAAGGGGGGAGGTGTCAATGTAAATAGTCCGGCTGGCCATTTGATTAATTGTTCAGCACTCTTATGGCTTGGGGATAGAAGCTGTTAAGGAGCCTTTTGGACCTAGACTTGGCACTCTGGTACCGCTTGCTATGCGGTAGCAGAGAGAACAGTCTATGACTTGGGTGACTGGAGTCTTTGTAAATATTTTGGGCCTCCCTCTGACACCTCCTAGTATATAGGTCCTGGATGGCAGGAAGCTTGGCTCCAGTGATGTACTGGGCCGTACGCACTACCCTCTGTAGCGCCTTACGGTCGGATGCCGAGCAGTTGCCATACCAGGCGGTGATGCAACTGGTCAGGAAGCTCTCGATGGTGCAGCTGTAGAACTTTTTGAGGATCTTGGGACCAATGCCAAATCTTTTCAGTCTCCTGAGGTGGAAAAGGCGTTGTTGTGCCCTCTTCACGACTGTCTTGGTGTGTTTGAACCATGATAGTTTGTTGGTGATGTGGACACCAAGGAACTTGAAACTCTCGACCTGCTCCACTACAGCCCCGTCGATGTGAATGGGGCGTGTTCCCAGTCCCTGTCCCTGAAAATCCTCCCCGGAGCATGATGCTGCCACCACCATGCTTCACCGTAGGGATGGTGCCAGGTTTCCTCCAAACGTGATCTCATCCCAGGTAAGAGGGAGAGTGGCAGCAGCAGCAGGTTCTCCCCATGTGAGCTGAGTCCAGTGGACCAGTCCTGTATCCCCCCACCCAGACAGTGACAGTGGTCTAAACCATGGCTAGCTATCCACAATCTGGCTCGACTAAACAAGGTTTACCAAGAGGGAAGGAGGGAGAGGAAGGTAGAGGAAGAGAAAGAGGGAGGTAAGGAAGGAGGAAAGGGAGAAAAGTGTTCTCTCCATCACGACTGTAAGAAGGAAAGGAGGGAGAAGGCCGAGCAAGAGGAAGAGGAAGAGGTGGAAGATGACAAGGAGAGTTGATCTGTCCATCACTACCATAAGGAGATCTCTTCTGGGGGCTCTTGTTCTCTCCTCTTTCCCACAGAGGAGCACCTTTCGCAGGCAGCCCAGAGCAGACTCTCCGCTGAGAGAAGGCTAGCCCCTGGAGGTTTCACCATGGATTTATACAGAGAACCCCCCAGTACTCAAACTGCTTTACATTGTAGAGGGGGATCTAATCTCATTGGAGGCGACCCAATGACCCAGAAATGCTCCATGGACAGACTTCCTCCCTGCTCCCCGTCTCACTGGCAGGGGGCTCGTAGGAACACCCTCCCCTCCTTGACTCCAGCTCCACCCCTTACATTTTTTACATTTTTAGTCATTTAGCAGACGCTCTTATCCAGAGCGACTTACAGTTAGTGAATACATCTTTTTTTTATATATACTGGCCACCCGTGGGAATCAAACCCGCAACCCTGGCGTTGCAAACGCCATGCTCTATCAACTGAGCTACATCCCTGCCGGCCATTCCCTCCCCTACCCTGGATGACGCTGGGCGAATTGTGCGCCGCCCATGAGTCTCCCGGTCGCGGCCGTCTGCGACAGAGCCTGGATTCGAACCAGGATCTCTAGTGGCACAGTTAGCACTGCGATGCAGTGCCTTAGACCACTGCGCCACTCAGGAGCTAGACCACTGCGCCACCCTTCATCACCTGCCCCCCCTTATCATGTTATGAGTCTCACCTACAGGTCCCGCCCCCTGGCCTACCTGTTGCATGTGTAAGTATGGTGTGTCGGACACAGCTGCCCTCCACCTCCTCCCCCTCCTCCCCCTCCTTCCCTCTTTCTCCCACTCCCCCCATCTCTCACTCTCTCTCCTCCTCCCCCTCTCTTCCATTTAAAGCAATACTTAGACCAGGCTTTCTTCCTCCTCTACCCCTCTCCACCTCCTCTTCCATTCCTACTCTCTTTCTCTCCACCTCCTCCTCATCCTCCTTTGTTCCCCCTCTCCCGCCCTCCAGTGAGAGGCAGGAGGTCACCTCGCTATCACTCTATCCAGCTGGAGCCGCTGAGAGGGCGAGGAGCAGAGGAGGGGTATAGAGGAAGCCCAAAGGAGACAAGAGGGAGAGGAGGAGAGGAGGAGAGGGAGTGAGACACTATGTTAGCTGTTGTGGTGTGATATGTGTAGTTACTTGTAATAACCACTATAGCATGCTGGACACTTATTTGGTGCTTGCTGACCTCAATGTGTGCATGCATATCAACAGTCTAAAGCAGTCATCTCCAATCCAAATAATTAGTTGGAATCATTTGTTTATTAGACATTTCCAATTTATACTGTATGGATAATAAAACCCATCCTTTATTCACTTGTGTTTTAGCTTTTTCCCCACACCCACACTGAAAGTTGTTACTGTTACTTTAGTCTGTCTTGCTTTATGATAGTCACATGCCTCTACCTTTACAAGAAGTCTGTCAGTATTCTTCATGAGGGCTTTAAAGCTAATGTTAATTTGACTGTGTACTTCAAGAACATACATGTATTTTCCAAGACAGACCTGTTACTGGCTGTGTCTAAATATCCATTCTAGCGTAATACATACTTAAACTGCATACTAATTTCGCCTTTGATCTAGTAGAATTCACTCTTCTTATCTGACTCACTTGTTTGGCAACAGCTGATAGTCAGATAAATTGACGCGCTGTACCGAAATGAACGAATGACGGGAGTAAATGCAATCGCGCATTAGATGACGAATTCTGAGTACTATTGCTGCGTTCACATGCTAGTCGGAACTTGGAAACCCGGAAATGTCAGACTTGCTTACTGGTTGTATTTATACACGTGCCGCATTCAACGAACAGCAAGTCGGACATTTCAGAGTTTCCTAGGTCCGACTAGCATGTGAACGCGGCATAGTTTCTAAATTTCACATACTATAAAACTAAATGTTTTTACATACTATTTATTACTCTAATATGGGTATTTGGACACTGCCTCTTTGTCTCTCACACACTGAGCATGAGCACAGTCATTATGGCCACATCTTCCTCTGACCTGGCAGACCACCTGTGCTGTTCCATCTGCACAAACATCTACACTGAGCCTGTGTCTCTAAGCTATCAGCACACCTTCTGCAAGAGATGCCTCCAAGACAGCCTGAATGCTGGACACCAACTCTGTCAAGTGGGCAGGGCTCTGGTCAGAGACAGAATCTTCCAGATCAACAGACTGATCAGGAACGTGGCCTACCAGCTGAAACTGGAGGAAGATGCTAAAAGACAGAGAGCTACAGCCGAGAGAGGAAACAGTAGAGAGATGAATGTCGTGAACATGGAGAGGCTCTGAAGCTGTTCTGTGAGACGGACAGTAAGCTGATCTCTGTGATCTGCAGAGATGGGTGAGACGACAGAGGACACACATTCAAACCTATAAGAGAAGCACATGAGGATCTGAAAAAAGAGGTAGCCTCAGATTTATGCTACTTCAAGAAGGACATTAGTGTGCTGGAATACTCAAGAGATGAGCAGCAAAGAGAAATGTCTCAAGCAAAAGAGACGTCAGATCATCTCAAAGTCCAGATTAGGTTGCTTGGTTGACAATGAGATAGTACTTGCCAGGCTGGAGGAACAGCTAAAGGTGAAGAGAGTTAAAACTGCCTCTCTTCGGTTTGAGCTGGACCTCACTGAGACCAGAGACTTCCTGCTCTAGTGGATGGAGAGGGGCTGCACTGAGATGAGGGAGAGGAGGAAGGAGGAGGAGTGGGTGGAGAGGAATATGATTGAGAGGAATATGATAGAGGGATTAGGATAGAGGGGAATATGATAGAGGGAATATATTGAGAGGAATATGACAGAGAGGATTTGTTTCATTAGATCACTTTAAGACTGAAAATCTCTTAGGCTGACAGTCCCTGAAATTGGGCGCTAGAATTTCTGTAAAAAAATATGTAAATGTTTACATGACTTATTTGATTGATTTCCCAACCATTTTATATTTCAGAAGACATCCATCCAGACCTTCCGAGAACCCCGTAAACGTTCTCTGTCGAATAAACTTGTATTTGCCTCACTCTGGTGGTCGGCTGCATCATTACATCCATTTATATCACTTAACTGCAACGTTAAGTCAAAGGGGCATTCCAGGAAAAACATTTATCCAGCTTGAATGCTTCACGGCACAGACATGGCAAAGCAATCACTGAATTTGTCTCGAGCAGGCAGAGCTAAATACATAACTTTCATAGCTTTACTATAAAGAATGCGACCTACACACTTCCTTAAACCAAAAATAAGTCAAGAAGTAATTTTGTGTGGAAGTCAAACATTTGTTCAGAACGACAAAATTGAGACCTTTACATAGCCCTTCTCCCATTGTCTATAGCAGGGATGCACACTGGTTAAATGGCCCAAATGTTAATTTAGACATTCACAAATTTTACAGATTTTGACTATCACTAATGTCATGAATTGTTTGGCAAAGTAGTAAAGAAGGTTGTATTATACTTTTCTTGTGTACTAGATCATATGGTTTGAAAAGTTTTTTTTTTTTTCTTAGACATAAATGAACAATTCCAGGTGAAAGCTAAAGGTCATAGCTTCCTGGGGGGAGGGACACCACTACATTAATAAAATATTGCCCTCTTGCTAGATTGATGACTAAAGCCCTAGTGAAACAGTGCAAAATGGTTGTCAGCTCAACTGGTTAAATACAAGACCTGTTCATTGTGAAATGTATGTGTTCAAGTCTAATAATTTTGCTCTATATATTTTCTGCTCTGTATGTAATTTTATCTGTTTAAGCTGTTTGGACTGTTAATAGGCCCTTTTCACGTGACGTCAGACAACTTCCGTTCTGCCGCGATGCAGGTTATGTTTACATCCGGTGTCGCTTAGGAACGCTTAGCTAGTAGCACATCATTATGGAGTTCACCCAGTCCCTTTCACATCTGCCACCAATACGACTTAACGACGTAGAACGACTTGCTGACAAGTGGTCCCTTACTTCAAGATCGAAGCTTGATAAAGGCTACAAGTTCTTCGTTGAAGGTTACCTGTTTGATTATGAAGGTACGTGTTTATCATTATTTAGCTTAAATTAGCCCTATGCTAGCGAAGGTTATGAGCTGACGAGTTTCTGTTTTGCAGCCTCTTTTTAATATTACTGCTGTTTGTATCGACCGTAAGATAAGAGTCAGTAATGTATTAATTAACCCCAATCATTCCAGTGGAATCTAGACGGCACTGATCCCTGTTTAATACGGATCCGTCCACTGGCCGATGTGTATCTATCCTCAGGGGGAAAGTGCTGACTGCAAACAAAGGTGCTCCCACGAAGAATCTTAAAACTTGGTCCCTCATCTCTCCTGATCGCCCTCACCCAACGGGCACGTATTTCTCCATCAACAGGGAAATCGTGAAAACTCAGATACGGGAATTTCTGTTTGTTGTTTGAACAAAATGGTACACTGCAATAGCATCTTCTCGAAGATTGTGCCATGCTTCGGTGTTGGATGGGATACTGTTGCGATACAGACACCGGGAGAAAAGAAACAGCTAAATTAACATTCAGCTTTGACCAGGAATCAATATTTATCTAGCTATCATGCACAACAGTATTTGAATAGGTGAGTTACTATACATTCATGAATAAACTAACTGCCTAACAAAGGGTTAGATAGCTAGCTAAGTAAACTTGTTACATTACAGCCAGGCAGCAATGTAACGCTACCTTTTAACGTTATCGGTATCTGGTACTAAGTTGTTGTTAGCTAACGTTAGCCCACTTTTAAGTAACTAAGGCAGTGAACAATTATGAATTAACAATAACGTTAGCAAGTTACAAACCATTGCATATACGTAAACATTATTACTCTTAACTTTACTAATTTAACTTAAACGTACCTTTTGGAATTTCTTCAAGTAGCTAGCTTGCTAGTTAGTGGTCAACAGTTGTATTTTCGTTGAGAAGTCTCAGGTTACGGGCGAACGGAAGTGAAGTTAACCTGCTACGCGGAAAGGCGGAAGTTAGATGACGTCATCGTGAAAAGGGCCTATTGATATAACACAGGGCACCATTGAGAAAGAGACACTGGCTTTTTTTTCTGTCATCAATAGAATGCATTAGCCATTAGGCTGGCTCACTACAATTGTAACATGGCATCTCAGGTGTCAGGATGAAGCATTTTCTCACAAAAAGAGGACTCAAGCAAACTATCTCTCTTCAACAGTTTCACTAGTCATGTTAGGTCTACTTAAAATGTCACATTCATACACAAGTAATTTGAAAATAAGTTATACTACTGAAACACATTCACAATAAGTTATATTACAACCTACCTCTGAAGTAAGCAGTGTGTTCTCTCACTAATGAAATAGGACATTAATAATCTGTCAGTGGTTAGTTGAATCAGTCTCTTTGCACTGTTCAGTTTGTCTGTGCAACAGGTAACCTTCCAGAATCGGAATCTTGTGATGTCACAATGGAGTCCCCATTGCCATGGTTACCCACCGCAGCTTTCATGTGTAATCAAATGCTGGCACAATTTAGTTTATTTATTTTCTATTTTTTTGTACCTATGCAGCACAGTCATACCTAATATATACAATTAATCCATATAACCTAATTTTTTATTAAAATATAATGCTGTAACTCATATTAAATGGTTGACCATTCAAACGACATGTGTTTTGCCTAATTAAAAGTCAATTTGTTTTAGATATCATAACTAGCAGCCAGGCTTACTTAGGTTGTTTGTTCGATCTCAGCCTACCACTAATGTCAATATTTTTCATTATCATCATCATCAATGAAATACATAGGCTACCTTACTACAGTAAAACAAGTCTTCCATAGGATATGTCACCTCAGTAACAAAGTTCCAAAAAAGAAATGAGGGTTCAAGAAAATATCTCTCTTCAATGGCCTCAGCTATTAGCCATATGATCAACAAGGTCAAATGCAGCACTAAAATCAAGAAGCAGCTCATCCACAAGTTTATCTTGGTCAAGTGACCTGAGCCATTGATGGATTAAATCAACGAGAGCTGTTGCAGTCGAGTGATCCTTACGGTATCTTTACGGTATGCATGCTCATAGAGGGATAAAATTAGCTGGATGTGTAATTATATAGGCCCAAAAAATTTAATTGAAGAGTAGGTGTCATTGATGTTTAGCATTTTAGTTTAATAAATTATTAAATAAGGAAATCAATATCAGCTGACTATAGAACAGTATTTGTAGACCTGCCAACAGCGCCCATTGTTTAAAAATATATTTGTACATTTTCTTATCCATGTCTTTCCAGTTGATATAACCAAACAGACAACCTTTGTTGCTCAAGAGCGTCACACATTCCTCGATTCATTCTCTATAATATTGTCAGAGTGGTGTGTGTAGATGAGTGGAAGGAATCAGGCGCAGGATCCAGGATGACTTCAATAGACTTTATAGTACGTTCAACACGTGAACAAAATAGTCGCCAACCCAACCGGGTGGCGCAAAACAATTACGCACAAAACACAATGCGTAAAACACCAGAAAAGCGCACGCAGTGCGAACTCTCGGGACAAGCCAACAACGAGAGAAAATACCCTAACGAGGCAGTCTGACACAAAACAATCACGCATAACACCTGACCCAAACACACGAACTAAATAAGGGAAACAATTAAGACACAAATAAGGGACAGGTGTTATGAAACAGACAAAACCAACAGAACATGAAACATAGAACGGTGGCAGCTAGTACTCCGGAGACGACGACCGCCGAAGCCTGCCCGAACAAGGAAGAGGAGCAGCCTCGGCCGAAACCGTGACAGTACCCCCCCCTTGACGCGCGGCTCCAGCCGTGCGCCGACCCGGAGCTCGGGGACGACCCGGACGACGCGGAGCAGGGCGCGCAGGATGACCCCGATGGAAATCGGTCAGTAGGGACTGGTCTAAGACGTCCCTCCTTGGCACCCAGCACCGCTCCTCCGGGCCGTACCCCTCCCACTCCACGAGATATTGAAGACCCCCCATCCGGCGTCTAGAATCCAGGATGGACCTCACGGTGTACGCCGGAGCCCCCTCGATGTCCAACGGGGGCGGAGGAGTCTCCTCAATCTCAAAGTCCTGGAGTGGACCAGCTACCACCGGCCTGAGGAGAGACACATGGAACGAGGGGTTAATATTTTTGTAATCAACAGGTAGTTCTAACCTATAACTCACCTCGTTCAATCTCCTCAGGACTTTAAATGGCCCCACAAACCGCCGACCCAGCTTCCGGCAGGGCAGGCGGAGGGGCAGGTTTCTGGTTGAGAGCCAGACTCGATCTCCAGGTGCGTACACTGGCCCCTCACTGCGGTGTAGGTCGGCGCTCGTCTTCTGTCGACGTATGGCACGCTGCAGATGGACGTGTGCAGCGTCCCACGTCTCCTCCGAGCGCCGCACCCACTCATCCACAGCGGGGCCTCGATCTGGCTCTCATGCCATGGTGCCAGAACCGGCTGGTACCCTAATACACACTGAAAAGGGGTTAGTTGGGTGGAGGAGTGGCGAAGAGAGTTCTGCGCCATCTCGGCCCAGGGCACATATCTCGCCCACTCCTCCGGCCGGCCCTGACAGTATGACCTCAGAAACCTACCCACATCCTGGTTGACACGTTCAACCTGCCCATTACTCTCCGGGTGGTACCCCGAGGTAAGGCTTACCGAAACCCCCAACCGTTCCATAAATGCTCTCCACACCCTAGAGGTGAACTGGGGGCCTCGGTCAGACACTATATCCTCGGGTACCCCGTAATGCCGGAAGACATGGGTGAACAGAGCCTCAGCGGTCTGTAGGGCAGTGGGTAGACCCGGCATGGGAAGGAGACGACAGGCCTTAGAGAACCGATCCACAACGACCAGGATGGTAGTATTCCCCTGTGAGGGGGGGAGGTCGGTAACAAAATCCACCGAGAGGTGGGACCAGGGTCGTTGTGGAATCGGCAGGGGTTGTAACTTACCCCTGGGCAAATGTCTGGGCGCCTTACACTGGGCACACACCGAACAGGAGGAGACATAAATCCTCACATCCCTAGCTAACGTTGGCCACCAGTACTTTGTGCTAAGGCAGTGCACTGTCCGGCCGATACCCGGATGGCCAGAGGAGGGGGACGTATGAGCCCAACAAATGAGGCGATCGCGTACCTCGAGCGGAACGTACGTCCGACCCACAGGACACTGTGGAGGACTCGGGTCGGTGCGTAACGCCCGCTCGATCTCACCATCAACCTCCCACACCACCGGAGCAACCAGACAAGACTCCGGTAGTATGGGCGTGGACTCAACTGACCTCTCCTCTGCGTCATACCGCCGAGACAGCGCATCTGCCTTCCCGTTCTGGGACCCAGGGATGTATGTGATCTTAAACACAAACCGGGCTAGGAACATAGTCCAACGAGCCTGGCGAGGATTCAGTCTCCTAGCTGCCCGGATGTACTCCAGGTTACGATGGTCAGTTAGAATGAGGAAAGGGTGTTGAGCCCCCTCGAGCCAATGCCGCCACACCTTTAGGGCCTGTACCACGGCTAACAGCTCCCTGTCTCCTACGTCATAATTCCGCTCCGCCGGACTGAGCTTCTTAGAGTAGAACGCACAGGGACGGAGTTTAGGTGGAGTGCCAGAACGCTGGGAAAGAACGGCCCCTATCCCGGCCTCTGACGCGTCCACCTCTACTTGGAACGGTAAAGAAGGATCCGGATGCGCCAACACCGGCGCCGAGGTAAACAGGTCCTTTAGTCTCCCAAATGCCCTGTCCGCCTCAGCTGACCACCGCAAGCGCACCGGACCCCCCTTTAACAGAGACGTTATGGGAGCTGCCACCTGTCCAAAACCCCGGATAAACCTCCGGTAATAATTCGCAAAACCCAAGAACCGTTGCACCTCCTTCACAGTGGTTGGGGTCTGCCAATTACGCACAGCTGACGCCCGGTCTACCTCCATCTTCACCCCTGACGCAGACAACTGGTAACCCAGAAAGGAGACCGACTTCTGGAAAAACAGACATTTCTCTGCCTTGACATATAGGTCATGCTCCAACAGCCTCCTCAATACTCGGCGCACCAGGGCTACATGCTCAGCACGGGTAGGACTATACACCAGAATGTCGTCGATGTACACAACTACTCCCTGTCCCTGCATGTCCCGGAAAATCTCATCGACGAAGGATTGGAAGACTGAGGGAGCATTCATCAACCCATATGGCATGACTAGATACTCGTAGTGTCCGGAAGTCGTGCTAAACGCTGTCTTCCATTCATCGCCCGCTCGAATGCGTACCAAGTTATATGCGCTCCTAAGATCCAATTTTGTAAAGAACTGCGCACCGTGCAGTGACTCCGTCATAGTCGCAATCAGAGGAAGTGGATAGCTGTACTTCACTGTGATCTGATTGAGACCGCGGTAATCAATACACGGGCGCAGACCTCCATCCTTTTTCTTTACAAAAAAGAAACTTGAGGAAGCGGGTGAAACGGAGGGCCGTATGTATCCCTGTCTCAGAGACTCAGAGATGTATGTCTCCATAGCCTTTCTCTCCTCTTGAGACAAGGGATACACACGGCTCCGCGGGAGAGCTGCTCCTGACTGGAGATCTATCGCACAATCCCCCCGTCTATGAGGCGGCAGCTGCGCCGCCCGAGTCTTACTGAACGCCAGTGCCAAATCCTCATACTCGGGGGGAATCTGCAGTGCTGGCATTAGATTCGGACTCTCCACCGAGGTCGCCCCTATGGAAACACCCAGACACCGCCCCTCACATTGAGCAGACCACCCTTTAAGAGCTTTCTCTCGCCACCTAATAATAGGGTCATGAGTCATCAACCAGGGAAGACCCAGCACTACCGGATACGCAGGAGAGTCAATCAGATAGAGCTGAATTCTCTCCTCATGACCCTCCTGCGCCGTCATCTGAATGGGTGCTGTGACTTCCCTAATCAACCCAGACCCTAACGGACGACTATCTAGGGCATGGACGGGGAAAGGTTTATCCACTGGAAGGAGGGGAATCCCTAACTCTATACAGAACTGGCGATCTACAAAATTCCCAGCTGCGCCTGAATCTACCAGCGCCTTATGCTGGGAACGAGGTGCAACCTGTGGGAAACAAACAGGCAAGGTTAGGTGCACGACAGAAAGCTCTGGGTAAGCAGGGCGCCTACTCACCTGGGTGGACCCCCCAATGCGTGACCTGCCATCTCCCCCACTGGAGGACCCGCCCCAACACCTAGCCGCGGTGTGTCCTCCACGACCACAGTTGGTGCAAGGGCCAGGTCCCCTCGGGCTCCTCCTCCTCCGTTCCCTAGCGCCAGCACCTCCGAGCTCCATAGGGCTCGGCTCGGAGGTGCTGGAGAGTGGAATGGGCGAACCCCCCCCTCCGGGACGCCCACGGGTGGCGAGCAGGGTATCCAGCCGGATGGCCATGTCGACCAGCTGGTCGAACGTCAACGACGTGTCCCTGCACGCCAACTCTCGCTGGACGTCCTCCCGGAGGCTGCAGCGGAAATGGTCGATAAGGGCCCGCTCATTCCACCCTGCATCAGCCGCTAGGGTCCGGAACTCTAAGGCAAAGTCCTGGGCGCTCCTCATCCCCTGTCGGAGGTAGAACAGACGTTCCCCCGCCGCCTTCCCTTCCGGTGGATGGTCGAACACAGCACGGAAGCGGCGGGAGAACTCCGCATAGTTCGTAGTAGCGGCGTCCATTCTCCTCCACTCGGCGTTGGCCCACTCCAACGCCTTGCCGGTGAGACAGGAGATGAGGGCTGAGACGCTCTCGTGTCCCGAGGGCGCCGGGTGGACGGTGGCGAGGTAGAGCTCCACCTGCAGCAGGAATCCTTGACACCCGGCAGTGGAGCCGTCGTACGCCCTCGGGAGCGAGAGCCGAATCCTACTAGGTTCCGGAGATGAGACGGGGGGGCTGGCCGATGGGGCTGGTTCGGTTCCTGGAGGTGTGGGAACCCCGCTGGTCTCCCATCGGTGCAGAGTATTCATCACCCCCTCCAGGGCATGACAGACCTGGTTGATGCGGTCCTCCTGACCACGAAGACGTTCAGCCATCTCGGCCGTCGGCGCGGTCGCTCCTGCTGATTCCATGGGTGATGCGTGATTCTGTCAGAGTGGTGTGTGTAGATGAGTGGAAGGAATCAGGCGCAGGATCCAGGATGACTTCAATAGACTTTATAGTACGTTCAACACGTGAACAAAATAGTCGCCAACCCAACCGGGTGGCGCAAAACAATTACGCACAAAACACAATGCGTAAAACACCAGAAAAGCGCACGCAGTGCGAACTCTCGGGACAAGCCAACAACGAGAGAAAATACCCTAACGAGGCAGTCTGACACAAAACAATCACGCATAACACCTGACCCAAACACACGAACTAAATAAGGGAAACAATTAAGACACAAATAAGGGACAGGTGTTATGAAACAGACAAAACCAACAGAACATGAAACATAGAACGGTGGCAGCTAGTACTCCGGAGACGACGACCGCCGAAGCCTGCCCGAACAAGGAAGAGGAGCAGCCTCGGCCGAAACCGTGACAAATATTCCCCTCCATCATATTCCTCTATCATATTCCATCTATTATATTCCCTCTATTATATTCCCTCTGTTATATTCCTCTCCATCATATTCCACTCCATCATAATACTCGCTATCATATTCCCTCTATCATATTCCTCTTTATTTATACAGGGAATCCCAATTGAGACCAGTGTCTCTTTTTCAATGGTGCCCAGTGTTATATCAATGAACAATCCAAACAGCTTAAATAGATACAATTACATACAGAGCAGAAAATATAAAGAGCAAAATTATTAGACTTGAACACATATATTTCACAATGAACAGGTCTTACATTTACATTACATTTTAGTCATTTAGCAGACGCTCTTATCCAAAGCGACTTACAGTTAGTGGGCCCCCGTGGGAAACGAACCCACAACCCTGGCGTTGCAAGCACTACCAACTGAGCTACAGGAGGGCCTGTCTTATATTTAACCAGTTGAGCTGACAACCATTTTGCACTGTTTCACTAGGGCTATAGTCATCAATCTAGCAAGAGGGCAATATTTTATTAATGTAGTGGTGTCCCTCCCCCCAGGAAGCTATGACCTTTAGCTTTCACCTGGAATTGTTCATTTATGTCTGAGAAAAAAAAAAAACTTTTCAAACCATATGATCTAGTACACAATTAAAGTATAGTACAACCTTCTTTACTACTTTGCCAAACATTTCATGACATTAGTCATAGTCAAAATCTGCTAAATTTGTGGATGTCTAAATTAACATTTGGGCCATTTAACCAGTGTTCATCCCTCCTATTGACAAAGGGAGAAGGGCTATGTAAAGGTCTCGATTTTGTCGTTCTGAACAAATGTTGGACTTCCACACAAAATTACTTGTTGACTTCTTTTAGGTTTAAGGAAGTGTGAAGGTCGCGTTCTTTATCGTTGAGCTATGAAAGTTATGTATTTAGCTCTGCCTGCTCGAGACAAATTCAGTGATTGCTTTGCCATGTCTGTGCCGTGAAGCAGTCAAGCTGGATAAAAGTTTTTCCTGGAACGCCACTTTGATGTAGCGCTGCAGTGAAGTGATATAAATGGATGTAATTATGCAGCCGACCACCAGAGTGAGGCAAATACAAGTTTATTCGACAGAGGATGTTTACATAGTTCTAGGAAGGTCTGGATGGATGTCTTCTGAAATATAAAACGGTGGGAAATCAATCAAATAAGTCATGTAAACATTTACATATTTTTTAAAGAAATTCTAGCGCCCGATTTCGGGGACTTTCAGCCTAAGAGATTTTATGGCTTAAAGTGATCTAATGAAAAAACAAATCCTCTCTGTCACATTCCTCTCAATATATTCCCTCTATCATATTCCCCTCCATCCTAATCCCTCTATCATATTCCTCTCTATCATATTCCTCTCCAACCACTCCTCCTCCTTCCTCCTCTCCCTAATCTCAGTGCAGCCCCTCTCCATCCACTAGAGCAGGAAGTCTCTGGGCTCAGTGAGGTCCAGCTCAGACTGAAGAGAGGCCGTTTTAACTCTCTTCTCCTTTAGCTGTTCCTCCAGCCTGGCAAGTACTATCTCCTTGTCAACCAAGCAACCTGATCTGGACTTTGAGATGATCTGACGTCTCTTTTGCTTGAGACATTTCTCTTTGCTGCTCATCTCTTGAGTATTCCAGTACACGAATATCCTTCTTAAAGTAGCATAAATCTGAGGCTACCTCTTTTTTCAGATCCTCATGTGCTTCTCTTATAGGTTTGAATGTGTGTCCTCTGTCGTCTCACCCATCTCTGCAGATCACAGAGATCAGATTACTGTCCGTCTCACAGAACAGCTTCAGAGCCTCTCCATGTTCACGACATTCATCTCTCTACTGTTTCCTCTCTCGGCTGTAGCTCTCTGTCTTTTAGCATTTTCCTCCAGCTTCAGCTCGAAGGCCACGTTCCTGATCAGTCTGTTGATCTGGAAGATTCTGTCTCTGACCAGAGAGTCTTGGAGGCATCTCTTGCAGAAGGTGTGCTGATAGCTCAGAGACACAGGCTCAGTGTAGATGTCTGTGCAGATGGAACAGCACAGGTGGCCATAATGACTGTGCTCATGCTCAGTGTGTGAGAGGCAGTGTCCGAATACCCATATTAGAGTACTAAATAGTATATAAAAACATTAAGTTTTTTAGTATGTGAAATTTAGAAATTATGCCGCGTTCACATGCTAGTCGGACCTAGGAAACTCTGAAATGTCTGACTTGCTGTTCGTTGAATGCGCCACGTGTATAACTACAACCAGTAAGCAAGTCTGACATTTCCGGGTTTCCAAGTTCCGACTAGCATGTGAACGCGGCAATAGTACTCAGAATTCGTCATCTAATGAGCGATTGCATTGACTCCCGTCATTTGTTCATTTCGGTACAGCGCGTCAATTTATCTGACTATCAGCTGTTGCAAAACAAGTGAGTCAGAAAAGAAGAGTGCATTCTACTAGATCAAAGGCGAAATTAGTATGCAGTTTAAGTATGTATTACGCTAGAATGGATATTTAGACACGGCCAGTAACAGGTCTGTCTTGGAAAATACATGTATATTCTTGAAGTACACAGTCAAATTAACATTAGCTTTAAAGCCCTCATGAAGAATACTGATAGACTTCTTGTAATGGTAGAGGCATGTGACTATCATAAAGCAAGACAGACTAAAGTAACAGTAACAACTTTCAGTGTGGGTGTGGGGAAAAAGCTAAAACACAAGTAAATAAAGGATGGGTTTTATTATCCATACAGTATAAATAGGAAATGTCTAATAAACAAATGATTCCAACTAATTCTTTGGATTGGAGATGACTGCTTTAGACTGTTGATATGCATGCACACATTGAGGTCAGCAAGCACCAAACAAGTGTCCAGCATGCTATAGTGGTTATTACAAGTAACTACACACATCACACCACAACAGCTAACATAGTGTCTCACTCCCTCTCCTCCTCTCCACCTCTCCCTCTTGTCTCCTCTGTTCTTCCTCTATTCCTCCTCCTCTCCTCCTCGCCCTCTCAGCGGCTCCAGCTGGATAGAGTGACGGCGAGGTGGCCTCCTGCCTCTCTCACTGGAGGGCGGGAGAGGGGGAACAAAGAGGAGGAGGAGGAGGTGGAGAGAAAGAGAGTAGGAATGGAAGAGGAGGTGGAGAGGGGTAGAGGAGGCAGAAAGCCTGGTCTAAGTATTGCTTTAAAGGGAAGAGAGGGGGACGAAGAGAGAGTGCGAGAGATGGGGGGAGTGGGAGAAAGAGGGGAGGAGGGGGAGGAGGGGGAGGGCAGCTGTTTCCGACACTCCATCCTTACACCTGCAACAGGTAGGCCAGGGGGTGGGACCTGTAGGTGAGACTCATAACATGATAAGGGGGGCAGGTGAAGAAGGGGTGGAGCTGGAGTCAAGGAGGGGAGGGTGTTCCTACGAGCCCCCTGCCAGCGAGACGGTTGAGCAGGGAGGAAGTCTGTCCACGGAGCATTTCTGGGTCATTGGGTCGCCTCCAATGAGATTACATCCCCCTCTACAATATAAAGCAGTTTGAGTACTGGGGGGTTCTCTGTATAAATCCAAGGTGAAACCTCCAGGGGCTAGCCTTCTCTCAGGAGAGAGTCTGCTCTGGGCTGCCTGCGAAAGGTGCTCCTCTGTGGGAAAGAGGAGAGAACAAGAGGCCCCAGAAGAGATCTCCTTATGGTAGTGATGGACATATCAACTATCCTTGTCATCTTCCACCTCTTCCTCTTCCTCTTCTTCTTGCTCGGCCTTCTCCCTCCTTTCCTTCTTACAGTCGTGATGGAGAGAACCCTTTTCTACCTTTCCTCCTTCCTCTCCTCCCTCTTTCTCTTCCTCTACCTTCCTCTCCCTCCTTCCCTCTTGGTAGACCTTGTTTAGTCAAGCCAGATTGTGGATAGCTAGCCATGGTTCAGACCACTGTGGCTCTCTGGGAGGGGAGTTACAGGACTGGTCCACTGGACTCAGCTCACATGGGGAGAACCTGCTGCTGCTGCCACTCCCCCTCTTAACTAGGATGAGATCACGTTTGGAGGAAACCTGGCACCATCCCTACGGTGAAGCATGGTGGTGCCAGCATCATGCTGTGGGGAGGATTTTCAGGGACAGGGACTGGGAACACGCCCCATTTGCATCGACGGGGCTGTAGTGGAGCGGGTCGAGAGTTTCAAGTTCCTTGGTGTCCACATCACCAACAAACTTTCATGGTTCAAACACACCAAGACAGTCGTGAAGAGGGCACGACAACGCCTTTTCCACCTCAGGAGACTGAAAAGATTTGACATTGGTCCCAAGATCCTCAAAAAGTTAAACAGCTGCACCATCGAGATTATCCTAACCGGTTGCATCACCGCCTGGTATGGCAACTGCTCGGCATCCGACCGTAAGGCGCTACAGAGGGTAGTGCGTACGGCCCAGTACATCACTGGGGCCAAGCTTCCTGCCATCCAGGACCTATATACTAGGCGGTGTCAGAAGGCAAGCGGTACCAGAGTGCCAAGTCTAGGTCCAAAAGGCTCCTTAACAGCTTCTACCCCCAAGCCATAAGACTGCTGAACAATTAATCAAATGGCCACCCGGACTATTTACATTGACACCTCCCCCCTTTGTTTTTACACTGGTAATA
This sequence comes from Coregonus lavaretus, assembly GCF_964263955.1. Lineage (NCBI taxonomy): Eukaryota > Metazoa > Chordata > Actinopteri > Salmoniformes > Salmonidae > Coregonus > Coregonus lavaretus. The sequence continues at coordinate 14,936,683 of NC_140022.1, forward strand.
GGAATCTGGATCGGTTTCCTTTTCTTTTCTTTTTACCTTGCTTTTGTTATTATTATTATTTTTTAAAGTTTTCTTTTTACATTTCGTAAAATGTTATAATTACAAAAACATTTCATTTTAATTTCAATTTAGTAACATACTGTATCATTCAAATAAATATTATTATTTGTCTAATCATATTTTGCCAGCTAACTGGGTGGCAGGCTGCAATCAGTAGCTGTAATTAAGTACAGCAGCCATCAACCATCTAACGTTAATGCCTCGGATAATGAGGTTAGAAGAACAGCTGAATGGTCGGTAGCTAGCTGGCTCAATTACAGGTACTCTTAAGCGTGAAATAACATTGGAAACAACTAACCACAGTTGCTAAAAGTTACCAGTAGCTACCCACTAGCTAGCTAGCTTTGTTGGTCCAAGTGGTGGGTTAGCTAGCACTCGTGCTTCGCCGGGGTCCACCGAATAGAATACTTACCTACAATAATTACCTACAATAACCTACAATAACTACCTAAGTAAACTACCTATAATACCTGACTACAATACCTACATACAATCTAAATACATGGTTTAAGCTTTACTCAACAACATATAAGAAGCCAGCTTATCTCCTGCTAGAGAAAACACAACCTCTCCCGACAACCTCGAGGCAAGAGACCTTTCTCTCTTTCTCGTCATCTTTCAACTTCTTATTCAGTTCCTTATTTTTCTCTTTTTCCTCCATCTTTAAAAATGTGACTTTCTGCTTGAGGTTCATGGCCAGAAAGCCCACTCTTCCCAGGATGGTCTCTGCTCTCTCTGATGAAACCGTCCCATTGGAGCTCTTGGAATGGGCACGGTCCGCCTCACTCTTCAAACCCTCCCTCGGGCTCACCTCCTCCTTGACGCTCCTCTCTTCACTCTCAATGTCAATGCCTGTCCAATAATCCTAACAGGAAGACATTGACTCTAGATGTAATATTGTTCCAATGTGGCACATTCAATACACATTTGAGTGATCAACATACATTGATGGCCTCATGGGGCACACAATTTAGAGGACAGTAATTGAGGTAACTTGTTTATTTGTATCCCAAACCGATTTTGTAATAGCCATAGATGTTCTTCCTGGGTCCACACCAAACGTAATACAAATGTTAACCCTAGTAAGGGGTGATGTTTTATACTATGAGCATAGATTAGCAGGGTTGGGGTCAATTCAATTTCAATTCCAGTCAATTCAGGAAGTACTTAATTCAATGCTTTGAATTGAAATGGAACAGACCCCCAACCCTGTAGAGTAAAAGTTTAAAATAGGACACCTACCTTTGCCTTTTTCAGCGTCCAGGGCCTGGGTTCCTCATCCTCTGACCTGCATATGGAGGCTCTCACTCTAACAGGCGTCTTAGTGGCCATGCAGAGCAGAGGGGTTGCCAGAGTTAAGTTAGCATCTGGGACCAGCTGGTGAGCATGAGGGCAGCGATCCACCTCTTCACTAGTGCCCTTCCCTTTCTGCTCTGGCTGCTTGTGGTCCTTGTCATGGATGCATGCCAGGCTTGGAGGAAGTGCTAGGACAGGGCTTTTATCACTCATCAGTTACTCTCTCTTGACAGTGGATGCAACTGCACTTGCCTCTGTGTTAACTGAGCACTATGTGGTGTCCTCAACTGTCTCCTCTGGCTGCTTGTGGTCATTGTTGTTGTGAATGCATTGCAGACCTGGAGGACTTTTATCATCCCAGGTGTAAATAGTAACAGTTGCCTCTGTGTCGACTGAGCACTTTGTAGTGCACTCAACTGTCTTCCATAGCGGTTTGTGGTCATTGTTGTGGGTGCAGGTCAGGATTAGAGGCAGTGTTGCAGGTGCAGGAGGACTTTTATCAGCCAAACACTCCTCCGTGTGGACAGTGGACACAGAAACGGCTGCTTCCCTGGCAACTGGACACTTGTTGGTGTCCTCTACTGCCTCCCCTGGCAGATTGTGGACAGTGGAGACGGAAACGGCCGCTTCCCTGGACACTTGACTCTTGGTGGTGTCCTCTACTGCCTCCTCTGGCTGCTTGTGGCCATTGTCTAGAATGTGTGGCAACTTTGAAGGCAGCATTGGAGCCGGGCTTTTATCACCCAACAGGTTCTCTCCCTGGACAATGGATGTGCCTGCAGTGATCGCTGTGGTAACGGAGGACTCGGTGGCATCCTCTTTTGTCTCCTCTGTCAGTTTGTGGTCAGAGTCTCGGATACATGGCGAGCTTGGAGGCAGTGCTGCAGGGTCAGGAGGGCTTTGATCAGCTGCCATGTCCTCTTTGAGGTGAGTGGACACATCATTGTTTGTTTCACTGATAACTGGACACTTGGTGGTGTCCTCTACTGCCTCCCCTGGCAGTTTGTAGTCAACTTCAAAGACAAGTGGCAGACTTGGAGTCAGCATTGGGACAGGGCATTTAGCTGCTGATCTGTACACTCCAAAATCAACAGTAGCTGTGCCTGCAGTGGTCTCTGTAGCAACTGAGACCTCATAGGTATCCTCTACTGTCTGCTCTGATGGCATGAAGTCATCGTCAAAGACTGTTGGCAGGCATGTAGGCAGCACTGAAGGAAGACTTCTAGCTGCCCATCGATTCTCTCCCTTGACAGTGGCTGTGGTAGCAGTGGTCTCTGTGGCAACTGGGCACTCTGTGGCTGAAATAGCAGGCTTAGAGGTTTCGAGGAAATTGAATGAATTGCCAATGAACCGCTGAGCCAGGGGTGGGAGGGAGTAATGATAGAATCTGTCCTCTTCCTCAACATTAGATATTGCCACTGGAGCAACTGAGACCTCAGTGGTGCCCTCTACTGCCTGATGTGGCTGCATGGAGTCTTCGTCAAAGAAGTGTGGCAGGTATCGATGCAGCATTGAGGAAAGATGTATATCTGTCCATAGGTCCTCTCGTATACCTGTAGATGCATCTGCAGTGGCCTCTGTGGCAACTGGGCATTCAGCAGACTGGCAGGTTTCAGGGACAAAGTATGAACATACAATGAACCGCTGTGCATCCTGAGCGCGTATGGCAAATGGAGAGGGGGGATGCAACATGGTAGGTATAGGCCTCTGATTGGTGAAAGCCAGTGGTGGGAGGGAGTCAATACAGGGAGCCATGAACTCAGTGAGAGGACAGTTGCTCACATCTCACACATTCTGCGTGAGAAAAGAAACAGACATGATGAAAGTGATCACATTCAGTACATACATACATACATACTGTATGAGTCAGCACTACTTACTTATACATCACATATATATATATATATATATATATATATATATATATATATATATATATATATATATATATATATATATAGTGTCCTCTAAGATGCTCTGCACCAGTCTGTCCCAACCCTTCGTCCCCTAGCCAATGGGCCAGCTAAGTGTAAAAATACATGCCCCACACCCAGCATAACATTTGACATTTTAGCCATTTATCAGACGCTTTTATCCAGAACGACTTATAGTTAGTTAGTGCATTCAACTTAAGGTAGCTAGGTGAGACAACCACATAATCCTGATATGAGCGTCTATGATAGAACGGTTGTTTATTTTTTATGACCAGACAACCATAAGAACTGAGGACATAAATTCACTGAAACAGACAGACACGATACAACACATTTAGACAAGAACAGTTATAAGCATTGCCATGGTGTAGCCTAATACAAAAAGAAATAAGGACAAAACATTGTTAGCTTACATTCCATGGCATTTGGAACATTTTGCCCTTACAATAACTTATATTTGCTTTAATTAATATTGTTAAACAGAACTCTTGTCGACTTTGTCAAAGTTGGTCTTGTTACCTCCTCAATCAGTCTTGGCATTTTCCTCGTCTTGAACCAAATCCTCTTCATCTTCTTCTCCTGATCCTTCTGGATCTGCAAAACCAGAGCCAACCTGGCTCCCAGCTCCATCACGTAGTCTGTCTAGATCGCCCTTTCCTCCAACCGACACTCACCCCTCCTCTGTGTCAGCGTTGAACCCTCCATGTCTTCCTCTTAGCTAACAATAACTCTGGAAAATACACAACGTTGTAGTAAGTGGGTGTTGCTAACCAAATAATAATGCATCTCTTTACAATGTGCACACATTTTCTTCCCAGCTACTTACAATTAATCAAGTGAGAATCCTGATCCAGATATGTTTAGGCAATAGGCCTATCTGAATTACTAGTAAAAAGTTGGCTACTGGAAAAGCGACCAAGTTCAAATGAATCGATTTTGGCTGTTCTTATCATTTCGTGAACAATATCCTTCATGACATCATCATTGTGATAAAAGGCGTTGCCATGGCAGATGAAAAAGCACAACACAGACTTTAAAAAGCAAACTTCAGGGTCTTTCTGTACCTTACTATTGAGCCTTATTCAACCCCTCATGTAGCTCTACTCCATATTGGGCCTGGTTCTCACAAACCACACTAATCACTTCCATCATATCATTGAAAACACTGTGTTTTGGGTAGAAAAAGACTCTATGTCCATGCAGGACCTAACTTGTACAGTTTCATCTATTTTAAAAACCAAGGAGGTAAAAATGCCAGTCTTCTCTTTGAGTGCCCTTGAGTGCACCTCAATTTAAAGAGGTCTATCAATTCAACCATTTGAAATGGATGTCCATTCAATTAAGAACATATTATTCTTATTAGAAATTAATCAGCTACAAATTAGGTAGGCGTACTTGTTTTTTTACACAACCTACTCTTTTGGTACATATTTATTGAGATAATTGATTACAACATATGTTGGTGATTAACACAGAGAGAGGTTTTTTTTCTGTCATCAATAGAATGCATTAGCCATTAGGCTGGCTCACTACAATTGTAACATGACATCTCAGGTGTCAGGATGAAGCATTTTCTCACAAAAAGAGGACTCAAGCAAACTATCTCTCTTCAACAGTTTCACTAGTCATGTTAGGTCTACTTAAAATGTCACATTCATACACAAGTAATTTGAAAATAAGTTATACTACTGAAACACATTCACAATAAGTTATATTACAACCTACCTCTGAAGTAAGCAGTGTGTTCTCTCACTAATGAAATAGGACATTAATAATTTGTCAGTGGTTAGTTGAATCAGTCTCTTTGCACTGTTCAGTTTGTCTGTGCAACAGGTAACCTTCCAGAATCGGACTCTTGTGATGTCACAATGGAGTCCCCATTGCCATGGTTACCCACAGCAGCTTTCATGTGTTATCAAATGCTGGCACAATTTAGTTTATTTATTTTAGATTTTTTGTACCTATGCAGCACAGTCATACCTAATATATACCATGAATCCATATAACCTAATTTTTTATTAAAATAAAATGCTGTAACTCATGTAAAATGGTTGACCATTCAAACGACATGTGTTTTGCCTAATTAAAAGTCTATATGTTTTAGATATCATAAATAGCAGCCAGGCTTACTTAGGTTGTTTGTTCGATCTCAGCCTACCACTAATGCCAATATTTTTCATCATCATCATCATCATCAATGAAATACATAGGCTACCTTACTACAGTAAAACAAGTCTTCCATAGTCTATGTCACCTCAGTAACAAAGTTCCAAAAAAGAAATGAGGGTTCAAGAAAACATCTCTCTTCAATGGCCTCAGCTATTAGCCATATGATCAACAAGGTCAACTGCAGCACTAAAATCAAGAAGCAGCTCATCCACAAGTTTATCTTGGTCAAGTGATCTGAGCCATTGATCGATTCAATCAACGAGAGCTGTTGCAGTCGAGTGATCCTTACGGTATCTTTACGGTACGCATGCTCATAGAGGGATAAAATTAGCTGGATGTGTAATTATATAGGCCCAAAAAATGTAATTGAAGAGTAGGTGTCATTGATGTTTAGCATTTAAGTGTAATAAATAATTAAATAAAGAAATCAATATCAGCTGACTATAGAAAAGTATTGTTTAAAATTATGTTTGAACATTTTCTTATCCGTGTCTTTCCAGTTGATATAACCAAACAGACAACCTTTGTTGCTCAAGAGCGTCACACATTCCTCCATTCATTCTCTATCATATTCCCCTCCACCAAATTCCTCTATCATATTCCCTCCATCATATTCTCTCTATTATATTTCTCTCCATCATATTCTCTCTATTATATTTCTCTCCATCATATTCCACTCCATCATAATACTCGCTATCATATTCCCTCTATCATATTCCTCTTTATTTTTACAGGGAATCCCAATTGAGACCAGTGTCTCTTTTTCAATGGTGCCCTGTGTTATATCAATTAACAATCCAAACAGCTTAAACAGATAAAATTACATACAGAGTAGAAAATATATAGAGCAAAATTATTAGACTTGAACACATACATTTCACAATGAACAGGTCTTGTATTTAACCAGTTGAGCTGACAACCATTTTGCACTGTTTCACTAGGGCTTTAGTCATCAATCTAGCAAGAGGGAAATATTTTATTAATGTAGTGGTGTCCCTCCCCCCAGGAAGCTACGACCTTTAGCTTTCACCTGGAATTGTTCATTTATGTCTGAGAAAAAAAACACTTTCCAAACCATATGATCTAGTACACAAGAAAAGTATAATACAACCTTCTTTACTACTGTTAGAGCCGATTTGGGCATATTTTGTATAAAAGACTGAACATACTGAGCTCCATGTACATTTGTGTAAATATATTAAATATTAATGTATATGATGAAATATTAGGTACGTACCTTTATGATTTATTTACCGGATTGAGATATATTCATTTGTTATTAGTGTAACTCAGTTTTTGGCCCCCCCTCTTGCCCATTCATTGTACTGTGTTAATTGTGTTAGTATAAAGGCAGGAAGTTGGGCCTTCGGGGGGGGAGTCCTTGCTAGATGCGGGAGCGGTATAGTTTTTTGACCATATAGACATACAGAAATACAGACAGACAGGTCATATTATATTATGTATTTGCATTTCAAGTAATCTCTGCTTTAAGTTGATTGGAGAATAACTTTTTGTTAGATAAGAAGAATAAACATTTTTTGTTGCACTATATCCCTGGATCTCATTGAATGTTTGGCCGTTTGGAAACGTTGAGTGTGGACTGTATGCGTCCGAAACAACCCCGCTTCAGGCTAGGGCAGTGGCTATGGTAAAGAGGAAAGGAAGCCACTACAACTACTTTGCCAAACATTTCATGACATTAGTAAGAGTCAAAATCTGTAAAATGTGTGAATGTCTAAATTAACATTTGGGCAATTTGACCAGTGTACATCACTCCTATAGACAATGAGAGATGGGCTATGTAAACGTCTCGATTTTGTCGTTCTGAACAAATGTTTGACTTCCACACAAAATTACTTCTTGACTTATTTTAGGTTTAAGGAAGTGTGTAGGTTTAAACTATTGCTTTAAAGGGAAGAGAGGGGGAGGAGGAGAGAGAGAGCGCGAGAGATGGGGGAGTGGGAGAAAGAGGGAAGGAGGGGGAGGAGGGGGAGGAGGGGGAGGAGGTGGAGGGCAGCTGTGTCCGACACACCATACTTACACCTGCAACAGGTAGGCCAGGGGGCGGGACCTGTAGGTGAGACTCATAACATGATAAGGGGGGCAGGTGAAGAAGGGGTGTTGCTGGAGTCAAGGAAGGGAGGGTGTTCCTACGAGCCCCCTGCCAGCGAGACGGGGAGCAGGGAGGAAGTCTGTCCATGGAGCATTTCTGGGTCATTGGGTCGCCTCCAATGAGATTAGATCACCCTCTACAATGTAAAGCAGTTTGAGTACTGGGGGGTTCTCTGTATAAATCCAAGGTGAAACCTCCAGGGGCTAGCCTTCTCTCAGCGGAGAGTCTGCTCTGGGCTGCCTGCGAAAGGTGCTCCTCTGTGGGAAAGAGGAGAGAACAAGAGGCCCCAGAAGAGATCTCCTTATGGTAGTGATGGACAGATCAACTCTCCTTGTTATCTTCCACCTCTTCCTCTTCCTCTTGCTCGGCCTTCTCCCTCCTTTCCTTCTTACAGTCTTACAGTCCTTCTTACAGTCATTTTCTCCCTTTCCTCCTTCCTCTCCTCCCTCTTTCTCTTCCTCTACCTTCCTCTCCCTCCTTCCCTCTTGGTAAACCTTGTTTAGTCGAGCCAGATTGTGGATAGCTAGCCATGGTTTAGACCACTGTCGCTGTCTGGGTGGGGGGATACAGGACTGGTCCACTGGACTCAGCTCACATGGGGAGAACCTGCTGCTGCTGCCACTCCCCCTCTTACCTGGGATGAGATCACGTTTGGAGGAAACATGGCACCATCAATACGGTGAAGCATGGTGGTGGCAGCATCATGCTTCGGGGAGGATTTTCAGGGACAGGGACTGGGAACACGCCCCATTCACATCGACGGGGCTGTAGTGGAGCAGGTCGAGAGTTTCAAGTTCCTTGGTGTCCATATCACCAACAAACTATCATGGTTCAAACACACCAAGACAGTCGTGAAGAGGGCACGACAACACCTTTTCCACCTCAGGAGACTGAAAAGATTTGGCATTGGTCCCAAGATCCTCAAAAAGTTCTACAGCTGCACCATCGAGAGCTTCCTGACCAGTTGCATCACCGCCTGGCATGGCAACTGCTCGGCATCCGACCGTAAGGCGCTACAGAGGGTAGTGCGTACGGCCCAGTACATCACTGGAGCCAAGCTTCCTGCCATCCAGGACCTATATACTTGGAGGTGTAAGAGGGAGGCCCAAAAAATTGACAAAGACTCCAGTCACCCAAGTCATAGACTGTTCTCTCTGCTACCGCACAGCAAGCGGTACCAGAGTGCCAAGTCTAGGTCCAAAAGGCTCCTTAACAGCTTCTATCCCCAATTCATAAGACTGCTGAACAATTAATCAAATGGCCACCCGGACTATTTACATTGACACCTCCCCCCTTTGTTTTTACACTGGTAATAGGAATCTGGATCGGTTTCCTTTTCTTTTTACCTTGCTTTTGTTATTATTATTATTTTTTAAAGTTTTCTTTTTACATTTCGTAAAATGTTATAATTACAAAAACATTTCATTTTAATTTCAATTTAGTAACATACTGTATCATTAAAATAAATATTATTATTTGTCTAATCATATTTTGCCAGCTAACTGGGTGGCAGGCTGCAATCAGTAGCTGTAATTAAGTACAGCAGCCACCAACCATCTAACGTTAATGCCTCGGATAATGAGGTTAGAAGAACAGCTGAATGGTCGGTAGCTAGCTGGCTCAATTACAGGTACTCTTAAGCGTGAAATAACATTGGAAACAACTAACCACAGTCGCTAAAAGTTACCAGTAGCTACCCACTAGCTAGCTAGCTTTGTTGGTCCAAGTGGTGGGTTAGCTAGCACTCGTGCTTCGCCGGGGTCCACCGAATAGAAAACTTACCTACAATAATTACCTACAATAACCTACAATAACTACCTAAGTAAACTACCTATAATACCTGACTACAATACCTACATACAATCTAAATACATGGTTTAAGCTTTACTCAACAACATATAAGAAGCCAGCTTATCTCCTGCTAGAGAAAACACAACCTCTCCCGACAACCTCGAGGCAAGAGACCTTTCTCTCTTTCTCGTCATCTTTCAACTTCTTATTCAGTTCCTTGTTTTTCTCTTTTTCCTCCATCTTTAAAAATGTGACTTTCTGCTTGAGGTTCATGGCCAGAAAGCCCACTCTTCCCAGGATGGTCTCTGCTCTCTCTGATGAAACCGTCCCATTGGAGCTCTTGGAATGGGCACGGTCCGCCTCACTCTTCAAACCCTCCCTCGGGCTCACCTCCTCCTTGACGCTCCTCTCTTCACTCTCAATGTCAATGCCTGTCCAATAATCCTAACAGGAAGACATTGACTCTAGATGTAATATTGTTCCAATGTGGCACATTCAATACACATTTGAGTGATCAACATACATTGATGGCCTCATGGGGCACACAATTTAGAGGACAGTAATTGAGGTAACTTGTTTATTTGTATCCCAAACCGATTTTGTAATAGCCATAGATATTCTTCCTGGGTCCACACCAAACGTAATACAAATGTTAACCCTAGTAAGGGGTGATGTTTTATTTTATGAGCATAGATTAGCAGGGTTGGGGTCAATTCAATTTCAATTCCAGTCAATTCAGGAAGTACTTAATTCAATGCTTTGAATTGAAATGGAACAGACCCCCAACCCTGTAGAGTAGAAGTGTAAAATAGGACACCTACCTTTGCCTTTTTCAGCGTCCAGGGCCTGGGTTCCTCATCCTCTGACCTGCATATGGAGGCTCTCACTCTAACAGGCGTCTTAGTGGCCATGCAGAGCAGAGGGGTTGCCAGAGTTAAGTTAGCATCTGGGACCAGCTGGTGAGCATGAGGGCAGCGATCCACCTCTTCACTAGTGCCCTTCCCTTTCTGCTCTGGCTGCTTGTGGTCCTTGTCATGGATGCATGCCAGGCTTGGAGGAAGTGCTAGGACAGGGCTTTTATCACTCATCAGTTCCTCTCTCTTGACAGTGGATGCAACTGCACTTGCCTCTGTGTTAACTGAGCACTATGTGGTGTCCTCAACTGTCTCCTCTGGCTGCTTGTGGTCATTGTTGTTGTGAATGCATTGCAGACCTGGAGGACTTTTATCATCCCAGGTGTAAATAGCAACAGTTGCCTCTGTGTCGACTGAGCACTTTGTAGTGCACTCAACTGTCTTCCATAGCGGTTTGTGGTCATTGTTGTGGGTGCAGGTCAGTATTAGAGGCAGTGTTGCAGGTGCAGGAGGACTTTTATCAGCCAAACACTCCTCCGTGTGGACAGTGGACACAGAAACGGCTGCTTCCCTGGCAACTGGACACTTGTTGGTGTCCTCTAAAGCCTCCCCTGGCAGAGTGTGGACAGTGGAGACGGAAACGGCCGCTTCCCTGGACACTTGACTCTTGGTGGTGTCCTCTACTGCCTCCTCTGGCTGCTTGTGGCCATTGTCTAGAATGTGTGGCAACTTTGAAGGCAGCATTGGAGCCGGGCTTTTATCACCCAACAGGTTCTCTCCCTGGACAATGGATGTGCCTGCAGTGATCGCTGTGGTAACGGAGGACTCGGTGGCATCCTCTTTTGTCTCCTCTGTCAGTTTGTGGTCAGAGTCTCGGATACATGGCGAGCTTGGAGGCAGTGCTGCAGGGTCAGGAGGGCTTTGATCAGCTGCCATGTCCTCTTTGAGGTGAGTGGACACATCATTGTTTGTTTCACTGATAACTGGACACTTGGTGGTGTCCTCTACTGCCTCCCCTGTCAGTTTGTAGTCAACTTCAAAGACAAGTGGCAGACTTGGAGGCAGCATTGGGACCGGGCATTTAGCTGCTGATCTGTACACTCCAAAATCAACAGTAGCTGTGCCTGCAGTGGTCTCTGTAGCAACTGAGACCTCATAGGTATCCTCTACTGTCTGCTCTGATGGCATGAAGTCATCGTCAAAGACTGTTGGCAGGCATGTAGGCAGCACTGAAGGAAGACTTCTAGCTGCCCATCGATTCTCTCCCTTGACAGTGGCTGTGGTAGCAGTGGTCTCTGTGGCAACTGGGCACTCTGTGGCTGAAACAGCAGGCTTAGAGGTTTCGAGGAAATTGAATGAATTGCCAATGAACCGCTGAGCCAGGGGTGGGAGGGAGTAATGATAGAATCTGTCCTCTTCCTCAACGTTAGATATTGCCACTGGAGCAACTGAGACCTCAGTGGTGCCCTCTACTGCCTGATGTGGCTGCATGAAGTCTTCGTCAAAGAAGTGTGGCAGGTATCGATGCAGCATTGAGGAAAGATGTATATCTGTCCATAGGTCCTCTCGTATACCTGTAGATACATCTGCAGTGGCCTCTGTGGCAACTGGGCATTCAGCAGACTGGCAGGTTTCAGGGACAAAGTATGAAAATACAATGAACCGCTGTGCATCCTGAGCGCGTATGGCAAATGGAGAGGGGGGATGCAACATGGTAGGTATAGGCCTCTGATTGGTGAAAGCCAGTGGTGGGAGGGAGTCAATACAGGGAGCCATGAACTCAGTGAGAGGACAGTTGCTCACATCTCACACATTCTGCGTGAGAAAAGAAACAGACATGATGAAAGTGATCACATTCAGTACATACATACATACTGTATGAGTCAGCACTACTTACTTATACATCACATATATATATATATATATATATATATATATATATACAGTGGGGAAAAAAAGTATTTAGTCAGCCACCAATTGTGCAAGTTCTCCCACTTAAAAAGATGAGAGAGGCCTGTAATTTTCATCATAGGTACACGTCAACTATGACAGACAAAATGAGGGAAAGAAATCCAGAAAATCACATTGTAGGATTTTTAATGAATTTATTTGCAAATTATGGTGGAAAATAAGTATTTGGTCAATAACAAAAGTTTCTCAATACTTTGTTATATACCCTTTGTTGGCAATGACACAGGTCAAACGTTTTCTGTAAGTCTTCACAAGGTTTTCACACACTGTTGCTGGTATTTTGGCCCATTCCTCCATGCAGATCTCCTCTAGAGCAGTGATGTTTTGGGGCTGTCGCTGGGCAACACGGACTTTCAACTCCCTCCAAAGATTTTCTATGGGGTTGAGATCTGGAGACTGGCTAGGCCACTCCAGGACCTTGAAATGCTTCTTACGAAGCCACTCCTTCGTTGCCCGGGCGGTGTGTTTGGGATCATTGTCATGCTGAAAGACCCAGCCACGTTTCATCTTAAATGCCCTTGCTGATGCAAGGAGGTTTTCACTCAAAATCTCACGATACATGGCCCCATTCATTCTTTCCTTTACACGGATCAGTCGTCCTGGTCCCTTTGCAGAAAAACAGCCCCAAAGCATGATGTTTCCACCCCCATGCTTCACAGTAGGTATGGTGTTCTTTGGATGCAGCTCAGCATTCTTTGTCCTCCAAACACGACGAGTTGAGTTTTTACCAAAAAGTTATATTTTGGTTTCATCTGACCATATGACATTCTCCCAATCCTCTTCTGGATCATCCAAATGCACTCTAGCAAACTTCAGACAGGCCTGGACATGTACTGGCTTAAGCAGGGGGACACTGCAGGATTTGAGTCCCTGGCGGCGTAGTGTGTTACTGATGGTAGGCTTTGTTACTTTGGTCCCAGCTCTCTGCAGGTCATTCACTAGGTCCCCCCGTGTGGTTCTGGGATTTTTGCTCACCGTTCTTGTGATCATTTTGACCCCACGGGGTGAGATCTTGCGTGGAGCCCCAGATCGAGGGAGATTATCAGTGGTCTTGTATGTCTTCCATTTCCTAATAATTGCTCCCACAGTTGATTTCTTCGAACCAAGCTGCTTACCTATTGCAGATTCAGTCTTCCCAGCCTGGTGCAGGTCTACAATTTTGTTTCTGGTGTCCTTTGACAGCTCTTTGGTCTTGGCGATAGTGGAGTTTGGAGTGTGACTGTTTGAGGTTGTGGACAGGTGTCTTTTATACTTATAACAAGTTCAAACAGGTGCCATTAATACAGGTAACGAGTGGAGGACAGAGGAGCCTCTTAAAGAAGAAGTTACAGGTCTGTGAGAGCCAGAAATCTTGCTTGTTTGTAGGTGACCAAATACTAATTTTCCACCATAATTTGCAAATAAATTCATAAAAAATCCTACAATGTGATTTTCTGGATTTCTTTTCCTCAATTTGTCTGTCATAGTTGACGTGTACCTATGATGAAAATTACAGGCCTCTCTCATCTTTTTAAGTGGGAGAACTTGCACAATTGGTGGCTGACTAAATACTTCTTTTCCCCACTGTATATAGTGTCCTCAAAGATGCTCTGCACCAGTCTGTCCCAACCCTTGGTCCCCTAGCCAATGGGCCAGCTAAGTGTAAAAATACATGCCCCACACCCAGCATAACATTTGACATTTTAGCCATTTATCAGACGCTTTTATCCAGAACGACTTATAGTTAGTTAGTGCATTCAACTTAAGGTAGCTAGGTGAGACAACCACATAATCCTGATATGAGCGTCTATGATAGAACGGTTGTTTATTTTTATGACCAGACAACCATAAGAACTGAGGACATAAATTCACTGAAACAGACAGACACGATACAACACATTTAGACAAGAACAGTTATAAGCATTGCCATGGTGTAGCCTAATACAAAAATAAATAAGGACAAAACATTGTTAGCTTACATTCCATGGCATATGGAACATTTTGCCCTTACAATAACTTATATTTGCTTTAATTAATATTGTTAAACAGAACTCTTGTCGACTTTGTCAAAGTTGGTCTTGTTACCTCCTCAATCAGTCTTGGCATTTTCCTCGAATTGAACCAAATCCTCTTCATCTTCTTCTCCTGATCCTTCTGGATCTGCAAAACCAGAGCCAACCTGGCTCCCAGCTCCATCACGTAGTCTGTCTAGATCGCCCTTTCCTCCAACCGACACTCACCCCTCCTCTGTGTCAGCGTTGAACCCTCCATGTCTTCCTCTTAGCTAACAATAACTCTGGAAAATACACAACGTTGTAGTAAGTGGGTGTTGCTAACCAAATAATAATGCATCTCTTTACAATGTGCACACGTTTTCTTCCCAGCTACTTACAATTAAGCAAGTGAGAATCCTGATCCAGATATGTTTAGGCAATAGGCCTATCTGAATTACTAGTAAAAAGTTGGCTACTGGAAAAGCGACCAAGTTCAAATGAATCGATTTTGGCTGTTCTTATCATTTCGTGAACAATATCCTTCATGACATCATCATTGTGATGCAAGGCGTTGCCATGGCAGATGAAAAAGCACAACACAGACTTTAAAAAGCAAACTTCAGGGTCTTTCTGTACCTTACTATTGAGCCTTATTCAACCCCTCATGTAGCTCTACTCCATATTGGGCCTGGTTCTCACAAACCACACTAATCACTTCCATCATATCATTGAAAACACTGTGTTTTGGGTAGAAAATGACTCTATATCCATGCAGGACCTAACTTGTACAGTTTCATCTATTTTAAAAACCAAGGAGGGAAAAATGCCAGTCTTCTCTTTGAGTGCCCTTGAGTGCACCTCAATTTAAAGAGGTCTATCAATTCAACCATTTGAAATGGATGTCCATTCAATTAAGAACATATTATTCTTATTAGAAATGAATCAGCTACAAATTAGGTAGGCGTACTTGTTTTTTTACACAACCTACTCTTTTGGTACATATTTATTGAGATAATTGATTACAACATATGTTGGTGATTAACACAGAGAGAGGTTTTTTTTCTGTCATCAATAGAATGCATTAGCCATTAGGCTGGCTCACTACAATTGTAACATGACATCTCAGGTGTCAGGATGAAGCATTTTCTCACAAAAAGAGGACTCAAGCAAACTATCTCTCTTCAACAGTTTCACTAGTCATGTTAGGTCTACTTAAAATGTCACATTCATACACAAGTAATTTGAAAATAAGTTATACTACTGAAACACATTCACAATAAGTTATATTACAACCTACCTCTGAAGTAAGCAGTGTGTTCTCTCACTAATGAAATAGGACATTAATAATTTGTCAGTGGTTAGTTGAATCAGTCTCTTTGCACTGTTCAGTTTGTCTGTGCAACAGGTGACCTTCCAGAATCGGAATCTTGTGATGTCACAATGGAGTCCCCATTGCCATGGTTACCCACAGCAGCTTTCATGTGTTATCAAATGCTGGCACAATTTAGTTTATTTATTTTAGATTTTTTGTACCTATGCAGCACAGTCATACCTAATATATACAATGAATCCATATAACCTAATTTTTTATTAAAATAAAATGCTGTAACTCATGTAAAATGGTTGACCATTCAAACGACATGTGTTTTGCCTAATTAAAAGTCTATATGTTTTAGATATCATAAATAGCAGCCAGGCTTACTTAGGTTGTTTGTTCGATCTCAGCCTACCACTAATGCCAATATTTTTCATCATCATCAATGAAATACATAGGCTACCTTACTACAGTAAAACAAGTCTTCCATAGTCTATGTCACCTCAGTAACAAAGTTCCAAAAAAGAAATGAGGGTTCAAGAAAACATCTCTCTTCAATGGCCTCAGCTATTAGCCATATGATCAACAAGGTCAACTGCAGCACTAAAATCAAGAAGCAGCTCATCCACAAGTTTATCTTGGTCAAGTGATCTGAGCCATTGATCGATTCAATCAACGAGAGCTGTTGCAGTCGAGTGATCCTTACGGTATCTTTACGGTACGCATGCTCATAGAGGGATAAAATTAGCTGGATGTGTAATTATATAGGCCCAAAAAATGTAATTGAAGAGTAGGTGTCATTGATGTTTAGCATTTAAGTTTAATAAATAATTAAATAAAGAAATCAATATCAGCTGACTATAGAAAAGTATTGTTTAAAATTATGTTTGAACATTTTCTTATCCGTGTCTTTCCAGTTGATATAACCAAACAGACAACCTTTGTTGCTCAAGAGCGTCACACATTCCTCCATTCATTCTCTATCATATTCCCCTCCACCAAATTCCTCTATCATATTCCCTCCATCATATTCTCTCCATTATATTTCTCTCCATCATATTCCACTCCATCATAATACTCGCTATCATATTCCCTCTATCATATTCCTCTTTATTTTTACAGGGAATCCCAATTGAGACCAGTGTCTCTTTTTCAATGGTGTCCTGTATTATATCAATTCACAATCCAAACAGCTTAAACAGATAAAATTACATACAGAGTAGAAAATATATAGAGCAAAATTATTAGACTTGAACACATACATTTCACAATGAACAGGTCTTGTATTTAACCAGTTGAGCTGACAACCATTTTGCACTGTTTCACTAGGGCTTTAGTCATCAATCTAGCAAGATGGAAATATTTTATTAATGTAGTGGTGTCCCTCCCCCCAGGAAGCTACGACCTTTAGCTTTCACCTGGAATTGTTCATTTATGTCTGAGAAAAAAAACACTTTCCAAACCATATGATCTAGTACACAAGAAAAGTATAATACAACCTTCTTTACTACTTTGCCAAACATTTCATGACATTAGTGAGAGTCAAAATCTGTAAAAAGTGTGAATGTCTAAATTAACATTTGGGCAATTTGACCAGTGTACATCACTCCTATAGACAATGAGAGATGGGCTATGTAAAGGTCTCGATTTTGTCGTTCTGAACAAATGTTTGACTTCCACACAAAATTACTTCTTGACTTATTTTAGGTTTAAGGAAGTGTGTAGGTTTAAACTATTGCTTTAAAGGGAAGAGAGGGGGAGGAGGAGAGAGAGAGCGCGAGAGATGGGGGGAGTGGGAGAAAGAGGGAAGGAGGGGGAGGAGGGGGAGGAGGTGGAGGGCAGCTGTGTCCGACACACCATACTTACACCTGCAACAGGTAGGCCAGGGGGCGGGACCTGTAGGTGAGACTCATAACATGATAAGGGGGGCAGGTGAAGAAGGGGTGTTGCTGGAGTCAAGGAAGGGAGGGTGTTCCTACGAGCCCCCTGCCAGCGAGACGGGGAGCAGGGAGGAAGTCTGTCCATGGAGCATTTCTGGGTCATTGGGTCGCCTCCAATGAGATTAGATCACCCTCTACAATGTAAAGCAGTTTGAGTACTGGGGGGTTCTCTGTATAAATCCAAGGTGAAACCTCCAGGGGCTAGCCTTCTCTCAGCGGAGAGTCTGCTCTGGGCTGCCTGCGAAAGGTGCTCCTCTGTGGGAAAGAGGAGAGAACAAGAGGCCCCAGAAGAGATCTCCTTATGGTAGTGATGGACAGATCAACTCTCCTTGTTATCTTCCACCTCTTCCTCTTCCTCTTGCTCGGCCTTCTCCCTCCTTTCCTTCTTACAGTCTTACAGTCCTTCTTACAGTCATTTTCTCCCTTTCCTCCTTCCTCTCCTCCCTCTTTCTCTTCCTCTACCTTCCTCTCCCTCCTTCCCTCTTGGTAAACCTTGTTTAGTCGAGCCAGATTGTGGATAGCTAGCCATGGTTTAGACCACTGTCGCTGTCTGGGTGGGGGGATACAGGACTGGTCCACTGGACTCAGCTCACATGGGGAGAACCTGCTGCTGCTGCCACTCCCCCTCTTACCTGGGATGAGATCACGTTTGGAGGAAACCTGGCACCATCCCTACGGTGAAGCATGGTGGTGGCAGCATCATGCTCCGGGGAGGATTTTCAGGGACAGGGACTGGGAACACGCCCCATTCACATCGACGGGGCTGTAGTGGAGCAGGTCGAGAGTTTCAAGTTCCTTGGTGTCCACATCACCAACAAACTATCATGGTTCAAACACACCAAGACAGTCGTGAAGAGGGCACGACAACGCCTTTTCCACCTCAGGAGACTGAAAAGATTTGGCATTGGTCCCAAGATCCTCAAAAAGTTCTACAGCTGCACCATCGAGAGCTTCCTGACCAGTTGCATCACCGCCTGGTATGGCAACTGCTCGGCATCCGACCGTAAGGCGCTACAGAGGGTAGTGCGTACGGCCCAGTACATCACTGGAGCCAAGCTTCCTGCCATCCAGGACCTATATACTTGGAGGTGTAAGAGGGAGGCCCAAAAAATTGACAAAGACTCCAGTCACCCAAGTCATAGACTGTTCTCTCTGCTACCGCACAGCAAGCGGTACCAGAGTGCCAAGTCTAGGTCAAAAGGCTCCTTAACAGCTTCTATCCCCAAATTCATAAGACTGCTGAACAATTAATCAAATGGCCACCCGGACTATTTACATTGACACCTCCCCCCTTTGTTTTTACACTGGTAATAGGAATCTGGGTCGGTTTCCTTTTCTTTTTACCTTGCTTTTGTTATTATTATTTTTTTTTTAAGTTTTCTTTTTACATTTCGTAAAATGTTATAATTACAAAAACATTTCATTTTAATTTCAATTTAGTAACATACTGTATCATTCAAATAAATATTATTATTTGTCTAATCATATTTTGCCAGCTAACTGGGTGGCAGGCTGCAATCAGTAGCTGTAATTAAGTACAGCAGCCACCAACCATCTAACGTTAATGCCTCGGATAATGAGGTTACAAGAACAGCTGAATGGTCGGTAGCTAGCTGGCTCAATTACAGGTACTCTTAAGCGTGAAATAACATTGGAAACAACTAACCACAGTTGCTAAAAGTTACCAGTAGCTACCCGCTAGCTAGCTAGCTTTGTTGGTCCAAGTGGTGGGTTAGCTAGCACTCGTGCTTCTCCGGGGTCCACCGAATAGAATACTTACCTACAATAATTACCTACAATAACCTACAATAACTACCTAAGTATACTACCTATAATACCTGACTACAATACCTACATACAATCTAAATACATGGTTTAAGCTTTACTCAACAACATATAAGAAGCCAGCTTATCTCCTGCTAGAGAAAACACAACCTCTCCCGACAACCTCGAGGCAAGAGACCTTTCTCGTCATCTTTCAACTTCTTATTCAGTTCCTTATTTTTCTCTTTTTCCTCCATCTTTAAAAATGTGACTTTCTGCTTGAGGTTCATGGCCAGAAAACCCACTCTTCCCAGGATGGTCTCTGCTCTCTCTGATGAAACCGTCCCATTGGAGCTCTTGGAATGGGCACGGTACGCCTCACTCTTCAAACCCTCCCTCGGGCTCACCTCCTCCTTGACGCTCCTCTCTTCACTCTCAATGTCAATGCCTGTCCAATAATCCTAACAGGAAGACATTGACTCTAGATGTAATATTGTTCCAATGTGGCACATTCAATACACATTTGAGTGATCAACATACATTGACGGCCTCATGGGGCACACAATTTAGAGGACAGTAATTGAGGTAACTTGTTTATTTGTATCCCAAACCGATTTTGTAATAGCCATAGATGTTCTTCCTGGGTCCACACCAAACGTAATACAAATGTTAACCCTAGTAAGGGGTGATGTTTTATACTATGAGCATAGATTAGCAGGGTTGGGGTCAATTCAATTTCAATTCCAGTCAATTCAGGAAGTACTTAATTCAATGCTTTGAATTGAAATGGAACAGACCCCCAACCCTGTAGAGTAGAAGTGTAAAATAGGACACCTACCTTTGCCTTTTTCAGCGTCCAGGGCCTGGGTTCCTCATCCTCTGACCTGCATATGGAGGCTCTCACTCTAACAGGCGTCTTAGTGGCCATGCAGAGCAGAGGGGTTGCCAGAGTTAAGTTAGCATCTGGGACCAGCTGGTGAGCATGAGGGCAGCGATCCACCTCTTCACTAGTGCCCTTCCCTTTCTGCTCTGGCTGCTTGTGGTCCTTGTCATGGATGCATGCCAGGCTTGGAGGAAGTGCTAGGACAGGGCTTTTATCACTCATCAGTTCCTCTCTCTTGACAGTGGATGCAACTGCACTTGCCTCTGTGTTAACTGAGCACTATGTGGTGTCCTCAACTGTCTCCTCTGGCTGCTTGTGGTCATTGTTGTTGTGAATGCATTGCAGACCTGGAGGACTTTTATCATCCCAGGTGTAAAAAGCAACAGTTGCCTCTGTGTCGACTGAGCACTTTGTAGTGCACTCAACTGTCTTCCATAGCGGTTTGTTGTCATTGTTGTGGGTGCAGGTCAGGATGTGGTCCTCTGTAGCTCAGCTGGTAGAGCACGGCGCTTGTAACGCCAAGGTAGTGGGTTCGATCCCCGGGACCACCCATACACAAAAAAGTGTATGCACGCATGACTGTAAGTCGCTTTGGATTAAAAGCGTCTGCTAAATGGCATATTATTATTATATTATTATAGAGGCAGTGTTGCAGGTGCAGGAGGACTTTTATCAGCCAAACACTCCTCCGTGTGGACAGTGGACACAGAAACGGCTGCTTCCCTGGCAACTGGACACTTGTTGGTGTCCTCTACTGCCTCCCCTGGCAGAGTGTGGACAGTGGAGACGGAAACGGCCGCTTCCCTGGACACTTGACTCTTGGTGGTGTCCTCTACTGCCTCCTCTGGCTGCTTGTGGCCATTGTCTAGAATGTGTGGCAACTTTGAAGGCAGCATTGGAGCCGGGCTTTTATCACCCAACAGGTTCTCTCCCTGGACAATGGATGTGCCTGCAGTGATCGCTGTGGTAACGGAGGACTCGGTGGCATCCTCTTTTGTCTCCTCTGTCAGTTTGTGGTCAGAGTCTCGGATACATGGCGAGCTTGGAGGCAGTGCTGCAGGGTCAGGAGGGCTTTGATCAGCTGCCATGTCCTCTTTGAGGTGAGTGGACACATCATTGTTTGTTTCACTGATAACTGGACACTTGGTGGTGTCCTCTACTGCCTCCCCTGGCAGTTTGTAGTCAACTTCAATGACAAGTGGCAGACTTGGAGGCAGCATTGGGACAGGGCATTTAGCTGCTGATCTGTACACTCCAAAATCAACAGTAGCTGTGCCTGCAGTGGTCTCTGTAGCAACTGAGACCTCCTAGGTATCCTCTACTGTCTGCTCTGGTGGCATGAAGTCATCGTCAAAGACTGTTGGCAGGCATGTAGGCAGCACTGAAGGAAGACTTCTAGCTGCCCATCGATTCTCTCCCTTGACAGTGGCTGTGGTAGCAGTGGTCTCTGTGGCAACTGGGCACTCTGTGGCTGAAACAGCAGGCTTAGAGGTTTCGAGGAAATTGAATGAATTGCCAATGAACCGCTGAGCCAGGGGTGGGAGGGAGTAATGATAGAATCTGTCCTCTTCCTCAACATTAGATATTGCCACTGGAACAACTGAGACCTCAGTGGTGCCCTCTACTGCCTGATGTGGCTGCATGGAGTCTTCGTCAAAGAAGTGTGGCAGGTATCGATGCAGCATTGAGGAAAGATGTATATCTGTCCATAGGTCCTCTCGTATACCTGTAGATACGTCTGCAGTGGCCTCTGTGGCAACTGGGCATTCAGCAGACTGGCAGGTTTCAGGGACAAAGTATGAAAATACAATGAACGGCTGTGCATCCTGAGCGTGTATGGCAAATGGAGAGGGGGGATTCAACATGGTAGGTATAGGCCTCTGATTGGTGAAAGCCAGTGGTGGGAGGGAGTCAATACAGGGAGCCATGAACTCAGTGAGAGGACAGTTGCTCACATCTCACACATTCTGCGTGAGAAAAGAAACAGACATGATGAAAGTGATCACATTCAGTACATACATACATACATACTGTATGAGTCAGCACTACTTACTTATACATCACATATATATATATATATATATATATATATATATATATATATATATATATATATATATATATATATAGTGTCCTCTAAGATGCTCTGCACCAGTCTGTCCCAACCCTTGGTCCCCTAGCCAATGGGCCAGCTAAGTGTAAAAATACATGCCCCACACCCAGCATAACATTTGACATTTTAGCCATTTATCAGACGCTTTTATCCAGAACAACTTATAGTTAGTTAGTGCATTCAACTTAAGGTAGCTAGGTGAGACAACCACATAATCCTGATATGAGTGTCTATGATAGAACGGTTGTTTATTTTTTATGACCAGACAACCATAAGAACTGAGGACATAAATTCACTGAAACAGACAGACACGATACAACACATTTAGACAAGAACAGTTATAAGCATTGCCATGGTGTAGCCTAATACAAAAAGAAATAAGGACAAAACATTGTTAGCTTACATTCCATGGCATATGGAACATTTTGCCCTTACAATAACTTATATTTGCTTTAATTTAATATTGTTAAACAGAACTCTTGTCGACTTTGTCAAAGTTGGTCTTGTTACCTCCTCAATCAGTCTTGGCATTTTCCTCGTCTTGAACCAAATCCTCTTCATCTTCTTCTCCTGATCCTTCTGGATCTGCAAAACCAGAGCCAACCTGGCTCCCAGCTCCATCACGTAGTCTGTCTAGATCGCCCTTTCCTCCAACCGACACTCACCCCTCCTCTGTGTCAGCGTTGAACCCTCCATGTCTTCCTCTTAGCTAACAATAACTCTGGAAAATACACAACGTTGTAGTAAGTGGGTGTTGCTAACCAAATAATAATGCATCTCTTTACAATGTGCACACGTTTTCTTCCCAGCTACTTACAATTAATCAAGTGAGAATCCTGATCCAGATATGTTTAGGCAATAGGCCTATCTGAATTACTAGTAAAAAGTTGGCTACTGGAAAAGCGACCAAATTCAAATGAATCGATTTTGGCTGTTCTTATCATTTCGTGAACAATATCCTTCATGACATCATCATTGTGATGCAAGGCGTTGCCATGGCAGATGAAAAAGCACAACACAGACTTTAAAAAGCAAACTTCAGGGTCTTTCTGTACCTTACTATTGAGCCTTATTCAAACCCTCATGTAGCTCTACTCCATATTGGGCCTGGTTCTCACAAACCACACTAATCACTTCCATCATATCATTGAAAACACTGTGTTTTGGGTAGAAAATGACTCTATATCCATGCAGGACCTAACTTGTACAGTTTCATCTATTTTAAAAACCAAGGAGGTAAAAATGCCAGTCTTCTCTTTGAGTGCCCTTGAGTGCACCTCAATTTAAAGAGGTCTATCATTTCAACCATTTGAAATGGATGTCCATTCAATTAAGAACATATTATTCTTATTAGAAATGAATCAGCTACAAATTAGGTAGGCGTACTTGTTTTTTTACACAACCTACTCTTTTGGTACATATTTATTGAGATAATTGATTACAACATATGTTGGTGATTAACACAGAGAGAGGTTTTTTTTCTGTCATCAATAGAATGCATTAGCCATTAGGCTGGCTCACTACAATTGTAACATGACATCTCAGGTGTCAGGATGAAGCATTTTCTCACAAAAAGAGGACTCAAGCAAACTATCTCTCTTCAACAGTTTCACTAGTCATGTTAGGTCTACTTAAAATGTCACATTCATACACAAGTAATTTGAAAATAAGTTATACTACTGAAACACATTCACAATAAGTTATATTACAACCTACCTCTGAAGTAAGCAGTGTGTTCTCTCACTAATGAAATAGGACATTAATAATTTGTCAGTGGTTAGTTGAATCAGTCTCTTTGCACTGTTCAGTTTGTCTGTGCAACAGGTAACCTTCCAGAATCGGAATCTTGTGATGTCACAATGGAGTCCCCATTGCCATGGTTACCCACAGCAGCTTTCATGTGTTATCAAATGCTGGCACAATTTAGTTTATTTATTTTAGATTTTTTGTACCAATGCAGCACAGTCATACCTAAAATATACAATGAATCCATATAACCTGTTCGATCTCAGCCTACCACTAATGCCAATATTTTTCATCATCATCATCAATGAAATACATAGGCTACCTTACTACAGTAAAACAAGTCTTCCATAGTCTATGTCACCTCAGTAACAAAGTTCCAAAAAAGAAATGAGGGTTCAAGAAAACATCTCTCTTCAATGGCCTCAGCTATTAGCCATATGATCAACAAGGTCAACTGCAGCACTAAAATCAAGAAGCAGCTCATCCACAAGTTTATCTTGGTCAAGTGATCTGAGCCATTGATCGATTCAATCAACGAGAGCTGTTGCAGTCGAGTGATCCTTACGGTATCTTTACGGTACGCATGCTCATAGAGGGATAAAATTAGCTGGATGTGTAATTATATAGGCCCAAAAAATGTAATTGAAGAGTAGGTGTCATTGATGTTTAGCATTTAAGTTTAATAAATAATTGAATAAAGAAATCAATATCAGCTGACTATAGAAAAGTATTGTTTAAAATTATGTTTGAACATTTTCTTATCCGTGTCTTTCCAGTTGATATAACCAAACAGACAACCTTTGTTGCTCAAGAGCGTCACACATTCCTCCATTCATTCTCTATCATATTCCCCTCCATCAAATTCCTCTATCATATTCCCTCCATCATATTCTCTCTATTATATTTCTCTCCATCATATTCCACTCCATCATAATACTCGCTATCATATTCCCTCTATCATATTCCTCTTTATTTTTACAGGGAATCCCAATTGAGACCAATGTCTCTTTTTCAATGGTGCCCTGTGTTATATCAATTAACAATCCAAACAGCTTAAACAGATAAAATTACATACAGAGTAGAAAATATATAGAGCAAAATTATTAGACTTGAACACATACATTTCACAATGAACAGGTCTTGTATTTAACCAGTTGAGCTGACAACCATTTTGCACTGTTTCACTAGGGCTTTAGTCATCAATCTAGCAAGAGGGAAATATTTTATTAATGTAGTGGTGTCCCTCCCCCCAGGAAGCTACGACCTTTAGCTTTCACCTGGAATTGTTCATTTATGTCTGAGAAAAAAAACACTTTCCAAACCATATGATCTAGTACACAAGAAAAGTATAATACAACTTTCTTTACTACTTTACCAAACATTTCATGACATTAGTGAGAGTCAAAATCTGTAAAAATTTGTGAATGTCTAAATTAACATTTGGGCAATTTGACCAGTGTACATCACTCCTATAGACAATGAGAGATGGGCTATGTAAAGGTCTCGGTTTTGTCGTTCTGAACAAATGTTTGACTTCCACACAAAATTACTTCTTGACTTATTTTAGGTTTAAGGAAGTGTGTAGGTTTAAACTATTGCTTTAAAGGGAAGAGAGGGGGAGGAGGAGAGAGCGCGAGAGATGGGGGGAGTGGGAGAAAGAGGGAAGGAGGGGGAGGAGGGGGAAGAGGGGGAGGAGGTGGAGGGCAGCTGTGTCCGACACACCATACTTACACCTGCAACAGGTAGGCCAGGGGGCGGGACCTGTAGGTGAGACTCATAACATGATAAGGGGGGCAGGTGAAGAAGGGGTGTTGCTGGAGTCAAGGAAGGGAGGGTGTTCCTACGAGCCCCCTGCCAGCGAGACGGGGAGCAGGGAGGAAGTCTGTCCATGGAGCATTTCTGGGTCATTGGGTCGCCTCCAATGAGATTAGATCACCCTCTACAATGTAAAGCAGTTTGAGTACTGGGGGGTTCTCTGTATAAATCCAAGGTGAAACCTCCAGGGGCTAGCCTTCTCTCAGCGGAGAGTCTGCTCTGGGCTGCCTGCGAAAGGTGCTCCTCTGTGGGAAAGAGGAGAGAACAAGAGGCCCCAGAAGAGATCTCCTTATGGTAGTGATGGACAGATCAACTCTCCTTGTTATCTTCCACCTCTTCCTCTTCCTCTTGCTCGGCCTTCTCCCTCCTTTCCTTCTTACAGTCTTACAGTCCTTCTTACAGTCATTTTCTCCCTTTCCTCTTTCCTCTCCTCCCTCTTTCTCTTCCTCTACCTTCCTCTCCCTCCTTCCCTCTTGGTAAACCTTGTTTAGTCGAGCCAGATTGTGGATAGCTAGCCATGGTTTAGACCACTGTCGCTGTCTGGGTGGGGGGATACAGGACTGGTCCACTGGACTCAGCTCACATGGGGAGAACCTGCTGCTGCTGCCACTCCCCCTCTTACCTGGGATGAGATCACGTTTGGAGGAAACCTGGCACCATCCCTACGGTGAAGCATGGTGGTGGCAGCATCATGCTCCGGGGAGGATTTTCAGCGACAGGGACTGGGAACACGCCCCATTCACATCGACGGGGCTGTAGTGGAGCAGGTCGAGAGTTTCAAGTTCCTTGGTGTCCACATCACCAACAAACTATCATGGTTCAAACACACCAAGACAGTCGTGAAGAGGGCACGACAACGCCTTTTCCACCTCAGGAGACTGAAAAGATTTTGCATTGGTCCCAAGATCCTCAAAAAGTTCTACAGCTGCACCATCGAGAGCTTCCTGACCAGTTGCATCACCGCCTGGTATGGCAACTGCTCGGCATCCGACCGTAAGGCGCTACAAAGGGTAGTGCGTACGGCCCAGTACATCACTGGAGCCAAGCTTCCTGCCATCCAGGACCTATATACTTGGAGGTGTAAGAGGGAGGCCCAAAAAATTGACAAAGACTCCAGTCACCCAAGTCATAGACTGTTCTCTCTGCTACCGCACAGCAAGCGGTACCAGAGTGCCAAGTCTAGGTCCAAAAGGCCCCTTAACAGCTTCTATCCCCAATTCATAAGACTGCTGAACAATTAATCAAATGGCCACCCGGACTATTTACATTGACACCTCCCCCCTTTGTTTTTACACTGGTAATAGGAATCTGGATCGGTTTCCTTTTCTTTTTACCTTGCTTTTGTTATTATTATTATTTTTTAAAGTTTTCTTTTTACATTTCGTAAAATGTTATAATTACAAAAACATTTCATTTTAATTTCAATTTAGTAACATACTGTATCATTCAAATAAATATTATTATTTGTCTAATCATATTTTGCCAGCTAACTGGGTGGCAGGCTGCAATCAGTAGCTGTAATTAAGTACAGCAGCCACCAACCATCTAACGTTAATGCCTCGGATAATGAGGTTAGAAGAACAGCTGAATGGTCGGTAGCTAGCTGGCTCAATTACAGGTACTCTTAAGCGTGAAATAACATTGGAAACAACTAACCACAGTTGCTAAAAGTTACCAGTAGCTACCCACTAGCTAGCTAGCTTTGTTGGTCCAAGTGGTGGGTTAGCTAGCACTCGTGCTTCGCCGGGGTCCACCGAATAGAATACTTACCTACAATAATTACCTACAATAACCTACAATAACTACCTA
Source organism: Coregonus lavaretus (assembly GCF_964263955.1). Lineage (NCBI taxonomy): Eukaryota > Metazoa > Chordata > Actinopteri > Salmoniformes > Salmonidae > Coregonus > Coregonus lavaretus. Next base: position 14,964,229 of record NC_140022.1, read on the forward strand.
TGTAAACTACCTATAATACCTGACTACAATACCTACATACAATCTAAATACATGGTTTAAGCTTTACTCAACAACATATAAGAAGCCAGCTTATCTCCTGCTAGAGAAAACACAACCTCTCCCGACAACCTCGAGGCAAGAGACCTTTCTCTCTTTCTCGTCATCTTTCAACTTCTTATTCAGTTCCTTATTTTTCTCTTTTTCCTCCATCTTTAAAAATGTGACTTTCTGCTTGAGGTTCATGGCCAGAAAGCCCACTCTTCCCAGGATGGTCTCTGCTCTCTCTGATGAAACCGTCCCATTGGAGCTCTTGGAATGGGCACGGTCTGCCTCACTCTTCAAACCCTCCCTCGATCTCACCTCCTCCTTGACGCTCCTCTCTTCACTCTCAATGTCAATGCCTGTCCAATAATCCTAACAGGAAGACATTGACTCTAGATGTAATATTGTTCCAATGTGGCACATTCAATACACATTTGAGTGATCAACATACATTGATGGCCTCATGGGGCACACAATTTAGAGGACAGTAATTGAGGTAACTTGTTTATTTGTATCCCAAACCGATTTTGTAATAGCCATAGATGTTCTTCCTGGGTCCAAACCAAACGTAATACAAATGTTAACCCTAGTAAGGGGTGATGTTTTATACTATGAGCATAGATTAGCAGGGTTGGGGTCAATTCAATTTCAATTCCAGTCAATTCAGGAAGTACTTAATTCAATGCTTTGAATTGAAATGGAACAGACCCCCAACCCTGTAGAGTAGAAGTGTAAAATAGGACACCTACCTTTGCCTTTTTCAGCGTCCAGGGCCTGGGTTCCTCATCCTCTGACCTGCATATGGAGGCTCTCACTCTAACAGGCGTCTTAGTGGCCATGCAGAGCAGAGGGGTTGCCAGAGTTAAGTTAGCATCTGGGACCAGCTGGTGAGCATGAGGGCAGCGATCCACCTCTTCACTAATGCCCTTCCCTTTCTGCTCTGGCTGATTGTGGTCCTTGTCATGGATGCATGCCAGGCTTGGAGGAAGTGCTAGGACAGGGCTTTTATCACTCATCAGTTCCTCTCTCTTGACAGTGGATGCAACTGCACTTGCCTCTGTGTTAACTGAGCACTATGTGGTGTCCTCAACTGTCTCCTCTGGCTGCTTGTGGTCATTGTTGTTGTGAATGCATTGCAGACCTGGAGGACTTTTATCATCCCAGGTGTAAATAGCAACAGTTGCCTCTGTGTCGACTGAGCACTTTGTAGTGCACTCAACTGTCTTCCATAGCGGTTTGTGGTCATTGTTGTGGGTGCAGGTCAGGATTAGAGGCAGTGTTGCAGGTGCAGGAGGACTTTTATCAGCCAAACACTCCTCCGTGTGGACAGTGGACACAGAAACGGCTGCTTCGCTGGCAACTGGACACTTGTTGGTGTCCTCTACTGCCTCCCCTGGCAGAGTGTGGACAGTGGAGACGGAAACGGCCGCTTCCCTGGACACTTGACTCTTGGTGGTGTCCTCTACTGCCTCCTCTGGCTGCTTGTGGCCATTGTCTAGAATGTGTGGCAACTTTGAAGGCAGCATTGGAGCCGGGCTTTTATCACCCAACAGGTTCTCTCCCTGGACAATGGATGTGCCTGCAGTGATCGCTGTGGTAACGGAGGACTCGGTGGCATCCTCTTTTGTCTCCTCTGTCAGTTTGTGGTCAGAGTCTCGGATACATGGCGAGCTTGGAGGCAGTGCTGCAGGGTCAGGAGGGCTTTGATCAGCTGCCATGTCCTCTTTGAGGTGAGTGGACACATCATTGTTTGTTTCACTGATAACTGGACACTTGGTGGTGTCCTCTACTGCCTCCCCTGGCAGTTTGTAGTCAACTTCAAAGACAAGTGGCAGACTTGGAGGCAGCATTGGGACAGGGCATTTAGCTGCTGATCTGTACACTCCAAAATCAACAGTAGCTGTGCCTGCAGTGGTCTCTGTAGCAACTGAGACCTCATAGGTATCCTCTACTGTCTGCTCTGATGGCATGAAGTCATCGTCAAAGACTGTTGGCAGGCATGTAGGCAGCACTGAAGGAAGACTTCTAGCTGCCCATCGATTCTCTCCCTTGACAGTGGCTGTGGTAGCTGTGGTCTCTGTGGCAACTGGGCACTCTGTGGCTGAAACAGCAGGCTTAGAGGTTTCGAGGAAATTGAATGAATGGCCAATGAACCGCTGAGCCAGGGGTGGGAGGGAGTAATGATAGAATCTGTCCTCTTCCTCAACATTAGATATTGCCACTGGAGCAACTGAGACCTCAGTGGTGCCCTCTACTGCCTGATGTGGCTGCATGGAGTCTTCGTCAAAGAAGTGTGGCAGGTATCGATGCAGCATTGAGGAAAGATGTATATCTGTCCATAGGTCCTCTCGTATACCTGTAGATACATCTGCAGTGGCCTCTGTGGCAACTGGGCATTCAGCAGACTGGCAGGTTTCAGGGACAAAGTATGAAAATACAATGAACCGCTGTGCATCCTGAGCGCATATGGCAAATGGAGAGGGGGGATGCAACATGGTAGGTATAGGCCTCTGATTGGTGAAAGCCAGTGGTGGGAGGGAGTCAATACAGGGAGCCATGAACTCAGTGAGAGGACAGTTGCTCACATCTCACACATTCTGCGTGAGAAAAGAAACAGACATGATGAAAGTGATCACATTCAGTACATACATACATACTGTATGAGTCAGCACTACTTACTTATACATCACATATATATATATATATATAGTGTCCTCTAAGATGCTCTGCACCAGTCTGTCCCAACCCTTGGTCCCCTAGCCAATGGGCCAGCTAAGTGTAAAAATACATGCCCCACACCCAGCATAACATTTGACATTTTAGCCATTTATCAGACGCTTTTATCCAGAACGACTTATAGTTAGTTAGTGCATTCAACTTAAGGTAGCTAGGTGAGACAACCACATTATCCTGATATGAGCGTCTATGATAGAACGGTTGTTTATTTTTTATGACCAGACAACCATAAGAACTGAGGACATAAATTCACTGAAACAGACAGACACGATACAACACATTTAGACAAGAACAGTTATAAGCATTGCCATGGTGTAGCCTAATACAAAAAGAAATAAGGACAAAACATTGTTAGCTTACATTCCATGGCATATGGAACATTTTGCCCTTACAATAACTTATATTTGCTTTAATTAATATTGTTAAACAGAACTCTTGTCGACTTTGTCAAAGTTGGTCTTGTTACCTCCTCAATCAGTCTTGGCATTTTCCTCGTCTTGAACCAAATCCTCTTCATCTTCTTCTCCTGATCCTTCTGGATCTGCAAAACCAGAGCCAACCTGGCTCCCAGCTCCATCACGTAGTCTGTCTAGATCGCCCTTTCCTCCAACCGACACTCACCCCTCCTCTGTGTCAGCGTTGAACCCTCCATGTCTTCCTCTTAGCTAACAATAACTCTGGAAAATACACAACGTTGTAGTAAGTGGGTGTTGCTAACCAAATAATAATGCATCTCTTTACAATGTGCACACGTTTTCTTCCCAGCTACTTACAATTAATCAAGTGAGAATCCTGATCCAGATATGTTTAGGCAATAGGCCTATCTGAATTACTAGTAAAAAGTTGGCTACTGGAAAAGCGACCAAGTTCAAATGAATCGATTTTGGCGGTTCTTATCATTTCGTGAACAATATCCTTCATGACATCATCATTGTGATGCAAGGCGTTGCCATGGCAGATGAAAAAGCACAACACAGACTTTAAAAAGCAAACTTCAGGGTCTTTCTGTACCTTACTATTGAGCCTTATTCAACCCCTTATGTAGCTCTACTCCATATTGGGCCTGGTTCTCACAAACCACACTAATCACTTCCATCATATCATTGAAAACACTGTGTTTTGGGTAGAAAATGACTCTATATCCATGCAGGACCTAACTTGTACAGTTTCATCTATTTTAAAAACCAAGGAGGTAAAAATGCCAGTCTTCTCTTTGAGTGCCCTTGAGTGCACCTCAATTTAAAGAGGTCTATCAATTCAACCATTTGAAATGGATGTCCATTCAATTAAGAACATATTATTCTTATTAGAAATGAATCAGCTACAAATTAGGTAGGCGTACTTGTTTTTTTACACAACCTACTCTTTTGGTACATATTTATTGAGATAATTGATTACAACATATGTTGGTGATATACACAGAGAGAGGTTTTTTTTTCTGTCATCAATAGAATGCATTAGCCATTAGGCTGGCTCACTACAATTGTAACATTACATTTACATTTTACATTTTAGTCATTTAGCAGACGCTCTTATCCAGAGCGACTTATAGGAGCAATTAGGGTTAAGTGCCTTGCTCAAGGGCACATTTACCCCATTTAGCAGACGCTCTTATCCAGAGTGACTTACAAATTGGTGCATTCACCCTATAGCTAGTGGGATAACCACTTTACAATTTTATTGTATTTATTTTTTCTCTTTTTTTTTTTTTTTGGGGGGGGGGGGTGGGTTGGGGTACGGGGGGTAGAAGGATTACATTATCCTATCCCAGGTATTCCTTAAAGAGGTGGGGTTTCAAATGTCTCCGGAAGGTGGTGAGTGACTCCGCTGTCCTGACGTCGTGAGGGAGCTTGTTCCACCATTGGGGTGCCAGAGCAGCGAACAGTTTTGACTGGGCTGAGCGGGAGCTATGCTTCCGCAGAGGAAGGGGAGCCAGCAGGCCAGAGGTGGATGAACGCAATGCCCTCGTTTGGGTGTAGGGACTGATCAGAGCCTGAAGGTACGGCGGTGCCGTTCCCCTCACTGCTCCATAAGCAAGCACCATGGTCTTGTAACGGATGCGAGCTTCAACTGGAAGCCAGTGGAGTGTGCGGAGGAGGGGGGTGACGTGAGAGAACTTGGGAAGGTTGAACACCAGACGGGCGGCGGCATTCTGGATGAGTTGTAGGGGTTTAATGGCACAGGCAGGGAGCCCAGCCAACAGCGAGTTGCAGTAATCCAGACGGGAGATGACAAGTGCCTGGATTAGGACCTGTGCCGCTTCCTGTGTAAGGCAGGGTCGTACTCTCCGAATGTTGTAGAGCGTGGATCTGCAGGATCGGGTCACCGCCTTGATGTTAGCGGAGAACGACAGGGTGTTGTCCAGGGTCACGCCAAGGCTCTTCGACTCTGGGAGGAGGACACAACGGAGTTCTCAATCGTGATGGCGAGGTCATGGAACGGGCAGTCCTTCCCCGGGAGGAAGAGCAGCTCCGTCTTGCCAGGGTTCAGCTTGAGGTGGTGATCCGACATCCATACTGATATGTCTGCCAGACATGCAGAGATGCGATTCGCCACCTGGTTATCAGAAGGGGGAAAGGAGAAGATTAGTTGTGTATCGTCAGCGTAGCAATGATAGGAGAGGCCATGTGAGGATATGACAGAGCCAAGTGACTTGGTGTATAGGGAGAATAGGAGAGGGCCTAGAACTGAGCCCTGGGGGACACCAGTGGTGAGAGCACGTGGTGCGGAGACAGCTTCTCGCCACGCCACTTGGTAGGAGCGACCGGTCAGGTAGGACGCAATCCAGGAGTGAGCCGCGCCGGAGATGCCCAGCTCGGAGAGGGTGGAGAGGAGGATCTGATGGTTCACAGTATCAAAGGCAGCAGACAGGTCTAGAAGGACAAGAGCAGAGGAGAGAGAGTTAGCTTTAGCAGTGCGGAGAGCCTCCGTGACACAGAGAAGAGCAGTCTCAGTTGAATGACCAGTCCTGAAACCTGACTGGTTTGGATCAAGAAGGTCATTCTGAGAGAGATAGCAAGAGAGTTGGCTAAAGACGGCACGCTCAATAGTTTTGGAAAGAAAAGAAAGAAGGGATACTGGTCTGTAGTTGTTGACGTCAGTGGGATCGAGTGTTGGTTTTTTGAGAAGGGGTGCAACTCTCGCTCTCTTGAAGACGGAAGGGACATAGCCAGCGGTCAAGGATGAGTTGATCAGCGAGGTGAGGTAGGGGAGAAGGTCACCGGAGATGGTCTGGAGAAGAGAGGAGGGGATGGGGTCAAGCGGGCAGGTTGTTGGGCGGCCTGCAGTCACAAGTCGCAGGATTTTATCTGGAGAGAGAGGGGAGAAAGAAGTCAAAGCATAGGGTAGGGCAGTGTGAGTAGGACCAGCAGTGTCATTAGACTTAACAAACGAGGATCGGATGTCGTCAACCTTCTTTTCAAAGTGGTTGACGAAGTCATCCACCGAGAGAGAGGAGGGGGGGAGGGGGGGGGGATTCAGCAGGGAGGAGAATGTGGCAAAGAGCTTCCTAGGGTTAGAGGCAGATGCTTGGAATTTAGAGTGGTAGAAAGTGCCTTAGCAGCAGAAACAGATGAAGAAAATGTAGAGAGGAGGGAGTGAAAAGATGCCAGGTCGGCAGGGAGTTTAGTTTTCTTCCATTTCCGCTCCGCTGCCCGGAGCTCTGTTCTGTGAGCTCGCAATGAGTCATCAAGCCACGAAGCTGGAGGGGAGGACCGAGCCGGCCGGGAGGATAGGGGACACAGAGAGTCAAAGGATGCAGAAAGGGAGGAGAGGAGGGTTGAGGAGGCAGAATCAGGAGATTGGAGGGAGAAGGATTGAGCAGAGGGAAGTGATGATAGGATGGAAGAGGAGAGAGTAGTGGGAGAGAGAGAGCGAAGGTTGCGGCGGCGCATTACCATCTGTGTAGGGGCAGAGTGAGTAGTGTTGGAGGAGAGCGAGAGAGAAAAGGACACAAAGTAGTGGTCGGAGACATGGAGGGGAGTTGCAGTGAGATTAGTAGAAGAGCAGCATCTAGTAAAGATGAGGTCAAGCGTATTGCCTGCCTTGTGAGTAGGGAGGGACGGTGAGAGGGTGAGGTCAAAAGAGGAGAGGAGTGGAAAGAAGGAGGCAGAGAGAAATGAGTCAAATGTAGACGTAGGGAGGTTGAAATCCCCCAAAACTGTGAGGGGTGAGCCATCCTCAGGAAAGGAGCTTATCAAGGCGTCAAGCTCATTGATGAACTCTCCAAGGGAACCTGGAGGGCGATAGATGACAAGGATATTAAGCTTAGATGGGCTAGTGACTGTGACAGCATGGAATTCAAATGAGGAGATAGACAGATGGGTTAGGGGAAAAATTGAGAATGTCCACTTGGGAGAGATGAGGATTCCTGTGCCACCACCCCTCTGACCAGATGCTCTTGGGGTATGCGAGAACACATGGTCAGACGAGGAGAGAGCAGTAGGAGTAGCAGTGTTTTCAGTGGTAATCCATGTTTCCGTCAGCGCCAGGAAGTCGAGGGAATGGAGGTTAGCATAGGCTGGGATGAAGTCAGCTTTGTTTGCAGCAGAAAGGCAGTTCCAGAGGCTGCCTGAGACCTGGAACTCCAGGTGTGGGGTGCGTGCAGGGACCACCAGGTTAGAGGCAGCAGCCACGCGGTGTGAGGCGTTTGTGTGGCCTGTGCGGAGAGGAGAGAACAGAGATAGGCAGAGGCATAGTTGACAGGCTGTAGCAAATGGCTACAATAATGCAGAGGAGATCGGAATGAAATGAATTAAACATCAGGAAAAGGAGTGAGTAGGGCCTCCCTCGCCAAAACTTACACCTCAGAAACTATAATTGTTTCACTGAACCATCCAGATAAAAACTCTCCCAACTTCCACTTTTAGAAATTAGAATTGTTGTGAACTACAGCAGTTCAATGTTTCAAGGAATAGACTCAACTTGCTTTGTTCAGCTAGCTAAATATGACACCATGGCTGACTAGCATGCTAGCATCCAATAACACACAGTTTAGCACCAATGGCACCATTGCTGACTAGCATGCTAGCATCCAATAACACACAGTTAAGCACAAATGGCACCATGGCTGACCAGCATGCTAGCATCCAATAACACACAGTTTAGCACCAATACTTGGTTACAACAAACTAACAGTAGTGAGCTAACACACTAAACAGATAATTTGTGTGTTAACGAATTACGTTGGCTAGCTAGCACAAATATATTGTATTTAGCAGCTACAGTACAGTTGGCTGGTCATGTTGGCTAACTAGCAATGGCTACTGTGTTGACTTTGTTTGGAAAACGGCTAGCTAGCTACGTGCTACCTACAATAGCCACCCACAACAGCCCACGGTGCCTAGCTATGACGCTTTAGCCAACAAGCATGCTAGCATCCAATAACACACCGTTTAGCACCAATACTTGGTAACAACAAACGACCGATAGTGTTTTAACACGCTAAACAGATAATTTGTGTCTGTGTCTAGTTCCTATCATAACGCAGCAATAATTAAACGTTGGCTAGCTAGTACAAATATATTTTATTTAGCTGCTGCGGTACAGTTAGCTAGTCGTGATTGGCTACTGTGTTGACTTTGTATGAGACACGGCTAGCTAGCTGGCTAGCTTCGTGCTAATCCCTGGCATAGCCGAATATAATGCTAACCTACAATAACTATCCACAACAGCCCGCGATGCCTACTTACAATAACCAACTACGTTCTAAATACATAATTAAGCCTTACTCGACAAAGCCCAAGCTATGTACAAAGCCAAACTTACCCGACGCCAGCTGATATTTGTCTTCTGCAATCAGTAGGTGTAATTAAGTACAGTAGGTACTAACTACCTAACGCTGATGCCTCAGATAATGAAGTTAGAAAAACGGCTGAAATGGTAGAAAGCTAGCTGGCTTAATTACAGGTACACTTAAGCGTGAATAACATTGGAAACAGCTATCCACCGTGGCATGACATCTCAGGTGTCAGGATGAAGCATTTTCTCACAAAAAGAGGACTCAAGCAAACTATCTCTCTTCAACAGTTTCACTAGTCATGTTAGGTCTACTTAAAATGTCACATTCATACACAAGTAATTTGAAAATAAGTTATACTACTGAAACACATTCACAATAAGTTATATTACAACCTACCTCTGAAGTAAGCAGAGTGTTCTCTCACTAATGAAATAGGACATTAATAATTTGTCAATGGTTAGTTGAATCAGTCTCTTTGCACTGTTCAGTTTGTCTGTGCAACAGGTAACCTTCCAGAATCGGAATCTTGTGATGTCACAATGGAGTCCCCATTGCCATGGTTACCCACAGCAGCTTTCATGTGTTATCAAATGCTGGCACAATTTAGTTTATTTATTTTAGATTTTTTGTACCTATGCAGCACAGTCATACCTAATATATACAATGAATCCATATAACCTAATTTTTTATTAAAATGAAATGCTGTAACTCATGTAAAATGGTTGACCATTCAAACGACATGTGTTTTGCCTAATTAAAAGTCTATATGTTTTAGATATCATAAATAGCAGCCAGGCTTACTTAGGTTGTTTGTTCGATCTCAGCCTACCACTAATGCCAATATTTTTCATCATCATCATCATCATCATCATCATCAATGAAATACATAGGCTACCTTACTACAGTAAAACAAGTCTTCCATAGTCTATGTCACCTCAGTAACAAAGTTCCAAAAAAGAAATGAGGGTTCAAGAAAACATCTCTCTTCAATAACCTCAGCTATTAGCCATATGATCAACAAGGTCAACTGCAGCACTAAAATCAAGAAGCAGCTCATCCACAAGTTTATCTTGGTCAAGTGATCTGAGCCATTGATCGATTAAATCAACGAGAGCTGTTGCAGTCGAGTGATCCTTACGGTATCTTTACGGTACGCATGCTCATAGAGGGATAAAATTAGCTGGATGTGTAATTATATAGGCCCAAAAAATGTAATTGAAGAGTAGGTGTCATTGATGTTTAGCATTTAAGTTTAATAAATAATTAAATAAAGAAATCAATATCAGCTGACTATAGAAAAGTATTGTTTAAAATTATGTTTGAACATTTTCTTATCCGTGTCTTTCCAGTTGATATAACCAAACAGACAACCTTTGTTGCTCAAGAGCGTCACACATTCCTCCATTCATTCTCTATCATATTCCCCTCCATCAAATTCCTCTATCATATTCCCTCCATCATATTCTCTCTATTATATTTCTCTCCATCATATTCCACTCCATCATAATACTCGCTATCATATTCCCTCTATCATATTCCTCTTTATTTTTTACAGGGAATCCCAATTGAGACCAGTGTCTCTTTTTCAATGGTGCCCTGTGTTATATCAATTAACAATCCAAACAGCTTAAACAGATAAAATTACATACAGAGTAGAACATATATAGAGCAAAATTATTAGACTTGAACACATACATTTCACAATGAACAGGTCTTGTATTTAACCAGTTGAGCTGACAACCATTTTGCACTGTTTCACTAGGGCTTTAGTCATCAATCTAGCAAGAGGGAAATATTTTATTAATGTAGTGGTGTCCCTCCCCCCAGGAAGCTACGACCTTTAGCTTTCACCTGGAATTGTTCATTTATGTCTGAGAAAAAAAACACTTTCCAAACCATATGATCTAGTACACAAGAAAAGTATAATACAACCCTCTTTACTACTTTGCTAAACATTTCATGACATTAGTGAGAGTCAAAATCTGTAAAATTTGTGAATGTCTAAATTAACATTTGGGCAATTTGACCAGTGTACATCACTCCTATAGACAATGAGAGATGGGCTATGTAAAGGTCTCGATTTTGTCGTTCTGAACAAATGTTTGACTTCCACACAAAATTACTTCTTGACTTATTTTAGGTTTAAGGAAGTGTGTAGGTTTAAACTATTGCTTTAAAGGGAAGAGAGGGGGAGGAGGAGAGAGCGCGAGAGATGGGGGGAGTGGGAGAAAGAGGGAAGGAGGGGGAGGAGGGGGAGGAGGGGGAGGAGGTGGAGGGCAGCTGTGTCCGACACACCATACTTACACCTGCAACAGGTAGGCCAGGGGGCGGGACCTGTAGGTGAGACTCATAACATGATAAGGGGGGCAGGTGAAGAAGGGGTGTTGCTGGAGTCAAGGAAGGGAGGGTGTTCCTACGAGCCCCCTGCCAGCGAGACGGGGAGCAGGGAGGAAGTCTGTCCATGGAGCATTTCTGGGTCATTGGGTCGCCTCCAATGAGATTAGATCACCCTCTACAATGTAAAGCAGTTTGAGTACTGGGGGGTTCTCTGTATAAATCCAAGGTGAAACCTCCAGGGGCTAGCCTTCTCTCAGCGGAGAGTCTGCTCTGGGCTGCCTGCGAAAGGTGCTCCTCTGTGGGAAAGAGGAGAGAACAAGAGGCCCCAGAAGAGATCTCCTTATGGTAGTGATGGACAGATCAACTCTCCTTGTTATCTTCCACCTCTTCCTCTTCCTCTTGCTCGGCCTTCTCCCTCCTTTCCTTCTTACAGTCTTACAGTCCTTCTTACAGTCATTTTCTCCCTTTCCTCCTTCCTCTCCTCCCTCTTTCTCTTCCTCTACCTTCCTCTCCCTCCTTCCCTCTTGGTAAACCTTGTTTAGTCGAGCCAGATTGTGGATAGCTAGCCATGGTTTAGACCACTGTCGCTGTCTGGGTGGGGGGATACAGGACTGGTCCACTGGACTCAGCTCACATGGGGAGAACCTGCTGCTGCTGCCACTCCCCCTCTTACCTGGGATGAGATCACGTTTGGAGGAAACCTGGCACCATCCCTACGGTGAAGCATGGTGGTGGCAGCATCATGCTCCGGGGAGGATTTTCAGGGACAGGGACTGGGAACACGCCCCATTCACATCGACGGGGCTGTAGTGGAGCAGGTCGAGAGTTTCAAGTTCCTTGGTGTCCACATCACCAACAAACTATCATGGTTCAAACACACCAAGACAGTCGTGAAGAGGGCACGACAACGCCTTTTCCACCACAGGAGACTGAAAAGATTTGGCATTGGTCCCAAGATCCTCAAAAAGTTCTACAGCTGCACCATCGAGAGCTTCCTGACCAGTTGCATCACCGCCTGGTATGGCAACTGCTTGGCATCCGACCGTAAGGCGCTACAGAGGGTAGTGCGTACGGCCCAGTACATCACTGGAGCCAAGCTTCCTGCCATCCAGGACCTATATACTTGGAGGTGTAAGAGGGAGGCCCAAAAAATTGACAAAGACTCCAGTCACCCAAGTCATAGACTGTTCTCTCTGCTACCGCACAGCAAGCGGTACCAGAGTGCCAAGTCTAGGTCCAAAAGGCCCCTTAACAGCTTCTATCCCCAATTCATAAGACTGCTGAACAATTAATCAAATGGCCACCCGGACTATTTACATTGACACCTCCCCCCTTTGTTTTTACACTGGTAATAGGAATCTGGATCGGTTTCCTTTTCTTTTTACCTTGCTTTTGTTATTATTATTATTTTTTAAACTTTTCTTTTTACATTTCGTAAAATGTTATAATTACAAAAACATTTCATTTTAATTTCAATTTAGTAACATACTGTATAATTCAAATAAATATTATTATTTGTGTAATCATATTTTGCCAGCTAACTGGGTGGCAGGCTGCAATCAGTAGCTGTAATTAAGTACAGCAGCCACCAACCATCTAACGTTAATGCCTCGGATAATGAGGTTAGAAGAACAGCTGAATGGTCGGTAGCTAGCTGGCTCAATTACAGGTACTCTTAAGCGTGAAATAACATTGGAAACAACTAACCACGGTTGCTAAAAGTTACCAGTAGCTACCCGCTAGCTAGCTAGCTTTGTTGGTCCAAGTGGTGGGTTAGCTAGCACTCGTGCTTCGCCGGGGTCCACCGAATAGAATACTTACCTACAATAATTACCTACAATAACCTACAATAACTACCTAAGTAAACTACCTATAATACCTGACTACAATACCTACATACAATCTAAATACATGGTTTAAGCTTTACTCAACAACATATAAGAAGCCAGCTTATCTCCTGCTAGAGAAAACACAACCTCTCCCGACAACCTCGAGGCAAGAGACCTTTCTCTCTTTCTCGTCATCTTTCAACTTCTTATTCAGTTCCTTATTTTTCTCTTTTTCCTCCATCTTTAAAAATGTGACTTTCTGCTTGAGGTTCATGGCCAGAAAGCCCACTCTTCCCAGGATGGTCTCTGCTCTCTCTGATGAAACCGTCCCATTGGAGCTCTTGGAATGGGCACGGTCCGCCTCACTCTTCAAACCCTCCCTCGGGCTCACCTCCTCCTTGACGCTCCTCTCTTCACTCTCAATGTCAATGCCTGTCCAATAATCCTAACAGGAAGACATTGACTCTAGATGTAATATTGTTCCAATGTGGCACATTCAATACACATTTGAGTGATCAACATACATTGATGGCCTCATGGGGCACACAATTTAGAGGACAGTAATTGAGGTAACTTGTTTATTTGTATCCCAAACCGATTTTGTAATAGCCATAGATGTTCTTCCTGGGTCCACACCAAACGTAATACAAATGTTAACCCTAGTAAGGGGTGATGTTTTATACTATGAGCATAGATTAGCAGGGTTGGGGTCAATTCAATTTCAATTCCAGTCAATTCAGGAAGCACTTAATTCAATGCTTTGAATTGAAATGGAACAGACCCCCAACCCTGTAGAGTAGAAGTGTAAAATAGGACACCTACATTTGCCTTTTTCAGCATCCAGGGCCTGGGTTCCTCATCCTCTGACCTGCATATGGAGGCTCTCACTCTAACAGGTGTCTTAGTGGCCATGCAGAGCAGAGGGGTTGCCAGAGTTAAGTTAGCATCTGGGACAAGCTGGTGAGCATGAGGGCAGCGATCCACCTCTTCACTAGTGCCCTTCCCTTTCTGCTCTGGCTGCTTGTGGTCCTTGTCATGGATGCATGCCAGGCTTGGAGGAAGTGCTAGGACAGGGCTTTTATCACTCATCAGTTCCTCTCTCTTGACAGTGGATGCAACTGCACTTGCCTCTGTGTTAACTGAGCACTATGTGGTGTCCTCAACTGTCTCCTCTGGCTGCTTGTGGTCATTGTTGTTGTGAATGCATTGCAGACCTGGAGGACTTTTATCATCCCAGGTGTAAATAGCAACAGTTGCCTCTGTGTCGACTGAGCACTTTGTAGTGCACTCCACTGTCTTCCATAGCGGTTTGTGGTCATTGTTGTGGGTGCAGGTCAGGATTAGAGGCAGTGTTGCAGGTGCAGGAGGACTTTTATCAGCCAAACACTCCTCCGTGTGGACAGTGGACACAGAAACGGCTGCTTCCCTGGCAACTGGACACTTGTTGGTGTCCTCTACTGCCTCCCCTGGCAGAGTGTGGACAGTGGAGACGGAAACGGCCGCTTCCCTGGACACTTGACTCTTGGTGGTGTCCTCTACTGCCTCCTCTGGCTGCTTGTGGCCATTGTCTAGAATGTGTGGCAACTTTGAAGGCAGCATTGGAGCCGGCCTTTTATCACCCAACAGGTTCTCTCCCTGGACAATGGATGTGCCTGCAGTGATCGCTGTGGTAACGGAGGACTCGGTGGCATCCTCTTTTGTCTCCTCTGTCAGTTTGTGGTCAGAATCTCGGATACATGGCGAGCTTGGAGGCAGTGCTGCAGGGTCAGGAGGGCTTTGATCAGCTGCCATGTCCTCTTTGAGGTGAGTGGACACATCATTGTTTGTTTCACTGATAACTGGACACTTGGTGGTGTCCTCTACTGCCTCCCCTGGCAGTTTGTAGTCAACTTCAAAGACAAGTGGCAGACTTGGAGGCAGCATTGGGACAGGGCATTTAGCTGCTGATCTGTACACTCCAAAATCAACAGTAGCTGTGCCTGCAGTGGTCTCTGTAGCAACTGAGACCTCATAGGTATCCTCTACTGTCTGCTCTGATGGCATGAAGTCATCGTCAAAGACTGTTGGCAGGCATGTAGGCAGCACTGAAGGAAGACTTCTAGCTGCCCATCGATTATCTCCCTTGACAGTGGCTGTGGTAGCAGTGGTCTCTGTGGCAACTGGGCACTCTGTGGCTGAAACAGCAGGCTTAGAGGTTTCGAGGAAATTGAATGAATTGCCAATGAACCGCTGAGCCAGGGGTGGGAGGGAGTAATGATAGAATCTGTCCTCTTCCTCAACATTAGATATTGCCACTGGAGCAACTGAGACCTCAGTGGTGCCCTCTACTGCCTGATGTGGCTCAGATCACTTGACCAAGATAAACTTGTGGATGAGCTGCTTCTTGATTTTAGTGCTGCAGTTGACCTTGTTGATCATATGGCTAATAGCTGAGGCCATTGAAGAGAGATGTTTTCTTGAACCCTCATTTCTTTTTTGGAACTTTGTTACTGAGGTGACATAGACTATGGAAGACTTGTTTTACTGTAGTAAGGTAGCCTATGTATTTCATTGATGATGATGATGATGATGAAAAATATTGGCATTAGTGGTAGGCTGAGATCGAACAAACAACCTAAGTAAGCCTGGCTGCTATTTATGATATCTAAAACATATAGACTTTTAATTAGGCAAAACACATGTCGTTTGAATGGTCAACCATTTTACATGAGTTACAGCATTTTATTTTAATAAAAAATTAGGTTATATGGATTCATTGTATTTATTAGGTATGACTGTGCTGCATAGGTACAAAAAATCTAAAATAAATAAACTAAATTGTGCCAGCATTTGATAACACATGAAAGCTGCTGAGGGTAACCATGGCAATGGGGACTCCATTGTGACATCACAAGATTCCGATTCTGGAAGGTTACCTGTTGCACAGACAAACTGAACAGTGCAAAGAGACAGATTCAACTAACCACTGACAAATTATTAATGTCCTATTTCATTAGTGAGAGAACACACTGCTTACTTCAGAGGTAGGTTGTAATATAACTTATTGTGAATGTGTTTCAGTAGTATAACTTATTTTCAAATTACTTGTGTATGAATGTGACATTTTAAGTAGACCTAACATGACTAGTGAAACTGTTGAAGAGAGATAGTTTGCTTGAGTCCTCTTTTTGTGAGAAAATGCTTCATCCTGACACCTGAGATGTCATGTTACAATTGTAGTGAGCCAGCCTAATGGCTAATGCATTCTATTGATGACAGAAAAAAAACCTCTCTCTGTGTTAATCACCAACATATGTTGTAATCAATTATCTCAATAAATATGTACCAAAAGAGTAGGTTGTGTAAAAAAACAAGTACGCCTACCTAATTTGTAGCTGATTCATTTCTAATAAGAATAATATGTTCTTAATTGAATGGACATCCATTTCAAATGGTTGAATTGATAGACCTCTTTAAATTGAGGTGCACTCAAGGGCACTCAAAGAGAAGACTGGCATTTTTACCTCCTTGGTTTTTAAAATAGATGAAACTGTACAAGTTAGGTCCTGCATGGATATAGAGTCATTTTCTACCCAAAACACAGTGTTTTCAATGATATGATGGAAGTGATTAGTGTGGTTTGTGAGAACCAGGCCCAATATGGAGTAGAGCTACATGAGGGGTTGAGTAAGGCTCAATAGTAAGGTACAGAAAGACCCTGAAGTTTGCTTTTTAAAGTCTGTGTTGTGCTTTTTCATCTGCCATGGCAACGCCTTGCATCACAATGATGATGTCATGAAGGATATTGTTCACGAAATGATAAGAACAGCCAAAATCGATTCATTTGAACTTGGTCGCTTTTCCAGTAGCCAACTTTTTACTAGTAATTCAGATAGGCCTATTGCCTAAACATATCTGGATCAGGATTCTCACTTGATTAATTGTAAGTAGCTGGGAAGAAAACGTGTGCACATTGTAAAGAGATGCATTATTATTTGGTTAGCAACACCCACTTACTACAACGTTGTGTATTTTCCAGAGTTATTGTTAGCTAAGAGGAAGACATGGAGGGTTCAACGCTGACACAGAGGAGGGGTGAGTGTCGGTTGGAGGAAAGGGCGATCTAGACAGACTACGTGATGGAGCTGGGAGCCAGGTTGGCTCTGGTTTTGCAGATCCAGAAGGATCAGGAGAAGAAGATGAAGAGGATTTGGTTCAAGACGAGGAAAATGCCAAGACTGATTGAGGAGGTAACAAGACCAACTTTGACAAAGTCGACAAGAGTTCTGTTTAACAATATTAATTAAAGCAAATATAAGTTATTGTAAGGGCAAAATGTTCCATATGCCATGGAATGTAAGCTAACAATGTTTTGTCCTTATTTCTTTTTGTATTAGGCTACACCATGGCAATGCTTATAACTGTTCTTGTCTAAATGTGTTGTATCGTGTCTGTCTGTTTCAGTGAATTTATGTCCTCAGTTCTTATGGTTGTCTGGTCATAAAAAATAAACAACCGTTCTATCATAGACGCTCATATCAGGATTATGTGGTTGTCTCACCTAGCTACCTTAAGTTGAATGCACTAACTAACTATAAGTCGTTCTGGATAAAAGCGTCTGATAAATTGCTAAAATGTCAAATGTTATGCTGGGTGTGGGGCATGTATTTTTACACTTAGCTGGCCCATTGGCTAGGGGACCAAGGGTTGGGACGGACTGGTGCAGAGCATCTTAGAGGACACTATATATATATATATATATATATATATGTGATGTATAAGTAAGTAGTGCTGACTCATACAGTATGTATGTATGTATGTACTGAATGTGATCACTTTCATCATGTCTGTTTCTTTTCTCACGCAGAATGTGTGAGATGTGAGCAACTGTCCTCTCACTGAGTTCATGGCTCCCTGTATTGACTCCCTCCCACCACTGGCTTTCACCAATCAGAGGCCTATACCTACCATGTTGCATCCCCCCTCTCCATTTGCCATACGCGCTCAGGATGCACAGCGGTTCATTGTATTTTCATACTTTGTCCCTGAAACATGCCAGTCTGCTGAATGCCCAGTTGCCACAGAGGCCACTGCAGACGTATCTACAGGTATACGAGAGGACCTATGGACAGATATACATCTTTCCTCAATGCTGCATCGATACCTGCCACACTTCTTTGACGAAGACTCCATGCAGCCACATCAGGCAGTAGAGGGCACCACTGAGGTCTCAGTTGCTCCAGTGGCAATATCTAATGTTGAGGAAGAGGACAGATTCTATCATTACTCCCTCCCACCCCTGGCTCAGCGGTTCATTGGCAATTCATTCAATTTCCTCGAAACCTCTAAGCCTGCTGTTTCAGCCACAGAGTGCCCAGTTGCCACAGAGACCACTGCTACCACAGCCACTGTCAAGGGAGAGAATCGATGGGCAGCTAGAAGTCTTCCTTCAGTGCTGCCTACATGCCTGCCAACAGTCTTTGACGATGACTTCATGCCATCAGAGCAGACAGTAGAGGATACCTATGAGGTCTCAGTTGCTACAGAGACCACTGCAGGCACAGCTACTGTTGATTTTGGAGTGTACAGATCAGCAGCTAAATGCCCTGTCCCAATGCTGCCTCCAAGTCTGCCACTTGTCTTTGAAGTTGACTACAAACTGCCAGGGGAGGCAGTAGAGGACACCACCAAGTGTCCAGTTATCAGTGAAACAAACAATGATGTGTCCACTCACCTCAAAGAGGACATGGCAGCTGATCAAAGCCCTCCTGACCCTGCAGCACTGCCTCCAAGCTCGCCATGTATCCGAGACTCTGACCACAAACTGACAGAGGAGACAAAAGAGGATGCCACCGAGTCCTCCGTTACCACAGCGATCACTGCAGGCACATCCATTGTCCAGGGAGAGAACCTGTTGGGTGATAAAAGCCCGGCTCCAATGCTGCCTTCAAAGTTGCCACACATTCTAGACAATGGCCACAAGCAGCCAGAGGAGGCAGTAGAGGACACCACCAAGAGTCAAGTGTCCAGGGAAGCGGCCGTTTCCGTCTCCACTGTCCACACTCTGCCAGGGGAGGCAGTAGAGGACACCAACAAGTGTCCAGTTGCCAGGGAAGCAGCCGTTTCTGTGTCCACTGTCCACACGGAGGAGTGTTTGGCTGATAAAAGTCCTCCTGCACCTGCAACACTGCCTCTAATCCTGACCTGCACCCACAACAATGACCACAAACCGCTATGGAAGACAGTGGAGTGCACTACAAAGTGCTCAGTCGACACAGAGGCAACTGTTGCTTTTTACACCTGGGATGATAAAAGTCCTCCAGGTCTGCAATGCATTCACAACAACAATGACCACAAGCAGCCAGAGGAGACAGTTGAGGACACCACATAGTGCTCAGTTAACACAGAGGCAAGTGCAGTTGCATCCACTGTCAAGAGAGAGGAACTGATGAGTGATAAAAGCCCTGTCCTAGCACTTCCTCCAAGCCTGGCATGCATCCATGACAAGGACCACAAGCAGCCAGAGCAGAAAGGGAAGGGCACTAGTGAAGAGGTGGATCGCTGCCCTCATGCTCACCAGCTGGTCCCAGATGCTAACTTAACTCTGGCAACCCCTCTGCTCTGCATGGCCACTAAGACGCCTGTTAGAGTGAGAGCCTCCATATGCAGGTCAGAGGATGAGGAACCCAGGCCCTGGACGCTGAAAAAGGCAAAGGTAGGTGTCCTATTTTACACTTCTACTCTACAGGGTTGGGGGTCTGTTCCATTTCAATTCAAAGCATTGAATTAAGTACTTCCTGAATTGAATGGAATTGAAATTGAATTGACCCCAACCCTGCTAATCTATGCTCATAGTATAAAACATCACCCCTTACTAGGGTTAACATTTGTATTACGTTTGGTGTGGACCCAGGAAGAACATCTATGGCTATTACAAAATCGGTTTGGGATACAAATAAACAAGTTACCTCAATTACTGTCCTCTAAATTGTGTGCCCCATGAGGCCATCAATGTATGTTGATCACTCAAATGTGTATTGAATGTGCCACATTGGAACAATATTACATCTAGAGTCAATGTCTTCCTGTTAGGATTATTGGACAGGCATTGACATTGAGAGTGAAGAGAGGAGCGTCAAGGAGGAGGTGAGCCCGAGGGAGGGTTTGAAGAGTGAGGCGGACCGTGCCCATTCCAAGAGCTCCAATGGGACGGTTTCATCAGAGAGAGCAGAGACCATCCTGGGAAGAGTGGGCTTTCTGGCCATGAACCTCAAGCAGAAAGTCACATTTTTAAAGATGGAGGAAAAAGAGAAAAATAAGGAACTGAATAAGAAGTTGAAAGATGACGAGAAAGAGAGAAAGGTCTCTTGCCTCGAGGTTGTCGGGAGAGGTTGTGTTTTCTCTAGCAGGAGATAAGCTGGCTTCTTATATGTTGTTGAGTAAAGCTTAAACCATGTATTTAGATTGTATGTAGGTATTGTAGTCAGGTATTATAGGTAGTTTACTTAGGTAGTTATTGTAGGTTATTGTAGGTAATTATTGTAGGTAAGTATTCTATTCGGTGGACCCCGGCGAAGCACGAGTGCTAGCTAACCCACCACTTGGACCAACAAAGCTAGCTAGCTAGTGGGTAGCTACTGGTAACTTTTAGCAACTGTGGTTAGTTGTTTCCAATGTTATTTCACGCTTAAGAGTACCTGTAATTGAGCCAGCTAGCTACCGACCATTCAGCTGTTCTTCTAACCTCATTATCCGAGGCATTAACGTTAGATGGTTGGTGGCTGCTGTACTTAATTACAGCTACTGATTGCAGCCTGCCACCCAGTTAGCTGGCAAAATATGATTAGACAAATAATAATATTTATTTGAATGATACAGTATGTTACTAAATTGAAATTAAAATGAAATGTTTTTGTAATTATAACATTTTACGAAATGTAAAAAGAAAACTTTAAAAAATAATAATAATAACAAAAGCAAGGTAAAAAGAAAAGGAAACCGATCCAGATTCCTATTACCAGTGTAAAAACAAAGGGGGGAGGTGTCAATGTAAATAGTCCGGGTGGCCTTTTGAATAATTGTTCAGCAGTCTTATGAATTGGGGATAGAAGCTGTTAAGGAGCCTTTTGGACCTAGACTTGGCACTCTGGTACCGCTTGCTGTGCGGTAGCAGAGAGAACAGTCTATGACTTGGGTGACTGGAGTCTTTGTCAATTTTTTGGGCCTCCCTCTTACACCTCCAAGTATATAGGTCCTGGATGGCAGGAAGCTTGGCTCCAGTGATGTACTGGGCCGTACGCACTACCCTCTGTAGCGCCTTACGGTCGGATGCCGAGCAGTTGCCATACCAGGCGGTGATGCAACTGGTCAGGAAGCTCTCGACGGTGCAGCTGTAGAACTTTTTGAGGATCTTGGGACCAATGCCAAATCTTTTCAGTCTCCTGATGTGGAAAAGGCGTTGTCGTGCCCTCTTCACGACTGTCTTGGTGTGTTTGAACCATGATAGTTTGTTGGTGATGTGGACACCAAGGAACTTAAAACTCTCGACCTGCTCCACTACAGCCCCGTCGATGTGAATGGGGCGTGTTCAGGGGTGTCAGTCCCTGTCCCTGAAAATCCTCCCCGGAGCATGATGCTGCCACCACCATGCTTCACCTTAGGGATGGTGCCAGGTTTCCTCCAAACGTGATCTCATCCCAGGTAAGAGGGGGAGTGGCAGCAGCAGCAGGTTCTCCCCATGTGAGCTGAGTCCAGTGGACCAGTCCTGTATCCCCCCACCCAGACAGCGACAGTGGTCTAAACCATGGCTAGCTATCCACAATCTGCCTCGACTAAACAAGGTTTACCAAGAGGGAAGGAGGGAGAGGAAGGTAGAGGAAGAGAAAGAGGGAGGAGAGGAAGGAGGAAAGGGAGAAAATGACTGTAAGAAGGACTGTAAGACTTTAAGAAGGAAAGGAGGGAGAAGGCCGAGCAAGAGGAAGAGGAAGAGGTGGAAGATAACAAGGAGAGTTGATCTGTCCATCAATACCATAAGGAGATCTCTTCTGGGGCCTCTTGTTCTCTCCTCTTTCCCACAGAGGAGCACCTTTCGCAGGCAGCCCAGAGCAGACTCTCCGCTGAGAGAAGGCTAGCCCCTGGAGGTTTCACCTTGGATTTATACAGAGAACCCCCCAGTACTCAAACTGCTTTACATTGTAGAGGGTGATCTAATCTCATTGGAGGCGACCCAATGACCCAGAAATGCTTCATGGACAGACTTCCTCCCTGCTCCCCGTCTCGCTGGCAGGGGGCTCGTAGGAACACCCTCCCTTCCTTGACTCAAGCAACACCCCTTCTTCACCTGCCCCCCTTATCATGTTATGAGTCTCACCTACAGGTCCCGCCCCCTGGCCTACCTGTTGCAGGTTTAAGTATGGTGTGTCGGACACAGCTGCCCTCCACCTCCTCCCCCTCCTCCCCCTCCTTCCCTCTTTCTCCCACTCCCCCCATCTCTCGCGCTCTCTCCTCCTCCCCCTCTCTTCCCTTTAAAGCAATACTTAGACCAGGCTTTCTGCCTCCTCTACCCCTCTCCACCTCCTCTTCCATTCCTACTCTCTTTCTCTCCACCTCCTCCTCCTCTTTGTTCCCCCTCTCCCGCCCTCCAGTGAGAGAGGCAGGTCACCTCGCCGTCACTCTATCCAGCTGGAGCCACTCCACTGAGAGGGCGAAGAGGAGAGGATAGGTATAGAGGAAGACCAGAGGAGACAAGAGGGAGAGGAGGAGAGGAGGAGAGGGAGTGAGACACTATGTTAGCTGTTGTGGTGTGATATATGTAGTTACTTGTAATAACCACTAGAGCAGGGGTGTCAAACTCATTTTGGTTCAGGGGCCACATACAGCGCAATCTGATCTCAAGTGGGCCGGGCCAGTCAAAAATAATAGCAAAATAACCTATAAATAACGTCAACAAATCTTTACCTTTGTTTTTCAATATTATGCCTTAATTTATCATTTAGCCTACATATGTGCATTATAACTCACAGATCACATTGGATCTACAAAGGCACAAAACATTTATTCACAGATAGGCCTATGGAACTGAAAAAATTGCATTTCACTTTGATTAAAACAACTTGTTTTATTAACTTATTAACTTAACTTATTTTAATGTACAGTATACATTCTGACCACCTGAACTGACTCACCACACTATGCACAAACTAAAGTCGGAGCAATGAAGAACGTTATCACAATGTTCATGGTCTTTAAATATTACATTACCACAGTAAATGTTATTTTTTCACAGAACTGTATTCTTCAGAGTGAAAAAAGTCTCTTAAAGAGCATTACAAGTCTTACAATTAGACTTGACCTACTCGCTTGTCAATGCTCCGTCGTGGGTGTGGTGGAGGAGTCAGGCGCAGGAGAACAGAGGTATAGTCCAACAAGACTTTTAATAGTCTTAAACATATAAATACAACCTCGACATAAAACAAAAGTAGCGAGGGAGAATTTACGCATACGCGTAAAACACTAAACATGAATAACTAATAAGGAAAAACAACAAACACGTATCAAATACGGAGGCAACAGGAAAAACAACACACAACTAACCTAGATCACACCACTGAACTTATAAGACACGTAATCAACACTAAAACAGACACAGGTGTGACAGACAGACAAAAGCAATCTACCACAGAAACATAGAGCAGTGGCAGCTAGTACTCCGGGGACGGCGAACGCCGAAGCCTGCCCGAACCAGGAGGAGGAGCAGCCTCGGCCGAAACCGTGACAGTACCCCCCCCCTTGACCTCGGGGACGGCCTCGGGGACGGCCAGGAGGACGCGGACCCGGGCGCGTGGGATGCCCATGGTGAAACTCAGTCAGGAGGGATGGATTGAGAATGTCCCTCCTGAACACCCAGCACCGTTCCTCCGGACCGTACCCCTCCCACTCCACGAGATACTGGAGACCACTCCTCCGGCGCCTCGAGTCCAAGATGGTCCGGACCCTGTACGCCGGGGCCCCCTCGATGTCCAAAGGGGGCGGAGGGGTCTCTCCTGTCTCATCTTCTTGGAGTGGACCAGCTACCACCGGCCTGAGAAGAGACACATGGAACGAGGGGTTAATATTTTTGTACTCTATAGGCAATTGTAACCTGTAACACACCTCGTTCAATCTTCTCAGGACTTTGAAGGGCCCCACAAACCGCCGACCCAGCTTCCGGCAGGGCAGGCGGAGGGGCAGGTTTCGAGTCGAGAGCCAGACTCGATCTCCCGGTGCGTACACCGGTCCCTCACTGCGGTGGCGGTCGGCGGTCGGCGCTCGCCTTTTGTTGACGGATGGCACGCTGCAGATGGACATGGGCAGCGTCCCACGTGTCCTCCGAGCGCCGAATCCAATCGTCCACCGCAGGGGCCTCGATCTGGCTCTCGTTCCATGGCGCCAGGACCGGCTGATAACCTAAAACACACTGGAAGGGTGTTAAATTGGTGGAGGAGTGGCGGAGAGAGTTCTGGGCCATCTCTGCCCAGGGGATGAACCTCGACCACTCCTCCGGCTGGTCCCAGCAATAGGACCTCAAAAACCTACCCACATCCTGGTTGACACGTTCTACCTGCCCATTGCTCTTTGGGTGATACCCCGAGGTAAGGCTTACCGAGACCCCCAACCGTTCCATAAATGCCCCCCAAATTCTGGAGGTGAACTGGGGACCTCGGTCAGACACTATATCCTCGGGGACCCCATAGTGCCGGAACACATGGGTAAATAGGGCCTCAGCGGTTTGTAGGGCAGTAGGGAGACCCGGCATGGGAAGGAGACGACAGGCCTTGGAAAACCGATCCAAAACGACCAAAATGGTGGTATTCCCCTGGGAGGGGGGTAGATCGGTAACAAAATCTACCGAGAAGTGGGACCATGGTCGTTGTGGAACGGGCAGGGGATGTAGCTTTCCCCTGGGCAAATGTCTAGGCGCCTTACACTGGGCACACACCGAGCAGGAGGAGACATAAACCCACACATCCCTAGCTAACGTTGGCCACCAGTATTTCATGCTAAGACAGTGCACTGTCCGGCCAATACCTGGATGTCCAGAGGAGGGCGATGTATGAGCCCAATAAATAAGACGATCACGAATCTCGAGCGGCACGTAAGTCCGCCCCACAGGACACTCGGGGGGAGTAGGGTCGGTACGCAGTGCCCGCTCGATTTCCGCATCGACCTCCCATACCACCGGAGCCACCAAACAAGACTCCGGCAATATGGAAGTAGGCTCGTTGGACCTCTCCTCTGTGTCATACCGCCGGGACAGGGCGTCTGCCTTACCATTCTGGGACCCAGGGATGTACGTGATCTTAAAAACAAACCGGGTTAGGAACATGTTCCACCTACCCTGACGAGGGTTTAATCTCCTAGCTGCCCGGATGTACTCCAGGTTACGGTGATCAGTCAGAATGAGGAAAGGGTGTTGAGCCCCCTCTAGCCAATGCCTCCACACCTTTAGGGCCTGGACTACTGCTAACAGCTCCCTGTCCCCTACATCATAGTTGCGCTCCGCCGAGCTGAGCTTCTTGGAGTAGAACGCACAGGGGCGGAGTTTAGGTGGCGTGCCGGACCGTTGTGATAGAACTGCCCCAATACCGGTCTCGGACGCGTCAACCTCTACTTGGAATGGCAAAGAGGGATCCGGATGCGCCAGCACGGGAGCCGAGGTGAACAGGTTCTTTAGTTTGACAAATGCCCTGTCCGCCTCAGCCGACCACTGCAAACGAACCGGACCACCCTTTAGCAGGGACGTAATGGGAGCTGCAACCTGTCCAAAGCCCCGAATAAACCTCCGGTAGTAATTAGCAAAACCCAAGAACTGCTGCACCTCCTTTACAGTAGTTGGAGTTTGCCAATTACGCACGGCCGATACCCGGTCTACCTCTATCTCCACACCAGACGCGGACAACCGATAACCCAAAAAGGAGACGGACTCCTGGAAGAACAGGCATTTCTCTATCTTGACATACAAGTCATGCTCCAACAGTCTTCTCAACACTCGGCGCACCTGGGCTACATGCTCGGCTCGTGTAGAAGAATACACTAGGATGTCGTCGATGTAAACTACTACACCCTGCCCATGCATGTCCCGGAAAATCTCGTCAACAAAGGATTGGAAGACTGAAGGAGCATTCATTAACCCGTATGGCATGACGAGATACTCGTAATGACCCGAGGTGGTGCTAAATGCTGTTTTCCATTCATCCCCCTCCCTAATGCGCACCAGATTATACGCGCTCCTGAGATCCAACTTTGTGAAGAAGCGCGCTCCGCGTAACGACTCCGTCATCGTCGCAATCAGAGGAAGTGGGTAGCTGTACTTAACTGTGATCTGATTGAGACTACGGTAATCAATACACGGGCGCAATCCCCCGTCCTTCTTCTTCACAAAGAAGAAACTCGAGGAGACCGGGGAAGTAGAGGACCGTATGTATCCCTGTGCCAAGGACTCGGCTATGTAAGTCTCCATAGCCGCTGTCTCCTCTTGAGACAGGGGATACCCATGACTCCGTGGCAGAGCCGCTCCTGTTTGGAGATTTATCGCACAGTCCCCCTGTCTATGAGGAGGTAGCCGTGTTGCCCTCGATTTACTAAACACAAGTGCTAAATCCTCATACTCAGGGGGAATGCGTAGTGCGGGCACTTGGTTCGGACTCTCGACCAAGGTCGCCCCTACGGAAACACCTAGACATCTCCCTACACACTGGGCAGACCACTCCATAAGAGCCCTCTGTTGCCACGCTATGGTAGGATCATGGGTACTTAACCAGGGAAGACCCAGCACCACGGGATACGCAGGAGAGTCAATCAGATAAAACTGAATGATCTCCTCATGACCCCCCTGCATCGTCATAGTCAGTGGTGCTGTGACCTCCCTGATCAGGCCCGACCCCAACGGCCGGCTGTCTAAAGCATGGACAGTAAATGGAGTTTCTACCGGCCGAAGGGGAATTCCTAACCTACGACAAAAAGCCTGATCAATAAAGTTCCCAGCTGCGCCTGAATCTACTAGTTCCTTATGCTGGGAAAGAGGTGCCACCTGTGGAAATCTCACAGGAATACTCATGTGACCAACAGAGAGCTCTGGGTAAGTGGGGCGCCTACTCACCTGAAATGACTCCCCAGTGCGTGGCCTGTCGTCACCCCCCTCAGGAGACCCTCCCCAGCACCTGGCCGCGGTGTGTCCTCCACGACCACAGGTGGTGCAGGGGATGGCCCCCCTCGGGTTACCTCTCCTCCTCTCTCTAGCGCCAGCACCCCTGAGCTCCATAGGAATCGGCTCGGAGGTGTTGGAGGGCGGAATGGACGACCCCCACTCGGGAAGTCCGCGGGTAGCCAGCAGGGTGTCTAGACGGATGGAAATGTCCACCAACTGGTCGAACGATAGGTTGGTGTCCCTGCAGGCCAGCTCACGATGAACGTCCTCTCGTAGGCTACACCGGTAGTGGTCGATGAGGGCCCTCTCATTCCACCCCGCATCCGCTGCTAGTGTCCGGAACTCCAGTGCGAACTCCTGTGCGCTCCTCTTCTCCTGTCGGAGGTGGAACAGACGCTCTCCCGCCGCTTTCCCCTCAGGTGGATGATCGAAGACAGCCCTGAAGCGGCGGGAGAACTCTGTGTAGGTGACGGTTGCGGCGTCTATTCCCCTCCATTCGGCGTTGGCCCACTCCAACGCCTTGCCGGAGAGACAGGAGATGAGGGCGGAGACGCTCTCGTATCCCGAGGGCGCCGGGTGTATGGTGGCCAGTTAAAGTTCCACCTGCAGAAGAAATCCCTGACACCCGGCTGCAGAACCGTCATATGCCCTCGGGAGCGAGAGCCAAATGCCACTGGGTTCCGGTGCTGAGAGAGGAGGACTGGCCGTTGGTGAGGGGATGTTGTGAGAGTGCGTGGGCACCTCTCGGTTCACCAAACGGCGCAGATGGTTGGACACCTCTTCCACGGCGGCCCCGAGTTGCCGGATCAAGGTGTCCTGGTAATTGATCCGGTCCTCCAGGGATTCGGGTGCCGCCGCTGTTCCTGCTAACTCCATGATGGTGTGTTGTTCTGTCAATGCTCCGTCGTGGGTGTGGTGGAGGAGTCAGGCACAGGAGAACAGAGGTATAGTCCAACAAGACTTTTAATAGTCGTAAACATATAAATACAACATCGACATAAAACAAAAGTAGCGAGGGAGAATTTACGCATACGCGTAAAACACTAAACATGAATAACTAATAAGGAAAAACAACAAACACGTATCAAATACGGAGGCAACAGGAAAAACAACACACAACTAACCTAGATCACACCACTGAACTTATAAGACACGTAATCAACACGAAAACAGACACAGGTGTGACAGACAGACAAAAGCAATCTACCACAGAAACATAGAGCAGTGGCAGCTAGTACTCCGGGGACGGCGAACGCCGAAGCCTGCCCGAACCAGGAGGAGGAGCAGCCTCGGCCGAAACCGTGACAGTACCCCCCCCCTTGACCTCGGGGACGGCCTCGGGGACGGCCAGGAGGACGCGGACCCGGGCGCGTGGGATGCCCATGGTGAAACTCAGTCAGGAGGGATGGATTGAGAATGTCCCTCCTGAACACCCAGCACCGTTCCTCCGGACCGTACCCCTCCCACTCCACGAGATACTGGAGACCACTCCTCCGGCGCCTCGAGTCCAAGATGGTCCGGACCCTGTACGCCGGGGCCCCCTCGATGTCCAAAGGGGGCGGAGGGGTCTCTCCTGTCTCATCTTCTTGGAGTGGACCAGCTACCACCGGCCTGAGAAGAGACACATGGAACGAGGGGTTAATATTTTTGTACTCTATAGGCAATTGTAACCTGTAACACACCTCGTTCAATCTTCTCAGGACTTTGAAGGGCCCCACAAACCGCCGACCCAGCTTCCGGCAGGGCAGGCGGAGGGGCAGGTTTCGAGTCGAGAGCCAGACTCGATCTCCCGGTGCGTACACCGGTCCCTCACTGCGGTGGCGGTCGGCGCTCGCCTTTTGTTGACGGATGGCACGCTGCAGATGGACATGGGCAGCGTCCCACGTGTCCTCCGAGCGCCGAATCCAATCGTCCACCGCAGGGGCCTCGATCTGGCTCTCGTGCCATGGCGCCAGGACCGGCTGATAACCTAAAACACACTGGAAGGGTGTTAAATTGGTGGAGGAGTGGCGGAGAGAGTTCTGGGCCATCTCTGCCCAGGGGATGAACCTCGACCACTCCTCCGGCTGGTCCCGGCAATAGGACCTCAAAAACCTACCCACATCCTGGTTGACACGTTCTACCTGCCCATTGCTCTTTGGGTGATACCCCGAGGTAAGGCTTACCGAGACCCCCAACCGTTCCATAAATGCCCCCCAAACTCTGGAGGTGAACTGGGGACCTCGGTCAGACACTATATCCTCGGGGACCCCATAGTGCCGGAACACATGGGTAAATAGGGCCTCAGCGGTTTGTAGGGCAGTAGGGAGACCCGGCATGGGAAGGAGACGACAGGCCTTGGAAAACCGATCCACAACGACCAAAATGGTGGTATTCCCCTGGGAGGGGGGTAGATCGGTAACAAAATCTACCGAGAAGTGGGACCATGGTCGTTGTGGAACGGGCAGGGGATGTAGCTTTCCCCTGGGCAAATGCCTAGGCGCCTTACACTGGGCACACACCGAGCAGGAGGAGACATAAACCCTCACATCCCTAGCTAACGTTGGCCACCAGTATTTCATGCTAAGACAGTGCACTGTCCGGCCAATACCTGGATGTCCAGAGGAGGGCGATGTATGAGCCCAATAAATAAGACGATCACGAATCTCGAGCGCCACGTACGTCCGCCCCACAGGACACTCGGGGGGAGTAGGGTCGGTACGCAGTGCCCGCTCGATTTCCGCATCGACCTCCCATACCACCGGAGCCACCAAACAAGACTCCGGCAATATGGAAGTAGGCTCGTTGGACCTCTCCTCTGTGTCATACCGCCGGGACAGGGCGTCTGCCTTACCATTCTGGGACCCAGGGATGTACGTGATCTTAAAAACAAACCGGGTTAGGAACATGTTCCACCTACCCTGACGAGGGTTTAATCTCCTAGCTGCCCGGATGTACACCAGGTTACGGTGATCAGTCAGAATGAGGAAAGGGTGTTGAGCCCCCTCTAGCCAATGCCTCCACACCTTTAGGGCCTGGACTACTGCTAACAGCTCCCTGTCCCCTACATCATAGTTGCGCACCGCCGAGCTGAGCTTCTTACAACGCACAGGGGCGGAGTTTAGGTGGCGTGCCGGACCGTTGTGATAGAACTGCCCCAATACCGGTCTCGGACGCGTCAACCTCTACTTGGAATGGCAAAGAGGGATCCGGATGCGCCAGCACGGGAGCCGAGGTGAACAGGTTCTTTAGTTTGACAAATGCCCTGTCCGCCTCAGCCGACCACTGCAAACGAACCGGACCACCCTTTAGCAGGGACGTAATGGGAGCTGCAACCTGTCCAAAGCCCCGAATAAACCTCCGGTAGTAATTAGCAAAACCCAAGAACTGCTGCACCTCCTTTACAGTAGTTGGAGTTTGCCAATTACGCACGGCCGATACCCGGTCTACCTCTATCTCCACACCAGACGCGGACAACCGATAACCCAAAAAGGAGACGGACTCCTGGAAGAACAGGCATTTCTCTATCTTGACATACAAGTCATGCTCCAACAGTCTTCTCAACACTCGGCGCACCTGGGCTACATGCTCGGCTCGTGTAGAAGAATACACTAGGATGTCGTCGATGTAAACTACTACACCCTGCCCATGCATGTCCCGGAAAATCTCGTCAACAAAGGATTGGAAGACTGAAGGAGCATTCATTAACCCGTATGGCATGACGAGATACTCGTAATGACCCGAGGTGGTGCTAAATGCTGTTTTCCATTCATCCCCCTCCATAATGCGCACCAGATTATACGCGCTCCTGAGATCCAACTTTATGAAGAAGCGCGCTCCGCGTAACTACTCCGTCATCGTCGCAATCAGAGGAAGTGGGTAGCTGTACTTAACTGTGATCTGATTGAGACTACGGTAATCAATACACGGGCGCAATCCCCTGTCCTTCTTCTTCACAAAGAAGAAACTCGAGGAGACCGGGGAAGTAGAGGACCGTATGTATCCCTGTGCCAAGGACTCGGCTATGTAAGTCTCCATAGCCGCTGTCTCCTCTTGAGACAGGGGATACCCATGACTCCGTGGCAGAGCCGCTCCTGTTTGGAGATTTATCGCACAGTCCCCCTGTCTATGAGGAGGTAGCCGTGTTGCCCTCGATTTACTAAACACAAGTGCTAAATCCTCATACTCAGGGGGAATGCGTAGTGCGGGCACTTGGTTCGGACTCTCGACCAAGGTCGCCCCTACGGAAACACCTAGACATCTCCCTACACACTGGGCAGACCACTCCATAAGAGCCCTCTGTTGCCACGCTATGGTAGGATCATGGGTACTTAACCAGGGAAGACCCAGCACCACGGGATACGCAGGAGAGTCAATCAGATAAAACTGAATGATCTCCTCATGACCCCCCTGCATCGTCATAGTCAGTGGTGCTGTGACCTCCCTGATCAGGCCCGACCCCAACGGCCGGCTGTCTAAAGCATGGACAGTAAATGGAGTTTCTACCGGCCGAAGGGGAATTCCTAACCTACGACAAAAAGCCCGATCAATAAAGTTCCCAGCTGCGCCTGAATCTACTAGTTCCTTATGCTGGGAAAGAGGTGCCACCTGTGGAAATCTCACAGGAATACTCATGTGACCAACAGAGAGCTCTGGGTAAATGGGGCGCCTACTCACCTGAAATGACTCCCCAGTGCGTGGCCTGTCGTCACCCCCCTCAGGAGACCCTCCCCAGCACCTGGCCGCGGTGTGTCCTCCACGACCACAGGTGGTGCAGGGGATGGCCCCCCTCGGGTTACCTCTCCTCCTCTCTCTAGCGCCAGCACCCCTGAGCTCCATAGGAATCGGCTCGGAGGTGTTGGAGGGCGGAATGGACGACCCCCACTCGGGACGTCCGCGGGTAGCCAGCAGGGTGTCTAGACGGATGGAAATGTCCACCAACTGGTCGAACGATAGGTTGGTGTCCCTGCAGGCCAGCTCACGATGAACGTCCTCTCGTAGGCTACACCGGTAGTGGTCGATGAGGGCCCTCTCATTCCACCCCGCATCCGCTGCTAGTGTCCGGAACTCCAGAGCGAACTCCTGTGCGCTCCTCTTCTCCTGTCGGAGGTGGAACAGACGCTCTCCCGCCGCTTTCCCCTCAGGTGGATGATCGAAGACAGCTCTGAAGCGGCGGGAGAATTCTGCGTAGGTGACGGTTGCGGCGTCTATTCCCCTCCATTCGGCGTTGGCCCACTCCAACGCCTTGCCGGAGAGACAGGAGATGAGGGCGGAGACGCTCTCGTATCCCGAGGGTGCCATGTGTATGGTGGCCAGTTAAAGTTCCACCTGCAGAAGAAATCCCTGACACCCGGCTGCAGAACCGTCATATGCCCTCGGGAGCGAGAGCCGAATGCCACTGGGTTCCGGTGCTGAGAGAGGAGGACTGGCCGTTGGTGAGGGGATGTTGTGAGAGTGCGTGGGCACCTCTCGGTTCACCAAACGGCGCAGATGGTTGGACACCTCTTCCACGGCGGCCCCGAGATGCCGGATCAAGGTGTCCTGGTAATTGATCCGGTCCTCTAGGGATTCGGGTGCCGCCGCTGTTCCTGCTAACTCCATGATGGTGTGTTGTTCTGTCAATGCTCCGTCATGGGTGTGGTGGAGGAGTCAGGCGCAGGAGAACAGAGGTATAGTCCAACAAGACTTTTAATAGTCGTAAACATATAAATACAACATCGACATAAAACAAAAGTAGCGAGGGAGAATTTACGCATACGCGTAAAACACTAAACATGAATAACTAATAAGGAAAAACAACAAACACGTATCAAATACGGAGGCAACAGGAAAAACAACACACAACTAACCTAGATCACACCACTGAACTTATAAGACACGTAATCAACACTAAAACAGACACAGGTGTGACAGACAGACAAAAGCAATCTACCACAGAAACATAGAGCGGTGGCAGCTAGTACTCCGGGGACGGCGAACGCCGAAGCCTGCCCGAACCAGGAGGAGGAGCAGCCTCGGCCGAAACCGTGACATCGCTGTTTAACCCCCTCCCCTCTCTTTCTCTCACTGCGGCCTACCGGCTGCTCCTGAAACTTGGCATCTTTTAGCCTTCACGATTGCATCAATATCAGGTGTCAAATCCTGAATAGCAGCCAATTTCATAATGTCATTTAAGTGCTTGTGTGTTAGCCTTGATTTATTAATGTTCATAACAGAGAAAACCTGTTCACAAAGATAGGTAGTCCCAAACATGCATAAAACCTTTGCAGCCAGGGCTGTTAATTTGGGGCACCCTGGCAAGAGATACTGATAAAATGTGTCCAAGCCCACAGAGGCAAATTTGTCCTTCATACCTGAATCACACTGCAAGTCAATTATTTCGAGTTGGATGTCAGCGGGCAGATCAGAAGCCTTGACTGTGAATGGCGAGCAAAAAACGGCAAATTCTGTCTCAAGTTCACCGAAGACCTGAAACCGTCGCTCAAACTCCCGCAGCAATCCTGTAATCTTGTCTTTGTATTGAGCCATGTCAGCATTGAGTCCGGTCGCACGCACATCTCTTAGACAAGGGAAATGAGCGGTGTCACCGCTAGATAGTTGTGTCTCCCAGAGTGACAGTTTCAACTTGAATGCGCGTATGCTGTCATAATACTGAGTGACAACTTTTTTGCGGCCCTGCAACATTTTGTTAAGATTATTCAGGTGCTCTGTAATATCAACCAGAAAGGCAAGATCCTGCACCCATTCTGGGCATTTAAGTTCCTTCACTGGTATGCCTTTTTTCTCCATGAACTGTTCAATTTGCTCTCATAGCTCAAAGAAACGCTTCAGCACGGCACCTCGGCTTAACCACCGTACTTCAGTGTGGTATGGCAAGCCATGCGTAATGTCTTTATCACTGAGAAGACTGTCAAACTGATGGTGATTCAAACCTCTTGCTCGGATGAAATTAACAGTGCGGACAACCACCTCCATGACATGATCCATTTTTAATGATTTGCAACACAATGCTTCCTGGTACAAAATACAGTGAAATGTCCAAAACTCTTGTCCTCCATTTGCGGCCTGTACTTTATCTCTGAATTTTGTCACAACGCCTGCTTTTCTCCCAATCATTGATGGCGCACCATCTGTAGCCAGGCTGACGGCACGGGACCAGTCCACTCCGACTCTGTCCAGCGCTCCAACGAGAGAGGTCATAATTTAATCCGCTGTTGTAGTATCCGTCATAGGTACCAACCCAAGGAACTCCTCGGTGACTGTCAAAGTCGCATCAACACCACAAATGAATATGGCCAGTTGAGCAACATCTGTAATATCAGTGCTCTCATCAATTGCAACCGAAAATGCAACAAATAACTTGACTTTGTGATTCATTTGGCTCTCCAAGTCTGCCGAGAGATCTGAAATTCTATCTGCGACAGTGTTTCTCGTTAGGCTAATGTTGGCAAAGGCCTGTCGCTTTTCGGGGCACACGATTTCTGCAGCCTTTAGCATGCATGTTTTCACGAACTCACCCTCAGAAAATGGCTTGGATCCTAACGCTATCTCATTAGCAATAAGGTAGCTAGCTTTCACCGCTGCATCACTGACCTCTCGGCTACGGGTAAAAACAGACTGCTGTTTCTTCAGACCCACTAACAATTAAATTATCTTCTCTATTCTCAGTTGTCCTCGCAAATGGTTGTATTTTTCACCATGATGAGTCTCATAGTGGCGCCAAATATTATATCCCTTGAGCACTGAAACTTGCTGATTACACACCAAGCACACAGATTTCCCATTCACTTCTGTGAATAAATATGAATCAGTCCCTTTTTCTTGGAAAACTCTGCACTCTGTGTCAACTTTTCTCCTTTTTGATAAAGACATTTTGGTAATGTGGGTAATTTTGACAACAAGAGCTTAATAACGATAAGGCAAGATCGGCAGATGGCGCATTCTGGGCGCGTTGCTGTCACGTGCTGTTTATTTCAGGATCTCTCGTTATTTCAGTGACACCTCTGCTGGACAAATTTGGAATATCTGTTCCTTTAAAAAAAAAAAAAGTGGACGTCGTCTCGCGGGCCGGATTGAACCATCTGGCGGGCCGGTTCTGGCCCGCGGGCCGTATGATTGACATCCCTGCACTAGAGCATGCTGGACACTTATTTGGTGCTTGCTGACCTCAATGTGTGCATGCATATCAACAGTCTAAAGCAGTCATCTCCAATCCAAAGAATTAGTTGGAATCATTTGTTTATTAGACATTTCCTATTTATACTGTATGGATAATAAAACCCATCCTTTATTCACTTGTGTTTTAGCTTTTTCCCCACACCCACACTGAAAGATGTTACTATTACTTTAGTCTGTCTTGCTTTATGATAGTCACATGCCTCTACCTTTACAAGATGTCTGCCAGTATTCTTCATGAGGGCTTTAAAGCTAATGTTAATTTGACTGTTTACTTCAAGAACGTACATGTATTTTCCAAGACAGACCTGTTACTGGCTGTGTCTAAAAATCCATTCTAGCGTAATACATACTTAAACTGCATACTAAATTCGCCTTTGATCTAGTAGAATTCACTCTTCTTTTCTGACTCACTTGTTTGGCAACAGCGGATAGTCAGGTAAATTGACGCGCTGTACCGAAATGAACGAATGACGGGAGTCAATGCAATCGCGCATTAGATGACAAATTCTGAGTACTATTGCCGCATTCACATGCTAGTCGGAACTTGGAACCCCGGAAATGTCAGACTTGCTTACTGGTTGTAGTTATACACGTGTCGCATTCTAAGAACAGCAAGTCGGACATTTCAGAGTTTCATAGGTCCGACTAGAATGTGAACGAGGCATAGTTTCTAAATTTCACATACTATAAAGCTAAATGTTTTTACATTCTATTTATTACTCTAATATGGGTATTTGGACACTGCCTCTTTGTCTCTCACACACTGAGCACGAGCACAGTCATTATGGCCACAGCTTCCTCTGACCTGGCAGACCACCTGTGCTGTTCCATCTGCACAGACATCTACACTGAGCCTGTGTCTCTAAGCTATCAGCACACCTTCTGCAAGAGATGCCTCCAAGACAGCCTGAATGCTGGACACCAACTCTGTCAAGTGGGAAGGGCTCTGGTCAGAGACAGAATCTTCCAGATCAACAGACTGATCAGGAACGTGGCCTACCAGCTGAAACTGGAGGAAAATGCTAAAAGACAGAGAGCTACAGCCGAGTGAGGAAACAGTAGAGAGATGAATGTCGTGAACATGGAGAGCTTCTGAAGCTGTTCTGTGAGACGGACAGTAAGCTGATCTCTGTGATCTGCAGAGATGGGTGAGACGACAGAGGACACACATTCAAACCTATAAGAGAAGCACATGAGGATCTGAAAAAAGAGGTAGCCTCAGATTTATGCTACTTCAAGAAGGATATTCGTGTGCTGGAATACTCAAGAGATGAGCAGCAAAGAGAAATGTCTCAAGCAAACGAGACGTCAGATCATCTCAAAGTCCAGATCAGGTTGCTTGGTTGACAAGGAGATAGTACTTGCCAGGCTGGAAGAACAGCTAAAGGAGAAGACAGTTAAAACGGCCTCTCTTCAGTCTGAGCTGGACCTCACTGAGCCCAGAGACTTCCTGCTCTAGTGGATGGAGAGGGGCTGCACTGAGATTAGGGAGAGGAGGAAGGAGGAGGAGTGGGTGGAGAGGAATATGATAGAGGGATTAGGATAGAGGGGAATATGATAGAGGGAATATATTGAGAGGAATGTGACAGGGAGGATTTGTTTCATTAGATCACTTTAAGACTTAAAATCTCTTAGGCTGACAGTCCCCGGAATCGGGCGCTAGAATTTCTTTAAAAAATATGTAAATGTTTACATTACTTATTTGATTGATTTCCCACCGTTTTATATTTCAGAAGACATCCATCCAGACATTCCTAGAACCACGTAAACGTTCTCTGTCGAATAAACTTGTATTTGTCTCCCTCAGGTGTTCGGATGCATCAATACATCCATTTATCACTTAACTGCAACGTTAAGTCAAAGGGGCGTTCCAGGAAAAACATTTATCCATCCTTGACTGCTTCACGGCACAGACATGGCAAAGCAATCACTGAATTTGTCTCGAGCAGGCAGAGCTAAATACATAACTTTCATAGCTCTACTATAAAGAATGTGACCTACACACTTCCTTAAACCTAAAATAAGTCAAGAAGTAATTTTCTGTGGAAGTCAAACATTTGTTCAGAACGACAAAATCGAGACCTTTACATAGCCCATCTCTCATTGTCTATAGGAGTGATGTACACTGGTCAAATTGCCCAAATGTTAATTTAGACATTTACAAATTTTACAGATTTTGACTCTCACTAATGTCATGAAATGTTTGGCAAAGTAGTAAAGAAGGTTGTATTGTACTTTTGTTGTGTACTAGATCATATGGTTTGGAAAGTGTTTTTTTTCTCAGACATAAATGAACAATTCCAGGTGAAAGCTAAAGGTCATAGCTTCCTGGGGGGAGGGACACCACTACATTAATAAAATATTTCCCTCTTGCTAGATTGATGACTAAAGTCCTAGTGAAACAGTGCAAAATGGTTGTCAGCTCAACTGATTAAATACAAGACCTGTTCATTGTGAAATGTATGTGTTCAAGTCTAATAATTTTGCTCTATATATTTTCTGCTCTGTATGTAATTTTATCTGTTTAAGCTGTTTGGATTGTTAATTGATATAACACAGGGCACCATTGAAAAAGAGACACTGGTCTCAATTGGGATTCCCTGTAAAAATAAAGAGGAATATGATAGAGGGAATATGATAGAGGAATATGATGGAGGGGAATATGATAGAGAATGAATGGAGGAATGTGTGACACTCTTGAGCAACAAAGGTTGTCTGTTTGGTTATATCAACGGGAAAGACATGGATAAGAAAATGTTCAAACAATTTTAAACAATACTTTTCTATAGTCAGCTGATATTGATTTCTTTATTTAATTATTTATTAAACTTAAATGCTAAACATCAATGACACCTACTCTTCAATTACATTTTTTGGGCCTATATAATTACACATCCAGCTAATTTCATCCCTCTATGAGCATGCGTACCGTAAAGATACCGTAAGGATCACTCGACTGCAACAGCTCTCGTTGATTTAATCCATCAATGGCTCAGGTCACTTGACCAAGATAAACTTTAAACTATTGCTTTAAAGGGAAGAGAGGGGGAGGAGGAGAGAGCGCGAGAGATGGGGGGAGTGGGAGAAAGAGGGAAGGAGGGGGAGGAGGGGGAGGAGGGGGAGGAGGGGGAGGAGGTGGAGGGCAGCTGTGTCCGACACACCATACTTACACCTGCAACAGGTAGGCCAGGGGGCGGGACCTGTAGGTGAGACTCATAACATGATAAGGGGGGCAGGTGAAGAAGGGGTGTTGCTGGAGTCAAGGAAGGGAGGGTGTTCCTACGAGCCCCCTGCCAGCGAGACGGGGAGCAGGGAGGAAGTCTGTCCATGGAGCATTTCTGGGTCACACTCGACTGCAACAGCTCTCGTTGATTTAATTGATCAATGGCTCAGATCACTTGACCAAGATAAACTTGTGGATGAGCTGCTTCTTGATTTTAGTGCTGCAGTTGACCTTGTTGATCATATGGCTAATAGCTGAGGCCATTGAAGAGAGATGTTTTCTTGAACCCTCATTTCTTTTTTGGAACTTTGTTACTGAGGTGACATAGACTATGGAAGACTTGTTTTACTGTAGTAAGGTCGCCTATGTATTTCATTGATGATGATGATGATGATGATGATGATGATGAATATTGACATTATTGGTAGGCTCAGATCGAACAAACAACCTAAGTAAGCCTGGCTGCTATTTATGATATCTAAAACATATTGACTTTTAATTAGGAAAAAAAAAAGTAGTTTGAATGGTCAACCATTTTATATGAGTTACAGCATTTTATTTTAATAAAAAATTAGGTTATATGGATTCATTGTATATATTAGGTATGACTGTGCTGCATAGGTACAAAACATCTAAATTAAATAAACGAAATTGTGCCAGCATTTGATAACACATGAAAGCTGCGGTGGGTAACCATGGCAATGGGGACTCCATTGTGACATCACAAGATTCCGATTCTGGAAGGTTACCTGTTGCACAGACAAACTGAACAGTGCAAAGAGACTGATTCAACTAACCACTGACAAATTATTAAACAACCGTTCTATCATAGACGCTCATATCATTTACATTACATTTACATTTACGTCATTTAGCAGACGCTCTTATCCAGAGCGACTTACATGAGCAATTAGGGTTAAGTGCCTTGCTCAAGGGCACATCGGCAGATTTTTCACGTAGTCGGCTCGGGGATTAGAACCAGCGACCTTTCGATTACTGGCACAACGCTCTTAGCCACTAAGCTACCTGCCGCCCATATCAGGATTATGTGGTTGTCTCACCTAGCTACCTTAAGTTGAATGCACTAACTAACTATAAGTCGTTCTGGATAAAAGCGTCTGATAAATGGCTAAAATGTTAAATGTTATGCTGGGTGTGGGGCATGTATTTTTACACTTAGCTGGCCCATTGGCTAGGGGACCCGGGGTTGGGACAGATTGGTGCAGAGCATCTTAGAGGACACTATATATATATATATATGTGATGTATAAGTAAATAGTGCTGACTCATACAGTATGTATGTATGTACTGAATGTGATCACTTTCATCATGTCTGTTTCTTTTCTCACGCAGAATGTGAGAGATGTGAGCAACTGTCCTCTCACTGAGTTCATGGCTCCCTGTATTGACTCCCTCCCACCACTGGCTTTCACCAATCAGAGGCCTATACCAACCACGTTGCATCCCCCCTCTCCATTGGCCATACGCGCTCAGGATGCACAGCGGTTCATTGTATTTTCATACTTTGTCCCTGAAACCTGCCAGTCTGCTGAATGCCCAGTTGCCACAGAGGCCACTGCAGATGTATCTACAGGTATGCGAGAGGACCTATGGACAGATATACATCTTTCCTCAATGCTGCATCGATACCTGCCACACTTCTTTGACGAAGACTCCGTGCAGCCACATCAGGCAGTAGAGGGCACCACTGAGGTCTCAGTTGCTCCAGTGGTAATATCTAATGTTGAGGAAGAGGACAGATTCTATCCTTACTCCCTCCCACCCCTGGCTCAGCGGTTCATTGTCAATTCATTCAATTTCCTCGAAACCTCCCAGCCTGCTGTTTCAGCCACAGAGTGCCCAGTTGCCACAGAGGCCACTGCTACCACAGCCACTTTCAAGGGAGAGAATCGATGGGCAGCTAGAAGTCTTCCTTCAGTGCTGCCTCCATGCCTGCCAACAGTCTTTGACGATGACTTCATGCCACCAGAGCAGACAGAAGAGGATACCTATGAGGTCTCAGTTGCTACAGAGACCACTGCAGGCACAGCTACTGTTGATTTTGGAGTGTACAGATCAGCAGCTAAATGCCCTGTCCCAATGCTGCCTCCAAGTCTGCCACTTGTCTTTGAAGTTGACTACAAACTGCCAGGGGATGCAGTAGAGGACACCACCAAGTGTCCAGTTATCAGAGAAACAAACAATGATGTGTCCACTCACCTCAAAGAGGACATGGCAGCTGATCAAAGCCCTCCTGACCCTGCAGCACTGCCTCCAAGCTCGCCATGTATCCGAGACTCTGACCACAAACTGACAGAGGAGACAAAAGAGGATGCCACCGAGTCCTCCGTTACCACAGCGATCACTACAGGCACATCCATTGTCCAGGGAGAGGACCTGTTGGGTGATAAAAGCCCGGCTCCAATGCTGCCTTCAAAGTTGCCACACATTCTAGACAATGACCACAAGCAGCCAGAGGAGACAGTAGAGGACACCACCAAGAGTCAAGTGTCCAGGGAAGCGGCCGTTTCCGTCTCCACTGTCCACAATCTGCCAGGGGAGGCAGTAGAGGACACCAACAAGTGTCCAGTAGCCAGGGAAGCAGCCGTTTCTGTGTCCACTGTCCACACAGAGGAGTGTTTGGCTGATAAAAGTCCTCCTGCACCTGCAACACTGCCTCTAATCCTGACCTGCACCCACAACATTGACCACAAACAGCTATGGAAGACAGTTGAGTGCACTACAAAGTGCTCAGTCGACACAGAGGCAACTGTTGCCATTTACACCTGGGATGATAAAAGTCCTCCAGGTCTGCATTCACAACAACAATGACCACAAGCAGCCAGAGGAGACAGTTGAGGACACCACAGAGTGCTTAGTTAACACAGAGGCAAGTGCAGTTGCATCCACTGTCAAGAGAAAGGAACTGATGAGTGATAAAAGCCCTGTCCTAGCACTTCCTCCAAGCTTGGCATGAATCCATGACAAGGACCACAAGCAGCCAGAGCAGAAAGGGAAGGGCACTAGTGAAGAGGTGGATCGCTGCCCTCATGCTCACCAGCTGGTCCTAGATGCTAACTTAACTCTGGCAACCCCTCTGCTCTGCATGGCCACTAAGATGCCTGTTAGAGTGAGAGCCTCCATATGCAGGTCAGAGGATGAAGAACCCAGGCCCTGGACGCTGAAAGAGGCAAAGGTAGGTGTCCTATTTTACACTTCTACTCTACAGGGTTGGGGGTCTGTTCCATTTCAATTCAAAGCATTGAATTAAGTACTTCCTGAATTGACTGGAATTGAAATTGAATTGACCACAACCCTGCTACTCTATGCTCATAGTATAAAACATCACCCCTTACTAGAGTTAACATTTGTATTACGTTTGGTGTGGACCCAGGAAGAACATCTATGGCTATTACAAAATCGGTTTGGGATACAAATAAACAAGTTACCTCAATTACTGTCCTCTAAATTTTGTGCCCCATGAGGCCTTCAATGTATGTTGATCACTCAAATGTGTATTGAATGTGCCACATTGGAACAATATTACATCTAGAGTCAATGTCTTCCTGTTAGGATTATTGGACAGGCATTGACATTGAGAGTGAAGAGAGGAGCGTCAAGGAGGAGGTGAGCCCGAGGGAGGGTTTGAAGAGTGAGGCGGACCGTGCCCATTCCAAGAGCTCCAATGGGACGGTTTCATCAGAGAGAGCAGAGACCATCCTGGGAAGAGTGGGCTTTCTGGCCATGAACCTCAAGCAGAAAGTCAAATTTTTAAAGATGGAGGAAAAAGAGAAAAATAAGGAACTGAATAAGAAGTTGAAAGATGACGAGAAAGAGAGAAAGGAGATGAAGGCGAGAGAGAAAGAGCAAAAGAAAGCCATGAAAGCTGAGAAAAAGAGGGACAAGTTAGAACAGAAAAAGAGAGAAAAGGAAAGAAAAGAGAAGGAAAAGGCAGAGACAAAGAGGTTAGAGGGGCTGATTAAGATACACAATGCCATGATGAAAGACAGGATTAAGAAAGAGAATAAGTGGTCTGAGGAGCTGAAAAAGAGAGAGAAAGCTCAAGCTGAGCTCCTGGAGATGGAGCGAAAGATTCAAAAAAAGGAGGAGAATAAGAGAGAAAAGAGGAGGAAAGAGGAGAGGAAGAGACTGGAGAAGAGGAAAAAGAGGGATCCAAGTGGAGGTGGAACTGAGAGGGTGATAGAAGAGCAGGGAAGGGATGAAAGCTTGAAGATGAATGAGTAGACTGGGTAAGAGAGAGAGAGAGAAAAGAGAGATCCTGTATTTTTGCATGCAATAAGGCATACCGTACAAAACATTATAAACACAAAATGTTTACTTTTCGCAAATTTGGGGAGTGTTGCACAGTTTAAATGTTGAATCCTAAATCGACACTAAGCACTCCTACATGTTGAAAGGATTGGATAGGTGTACATATACATTAGGTGTAATATGGCAAACAAAGCCTATCAGAGGGAAAGGTAGAGCCATTACCAGTGTTTATACCTATGGGATAGGTAGAGAAAATTCTAAAACAAATCTCACAAGCTCTCATCAATAGTCAAATGAACTACTGTTGTCTGGAGTAATGCAGCTGTTGGTGACCTAAAGAGACTGCAAATAGCACAAAATTTGTAGGCCTACTGCTGCTAGGTAGCTCTCTCTCTGCTCTCCCCCTCCCCTCTGTATGTTCTTGATAGCAAGAGTGAAGTCTGGTGTGCGGGAGTCAGTGTTCCAGCTACAGCTCATTCACCATAATCACCTCAGCCTTAAAGACCCGGTCAAACTCGCCACTCATCGTCAGATCATAGTCAAGACAACCATGTTAGTCTCGCTGCTGATTCAACCTGCTTGTTTTCGCTCTTTGTGTTTTTTGCCTATTCTATTTACATTTTTCCTGTGTCACAGATTATTGGAACCTGACTCCTGCCTCCACTTCACTCCTGCCACCACCATCCCGTTTACCACTACTGGACTTCCCTTTTGGACTCACCCCGGACACTAGGACGTTACGGTACCACTCCTGCTCAGAACCTGGATCTGTTACCCTCCCTGTAGACCTGGACTTGCTCTTCCCCCTTTTTGGAAACCTGGACAATTTTACTTTGCAATAAACTTGTTAAACTTTCTCTGGCTCGGTGTAGTTGTCTACATTTGGGTTCATATCCAGTTAAATCATGACAAAAATAAGGCAGCAAGAAAGGGTCTGCAATGTGGTTATGAGATGTTCTCCATAGAATTACATAATGCACTCGAATGGCCGACTGTCAAGGAAATGATAAAAAAAACACAAAAAAAAACATTTTTCATAAATGTACTGAAAGACCAACCGCAAAATGTGATTAACTGGATATGATCAAAGACGACTCGTAAAGATAATAGGAATCTGGATCTGTTTCCTTTTCTTTTTACCTTGCTTTTGTTATTATTATTATTTTTTAAAGTTTTCTTTTTACATTTCGTAAAATGTTATAATTACAAAAACATTTCATTTTAATTTCAATTTAATAACATACTGTATCATTCAAATGAATATTATTATTTGTCTAATCATATTTTTATCCTTTGAAGCTTAATATTTTGTAATATAATGTATGACTGACATGAGGGTAATCAAAGGGAGAGAGATAAGGGTAACAATGAAGAAACTCTTCCATTACTAAGTGATGAGTGGAAGTGTACAGTGCCCTCCTGAATTATTGGCACCAGAAAGAAATATGAACAAAAAAGGCTGTGAAAACATGTCATTGTGGTCTATCAGCTTGATCTTACACTCAAAAGATCATATGAATCTACCCTTTAATTGAGTAAAAATTGTT
Source organism: Coregonus lavaretus (assembly GCF_964263955.1). Taxonomy (NCBI): domain Eukaryota; kingdom Metazoa; phylum Chordata; class Actinopteri; order Salmoniformes; family Salmonidae; genus Coregonus; species Coregonus lavaretus. The sequence continues at coordinate 15,008,276 of NC_140022.1, forward strand.
CAAATAAAAAAAATAATCGTCATCAACAAATCATTATTATTTTGAACAAAATCTAATTGAGTGCATTTGTAAAGTATTCAGACCCCTTGACTTTTTCCACACTTTGTCTTATTCTAAAATTGATTAAATTGTTTTTTTTCCTCATCAATCTACACACAATACCCCATAATGACAAATTGAGAACAGGTTTTTAGACTTTTTTATAAATGTATTAAAAAATAACAAATGGAAATATTACATTTACATAAGTATTCAGACCCTTTACTTAGTACTTTGTTGAAGCACCTTTTGCAGCGATTACAGCCTCGAGTCTTTTTGGGTATGACGCTACAAGCTTGGCACACCTGTATTTGAGGAGTTTCTCCCATTCTTCTCTGCAGATCCTCTCAAGCTCTGTCAGGTTGGATAGGGCGTGTCGCTGCACAGCTATTTTCCGGTCTCTCCAGAGATGTTAGATCGGGTTCAAGTCCGGTTTCTGGCTGGGCCACTCAAGGACATTCAGAGACTTGTCCCGAAGCCACTCCTGCGTTGTCTTGGCTGTGTGCTTAGGGTCGTTGTCCTGTTGGAAGGTGAACCTTAGCCCCAGTCTGAGGTCCTGAGCGCTCTGGAGCAGGTTTTCATCAATGATTTCTCTGTACATTGCTCTGTTCATCTTTCCCTTGATTCTGACTAGTCTACAAATAAAATAAAATAAAATTGTATTTGTCATGTGCCGAATACAACAGGTGTAGACCTTGACGTGAAATGCTTACTTACAAGCCCTTAACCAACAATGCAGTTCAAGAAATAGAGTTAAGAAAATATTTACTAAAAACACTAAAGTAAAAAATAAAATAAAAAGTAACACAATAAAATAATAATGAGGCTATTTACAAGGGGTGCCGGTACCGAGTCAATGTGTGGGGGTACAGGTTAGTTGAGGTAATTTGTACATGTAGGTAGTGGTAAATTAACTATGCATTGATAATAAACAGCGAGTAGCAGCAGTGTAAAAACAAAGGGGGGAGGTGTCAATGTAAATAGTCCGGCTGGCCATTTGATTAATTGTTCAGCACTCTTATGGCTTGGGGATAGAAGCTGTTAAGGAGCCTTTTGGACCTAGACTTGGCACTCTGGTACCGCTTGCTATGCGGTAGCAGAGAGAACAGTCTATGACTTGGGTGACTGGAGTCTTTGTCAATTTTTTGGGCCTCCCTCTGACACCTCCTAGTATATAGGTCCTGGATGGCAGGAAGCTTGGCTCCAGTGATGTACTGGGCCGTACGCACTACCCTCTGTAGCGCCTTACGGTCGGATGCCGAGCAGTTGCCATACCAGGCGGTGATGCAACTGGTCAGGAAGCTCTCGATGGTGCAGCTGTAGAACTTTTTGAGGATCTTGGGACCAATGCCAAATCTTTTCAGTCTCCTGAGGTGGAAAAGGCGTTGTTGTGCCCTCTTCACGACTGTCTTGGTGTGTTTGAACCATGATAGTTTGTTGGTGATGTGGACACCAAGGAACTTGAAACTCTCGACCTGCTCCACTACAGCCCCGTCGATGTGAATGGGGCGTGTTCCCAGTCCCTGTCCCTGAAAATCCTCCCCGGAGCATGATGCTGCCACCACCATGCTTCACCGTAGGGATGGTGCCAGGTTTCCTCCAAACGTGATCTCATCCCAGGTAAGAGGGAGAGTGGCAGCAGCAGCAGGTTCTCCCCATGTGAGCTGAGTCCAGTGGACCAGTCCTGTATCCCCCCACCCAGACAGTGACAGTGGTCTAAACCATGGCTAGCTATCCACAATCTGGCTCGACTAAACAAGGTTTACCAAGAGGGAAGGAGGGAGAGGAAGGTAGAGGAAGAGAAAGAGGGAGGTAAGGAAGGAGGAAAGGGAGAAAAGGGTTCTCTCCATCACGACTGTAAGAAGGAAAGGAGGGAGAAGGCCGAGCAAGAGGAAGAGGAAGAGGTGGAAGATGACAAGGAGAGTTGATCTGTCCATCACTACCATAAGGAGATCTCTTCTGGGGGCTCTTGTTCTCTCCTCTTTCCCACAGAGGAGCACCTTTCGCAGGCAGCCCAGAGCAGACTCTCCGCTGAGAGAAGGCTAGCCCCTGGAGGTTTCACCATGGATTTATACAGAGAACCCCCCAGTACTCAAACTGCTTTACATTGTAGAGGGGGATCTAATCTCATTGGAGGCGACCCAATGACCCAGAAATGCTCCATGGACAGACTTCCTCCCTGCTCCCCGTCTCACTGGCAGGGGGCTCGTAGGAACACCCTCCCCTCCTTGACTCCAGCTCCACCCCTTACATTTTTTACATTTTTAGTCATTTAGCAGACGCTCTTATCCAGAGCGACTTACAGTTAGTGAATACATCTTTTTTTTAAATATACTGGCCACCCGTGGGAATCAAACCCGCAACCCTGGCATTGCAAACGCCATGCTCTATCAACTGAGCTACATCCCTGCCGGCCATTCCCTCCCCTACCCTGGACGACGCTGGGCGAATTGTGCGCCGCCCATGAGTCTCCCGGTCGCGGCCGTCTGCGACAGAGCCTGGATTCGAACCAGGATCTCTAGTGGCACAGTTAGCACTGCGATGCAGTGCCTTAGACCACTGCGCCACTCAGGAGCTAGACCACTGCGCCACCCTTCATCACCTGCCCCCCTTATCATGTTATGAGTCTCACCTACAGGTCCCGCCCCCTGGCCTACCTGTTGCATGTGTAAGTATGGTGTGTCGGACACAGCTGCCCTCCACCTCCTCCCCCTCCTCCCCCTCCTTCCCTCTTTCTCCCACTCCCCCCATCTCTCACTCTCTCTCCTCCTCCCCCTCTCTTCCATTTAAAGCAATACTTAGACCAGGCTTTCTTCCTCCTCTACCCCTCTCCACCTCCTCTTCCATTCCTACTCTCTTTCTCTCCACCTCCTCCTCCTCCTCCTTTGTTCCCCCTCTCCCGCCCTCCAGGAGGTCACCTCGCTATCACTCTATCCAGCTGGAGCCGCTGAGAGGGCGAGGAGCAGAGGAGGGGTATAGAGGAAGCCCAAAGGAGACAAGAGGGAGAGGAGGAGAGGAGGAGAGGGAGTGAGACACTATGTTAGCTGTTGTGGTGTGATGTGTGTAGTTACTTGTAATAACCACTATAGCATGCTGGACACTTGTTTGGTGCTTGCTGACCTCAATGTGTGCATGCATATCAACAGTCTAAAGCAGTCATCTCCAATCCAAAGAATTAGTTGGAATCATTTGTTTATTAGACATTTCCAATTTATACTGTATGGATAATAAAACCCATCCTTTATTCACTTGTGTTTTAGCTTTTTCCCCACACCCACACTGAAAGTTGTTACTGTTACTTTAGTCTGTCTTGCTTTATGATAGTCACATGCCTCTACCTTTACAAGAAGTCTGTCAGTATTCTTCATGAGGGCTTTAAAGCTAATGTTAATTTGACTGTGTACTTCAAGAACATACATGTATTTTCCAAGACAGACCTGTTACTGGCTGTGTCTAAATATCCATTCTAGCGTAATACATACTTAAACTGCATACTAATTTCGCCTTTGATCTAGTAGAATTCACTCTTCTTATCTGACTCACTTGTTTGGCAACAGCTGATAGTCAGATAAATTGACGCGCTGTACCGAAATGAACGAATGACGGGAGTAAATGCAATCACGCATTAGATGACGAATTCTGAGTACTATTGCTGCTTTCACATGCTAGTCGGAACTTGGAAACCCGGAAATGTCAGACTTGCTTACTGGTTGTATTTATACACGTGCCGCATTCAACGAACAGCAAGTCGGACATTTCAGAGTTTCCTAGGTCCGACTAGCATGTGAACGCGGCATAGTTTCTAAATTTCACATACTATAAAACTAAATGTTTTTACATACTATTTATTACTCTAATATGGGTATTTGGACACTGCCTCTTTGTCTCTCACACACTGAGCACGAGCACAGTCATTATGGCCACATCTTCCTCTGACCTGGCAGACCACCTGTGCTGTTCCATCTGCACAAACATCTACACTGAGCCTGTGTCTCTAAGCTATCAGCACACCTTTTGCAAGAGATGCCTCCAAGACAGCCTGAATGCTGGACACCAACTCTGTCAAGTGGGCAGGGCTCTGGTCAGAGACAGAATCTTCCAGATCAACAGACTGATCAGGAATGTGGCCTACCAGCTGAAACTGGAGGAAGATGCTAAAAGACAGAGAGCTACAGCCGAGAGAGGAAACAGTAGAGAGATGAATGTCGTGAACATGGAGAGGCTCTGAAGCTGTTCTGTGAGACGGACAGTAAGCTGATCTCTGTGATCTGCAGAGATGGGTGAGACGACAGAGGAAACACATTCAAACCTATAAGAGAAGCACATGAGGATCTGAAAAAAGAGGTAGCCTCAGATTTATGCTACTTCAAGAAGGACATTAGTGTGCTGGAATACTCAAGAGATGAGCAGCAAAGAGAAATGTCTCAAGCAAAAGAGACGTCAGATCATCTCAAAGTCCAGATTAGGTTGCTTGGTTGACAATGAGATAGTACTTGCCAGGCTGGAGGAACAGCTAAAGGTGAAGAGAGTTAAAACGGCCTCTCTTCGGTTTGAGCTGGACCTCACTGAGACCAGAGACTTCCTGCTCTAGTGGATGGAGAGGGGCTGCACTGAGATGAGGGAGAGGAGGAAGGAGGAGGAGTGGGTGGAGAGGAATATGATTGAGAGGAATATGATAGAGGGATTAGGATAGAGGGGAATATGATAGAGGGAATATATTGAGAGGAATGTGACAGAGAGGATTTGTTTCATTAGATCACTTTAAGACTGAAAATCTCTTAGGCTGACAGTCCCTGAAATTGGGCGCTAGAATTTCTGTAAAAAAATATGTAAATGTTTACATGACTTATTTGATTGATTTCCCAACCATTTTATATTTCAGAAGACATCCATCCAGACCTTCCGAGAACCCCGTAAACGTCCTCTGTCGAATAAACTTGTATTTGCCTCACTCTGGTGGTCGGCTGCATCATTACATCTATTTATATCACTTAACTGCAACGTTAAGTCAAAGGGGCATTCCAGGAAAAACATTTATCCAGCTTGAATGCTTCACGGCACAGACATGGCAAAGCAATCACTGAATTTGTCTCGAGCAGGCAGAGCTAAATACATAACTTTCATAGCTTTACTATAAAGAATGCGACCTACACACTTCCTTAAACCAAAAATAAGTCAAGAAGTAATTTTGTGTGGAAGTCAAACATTTGTTCAGAACGACAAAATTGAGACCTTTACATAGCCCTTCTCCCATTGTCTATAGCAGGGATGCACACTGGTTAAATGGCCCAAATGTTAATTTAGACATTCACAAATTTTACAGATTTTGACTATCACTAATGTCATGAAATGTTTGGCAAAGTAGTAAAGAAGGTTGTATTATACTTTTCTTGTGTACTAGATCATATGGTTTGAATTTTTTTTTTTTTTTTCTTAGACATAAATGAACTATTCCAGGTGAAAGCTAAAGGTCATAGCTTCCTGGGGGGAGGGACACCACTACATTAATAAAATATTGCCCTCTTGCTAGATTGATGACTAAAGCCCTAGTGAAACAGTGCAAAATGGTTGTCAGCTCAACTGGTTAAATACAAGACCTGTTCATTGTGAAATGTATGTGTTCAAGTCTAATAATTTTGCCCTATATATTTTCTGCTCTGTATGTAATTGTATCTGTTTAAGCTGTTTGGACTGTTAATTGATATAACACAGGGCACCATTGAAAAAGAGACACTGGTCTCAATTGGGATTCCCTGTATAAATAAAGAGGAATATGATAGCGAGTATTATGTTGGAGTGGAATATGATGGAGAGGTATATAATAGAGGGAAAATAATAGAGGGAATATGATAGAGGGAATATGATGGAGGGAATATGATAGAGGAATATGATGTAGGGGAATATGATAGAGAATGAATGGAGGAATGTGTGACGTCTTGAGCAACAAAGGTTGTCTGTTTGGTTATATAATCTGGAAAGACATGGATAAGATGTTCAAACATAATTTTAAACAATACTGTTCTATAGTCAGCTGATATTGATTTCCTTATTTAATAATTGATTAAACTTAAATGCTAAACATCAATGACAACTACTCTTCAATTACATTTTTTGGGCCTATATAATTACACATCCAGCTAATTTTATTCCTCTATGAGCATGCATACCGTAAAGATACCGTAAGGATCACTCGACTGCAACAGCTCTGGTTGATTTAATCGATCAATGGCTCAGGTCACTTGACCAAGATAAACTTGTGGATGAGCTACTTCTTGATTTTAGTGCTGCATTTGACCTTGTTGATCATATGGCTAATAGCTGAGGCCATTGAAGAGAGATGTTTTCTTGAACCCTCATTTCTTTTTTGGAACTTTGTTACTGAGGTGACATATCCTATGGAAGACTTGTTTTACTGTAGTAAGGTAGCCTATGTATTTAATTGATGATGATGATGATGATGAAAAATATTGACATTAGTGGTAGGCTGAGATCGAACAAACAACCTAAGTAAGCCTGGCTGCTAGTTATGATATCTAAAACAAATTGACTTTTAATTAGGCGAAACACATGTCGTTTGAATGGTCATTTCATTGTGGTCAACCATTTAATATGAGTTACAGCATTATATTTTAATAAAAAATTAGGTTATATGGATTCATTGTATATATTAGGTATGACTGTGCTGCATAGGTACAAAAAAATAGAAAATAAATAAACTAAATTGTGCCAGCATTTGATTACACATGAAAGGATCGGTGGGTAACCATGGCAATGGGGACTCCATTGTGACATCACAAGATTCCGATTCTGGAAGGTTACCTGTTGCACAGACAAACTGAACAGTGCAAAGAGACTGATTCAACTAACCACTGACAGATTATTAATGTCCTATTTCATTAGTGAGAGAACACACTGCTTACTTCAGAGGTAGGTTGTAATATAACTTATTGTGAATGTGTTTCAGTAGTATAACTTATTTTCAAATTACTTGTGTATGAATGTGACATTTTAAGTAGACCTAACATGACTAGTGAAACTGTTGAAGAGAGATAGTTTGCTTGAGTCCTCTTTTTGTGAGAAAATGCTTCATCCTGACACATGAGATGCCATGTTACAATTGTAGTGAGCCAGCCTAATGGCTAATGCATTCTATTGATGACAGAAAAAAAAAACCTCTCTCTGTGTTAATCACCAACATATGTTGTAATCAATTATCTCAATAAATATATACCAAAAGAGTATGTTGTGTAAAAAAACAAGTACGCCTACCTAATTTGTAGCTGATTCATTTCTAATAAGAATAATATGTTCTTAATTGAATGGACATCCATTTCAAATGGTTGAATTGATAGACCTCTTTAAATTGAGGTGCACTCAAGGGCACTCAAAGAGAAGACTGGCGTTTTTACCTCCTTGGTTTTTTTAAATAGATGAAACTGTACAAGTTAGGTCCTTCATGGATATAGAGTCATTTTCTACCCAAAACACAGTGTTTTCAATGATAGAATGGAACTGATTAGTGTGGTTTGTGAGAACCAAGCCCAATATGGAGTAGAGCTACATGAGGGGTTGAATAAGGCTCAATAGTAAGGTACAGAAAGAGCAAGAAGTTTGCTTTTTAAAGTCTGTATTGTGCTTTTTCATCTGCCATGGCAACGCCTTGCATCACAATGATGATGCCAAAGAACAGCCAAAATCGATTCATTTGAACTTGGTCGCTTTTCCAGTAGCCAACTTTTTACTAGTAATTCAGATAGGCCTATTGCGTAAACATATCTGGAGCAGAATTCTCACTTGCTTAATTGTAAGTAGCTGGGAAGAAAACGTTTGCACATTGTAAAGAGATGCATTATTATTTGGTTAGCAACACCCACTTACTACAACGTTATGTATTTTCCAGAGTTATTGTTAGCTAAGAGGAAGACATGGAGGGTTCAACGCTGACACAGAGGAGGGGTGAGTGTCGGTTGAAGGAAAGGGCGATCTAGACAGACTACGTGATGGAGCTGGGAGCCAGGTTGGCTCTGGTTTTGCAGATCCAGAAGGATCAGGAGAAGAAGATGAAGAGGATTTGGTTCAAGACGAGGAAAATGCCAAGACTGATTGAGGAGGTAACAAGACCAACTTTGACAAAGTTCTATTTAACAATATTAAATAAAGCAAATATAAGTTATTGTAAGGGCAAAATGTTCCATATGCCATGGAATGTAAGCTAACAATGTTTTGTCCTTATTTCTTTTTGTATTAGGCCACACCAAGGCAATGCTTATATCTGTTCTTGTCTAAATGTGTTGTATCATGTCTTTCTGTTTCAGTGTATTTATGTCCTCAGTTCTTATGGTTGTCTTGTCATAAAAAAGAAACAACCGTTCTATCATAGACGCTCATATCAGGATGATGTGGTTGTCTCACCTTGCTACCTTAAGTTGAATGCACTAACTAACTATAAGTCATTCTGGATGAAAGCGTCTGATAAATGGCTAAAATGTAAAATGTTATGCTGGGTGTGGGACATGTATTTTTACACTTAGCTGGCCCATTGGCTAGGGGACCCAGGGTTGGGACAGACTGGTGCAGAGCATCTGAGAGGACACTATATATATATATATATATATATATATATATATATATATGTGATGTATAAGTAAATAGTGCTGACTCATACAGTATGTATGTATGTACTGAATGTGATCACTTTCATCATGTCTGTTTCTTTTCTCACGCAGAATGTGTGAGATGTGAGCAACTGTCCTCTCACTGAGTTTATGGCTCCCTGTATTGACTCCCTCCCACCACTGGCTTTCACCAATCAGAGGCCTATACCAACCATGTTGCATCCCCACACTCCATTTGCCATACGCGCTCAGGATGCACAGCGGTTCATTATATTTTCATACTTTGTCCCTGAAACCTGCCAGTCTGCTGAATGCCCAGTTGCCACAGAGGCCACTGCAGATGTATCTACAGGTATACGAGAGGACCTATGGACAGATACACATCTTTCCTCAATGCTGCATCGATACCTGCCACACTTCTTTGACGAAGACTCCATGCAGCCACATCAGGCAGTAGAGGGCACCACTGAGTTCTCAGTTGCTCCAGTGGCAATATCTAATGTCGAGAAAGAGGACAGATTCTCTCCTTACTCCCTCCCACCACTGGCTCAGTGGTTCATTGGCAATTCATTCAATTTCCTCGAAACCTCTAAGCCTGCTGTTTCAGCCACAGAGTGCCCAGTTACCACAGAGGCCACTGCTACCACAGCCACTGTCAAGGGAGAGAATCGATGGGCAGCTAGAAGTCTTCCTTCAGAGCTGCCTCCATGCCTGCCAACAGTCTTTGACGATGACTTCATGCCACCAGAGCAGACAGTAGAGGATACCTATGAGGTCTCAGTTGCTACAGAGACCACTGCAGGCACAGCTACTGTTGATTTTGGAGTGTACAGATCAGCAGCTAAATATCCTGTCCCAATGCTCCCTCCAAGTCTGCCACTTGTCTTTGAAGTTGACTACAAACTGCCAGGGGAGGCAGTAGAGGACACCACCAAGTGTCCAGTTATCAGTGAAACAAACAATGATGTGTCCACTCACCTCAAAGAGGACATGGCAGCTGATCAAAGCCCTCCTGACCCTGCAGCACTGCCTCCAAGCTCGCCATGTATCCGAGACTCTGACCACAAACTGACCGAGGACCAGCAACACTGTCTCTAATCCTGACCTGCACCCACAACAATGCCCATAAACAGCTATGGAATACAGTTGAGTGGACTACAAAGTGCTCAGTCAACAGAGAGGCAACTGTTTCCATTTACAACTGGGATGATAAAAGTCCTCCAGGTCTGCAATGCATTCACAACAACAATGACCACAAGCAGCCAAAGGAGACAGTTGAGGACACCACAGAGTGCTCAGTTAACACAGAGGCAAGTGCAGTTGCATCCACTGTCAAGAGAAAGGAACTGATGAGTGATAAAAGCCCTGTCCTAGCACTAACTCCAAGCCTGGCATGCATCCATGACAAGGACCACAAGCAGCCAGAGCAGAAAGGGAAGGGCACTAGTGAAGAGGTGGATCGCTGCCCTTATGCTCACCAGCTGGTCCCAGATGCTAACTTAACTCTGGCAACCCCTCTGTTCTGCTTGGCCACTAAGACGCCTGTTAGAGTGAGAGCCTCCATATGCAGGTCAGAGGATGAGGAACCCAGGCCCTGGACGCTGGAAGAGGCAAAGGTAGGTGTCCTATTTTACACTACTACTCTACAGGGTTGGGGGTCTGTTCCATTTCAATTCAAAGCATTGAATTAAGAACTTCCTGAATTGACTGGAATTGAAATGGAATTGACCCCAACCCAATCATCAGAGAGAGCAGAGACCATCCTGGGAAGAGTGGGCTTTCTGGCCATGAACCTCAAGCATTAAGTCACGTTTATAAAGATCGAGGAAAAAGAGAAAAATAAGAAACTGAATAAGATGTTGAACGGTGACGAGAAAGAGAGAAATGAGATGAAGGCGAGAGAGAAAGAGCAAAAGAAAGCCATGAAGGCTGAGAAAAAGAGGGACAAGTTAGAACAGAAAAAGAGAGAAAAGGAAAGAAAAGAGAAGGAAAAGGCAGAGACAAAGAGGTTAGAGGGGCTGATTAAGATACACAATGCCATGATGAAAGACAGGATTAAGAAAGAGAATAAGTGGTCTGAGGAGCTGAAAAAGAGAGAGAAAGCTCAAGCTGAGCTCCTGGAGATGGAGCGAAAGATTCAAAAAAAGGAGGAGAATAAGAGAGAAAAGAGGAGGAAAGAGGAGAGGAAGAGACTGGAGAAGAGGAAAAAGAGGGATCCAAGTGGAGGTGGAACTGAGAGGGTGATAGAAGAGCAGGGAAGGGATGAAAGCTTGAAGATGAATGAGTAGACTGGGTAAGAGAGAGAGAGAGAAAAGAGAGATCCTGTATTTTTGCATGCAATAAGGCATACCGTACAAAACATTATAAACACAAAATGTTTACTTTTCGCAAATTTGGGGAGTGTTGCACAGTTTAAATGTTGAATCCTAAATCGACACTAAGCACTCCTACATGTTGAAAGGATTGGATAGGTGTACATATACATTAGGTGTAATATGGCAAACAAAGCCTATCAGAGGGAAAGGTAGAGCCATTACCAGTGTTTATACCTATGGGATAGGTAGAGAAAATTCTAAAACAAATCTCACAAGCTCTCATCAATAGTCAAATGAACTACTGTTGTCTGGAGTAATGCAGCTGTTGGTGACCTAAAGAGACTGCAAATAGCACAAAATTTGTAGGCCTACTGCTGCTAGGTAGCTCTCTCTCTGCTCTCCCCCTCCCCTCTGTATGTTCTTGATAGCAAGAGTGAAGTCTGGTGTGCGGGAGTCAGTGTTCCAGCTACAGCTCATTCACCATAATCACCTCAGCCTTAAGACCCGGTCAAACTCGCCACTCATCGTCAGATCATAGTCAAGACAACCATGTTAGTCTCGCTGCTGATTCAACCTGCTTGTTTTCGCTCTTTGTGTTTTTTGCCTATTCTATTTACATTTTTCCTGTGTCACAGATTATTGGAACCTGACTCCTGCCTCCACTTCACTCCTGCCACCACCATCCCGTTTACCACTACTGGACTTCCCTTTTGGACTCACCCCGGACACTAGGACGTTACGGTACCACTCCTGCTCAGAACCTGGATCTGTTACCCTCCCTGTAGACCTGGACTTGCTCTTCCCCCTTTTTGGAAACCTGGACAATTTTACTTTGCAATAAACTTGTTAAACTTTCTCTGGCTCGGTGTAGTTGTCTACATTTGGGTTCATATCCAGTTAAATCATGACAAAAATAAGGCAGCAAGAAAGGGTCTGCAATGTGGTTATGAGATGTTCTCCATAGAATTACATAATGCACTCGAATGGCCGACTGTCAAGGAAATGATAAAAAAAACACACAAAAAAACATTTTTCATAAATGTACTGAAAGACCAACCGCAAAATGTGATTAACTGGATATGATCAAAGACGACTCGTAAAGATAATAGGAATCTGGATCTGTTTCCTTTTCTTTTTACCTTGCTTTTGTTATTATTATTATTTTTTAAAGTTTTCTTTTTACATTTCGTAAAATGTTATAATTACAAAAACATTTCATTTTAATTTCAATTTAATAACATACTGTATCATTCAAATGAATATTATTATTTGTCTAATCATATTTTTATCCTTTGAAGCTTAATATTTTGTAATATAATGTATGACTGACATGAGGGTAATCAAAGGGAGAGAGATAAGGGTAACAATGAAGAAACTCTTCCATTACTAAGTGATGAGTGGAAGTGTACAGTGCCCTCCTGAATTATTGGCACCAGAAAGAAATATGAACAAAAAAGGCTGTGAAAACATGTCATTGTGGTCTATCAGCTTGATCTTACACTCAAAAGATCATATGAATCTACCCTTTAATTGAGTAAAAATTGTTCAAATAAAAAAAAGAAAAGAGAAGTAAAAGGCAGAGAAAAAGAGGTTAATGGGGCTGATTAAGATACACAATGCCATGATGAAAGACAGGATTAAGAAAGAGAAGAAGTTGAAAAAGAGAGAGAAAGCTCAAGCTGAGCTCCTGGAGATGGAGCGAAGATTAAAAAAAAGGAGGAGAAGAAGATAGAAAAGAGGAGGAAAGAAGAGAGGAAGAGACTGGAGAAGAGGAAAAAGAGGGGAGCCAGCTGGAGGTGGAACTGAGAGGTTGATAGAAGAGCAGGGAAGGGATGAAAGCTTGAAGATGGATGAGTAGACTGGGTAAGAAAGAGTGAGAAGGGAGATACTGTATTTTTGCATGCAATGAAAAGCAAAAAATAAAAAATTTAATGTTTCCTCTGTTTGTTTTTTGTCAATGCATACCGTACAAAACATTATAAACACAAAATGTTTACTTTTCTACAGCACAGCAAGCGGTACCAGAGTGCCAAGTCTAGGTCCAAAAGGTTCCTTAACAGCTTCTACCCCCAAGCCATAAGACTGCTGAACAATTAATCAAATGGCCACCCAGACTATTTACATTGACACCTCCCCCCTTTGTTTTTACACTGCTGCTACTTGCTGTTTATTATCTATGTATAGTTACTTTACACCTACCTAAATGTACAAATTACCTCAACTAACCTGTACCCCCAAACCTTGACTCGGTACCGGTACCCCTTGTATATAGCCTCGTTATTATTTTATTGTGTTACTTTTTTTTTTTTTTTTACTTTAGTGTATTTAGTAAATATTTTCTTAACTCTATTTCTTGGACTGCATTGTTGGTTAAGGGCTTATAAGTAAGCATTTCACGGTAAGGTCTACACCTCTTGTATTCGGCACATGCCAAATACAGTTTGATTTGATTTTATTTGGAGACTAGTAAGGATCAATGGAAAGATGAACAGAGCAATTTACAGAGAAATCCTTGATGAAAACCTGCTCCAGAGCGCTCAGGACCTCAGACTGTGGCTAAGGTTCACCTTCCTACAGGACAACGACCCTAAGCACACAGCCAAGACAACGCAGGAGTGGCTTCGGGACAAGTCTCTGAATGTCCTTGAGTGGCCCAGCGGGGCCAGACCGGACTAGGGGCGCAATGGGGGGATTGTTGGAGGGTGGTGGTCAAGCCCGGAGCCGGAACCGCCTCAGAGGAGGAATGCCCACCTGGCCCTCCCCTGTTCGGTTTATATTTGTCACGGTCGCAGTCCGCGCCTTTGGGGGGGGGGATACTGTCACGCCCTGGCTCTGGGACTCTGTTATGTTGAGCCAGGGTGTGTTGTTTCTATGTGTTTTGTGTTCTAGGTTGATTATCTAGCTCATGTGTTTCTGTGTTGGCCGGGGTGGTTCTCAATCAGAGGCAACGAATATCAGCTGTTGCTTGTTGTCTCTGATTGGGAACCATACTTAGGCAGCCTGTTTTCCACAGTGTTTTGTGGGATCTTGTTCCGTGTATGGTTAGTGTCTGTTACCAAGGATGTCAAGTATTGTTTTGTTGTTTTGTTTCGTGTAAAAATAAATAAGTATGTTCGCAAATCACGCTGCGCATTGGTCCACTTCCTCCAACGATCGTGACAGGTGCCAATAATTCAGGAGGGCACTGTACACTTCTACTCATCACTTAGAAACTGTAATGGAAGAAGTCTTCATTGTTACCCTTATCTCTCTCCCTTTGATTACCCTCATGTCAGTCATAGATTATATCACAAAATATTAAGCTTCAAAGGCAAAAAATATGATTAGACAAATAATATTTATTTGAATGATACTGTATTTTACTATATTTAAATTTAAATGAAATGTTTTTGTAATTATTACATTTTACGAAATGTAAAAACAAAACATTAAAAAAATTCAAAAATAACAAAAGCAAGGTAAAAAGAAAAGGACACAGAAACAAATCCAGATTCCTATTGATTTTATGAGTTGTCTTTGACCATATCCAGTTAATCACATATAGCGGTTGGTCTTTCAGTACATTTTATGAAAAAAACAATGTTGTGTGTTTTTTTTTGTAATTTCCTTGACAGTCGGCCATTCGAGTGCATTATGTAATTCTATGGAGAACATCTCATAACCACATTGCAGAACCTTTCTTGCTGCCTTATTTTGTGCCTAATTTTCTCTACCTATCCCATAGGTATAAACACTGGTAATGGCTCTACCTTTCCCTCTGATAGGCTTTGTTTGCCATATTACACCTAATTTATATAGCCATATGATCAACAAGGTCAAATGCAGCACTAAAATCAAGAAGCAGCTCATCCACAAGTTTATCTTGGTCAAGTGATCTGAGCCATTGATCGATTAAATCAACGAGAGCTGTTGCAGTCGAGTGATCCTTACGGTATCTTTACGGTATGCATGCTCATAGAGGGATAAAATTAGCTGGATGTGTAATTATATAGGCCCAAAAAATGTAATTGAAGAGTAGGTGTCATTGATGTTTAGCATTTTAGTTTAATAAATTATTAAATAAGGAAATCAATATCAGCTGACTATGGAACAGTATTTGTAGACCTGCCAACAGCGCCCATTGTTTAAAAATATATTTGTACATTTTCTTATCCATGTCTTTCCAGTTGATATAACCAAACAGACAACCTTTGTTGCTCAAGAGCGTCACACATTCCTCCATTCATTCTCTATAATATTCCCCTCCATCATATTCCTCTATCATATTCCATCTATTATATTCCCTCTATTATATTCCCTCTGTTATATTCCTCTCCATCATATTCCACTCCATCATAATACTCGCTATCATATTCCCTCTATCATATTCCTCTTTATTTATACAGGGAATCCCAATTGAGACCAGTGTCTCTTTTTCAATGGTGCCCAGTGTTATATCAATGAACAATCCAAACAGCTTAAATAGATACAATTACATACAGAGCAGAAAATATAAAGAGCAAAATTATTAGACTTGAACACATATATTTCACAATGAACAGGTCTTACATTTACATTACATTTTAGTCATTTAGCAGACGCTCTTATCCAAAGCGACTTACAGTTAGTGGGCCCCCGTGGGAAACGAACCCACAACCCTGGCGTTGCAAGCACTACCAACTGAGCTACAGGAGGGCCTGTCTTATATTTAACCAGTTGAGCTGACAACCATTTTGCACTGTTTCACTAGGGCTATAGTCATCAATCTAGCAAGAGGGCAATATTTTATTAATGTAGTGGTGTCCCTCCCCCCAGGAAGCTATGACCTTTAGCTTTCACCTGGAATTGTTCATTTATGTCTGAGAAAAAAAAAAAACTTTTCAAACCATATGATCTAGTACACAATAAAAGTATAGTACAACCTTCTTTACTACTTTGCCAAACATTTCATGACATTAGTCATAGTCAAAATCTGCTAAATTTGTGGATGTCTAAATTAACATTTGGGCCATTTAACCAGTGTTCATCCCTCCTATAGACAATGAGAGATGGGCTATGTAAAGGTCTCGATTTTGTCGTTCTGAACAAATGTTGGACTTCCACACAAAATTACTTCTTGACTTCTTTTAGGTTTAAGGAAGTGTGAAGGTCGCGTTCTTTATCGTTGAGCTATGAAAGTTATGTATTTAGCTCTGCCTGCTCGAGACAAATTCAGTGATTGCTTTGCCATGTCTGTGACGTGAAGCAGTCAAGCTGGATAAAAGTTTTTCCTGGAACGCCACTTTGATGTAGCGCTGCAGTGAAGTGATATAAATGGATGTAATTATGCAGCCGACCACCAGAGTGAGGCAAATACAAGTTTATTCGACAGAGGATGTTTACATAGTTCTAGGAAGGTCTGGATGGATGTCTTCTGAAATATAAAACGGTGGGAAATCAATCAAATAAGTAATGTAAACATTTACATATTTTTTAAAGAAATTCTAGCGCCCGATTTCGGGGACTGTCAGCCTAAGAGATTTTATGTCTTAAAGTGATCTAATGAAAAAACAAATCCTCTCTGTCACATTCCTCTCAATATATTCCCTCTATCATATTCCCCTCCATCCTAATCCCTCTATCATATTCCTCTCTATCATATTCCTCTCCACCCACTGCTCCTCCTTCCTCCTCTCCCTAATCTCAGTGCAGCCCCTCTCCATCCACTAGAGCAGGAAGTCTCTGGGCTCAGTGAGGTCCAGCTCAGACTGAAGAGAGGCCGTTTTAACTCTCTTCTCCTTTAGCTGTTCCTCCAGCCTGGCAAGTACTATCTCCTTGTCAACCAAGCAACCTGATCTGGACTTTGAGATGATCTGACGTCTCTTTTGCTTGAGACATTTCTCTTTGCTGCTCATCTCTTGAGTATTCCAGTACACGAATATCCTTCTTGAAGTAGCATAAATCTGAGGCTACCTCTTTTTTCAGATCCTCATGTGCTTCTCTTATAGGTTTGAATGTGTGTCCTCTGTCGTCTCACCCATCTCTGCAGATCACAGAGATCAGATTACTGTCCGTCTCACAGAACAGCTTCAGAGCCTCTCCATGTTCACGACATTCATCTCTCTACTGTTTCCTCTCTCGGCTGTAGCTCTCTGTCTTTTAGCATTTTCCTCCAGCTTCAGCTCGAAGGCCACGTTCCTGATCAGTCTGTTGATCTGGAAGATTCTGTCTCTGACCAGAGAGTCTTGGAGGCATCTCTTGCAGAAGGTGTGCTGAAAGCTTAGAGACACAGGCTCAGTGTAGATGTCTGTGCAGATGGAACAGCACAGGTGGCCATAATGACTGTGCTCATGCTCAGTGTGTGAGAGACAAAGAGGCAGTGTCCGAATACCCATATTAGAGTACTAAATAGTATATAAAAACATTTAGTTTTTTAGTATGTGAAATTTAGAAATTATGCCGCGTTCACATGCTAGTCGGACCTAGGAAACTCTGAAATGTCTGACTTGCTGTTCGTTGAATGCGCCACGTGTATAACTACAACCAGTAAGCAAGTCTGACATTTCCGGGTTTCCAAGTTCCGACTAGCATGTGAACGCGGCAATAGTACTCAGAATTCATCATCTAATGCGCGATTGCATTGACTCCCGTCATTTGTTCATTTCGGTACAGCGCGTCAATTTATCTGACTATCAGCTGTTGCAAAACAAGTGAGTCAGAAAAGAAGAGTGCATTCTACTAGATCAAAGGCGAAATTAGTATGCAGTTTAAGTATGTATTACGCTAGAATGGATATTTAGACACGGCCAGTAACAGGTCTGTCTTGGAAAATACATGTATATTCTTGAAGTACACAATCAAATTAACATTAGCTTTAAAGCCCTCATGAAGAATACTGATAGACTTCTTGTAAAGGTAGAGGCATGTGACTATCATAAAGCAAGACAGACTAAAGTAACAGTAACAACTTTCAGTGTGGGTGTGGGGAAAAAGCTAAAACACAAGTGAATAAAGGATGGGTTTTATTATCCATACAGTATAAATAGGAAATGTCTAATAAACAAATGATTCCAACTAATTCTTTGGATTGGAGATGACTGCTTTAGACTGTTGATATGCATGCACACATTGAGGTCAGCAAGCACCAAATAAGTGTCCAGCATGCTCTAGTGGTTATTACAAGTAACTACACATATCACACCACAACAGCTAACATAGTGTCTCACTCCCTCTCCTCCTCTCCACCTCTCCCTCTTGTCTCCTCTGTTCTTCCTCTATTCCTCCTCCTCTCCTCCTCGCCCTCTCAGCGGCTCCAGCTGGATAGAGTGACGGCGAGGTGGCCTCCTGCCTCTCTCACTGGAGGGCGGGAGAGGGGGAACAAAGAGGAGGAGGAGGAGGTGGAGAGAAAGAGAGTAGGAATGGAAGAGGAGGTGGAGAGGGGTAGAGGAGGCAGAAAGCCTGGTCTAAGTATTGCTTTAAAGGGAAGAGAGGGGGACGAGGAGAGAGTGCGAGAGGTGGGGGGAGTGGGAGAAAGAGGGGAGGAGGGGGAGGAGGGGGAGGGCAGCTGTTTCCGACACTCCATCCTTACACCTGCAACAGGTAGGCCAGGGGGTGGGACCTGTAGGTGAGACTCATAACATGATAAGGGGGGCAGGTGAAGAAGGGGTGGAGCTGGAGTCAAGGAGGGGAGGGTGTTCCTACGAGCCCCCTGCCAGCGAGACGGTTGAGCAGGGAGGAAGTCTGTCCACGGAGCATTTCTGGGTCATTGGGTCGCCTCCAATGAGATTACATCCCCCTCTACAATGTAAAGCAGTTTGAGTACTGGGGGGTTCTCTGTATTAATCCAAGGTGAAACCTCCAGGGGTTAGCCTTCTCTCAGGAGAGAGTCTGCTCTGGGCTGCCTGCGAAAGGTGCTCCTCTGTGGGAAAGAGGAGAGAACAAGAGGCCCCAGAAGAGATCTCCTTATGGTAGTGATGGACATATCAACTATCCTTGTCATCTTCCACCTCTTCCTCTTCCTCTTCCTCTTGCTCGGCCTTCTCCCTCCTTTCCTTCTTACAGTCGTGATGGAGAGAACCCTTTTCTCCCTTTCCTCCTTCCTCTCCTCCCTCTTTCTCTTCCTCTACCTTCCTCTCCCTCCTTCCCTCTTGGTAGACCTTGTTTAGTCAAGCCAGATTGTGGATAGCTAGCCATGGTTCAGACCACTGTCGCTCTCTGGGAGGGGAGATACAGGACTGGTCCACTGGATTCAGCTCACATGGGGAGAACCTGCTGCTGCTGCCACTACCCCTCTTACCTGGGATGAGATCACGTTTGGAGGAAACCTGGCACCATCCCTACGGTGAAGCATGGTGGTGCCAGCATCATGCTGTGGGGAGGATTTTCAGGGACAGGGACTGGGAACACGCCCCATTCACATCGACGGGGCTGTAGTGGAGCGGGTCGAGAGTTTCAAGTTCCTTGGTGTCCGCCTCACCAACCAACTATCATGGTCCAAACACACCAAGACAGTCGTGAAGAGGGCACAACAACGCCTTTTCCACCTCAGGAGACTGAAAAGATTTGACATTGGTCCCAAGATCCTCAAAAAGTTAAACAGCTGCACCATCGAGAGCATCCTGAACGGTTGCATCACCGCCTGGTATGGCAACTGCTCGGCATCCGACCGTAAGGCGCTACAGAGGGTAGTGCGTACGGCCCAGTACATCACTGGGGCCAAGCTTCCTGCCATCCAGGACCTATATACTAGGCGGTGTCAGAAGGCAAGCGGTACCAGAGTGCCAAGTCTAGGTCCAAAAGGCTCCTTAACAGCTTCTATCCCCAATTCATGAGACTGCTGAACAATTAATCAAATGGCCACTCAGACTATTTACATTGACACCTCCCCCCTTTGTTTTTACACTGCTGCTACTCGCTGTTTATTATCTATGCATAGTTACTTTACCCCTACCTAAAAACCGATTTTGTAATAGCCATAGATGTTCTTCCTGGGTCCACACCAAACGTAATACAAATGTTAACCCTAGTAATGGGTGATGTTTTATACTATGAGCATAGATTAGCAGGGTTGGGGTCAATTCAATTTCAATTCCAGTCAATTCAGGAAGTACTTAATTCAATGCTTTGAATTGAAATGGAACAGACCCCCAACCCTGTAGAGTAGAAGTGTAAAATAGGACACCTACCTTTGCCTTTTTCAGCGTCCAGGGCCTGGGTTCCTCATCCTCTGACCTGCATATGGAGGCTCTCACTCTAACAGGCGTCTTAGTGGCCATGCAGAGCAGAGGGGTTGCCAGAGTTAAGTTAGCATCTGGGACCAGCTGGTGAGCAAGAGGGCAGCGATCCACCTCTTCACTAGTGCCCTTCCCTTTCTGCTCTGGCTGCTTGTGGTCCTTGTCATGGATGCATGCCAGGCTTGGAGGAAGTGCTAGGACAGGGCTTTTATCACTCATCAGTTCCTCTCTCTTGACAGTGGATGCAACTGCACTTGCCTCTGTGTTAACAAAGCACTATGTGGTGTCCTCAACTGTCTCCTCTGGCTGCTTGTGGTCATTGTTGTTGTGAATGCATTGCAGACCTGGAGGACTTTTATCATCCCAGGTGTAAATAGCAACAGTTGCCTCTGTGTCGACTGAGCACTTTGTAGTGCACTCAACTGTCTTCCATAGCGGTTTGTGGTCATTGTTGTGGGTGCAGGTCAGGATTAGAGGCAGTGTTGCAGGTGCAGGAGGACTTTTATCAGCCAAACACTCCTCCGTGTGGACAGTGGACACAGAAACGGCTGCTTCCCTGGCAACTGGACACTTGTTGGTGTCCTCTACTGCCTCCCCTGGCAGAGTGTGGACAGTGGAGACGGAAACTTTCGCTTCCCTGGACACTTGACTCTTGGTGGTGTCCTCTACTTCCTCCTCTGGCTGCTTGTGGCCATTGTCTAGAATGTGTGGCAACTTTGAAGGCAGCATTGGAGCCGGGCTTTTATCACCCAACAGGTTCTCTCCCTCGACAATGGATGTGCCTGCAGTGATCGCTGTGGTAACGGAGGACTCGGTGGCATCCTCTTTTGTCTCCTCTGTCAGTTTGTGGTCAGAGTCTCGGATACATGGCGAGCTTGGAGGCAGTGCTGCAGGGTCAGGAGGGCTTTGATCAGCTGCCATGTCCTCTTTGAGGTGAGTGGACACATCATTGTTTGTTTCACTGATAACTGGACACTTGGTGGTGTCCTCTACTGCCTCCCCTGGCAGTTTGTCGTCAACTTCAAAGACAAGTGGCAGACTTGGAGGCAGCATTGGGACAGGGCATTTAGCTGCTGATCTGTACACTCCAAAATCAACAGTAGCTGTGCCTGCAGTGGTCTCTGTAGCAACTGAGACCTCATAGGTATCCTCTACTGTCTGCTCTGATGGCATGAAGTCATCGTCAAAGACTGTTGGCAGGCATGTAGGCAGCACTGAAGGAAGACTTCTAGCTGCCCATCGATTCTCTCCCTTGACAGTGGCTGTGGTAGCAGTGGTCTCTGTGGCAACTGGGCACTCTGTGGCTGAAACAGCAGGCTTAGAGGTTTCGAGGAAATTGAATGAATTGCCAATGAACCGCTGAGCCAGGGGTGGGAGGGAGTAATGATAGAATCTGTCCTCTTCCTCAACATTAGATATTGCCACTGGAGCAACTGAGACCTCAGTGGTGCCCTCTACTGCCTAATGTGGCTGCATGGAGTCTTCGTCAAAGAAGTGTGGCAGGTATCGATGCAGCATTGAGGAAAGATGTATATCTGTCCATAGGTCCTCTCGTATACCTGTAGATACATCTGCAGTGGCCTCTGTGGCAACTGGGCATTCAGCAGACTGGCAGGTTTCAGGGACAAAGTATGAAAATACAATGAACAGCTGTGCATCCTGAGCGCGTATGGCAAATGGAGAGGGGGGATGCAACATGGTAGGTATAGGCCTCTGATTGGTGAAAGCCAGTGGTGGGAGGGAGTCAATACAGGGAGCCATGAACTCAGTGAGAGGACAGTTGCTCACATCTCACACATTCTGCGTGAGAAAAGAAACAGACATGATGAAAGTGATCACATTCAGTACATACATACATACTGTATGAGTCAGCACTACTTACTTATACATCACATATATATATATACAGTGGGGAAAAAAAGTATTTAGTCAGCCACCAATTGTGCAAGTTCTCCCACTTAAAAAGATGAGAGAGGCCTGTAATTTTCATCATAGGTACACATCAACTATGACAGACAAATTGAGAAAAGAAAATCCAGAAAATCCCATTGTAGGATTTTTAATGAATTTATTTGCAAATTATGGTGGAAAATAAGTATTTGGTCACCTACAAACAAGCAAGATTTCTGGCTCTCACAGACCTGTAACTTCTTCTTTAAGAGGCTCCTCTGTCCTCCACTCGTTACCTGTATTAATGGCACCTGTTTGAACTTGTTATCAGTATAAAAGACACCTGTCCACAACCTCAAACAGTCACACTCCAAATTTCACAATGGCCAAGACCAAAGAGCTGTCGAAGGACACCAGAAACTAAATTGTAGACCTGCACCAGGCTGGGAAGACTGAATCTGCAATAGGTAAGCAGCTTGGTTTGAAGAAATCAACTGTGGGAGCAATTATTAGGAAATGGAAGACATACAAGACCACTGATAATCTCCCTCGATCTGGGGCTCCACGCAAGATCTCACCCCGTGGGGTCAAAATGATCACAAGAACGGTGAGCAAAAATCCCAGAACCACACGGGGGGACCTAGTGAATGACCTGCAGAGAGCTGGGACCAAAGTAACAAAGCCAACCATCAGTAACACACTACGCCGCCAGGGACTCAAATCCTGCAATGCGAGACGTGTCCCCCTGCTTAAGCCAGTACATGTCCAGGCCCGTCTGAAGTGCATTTGGATGATCCAGAAGAGGATTGGGAGAATGTCATATGGTCAGATGAAACCAAAATATAACTTTTTGGTAAAAACTCAACTCGTCATGTTTGGAGGACAAAGAATGCTGAGTTGCATCCAAAGAACACCATACCTACTGTGAAGCATGGGGTTGGAAACATCATGCTTTGGGGCTGTTTTTCTGCAAAGGGACCAGGACGACTGATCCGTGTAAAGGAAAGAATGAATGGGGCCATGTATCGTGAGATTTTGAGTGAAACCCTCCTTCCATCAGCAAGGGCATTGAAGATGAAACGTGGCTGGGTCTTTCAGCATGACAATGATCCCAAACACACCGCCCGGGCAACGAAGGAGTGGCTTCGTAAGATGCATTTCAAGGTCCTGGAGTGGCCTAGCCAGTCTCCAGATCTCAACCCCATAGAAAATCTTTGGAGGGAGTTGAAAGTCTGTGTTGCCCAGCGACAGCCCCAAAACATCACTGCTCTAGAGGAGATCTGCATGGAGGAATGGGCCAAAATACCAGCAACGGTGTGTGAAAACCTTGTGAAGACTTACAGAAAACGTTTGACCTGTGTCATTGCCAACAAACAGTATATAACAAAGTATTGAGAAACTTTTGTTATTGACCAAATACTTATTTTCCACCATCATATGCCAATAAATTCATAAAAAATCCTACAATGTGATTTTCTGGAAAAAAAAATCTCATTTTGTCTGTCATAGTTGACGTGTACCTATGATGAAAATTACAGGCCTCTCTCATCTTTTTAAGTGGGAGAACTTGCACAATTGGTGGCTGACTAAATACTTTTTTTCCCCACTGTATATATATACATATATATATATATATATATATATATATATATAGTGTCCTCTAAGATGCTCTGCACCAGTCTGTCCCAACCCTTGGTCCCCTAGCCAATGGGCCAGCTAAGTGTAAAAATACATGCCCCACACCCAGCATAACATTTGACATTTTAGCCATTTATCAGACGCTTTTATCCAGAACGACTTATAGTTAGTTAGTGCATTCAACTTAAGGTAGCTAGTTGAGACAACAACATAATCCTGATATGAGCGTCTATGATAGAACGGTTGTTTATTTTTTATGACCAGACAACCATAAGAACTGAGGACATAAATTCACTGAAACAGACAGACACGATACAACACATTTAGACAAGAACAGTTATAAGTATTGCCATGGTGTAGCCTAATACAAAAAGAAATAAGGACAAAACATTGTTAGCTTACATTCCATGGCATATGGAACATTTTGCCCTTACAATAACTTATGTTTGCTTTAATTTAATATTGTTAAACAGAACTCTTGTCGACTTTGTCAAAGTTGGTCTTGTTACCTCCTCAATCAGTCTTGGCATTTTCCTCGTCTTGAACCAAATCCTCTTCATCTTCTTCTCCTGATCCTTCTGATTCTGCAAAACCAGAGCCAACCTGGCTCCCAGCTCCATCACGTAGTCTGTCTAGATCGCCCTTTCCTCCAACCGACACTCACCCCTCCTCTGTGTCAGCGTTGAACCCTCCATGTCTTCCTCTTAGCTAACAATAACTCTGGAAAATACACAACGTTGTAGTAAGTGGGTGTTGCTAACCAAATAATAATGCATCTCTTTACAATGTGCACACGTTTTCTTCCCAGCTACTTACAATTAATCAAGTGAGAATCCTGATCCAGATATGTTTAGGCAATAGGCCTATCTGAATTACTAGTAAAAAGTTGGCTACTGGAAAAGCGACCAAGTTCAAATGAATCGATTTTGGCTGTTCTTATCATTTCGTGAACAATATCCTTCATGACATCATCATTGTGATGCAAGGCGTTGCCATGGCAGATGAAAAAGCACAACACAGACTTTAAAAAGCAAACTTCAGGGTCTTTCTGTACCTTACTATTGAGCCTTATTCAAACCCTCATGTAGCTCTACTCCATATTGGGCCTGGTTCTCACAAACCACACTAATCACTTCCATCATATCATTGAAAACACTGTGTTTTGGGTAGAAAATGACTCTATATCCATGCAGGACCTAACTTGTACAGTTTCATCAATTTTAAAAACCAAGGAGGTAAAAATGCCAGTCTTCTCTTTGAGTGCCCTTGAGTGCACCTCAATTTAAAGAGGTCTATCAATTCAACCATTTGAAATGGATGTCCATTCAATTAAGAACATATTATTCTTATTAGAAATGAATCAGCTACAAATTAGGTAGGCGTACTTGTTTTTTTACACAACCTACTCTTTTGGTACATATTTATTGAGATAATTGATTACAACATATGTTGGTGATTAACACAGAGAGAGGTTTTTTTTCTGTCATCAATAGAATGCATTAGCCATTAGGCTGGCTCACTACAATTGTAACATTACATTTACATTTTACATTTTAGTCATTTAGCAGACGCTCTCATCCAGAGCGACTTACAGGAGCAATTAGGGTTAAGTGCCTTGCTCAAGGGCACATTTACCCCATTTAGCAGACGCTCTTATCCAGAGTGACTTACAAATTGGTGCATTCACCCTATAGCTAGTGAGATAATATTTTTTTTTTTCTTTTTTTTTTTTTTTTCTTTTTTTTGGGGGGGGGGGTTGGGTTGGGGTACGGGGGGTAGAAGGATTACATTATCCTATCCCAGGTATTCCTTAAAGAGGTGGGGTTTCAAATGTCTCCGGAAGGTGGTGAGTGACTCCGCTGTCCTGGCGTCGTGAGGGAGCTTGTTCCACCATTGGGGTGCCAGAGCAGCGAACAGTTTTGACTGGGCTGAGCGGGAGCTATGCTTCCGCAGAGGAAGGGGAGCCAGCAGGCCAGAGGTGGATGAACGCAATGCCCTCGTTTGGGTGTAGGGACTGATCAGAGCCTGAAGGTACGGCGGTGCCGTTCCCCTCACTGCTCCATAAGCAAGCACCATGGTCTTGTAATGGATGCGAGCTTCAACTGGAAGCCAGTGGAGTGTGCGGAGGAGGGGGGTGACGTGAGAGAACTTGGGAAGGTTGAACACCAGACGGGCGGCGGCATTCTGGATGAGTTGTAGGGGTTTAATGGCACAGGCAGGGAGCCCAGCCAACAGCGAGTTGCAGTAATCCAGACGGGAGACTACAAGTGCCTGGATTAGGACCTGTGCCGCTTCCTGTGTAAGGCAGGGTCGTACTCTCCAAATGTTGTAGAGTGTGGATCTGCAGGATCGGGTCACCGCCTTGATGTTAGCGGAGAACGACAGGGTGTTGTCCAGGGTCACGCCAAGGCTCTTCGCACTCTGGGAGGAGGCCACAACGGAGTTCTCAATCGTGATGGCGAGGTCATGGAACGGGCAGTCCTTCCCCGGGAGGAAGAGCAGCTCCGTCTTGCCAGGGTTCAGCTTGAGGTGGTGATCCGACATCCATACTGATATGTCTGCCAGACATGCAGAGATGCGATTCGCCACCTGGTTATCAGAAGGGGGAAAGGAGAAGATTAGTTGTGTATCGTCAGCGTAGCAATGATAGGAGAGGCCATGTGAGGATATGACAGAGCCAAGTGACTTGGTGTACAGGGAGAATAGGAGAGGGCCTAGAACTGAGCCCTGGGGGACACCAGTGGTGAGAGCACGTGGTGCGGAGACAGCTTCTCGCCACGCCACTTGGTAGGAGCGACCGGTCAGGTAGGACGCAATCCAGGAGTGAGCCGCGCCGGAGATGCCCAGCTCGGAGAGGGTGGAGAGGAGGATCTGATGGTTCACAGTATCAAAGGCAGCAGACAGGTCTAGAAGGACAAGAGCAGAGGAGAGAGAGTTAGCTTTAGCAGTGCGGAGAGCCTCCGTGACACAGAGAAGAGCAGTCTCAGTTGAATGACCAGTCCTGAAACCTGACTGGTTTGGATCAAGAGGGTCATTCTGAGAGAGATAGCAAGAGAGTTGGCTAAAGACGGCACGCTCAATAGTTTTGGAAAGAAAAGAAAGAAGGGATACTGGTCTGTAGTTGTTGACGTCAGTGGGATCGAGTGTTGGTTTTTTGAGAAGGGGTGCAACTCTCGCTCTCTTGAAGACGGAAGGGACATAGCCAGCGGTCAAGGATGAGTTGATCAGCGAGGTGAGGTAGGGGAGAAGGTCACCGGAGATGGTCTGGAGAAGAGAGGAGGGGATGGGGTCAAGCGGGCAGGTTGTTGGGCGGCCTGCAGTCACAAGTCGCAGGATTTTATCTGGAGAGAGAGGGGAGAAAGAAGTCAAAGCATAGGGTAGGGCAGTGTGAGTAGGACCAGCAGTGTCATTAGACTTAACAAACGAGGATCGGATGTCGTCAACCTTCTTTTCAAAGTGGTTGACGAAGTCATCCACCGAGAGAGAGGAGGGGGGAGGGGGGGGGGGGATTCAGCAGGGAGGAGAATGTGGCAAAGAGCTTCCTAGGGTTAGAGGCAGATGCTTGGAATTTAGAGTGGTAGAAAGTGCCTTAGCAGCAGAAACAGATGAAGAAAATGTAGAGAGGAGGGAGTGAAAAGATGCCAGGTCGGCAGGGAGTTTAGTTTTCTTCCATTTCCGCTCCGCTGCCCGGAGCTCTGTTCTGTGAGCTCGCAATGAGTCATCAAGCCACGGAGCTGGAGGGGAGGACCGAGCCGGCCGGGAGGATAGGGGACACAGAGAGTCAAAGGATGCAGAAAGGGAGGAGAGGAGGGTTGAGGAGGCAGAATCAGGAGATTGGAGGGAGAAGGATTGAGCAGAGGGAAGTGATGATAGGATGGAAGAGGAGAGAGTAGTGGGAGAGAGAGAGCGAAGGTTGCGGCGGCGCATTACCATCTGTGTAGGGGCAGAGTGAGTAGTGTTGGAGGAGAGCGAGAGAGAAAAGGACACAAAGTAGTGGTCGGAGACATGGAGGGGAGTTGCAGTGAGATTAGTAGAAGAGCAGCATCTAGTAAAGATGAGGTCAAGCGTATTGCCTGCCTTGTGAGTAGGGAGGGACGGTGAGAGGGTGAGGTCAAAAGAGGAGAGGAGTGGAAAGAAGGAGGCAGAGAGAAATGAGTCAAATGTAGACGTAGGGAGGTTGAAATCCCCCAAAACTGTGAGGCGTGAGCCATCCTCAGGAAAGGAGCTTATCAAGGCGTCAAGCTCATTGATGAACTCTCCAAGGGAACCTGGAGGGCGATAGATGACAAGGATATTAAGCTTAGATGGGCTAGTGACTGTGACAGCATGGAATTCAAATGAGGAGATAGACAGATGGGTTAGGGGAACAATTGAGAATGTCCACTTGGGAGAGATGAGGATTCCTGTGCCACCACCCCTCTGACCAGATGCTCTCGGGGTATGCGAGAACACATGGTCAGACGAGGAGAGAGCAATAGGAGTAGCAGTGTTTTCAGTGGTAATCCATGTTTCCGTCAGCGCCAGGAAGTCGAGGGAATGGAGGTTAGCATAGGCTGGGATGAAGTCAGCTTTGTTGGCAGCAGAACGGCAGTTCCAGAGGCTGCCTGAGACCTGGAACTCCAGGTGTGGGGTGCGTGCAGGGACCACCAGGTTAGAGAGGCAGCAGCCACGCGGTGTGAGGCGTTTGTGTGGCCTGTGCGGAGAGGAGAGAACAGGGATAGGCAGAGGCATAGTTGACAGGCTGTAGCAAATGGCTACAATAATGCAGAGGAGATCGGAATGAAATGAATTAAACATCAGGAAAAGGAGTGAGTAGGGCCTCCCTCGCCAAAACTTACACCTCAGAAACTATAATTGTTTCACTGAACCATCCAGATAAAAACTCTCCCAACTTCCACTTTTAGAAATTAGAATTGTTGTGAACTACAGCAGTTCAATGTTTCAAGGAATAGACTCAACTTGCTTTGTTCAGCTAGCTAAATATGACACCATGGCTGACTAGCATGCTAGCATCCAATAACACACAGTTTAGCACCAATGGCACCATTGCTGACTAGCATGCTAGCATCCAATAACACACAGTTTAGCACAAATGGCACCATGGCTGACCAGCATGCTAGCATCCAATAACACACAGTTTAGCACCAATACTTGGTTACAACAAACTAACAGTAGTGAGCTAACACACTAAACAGATAATTTGTGTGTTAACGAATTACGTTGGCTAGCTAGCACAAATATATTGTATTTAGCAGCTACAGTACAGTTGGCTGGCCATGTTGGCTAACTAGCAATGGCTACTGTGTTGACTTTGTTTTGAAAACGGCTAGCTAGCTACGTGCTACCTACAATAGCCACCCACAACAGCCCACGGTGCCTAGCTATGACGCTTTAGCCAACAAGCATGCTAGCATCCAATAACACACAGTTTAGCACCAATACTTGGTAACAACAAACGACCGATAGTGTTTTAACACGCTAAACAGATAATTCGTGTCTGTGTCTAGTTCCTATCATAACGCAGCAATAATTAAACGTTGGCTAGCTAGTACAAATATATTGTATTTAGCTGCTGCGGTACAGTTAGCTAGTCGTGATTGGCTACTGTGTTGACTTTGTATGAGACACGGCTAGCTAGCTGGCTAGCTTCGTGCTAATCCCCGGCATAGCCGAATATAATGCTAACCTACAATAACTATCCACAACAGCCCGCGATGCCTACTTACAATAACCAACTACGTTCTAAATACATAATTAAGCCTTACTCGACAAAGCCCAAGCTATGTACAAAGCCAAACTTACCCGACGCCAGCTGATATTTGTCTTCTGCAATCAGTAGGTGTAATTAAGTACAGTAGGTACTAACTACCTAACGCTGATGCCTCAGATAATGAAGTTAGAAAAACGGATGAAATGGTAGAAAGCTAGCTGGCTTAATTACAGGTACTCTTAAGCGTGAATAACATTGGAAACAGCTATCCACCGTGGCATGACATCTCAGGTGTCAGGATGAAGCATTTTCTCACAAAAAGAGGACTCAAGCAAACTATCTCTCTTCAACAGTTTCACTAGTCATGTTAGGTCTACTTAAAATGTCACATTCATACACAAGTAATTTGAAAATAAGTTATACTACTGAAACACATTCACAATAAGTTATATTACAACCTACCTCTGAAGTAAGCAGTGTGTTCTCTCACTAATGAAATATGACATTAATAATTTGTCAGTGGTTAGTTGAATCAGTCTCTTTGCACTGTTCAGTTTGTCTGTGCAACAGGTAACCTTCCAGAATCGGAATGTTGTGATGTCACAATGGAGTCCCCATTGCCATGGTTACCCACAGCAGCTTTCATGTGTTATCAAATGCTGGCACAATTTAGTTTATTTATTTTAGATTTTTTGTACCTATGCAGCACAGTCATACCTAATATATACAATGAATCCATATAACCTAATTTTTTATTAAAATAAAATGCTGTAACTCATGTAAAATGGTTGACCATTCAAACGACATGTGTTTTGCCTAATTAAAGGTCTATATGTTTTAGATATCATAAATAGCAGCCAGGCTTACTTAGGTTGTTTGTTCGATCTCAGCCTACCACTAATGCCAATATTTTTCATCATCATCATCATCATCATCAATGAAATACATAGGCTACCTTACTACAGTAAAACAAGTCTTCCATAGTCTATGTCACCTCAGTAACAAAGTTCCAAAAAAAGAAATGAGGGTTCAAGAAAACATCTCTCTTCAATGGCCTCAGCTATTAGCCATATGATCAACAAGGTCAACTGCAGCACTAAAATCAAGAAGCAGCTCATCCACAAGTTTATCTTGGTCAAGTGATCTGAGCCATTGATCGATTAAATCAACGAGAGCTGTTGCAGTCGAGTGATCCTTACGGTATCTTTACGGTACGCATGCTCATAGAGGGATAAAATTAGCTGGATGTGTAATTATATAGGCCCAAAAAATGTAATTGAAGAGTAGGTGTAATTGATGTTTAGCATTTAAGTTTAATAAATAATTAAATAAAGAAATCAATATCAGCTGACTATAGAAAAGCATTGTTTAAAATTGTTTGAACATTTTCTTATCCGTGTCTTTCCAGTTGATATAACCAAACAGACAACCTTTGTTGCTCAAGAGCGTCACACATTCCTCCATTCATTCTCTATCATATTCCCCTCCATCAAATTCCTCTATCATATTCCCTCCATCATATTCTCTCTATTATATTTCTCTCCATCATATTCCACTCCATCATAATACTCGCTATCATATTCCCTCTATCATATTCCTCTTTATTTTTACAGGGAATCCCAATTGAGACCAGTGTCTCTTTTTCAATGGTGCCCTGTGTTATATCAATTAACAATCCAAACAGCTTAAACAGATAAAATTACATACAGAGTAGAAAATATCTAGAGCAAAATTATTAGACTTGAACACATACATTTCACAATGAACAGGTCTTGTATTTAACCAGTTGAGCTGACAACCATTTTGCACTGTTTCACTAGGGCTTTAGTCATCAATCTAGCAAGAGGGAAATATTTTATTAATGTAGTGGTGTCCCTCCCCCCAGGAAGCTACGACCTTTAGCTTTCACCTGGAATTGTTCATTTATGTCTGAGAAAAAAAACACTTTCCAAACCATATGATCTAGTACACAAGAAAAGTATAATACAACCTTCTTTACTACTTTGCCAAACATTTCATGACATTAGTGAGAGTCAAAATCTGTAAAATTTGTGAATGTCTAAATTAACATTTGGGCAATTTGACCAGTGTACATCACTCCTATAGACAATCAGAGATGGGCTATGTAAAGGTCTCGATTTTGTCGTTCTGAACAAATGTTTGACTTCCACACAAAATTACTTCTTGACTTATTTTAGGTTTAAGGAAGTGTGTAGGTTTAAACTATTGCTTTAAAGGGAAGAGAGGGGGAGGAGGAGAGAGCGCGAGAGATGGGGGGAGTGGGAGAAAGAGGGAAGGAGGGGGAGGAGGGGGAGGAGGGGGAGGAGGTGGAGGGCAGCTGTGTCCGACACACCATACTTACACCTGCAACAGGTAGGCCAGGGGGCGGGACCTGTAGGTGAGACTCATAACATGATAAGGGGGACAGGTGAAGAAGGGGTGTTGCTGGAGTCAAGGAAGGGAGGGTGTTCCTACGAGCCCCCTGCCAGCGAGACGGGGAGCAGGGAGGAAGTCTGTCCATGGAGCATTTCTGGGTCATTGGGTCGCCTCCAATGAGATTAGATCACCCTCTACAATGTAAAGCAGTTTGAGTACTGGGGGGTTCTCTGTATAAATCCAAGGTGAAACCTCCAGGGGCTAGCCTTCTCTCAGCGGAGAGTCTGCTCTGGGCTGCCTGCGAAAGGTGCTCCTCTGTGGGAAAGAGGAGAGAATAAGAGGCCCCAGAAGAGATCTCCTTATGGTAGTGTTGGACAGATCAACTCTCCTTGTTATCTTCCACCTCTTCCTCTTCCTCTTGCTCGGCCTTCTCCCTCCTTTCCTTCTTACAGTCTTACAGTCCTTCTTACAGTCATTTTCTCCCTTTCCTCCTTCCTCTCCTCCCTCTTTCTCTTCCTCTACCTTCCTCTCCCTCCTTCCCTCTTGGCAAACCTTGTTTAGTCGAGCCAGATTGTGGATAGCTAGCCATGGTTTAGACCACTGTCGCTGTCTGGGTGGGGTGATACAGGACTGGTCCACTGGACTCAGCTCACATGGGGAGAACCTGCTGCTGCTGCCACTCCCCCTCTTACCTGGGATGAGATCACGTTTGGAGGAAACCTGGCACCATCCCTACGGTGAAGCATGGTGGTGGCAGCATCATGCTCCGGGGAGGATTTTCAGGGACAGGGACTGGGAACACGCCCCATTCACATCGACGGGGCTGTAGTGGAGCAGGTCGAGAGTTTCAAGTTCCTTGGTGTCCACATCACCAACAAACTATCATGGTTCAAACACACCAAGACAGTCGTGAAGAGGGCACGACAACGCCTTTTCCACCTCAGGAGACTGAAAAGATTTGGCATTGGTCCCAAGATCCTCAAAAAGTTCTACAGCTGCACCATCGAGAGCTTCCTGACCAGTTGCATCACCGCCTGGTATGGCAACTGCTCGGCATCCGACCGTAAGGCGCTACAGAGGGTAGTGCGTACGGCCCAGTACATCACTGGAGCCAAGCTTCCTGCCATCCAGGACCTATATACTTGGAGGTGTAAGAGGGAGGCCCAAAAAATTGACAAAGACTCCAGTCACCCAAGTCATAGACTGTTCTCTCTGCTACCGCACAGCAAGCGGTACCAGAGTGCCAAGTCTAGGTCCAAAAGGCTCCTTAACAGCTTCTATCCCCAATTCATAAGACTGCTGAACAATTAATCAAATGGCCACCCAGACTATTTACATTGACACCTCCTCCCTTTGTTTTTACACTGGTAATAGGAATCTGGATCGGTTTCCTTTTCTTTTTACCTTGCTTTTGTTATTATTATTATTTTTTAAAGTTTTCTTTTTACATTTCGTAAAATGTTATAATTACAAAAACATTTCATTTTAATTTCAATTTAGTAACATACTGTATCATTCAAATAAATATTATTATTTGTCTAATCATATTTTGCCAGCTTACTGGGTGGCAGGCTGCAATCAGTAGCTGTAATTAAGTACAGCAGCCACCAACCATCTAACATTAATGCCTCGGATAATGAGGTTAGAAGAACAGCTGAATGGTCGGTAGCTAGCTGGCTCAATTACAGGTACTCTTAAGCGTGAAATAACATTGGAAACAACTAACCACAGTTGCTAAAAGTTACCAGTAGCTACCCACTAGCTAGCTAGCTTTGTTGGTCCAAGTGGTGGGTTAGCTAGCACTCGTGCTTCGCCGGGGTCCACCGAATAGAATACTTACCTACAATAATTACCTACAATAACCTACAATAACTACCTAAGTAAACTACATATAATACCTGACTACAATACCTACATACAATCTAAATACATGGTTTAAGCTTTACTCAACAACATATAAGAAGCCAGCTTATCTCCTGCTAGAGAAAACACAACCTCTCCCGACAACCTCGAGGCAAGAGACCTTTCTCTCTTTCTCGTCATCTTCAACTTCTTATTCAGTTCCTTATTTTTCTCTTTTTCCTCCATCTTTAAAAATGTGACTTTCTGCTTGAGGTTCATGGCCAGAAAGCCCACTCTTCCCAGGATGGTCTCTGCTCTCTCTGATGAAACCGTCCCATTGGAGCTCTTGGAATGGGCACGGTCCGCCTCACTCTTCAAACCCTCCCTCGATCTCACCTCCTCCTTGACGCTCCTCTCTTCACTCTCAATGTCAATGCCTGTCCAATAATCCTAACAGGAAGACATTGACTCTAGATGTAATATTGTTCCAATGTGGCACATTCAATACACATTTGAGTGATCAACATACATTGATGGCCTCATGGGGCACACAATTTAGAGGGCAGTAATTGAGGTAACTTGTTTATTTGTATCCCAAACCGATTTTGTAATAGCCATAGATGTTCTTCCTGGGTCCACACCAAACGTAATACAAATGTTAACCCTAGTAAGGGGTGATGTTTTATACTATGAGCATAGATTAGCAGGGTTGGGGTCAATTCAATTTCAATTCCAGTCAATTCAGGAAGTACTTAATTCAATGCTTTGAATTGAAATGGAACAGACCCCCAACCCTGTAGAGTAGAAGTGTAAAATAGGACACCTACCTTTGCCTTTTTCAGCGTCCAGGGCCTGGGTTCCTCATCCTCTGACCTGCATATGGAGGCTCTCACTCTAACAGGCGTCTTAGTGGCCATGCAGAGCAGAGGGGTTGCCAGAGTTAAGTTAGCATCTGGGACCAGCTGGTGCGCATGAGGGCAGCGATCCACCTCTTCACTAGTGCCCTTCCCTTTCTGCTCTGGCTGCTTGTGGTCCTTGTCATGGATGCATGCCAGGCTTGGAGGAAGTGCTAGGACAGGGCTTTTATCACTCATCAGTTCCTCTCTCTTGACAGTGGATGCAACTGCACTTGCCTCTGTGTTAACTGAGCACTATGTGGTGTCCTCAACTGTCTCCTCTGGCTGCTTGTGGTCATTGTTGTTGTGAATGCATTGCAGACCTGGAGGACTTTTATCATCCCAGGTGTAAATAGCAACAGTTTCCTCTGTGTCGACTGAGCACTTTGTAGTGCACTCAACTGTCTTCCATAGCGGTTTGTGGTCATTGTTGTGGGTGCAGGTCAGGATTAGAGGCAGTGTTGCAGGTGCAGGAGGACTTTTATCAGCCAAACACTCCTCCGTGTGGACAGTGGACACAGAAACGGCTGCTTCCCTGGCAACTGGACACTTGTTGGTGTCCTCTACTGCCTCCCCTGGCAGAGTGTGGACAGTGGAGACGGAAACGGCCGCTTCCCTGGACACTTGACTCTTGGTGGTGTCCTCTACTGCCTCCTCTGGCTGCTTGTGGCCATTGTCTAGAATGTGTGGCAACTTTGAAGGCAGCATTGGAGCCGGGCTTTTATCAACCAACAGGTTCTCTCCCTGGACAATGGATGTGCCTGCAGTGATCGCTGTGGTAACGGAGGACTCGGTGGCATCCTCTTTTGTCTCCTCTGTCAGTTTGTGGTCAGAGTCTCGGATACATGGCGAGCTTGGAGGCAGTGCTGCAGGGTCAGGAAGGCTTTGATCAGATGCCATGTCCTCTTTGAGGTGAGTGGACACATCATTGTTTGTTTCACTGATAACTGGACACTTGGTGGTGTCCTCTACTGCCTCCCCTGGCAGTTTGTAGTCAACTTCAAAGACAAGTGGCAGACTTGGAGGCAGCATTGGGACAGGGCATTTAGCTGCTGATCTGTACACTCCAAAATCAACAGTAGCTGTGCCTGCAGTGGTCTCTGTAGCAACTGAGACCTCATAGGTATCCTCTACTGTCTGCTCTGATGGCATGAAGTCATCGTCAAAGACTGTTGGCAGGCATGTAGGCAGCACTGAAGGAAGACTTCTAGCTGCCCATCGATTCTCTCCCTTGACAGTGGCTGTGGTAGCAGTGGTCTCTGTGGCAACTGGGCACTCTGTGGCTGAAACAGCAGGCTTAGAGGTTTCGAGGAAATTGAATGAATTGCCAATGAACCGCTGAGCCAGGGGTGGGAGGGAGTAATGATAGAATATGTCCTCTTCCTCAACATTAGATATTGCCACTGGAGCAACTGAGACCTCAGTGGTGCCCTCTATTGCCTGATGTGGCTGCATGGAGTCTTCGTCAAAGAAGTGTGGCAGGTATCGATGCAGCATTGAGGAAAGATGTATATCTGTCCATAGGTCCTCTCGTATACCTGTAGATACATCTGCAGTGGCCTCTGTGGCAACTGGGCATTCAGCAGACTGGCAGGTTTCAGGGACAAAGTATGAAAATACAATGAACCGCTGTGCATCCTGAGCGCGTATGGCAAATGGAGAGGGGGGATGCAACATGGTAGGTATAGGCCTCTGATTGGTGAAAGCCAGTGGTGGGAAGGAATCAATACAGGGAGCCATGAACTCAGTGAGAGGACAGTTGCTCACATCTCACACATTCTGTGTGAGAAAAGAAAAAGACATGATGAAAGTGATCACATTCAGTACATACATACATACTGTATGAGTCAGCACTACTTACTTATACATCATATATATATATATATATATATATATATATATATATATATATATATATATATATATATAGTGTCCTCTAAGATGCTCTGCACCAGTCTGTCCCAACCCTTGGTCCCCTAGCCAATGGGCCAGCTAAGTGTAAAAATACATGCCCCACACCCAGCATAACATTTGACATTTTAGCCATTTATCAGACGCTTTTATCCAGAACGACTTATAGTTAGTTAGTGCATTCAACTTAAGGTAGCTAGTTGAGACAACAACATAATCCTGATATGAGCGTCTATGATAGAACGGTTGTTTATTTTTTATGACCAGACAACCATAAGAACTGAGGACATAAATTCACTGAAACAGACAGACACGATACAACACATTTAGACAAGAACAGTTATAAGCATTGCCATGGTGTAGCCTAATACAAAAATAAATAAGGACAAAACATTGTTAGCTTACATTCCATGGCATATGGAACATTTTGCCCTTACAATAACTTATATTTGCTTTAATTTAATATTGTTAAACAGAACTCTTGTCGACTTTGTCAAAGTTAGTCTTGTTACCTCCTCAATCAGTCTTGGCATTTTCCTCGTCTTGAACCAAATCCTCTTCATCTTCTTCTCCTGATCCTTCTGATTCTGCAAAACCAGAGCCAACCTGGCTCCCAGCTCCATCACGTAGTCTGTCTAGATCGCCCTTTCCTCCAACCGACACTCACCCCTCCTCTGTGTCAGCGTTGAACCCTCCATGTCTTCCTCTTAGCTAACAATAACTCTGGAAAATACACAACGTTGTAGTAAGTGGGTGTTGCTAACCAAATAATAATGCATCTCTTTACAATGTGCACACGTTTTCTTCCCAGCTACTTACAATTAATCAAGTGAGAATCCTGATCCAGATATGTTTAGGCAATAGGCCTATCTGAATTACTAGTAAAAAGTTGGCTACTGGAAAAGCGACCAAGTTCAAATGAATCGATTTTGGCTGTTCTTATCATTTCGTGAACAATATCCTTCATGACATCATCATTGTGATGCAAGGCGTTGCCATGGCAGTTGAAA
This sequence comes from Coregonus lavaretus, assembly GCF_964263955.1. Classification (NCBI taxonomy): domain Eukaryota; kingdom Metazoa; phylum Chordata; class Actinopteri; order Salmoniformes; family Salmonidae; genus Coregonus; species Coregonus lavaretus. Next base: position 15,045,709 of record NC_140022.1, read on the forward strand.
AAGCACAACAAAGACTTTAAAAAGCAAACTTCAGGGTCTTTCTGTACCTTACTATTGAGCCTTATTCAACCCCTCATGTAGCTCTACTCCATATTGGGCCTGGTTCTCACAAACCACACTAATCACTTCCATCATATCATTGAAAACACTGTGTTTTGGGTAGAAAATGACTCTATATCCATGCAGGACCTAACTTGTACAGTTTCATCTATTTTAAAAACCAAGGAGGTAAAAATGCCAGTCTTCTCTTTGAGTGCACCTCAATTTAAAGAGGTCTATCAATTCAACCATTTGAAATGGATGTCCATTCAATTAAGAACATATTATTCTTATTAGAAATGAATCAGCTACAAATTAGGTAGGCGTACTTGTTTTTTTACACAACCTACTCTTTTGGTACATATTTATTGAGATAATTGATTACAACATATGTTGGTGATTAACACAGAGAGAGGTTTTTTTTCTGTCATCAATAGAATGCATTAGCCATTAGGCTGGCTCACTACAATTGTAACATGACATCTCAGGTGTCAGGATGAAGCATTTTCTCACAAAAAGAGGACTCAAGCAAACTATCTCTCTTCAACAGTTTCACTAGTCATGTTAGGTCTACTTAAAATGTCACATTCATTCACAAGTAATTTGAAAATAAGTTATACTACTGAAACACATTCACAATAAGTTATATTACAACCTACCTCTGAAGTAAGCAGTGTGTTCCCTCACTAATGAAATAGGACATTAATAATTTGTCAGTGGTTAATTGAATCAGTCTCTTTGCACTGTTCAGTTTGTCTGTGCAACAGGTAACCTTCCAGAATCGGAATCTTGTGATGTCACAATGGAGTCCCCATTGCCATGGTTACCCACAGCAGCTTTCATGTGTTATCAAATGCTGGCACAATTTAGTTTATTTATTTTAGATTTTTTGTACCTATGCAGCACAGTCATACCTAATATATACAATGAATCCATATAACCTAATTTTTTATTAAAATAAAATGCTGTAACTCATGTAAAATGGTTGACCATTCAAACGACATGTGTTTTGCCTAATTAAAAGTCTATATGTTTTAGATATCATAAATAGCAGCCAGGCTTACTTAGGTTGTTTGTTCGATCTCAGCCTACCACTAATGCCAATATTTTTCATCATCATCATCATCATCATCAATGAAATACATAGGCTACCTTACTACAGTAAAACAAGTCTTCCATAGTCTATGTCACCTCAGTAACAAAGTTCCAAAAAAGAAATGAGGGTTCAAGAAAACATCTCTCTTCAATGGCCTCAGCTATTAGCCATATGATCAACAAGGTCAACTGCAGCACTAAAATCAAGAAGCAGCTCATCCACAAGTTATCTTGGTCAAGTGATCTGAGCCATTGATCGATTAAATCAACGAGAGCTGTTGCAGTCGAGTGATCCTTACGGTATCTTTACGGTACGCATGCTCATAGAGGGATAAAATTAGCTGGATGTGTAATTATATAGGCCCAAAAAATGTAATTGAAGAGTAGGTGTCATTGATGTTTAGCATTTAAGTTTAATAAATAATTAAATAAAGAAATCAATATCAGCTGACTATAGAAAAGTATTGTTTAAAATTATGTTTGAACATTTTCTTATCCGTGTCTTTCCAGTTGATATAACCAAACAGACAACCTTTGTTGCTCAAGAGCGTCACACATTCCTCCATTCATTCTCTATCATATTCCCCTCCATCAAATTCCTCTATCATATTCCCTCCATCATATTCTCTCTATTATATTTCTCTCCATCATATTCCACTCCATCATAATACTCGCTATCATATTCCCTCTATCATATTCCTCTTTATTTTTACAGGGAATCCCAATTGAGACCAGTGTCTCTTTTTCAATGGTGCCCTGTGTTATATCAATTAACAATCCAAACAGCTTAAACAGATAAAATTACATACAGAGTAGAAAATATATAGAGCAAAATTATTAGACTTGGACACATACATTTCACAATGAACAGGTCTTGTATTTAACCAGTTGAGCTGACAACCATTTTGCACTGTTTCACTAGGGCTTTAGTCATCAATCTAGCAAGAGGGAAATATTTTATTAATGTAGTGGTGTCCCTCCCCCCAGGAAGCTACGACCTTTAGCTTTCACCTGGAATTGTTCATTTATGTCTGAGAAAAAAAACACTTTCCAAATAATAATACAACCTTCTTTACTACTTTGCCAAACATTTCATGACATTAGTGAGAGTCAAAATCTGTAAAATTTGTGAATGTCTAAATTAACATTTGGGCAATTTGACCAGTGTACATCACTCCTATAGACAATGAGAGATGGGCTATGTAAAGGTCTCGATTTTGTCGTTCTGAACAAATGTTTGACTTCCACACAAAATTACTTCTTGACTTATTTTAGGTTTAAGGAAGTGTGTAGGTTTAAACTATTGCTTTAAAGGGAAGAGAGGGGGAGGAGGAGAGAGCGCGAGAGATGGGGGGAGTGGGAGAAAGAGGGAAGGAGGGGGAGGAGGGGGAGGAGGGGGAGGAGGTGGAGGGCAGCTGTGTCCGACACACCATACTTACACCTGCAACAGGTAGGCCAGGGGGCGGGACCTGTAGGTGAGACTCATAACATGATAAGGGGGGCAGGTGAAGAAGGGGTGTTGCTGGAGTCAAGGAAGGGAGGGTGTTCCTACGAGCCCCCTGCCAGCGAGACGGGGAGCAGGGAGGAAGTCTGTCCATGGAGCATTTCTGGGTCATTGGGTCGCCTCCAATGAGATTAGATCACCCTCTACAATGTAAAGCAGTTTGAGTACAAGGGGGGTTCTCTGTATAAATCCAAGGTGAAACCTCCAGGGGCTAGCCTTCTCTCAGCGGAGAGTCTGCTCTGGGCTGCCTGCGAAAGGTGCTCCTCTGTGGGAAAGAGGAGAGAACAAGAGGCCCCAGAAGAGATCTCCTTATGGTAGTGATGGACAGATCAGCTCTCCTTGTTATCTTCCACCTCTTCCTCTTCCTCTTGCTCGGCCTTCTCCCTCCTTTCCTTCTTACAGTCTTACAGTCCTTCTTACAGTCATTTTCTCCCTTTCCTCCTTCCTCTCCTCCCTCTTTCTCTTCCTCTACCTTCCTCTCCCTCCTTCCCTCTTGGTAAACCTTGTTTAGTCGAGCCAGATTGTGGATAGCTAGCCATGGTTTAGACCACTGTCGCTGTCTGGGTGGGGGGATACAGGACTGGTCCACTGGACTCAGCTCACATGGGGAGAACCTGCTGCTGCTGCCACTCCCCCTCTTACCTGGGATGAGATCACGTTTGGAGGAAACCTGGCACCATCCCTACGGTGAAGCATGGTGGTGGCAGCATCATGCTCCGGGGAGGATTTTCAGGGACAGGGACTGGGAACACGCCCAATTCACATCAACGGGGCTGTAGTGGAGCAGGTCGAGAGTTTCAAGTTCCTTGGTGTCCACATCACCAACAACCTATCATGGTTCAAACACACCAAGACAGTCGTGAAGAGGGCACGACAACGCCTTTTCCACCACAGGAGACTGAAAAGATTTGGCATTGGTCCCAAGATCCTCAAAAAGTTCTACAGCTGCACCATCGAGAGCTTCCTGACCAGTTGCATCACCGCCTGGTATGGCAACTGCTCGGCATCCGACCGTAAGGCGCTACAGAGGGTAGTGCGTACGGCCCAGTACATCACTGGAGCCAAGCTTCCTGCCATCCAGGACCTATATACTTGGAGGTGTAAGAGGGAGGCCCAAAAAATTGACAAAGACTCCAGTCACCCAAGTCATAGACTGTTCTCTCTGCTACCGCACAGCAAGCGGTACCAGAGTGCCAAGTCTAGGTCCAAAAGGCCCCTTAACAGCTTCTATCCCCAATTCATAAGACTGCTGAACAATTCATCAAATGGCCACCCGGACTATTTACATTGACACCTCCCCCCTTTGTTTTTACACTGGTAATAGGAATCTGGATCGGTTTCCTTTTCTTTTTACCTTGCTTTTGTTATTATTATTATTTTTTAAAGTTTTCTTTTTACATTTCGTAAAATGTTATAATTACAAAAACATTTCATTTTAATTTCAATTTAGTAACATACTGTATCATTCAAATAAATATTATTATTTGTCTAATCATATTTTGCCAGCTAACTGGGTGGCAGGCTGCAATCAGTAGCTGTAATTAAGTACATCAGCCACCAACCATCTAACGTTAATGCCTCGGATAATGAGGTTAGAAGAACAGCTGAATGGTCGGTAGCTAGCTGGCTCAATTACAGGTACTCTTAAGCGTGAAATAACATTGGAAACAACTAACCACAGTTGCTAAAAGTTACCAGTAGCTACCCACTAGCTAGCTAGCTTTGTTGGTCCAAGTGGTGGGTTAGCTAGCACTCGTGCTTCGCCGGGGTCCACCGAATAGAATACTTACCTACAATAATTACCTACAATAACCTACAATAACTACCTAAGTAAACTACCTATAATACCTGACTACAATACCTACATACAATCTAAATACATGGTTTAAGCTTTACTCAACAACATATAAGAAGCCAGCTTATCTCCTGCTAGAGAAAACACAACCTCTCCCGACAACCTCGAGGCAAGAGACCTTTCTCTCTTTCTTGTCATCTTTCAACTTCTTATTCAGTTCCTTATTTTTCTCTTTTTCCTCCATCTTTAAAAATGTGACTTTCTGCTTGAGGTTCATGGCCAGAAAGCCCACTCTTCCCAGGAGGGTCTCTGCTCTCTCTGATGAAACCGTCCCATTGGAGCTCTTGGAATGGGCACGGTCCGCCTCACTCTTCAAACCCTCCCTCGGGCTCACCTCCTCCTTGACGCTCCTCTATTCACTCTCAATGTCAATGCCTGTCCAATAATCCTAACAGGAAGACATTGACTCTAGATGTAATATTGTTCCAATGTGGCACATTCAATACACATTTGAGTGATCAACATACATTGATGGCCTCATGGGGCACACAATTTAGAGGACAGTAATTGAGGTAACTTGTTTATTTGTATCCCAAACTGATTTTGTAATAGCCATAGATGTTCTTCCTGGGTCCACACCAAACGTAATACAAATGTTAACCCTAGTAAGGGGTGATGTTTTATACTATGAGCATAGATTAGCAGGGTTGGGGTCAATTCAATTTCAATTCCAGTCAATTCAGGAAGTACTTAATTCAATGCTTTGAATTGAAATGGAACAGACCGTCAACCCTGTAGAGTAGAAGTGTAAAATAGAACACCTACCTTTGCCTTTTTCAGCGTCCAGGGCCTGGGTTCCTCATCCTCTGACCTGCATATGGAGGCTCTCACTCTAACAGGCGTCTTAGTGGCCATGCAGAGCAGAGGGGTTGCCAGAGTTAAGTTAGCATCTGGGACCAGCTGGTGAGCATGAGGGCAGCGATCCACCTCTTCACTAGTGCCCTTCCCTTTCTGCTCTGGCTGCTTGTGGTCCTTGTCATGGATGCATGCCAGGCTTGGAGGAAGTGCTAGGACAGGGCTTTTATCACTCATCAGTTCCTCTCTCTTGACAGTGGATGCAACTGCACTTGCCTCTGTGTTAACTGAGCACTATGTGGTGTCCTCAACTGTCTCCTCTGGCTGCTTGTGGTCATTGTTGTTGTGAATGCATTGCAGACCTGGAGGACTTTTATCATCCCAGGTGTAAATAGCAACAGTTGCCTCTGTGTCGACTGAGCACTTTGTAGTGCACTCAACTGTCTTCCATAGCGGTTTGTGGTCATTGTTGTGGGTGCAGGTCAGGATTAGAGGCAGTGTTGCAGGTGCAGGAGGACTTTTATCAGCCAAACACTCCTCCGTGTGGACAGTGGACACAGAAACGGCTGCTTCCCTGGCAACTGGACACTTGTTGGTGTCCTCTACTGCCTCCCCTGGCAGAGTGTGGACAGTGGAGACGGAAATGGCCGCTTCCCTGGACACTTGACTCTTGGTGGTGTCCTCTACTGCCTCCTCTGGCTGCTTGTGGCCATTGTCTAGAATGTGTGGCAACTTTGAAGGCAGCATTGGAGCCGGGCTTTTATCACCCAACAGGTTCTCTCCCTGGACAATGGATGTGCCTGCAGTGATCGCTGTGGTAACGGAGGACTCGGTGGCATCCTCTTTTGTCTCCTCTGTCAGTTTGTGGTCAGAGTCTCGGATACATGGCGAGCTTGGAGGCAGTGCTGCAGGGTCAGGAGGGCTTTGATCAGCTGCCATGTCCTCTTTGAGGTGAGTGGACACATCATTGTTTGTTTCACTGATAACTGGACACTTGGTGGTGTCCTCTACTGCCTCCCCTGGCAGTTTGTAGTCAACTTCAAAGACAAGTGGCAGACTTGGAGGCAGCATTGGGACAGGGCATTTAGCTGCTGATCTGTACACTCCAAAACCAACAGTAGCTGTGCCTGCAGTGGTCTCTGTAGCAACTGAGACCTCATAGGTATCCTCTACTGTCTGCTCTGATGGCATGAAGTCATCGTCAAAGACTGTTGGCAGGCATGTAGGCAGCACTGAAGGAAGACTTCTAGCTGCCCATCGATTCTCTCCCTTGACAGTGGCTGTGGTAGCAGTGGTCTCTGTGGCAACTGGGCACTCTGTGGCTGAAACAGCAGGCTTAGAGGTTTCGAGGAAATTGAATGAATTGCCAATGAACCGCTGAGCCAGGGGTGGGAGGGAGTAATGATAGAATCTGTCCTCTTCCTCAACATTAGATATTGCCACTGGAGCAACTGAGACCTCAGTGGTGCCCTCTACTGCCTGATGTGGCTGCATGGAGTCTTCGTCAAAGAAGTGTGGCAGGTGTCGATGCAGCATTGAGGAAAGATGTATATCTGTCCATAGGTCCTCTCGTATACCTGTAGATACGTCTGCAGTGGCCTCTGTGGCAACTGGGCATTCAGCAGACTGGCAGGTTTCAGGGACAAAGTATGAAAATACAATGAACCGCTGTGCATCCTGAGCGCGTATGGCAAATGGAGAGGGGGGATGCAACATGGTAGGTATAGGCCTCTGATTGGTGAAAGCCAGTGGTGGGAGGGAGTCAATACAGGGAGCCATGAACTCAGTGAGAGGACAGTTGCTCACATCTCACACATTCTGCGTGAGAAAAGAAACAGACATGATGAAAGTGATCACATTCAGTACATACATACATACATACTGTATGAGTCAGCACTACTTACTTATACATCATATATATATATATATATAGTGTCCTCTAAGATGCTCTGCACCAGTCTGTCCCAACCCTTGGTCCCCTAGCCAATGGGCCAGCTAAGTGTAAAAATACATGCCCCACACCCAGCATAACATTTGACATTTTAGCCATTTATCAGACGCTTTTATCCAGAACGACTTATAGTTAGTTAGTGCATTCAACTTAAGGTAGCTAGGTGAGATAACCACATAATCCTGATATGAGCGTCTATGATAGAACGGTTGTTTGTTTTTTATGACCAGACAATCATAAGAACTGAGGACATAAATTCACTGAAACAGACAGACACGATACAACACATTTAGACAAGAACAGTTATAAGCATTGCCATGGTGTAGCCTAATACAAAAAGAAATAAGGACAAAACATTGTTAGCTTACATTCCATGGCATATGGAACATTTTGCCCTTACAATAACTTATATTTGCTTTAATTAATATTGTTAAACAGAACTCTTGTCGACTTTGTCAAAGTTGGTCTTGTTACCTCCTCAATCAGTCTTGGCATTTTCCTCGTCTTGAACCAAATCCTCTTCATCTTCTTCTCCTGATCCTTCTGGATCTGCAAAACCAGAGCCAACCTGGCTCCCAGCTCCATCACGTAGTCTGTCTAGATCGCCCTTTCCTCCAACCGACACTCACCCCTCCTCTGTGTCAGCGTTGAACCCTCCATGTCTTCCTCTTAGCTAACAATAACTCTGGAAAATACACAACGTTGTAGTAAGTGGGTGTTGCTAACCAAATAATAATGCATCTCTTTACAATGTGCACACGTTTTCTTCCCAGCTACTTACAATTAATCAAGTGAGAATCCTGATCCAGATATGTTTAGGCAATAGGCCTATCTGAATTACTAGTAAAAAGTTGGCTACTGGAAAAGCGACCAAGTTCAAATGAATCGATTTTGGCTGTTCTTATCATTTCGTGAACAATATCCTTCATGACATCATCATTGTGATGCAAGGCGTTGCCATGGCAGATGAAAAAGCACAACACAGACTTTAAAAAGCAAACTTCAGGGTCTTTCTGTACCTTACTATTGAGCCTTATTCAACCCCTCATGTAGCTCTACTCCATATTGGGCCTGGTTCTCACAAACCACACTAATCACTTCCATCATATCATTGAAAACACTGTTGAAAACACAAATTGGTGCATTCACCCTATAGCTAGTGGGATAACCACTTTACAATTTTTTTTTTTTTTTTTTTTCTCTTTTTTTTTTTTGGGGGGGGGGGGGGGTGGTTTGGGGTACGGGGGGTAGAAGGATTACATTATCCTATCCCAGGTATTCCTTAAAGAGGTGGGGTTTCAAATGTCTCCGGAAGGTGGTGAGTGACTCCGCTGTCCTGGCGTCGTGAGGGAGCTTGTTCCACCATTGGGGTGCCAGAGCAGCGAACAGTTTTGACTGGGCTGAGCGGGAGCTATGCTTCCGCAGAGGAAGGGGAGCCAGCAGGCCAGAGGTGGATGAACGCAATGCCCTCGTTTGGGTGTAGGGACTGATCAGAGCCTGAAGGTACGGCGGTGCCGTTCCCCTCACTGCTCCATAAGCAAGCACCATGGTCTTGTAACGGATGCGAGCTTCAACTGGAAGCCAGTGGAGTGTGCGGAGGAGGGGGGTGACGTGAGAGAACTTGGGAAGGTTGAACACCAGACGGGCGGCGGCATTCTGGATGAGTTGTAGGGGTTTAATGGCACAGGCAGGGAGCCCAGCCAACAGCGAGTTGCAGTAATCCAGACGGGAGATGACAAGTGCCTGGATTAGGACCTGTGCCGCTTCCTGTGTAAGGCAGGGTCGTACTCTCCGAATGTTGTAGAGCGTGGATCTGCAGGATCGGGTCACCGCCTTGATGTTAGCGGAGAACGACAGGGTGTTGTCCAGGGACACGCCAAGGCTCTTCGCACTCTGGGAGGAGGACACAACGGAGTTCTCAATCGTGATGGCGAGGTCATGGAACGGGCAGTCCTTCCCCGGGAGGAAGAGCAGCTCCGTCTTGCCAGGGTTCAGCTTGAGGTGGTGATCCGACATCCATACTGATATGTCTGCCAGACATGCAGAGATGCGATTCGCCACCTGGTTATCAGAAGGGGGAAAGGAGAAGATTAGTTGTGTATCGTCAGCGTAGCAATGATAGGAGAGGCCATGTGAGGATATGACAGAGCCAAGTGACTTGGTGTATAGGGAGAATAGGAGAGGGCCTAGAACTGAGCCCTGGGGGACACCAGTGGTGAGAGCACGTGGTGCGGAGACAGCTTCTCGCCACGCCACTTGGTAGGAGCGACCGGTCAGGTAGGACGCAATCCAGGAGTGAGCCGCGCCGGAGATGCCCAGCTCGGAGAGGGTGGAGAGGAGGATCTGATGGTTCACAGTATCAAAGGCAGCAGACAGGTCTAGAAGGACAAGAGCAGAGGAGAGAGAGTTAGCTTTAGCAGTGCGGAGAGCCTCCGTGACACAGAGAAGAGCAGTCTCAGTTGAATGACCAGTCCTGAAACCTGACTGGTTTGGATCAAGAAGGTCATTCTGAGAGAGATAGCAAGAGAGTTGGCTAAAGACGGCACGCTCAATAGTTTTGGAAAGAAAAGAAAGAAGGGATACTGGTCTGTAGTTGTTGACGTCAGTGGGATCGAGTGTTGGTTTTTTGAGAAGGGGTGCAACTCTCGCTCTCTTGAAGACGGAAGGGACATAGCCAGCGGTCAAGGATGAGTTGATCAGCGAGGTGAGGTAGGGGAGAAGGTCACCGGAGATGGTCTGGAGAAGAGAGGAGGGGATGGGGTCAAGCGGGCAGGTTGTTGGGCGGCCTGCAGTCACAAGTCGCAGGATTTTATCTGGAGAGAGAGGGGAGAAAGAAGTCAAAGCATAGGGTAGGGCAGTGTGAGTAGGACCAGCTGTGTCATTAGACTTAACAAACGAGGATCGGATGTCGTCAACCTTCTTTTCAAAGTGGTTGACGAAGTCATCCACCGAGAGAGAGGAGGGGGGGAGGGGGGGGGGATTCAGCAGGGAGGAGAATGTGGCAAAGAGCTTCCTAGGGTTAATGGCAGATGCTTGGAATTTAAAGTGGTAGAAAGTGCCTTAGCAGCAGAAACAGATGAAGAAAATGTAGAGAGGAGGGAGTGAAAAGATGCCAGGTCGGCAGGGAGTTTAGTTTTCTTCCATTTCCGCTCCGCTGCCCGGAGCTCTGTTCTGTGGGCTCGCAATGAGTCATCAAGCCACGAAGCTGGAGGGGAGGACCGAGCCGGCCGGGAGGATAGGGGACACAGAGAGTCAAAGGATGCAGAAAGGGAGGAGAGGAGGGTTGAGGAGGCAGAATCAGGAGATTGGAGGGAGAAGGATTGAGCAGAGGGAAGTGATGATAGGATGGAAGAGGAGAGAGTAGTGGGAGAGAGAGAGCGAAGGTTGCGGCGGCGCATTACCATCTGTGTAGGGGCAGAGTGAGTAGTGTTGGAGGAGAGCGAGAGAGAAAAGGACACAAAGTAGTGGTCGGAGACATGGAGGGGAGTTGCAGTGAGATTAGTAGAAGAGCAGCATCTAGTAAAGATGAGGTCAAGCGTATTGCCTGCCTTGTGAGTAGGGAGGGACGGTGAGAGGGTGAGGTCAAAAGAGGAGAGGAGTGGACAGAAGGAGGCAGAGAGAAATGAGTCAAATGTAGACGTAGGGAGGTTGAAATCCCCCAAAACTGTGAGGGGTGAGCCATCCTCAGGAAAGGAGCTTATCAAGGCGTCAAGCTCATTGATGAACTCTCCAAGGGAACCTGGAGGGCGATAGATGACAAGGATATTAAGCTTAGATGGGCTAGTGACTGTGACAGCATGGAATTCAAATGAGGAGATAGACAGATGGGTTAGGGGAAAAATTGAGAATGTCCACTTGGGAGAGATGAGGATTCCTGTGCCACCACCCCTCTGACCAGATGCTCTCGGGGTATGCGAGAACACATGGTCAGACGAGGAGAGAGCAGTAGGAGTAGCAGTGTTTTCAGTGGTAATCCATGTTTCCGTCAGCGCCAGGAAGTCGAGGGAATGGAGGTTAGCATAGGCTGGGATGAAGTCAGCTTTGTTGGCAGCAGAACGGCAGTTCCAGAGGCTGCCTGAGACCTGGAACTCCAGGTGTGGGGTGCGTGCAGGGACCACCAGGTTAGAGGCAGCAGCCACGCGGTGTGAGGCGTTTGTGTGGCCTGTGCGGAGAGGAGAGAACAGGGATAGGCAGAGGCATAGTTGACAGGCTGTAGCAAATGGCTACAATAATGCAGAGGAGATCGGAATGAAATGAATTAAACATCAGGAAAAGGAGTGAGTAGGGCCTCCCTCGCCAAAACTTACACCTCAGAAACTATAATTGTTTCACTGAACCATCCAGATAAAAACTCTCCCAACTTCCACTTTTAGAAATTAGAATTGTTGTGAACTACAGCAGTTCAATGTTTCAAGGAATAGACTCAACTTGCTTTGTTCAGCTAGCTAAATATGACACCATGGCTGACTAGCATGCTAGCATCCAATAACACACAGTTTAGCACCAATGGCACCATTGCTGACTAGCATGCTAGCATCCAATAACACACAGTTTAGCACAAATGGCACCATGGCTGACCAGCATGCTAGCATCCAATAACACACAGTTTAGCACCAATACTTGGTTACAACAAACTAACAGTAGTGAGCTAACACACTAAACAGATAATTTGTGTGTTAACGAATTACGTTGGCTAGCTAGCACAAATATATTGTATTTAGCAGCTACAGTACAGTTGGCTGGTCATGTTGGCTAACTAGCAATGGCTACTGTGTTGACTTTGTTTGGAAAACGGCTAGCTAGCTACGTGCTACCTACAATAGCCACCCACAACAGCCCACGGTGCCTAGCTATGACGCTTTAGCCAACAAGCATGCTAGCATCCAATAACACACAGTTTAGCACCAATACTTGGTAACAACAAACGACCGATAGTGTTTTAACACGCTAAACAGATAATTTGTGTCTGTGTCTAGTTCCTATCATAACGCAGCAATAATTAAACGTTGGCTAGCTAGTACAAATATATTTTATTTAGCTGCTGCGGTACAGTTAGCTAGTCGTGATTGGCTACTGTGTTGACTTTGTATGAGACACGGCTAGCTAGCTGGCTAGCTTCGTGCTAATCCCTGGCATAGCCGAATATAATGCTAACCTACAATAGGCCCTTTTCACGATGACGTCATCTAACTTCCGCCTTTCCGCGTAGCAGGTTAACTTCACTTCCGTTCGCCCGTAACCTGAGACTTCTCAACGAAAATACATCTGTTGACCACTAACTAGCAAGCTAGCTACTTGAAGAAATTCCAAAAGGTACGTTTAAGTTAAATTAGTAAAGTTAAGAGTAATAATGTTTACGTATATGCAATGGTTTGTAACTTGCTAACGTTATTGTTAATTCATAATTGTTCACTGCCTTAGTTACTTAAAAGTGGGCTAACGTTAGCTAACAACAACTTAGTACCAGATACCGATAACGTTAAAAGGTAGCGTTACATTGCTGCCTGGCTGTAATGTAACAAGTTTACTTAGCTAGCTATCTAACCCTTTGTTAGGCAGTTAGTTTATTCATGAATGTATAGTAACTCACCTATTCAAATACTGTTGTGCATGATAGCTAGATAAATATTGATTCCTGGTCAAAGCTGAATGTTAATTTAGCTGTTTCTTTTCTCCCGGTGTCTGTATCGCAACAGTATCCCATCCAACACCGAAGCATGGCACAATCTTCGAGAAGATGCTATTGCAGTGTACCATTTTGTTCAAACAACAAACAGAAATTCCCGTATCTGAGTTTTCACGATTTCCCTGTTGATGGAGAAATACGTGCCCGTTGGGTGAGGGCGATCAGGAGAGATGAGGGACCAAGTTTTAAGATTCTTCGTGGGAGCACCTTTGTTTGCAGTCAGCACTTTCCCCCTGAGGATAGATACACATCGGCCAGTGGACGGATCCGTATTAAACAGGGATCAGTGCCGTCTAGATTCCACTGGAATGATTGGGGTAAGGATAGGTAGACAGCGTTAAACGTAATACTACTGTAATCCAATAATATATCACTTGTACAAAATGTTTAATAATTTAATCCTGATGCAATATAGCTGCTACATTTTGTCATTTTAGGGACTGAAAAGTGATTACCAAAATGTATCATGACAAGCATATGGTTAATTTCACACATATAGGAGGCGGCTCACAAGCTCGGGAGTCAGTTTACCAGCGAGCAAGAAAGCGTCTTGGTGTTGCTGTCCTGGATGATTCTGATCATGAGATGCCAGACAGCACAGAGGGTGCTTTGCCTGCAGTGACAAACGATCACGACTATGCCTGCCGTCCTTCTCCTGGTTAGTATTACAAATAAGAGTAACCATGTATCTGTTTGGCAAAAAAAGTAAAAGTATATGGCAGTTAAGTAAAAATACTATTTTATACTACGATTTGGAGTAACTGGTCTCTCTGTGAAAAGACTTGGCGTTTTAAACCTCATCCATCTTAGAAGCTTCTTCAGTTTTATTTATTGAAAATGGGATGGGATAGATGAGTAATAACTAACCTACCAACATGTATGCTTTTTCTTCCCCTTAAGGTAAACTGGACAGTGCTACTCAAAGAATTCGAGAGTTGGAGCTGCAAGTGTTGTCCCTAGAAATTGAGATCCAGCACCTGACAGTTAAGAAGCAGCATCCACTCCTTTTTAATTTTTGCGTCACAGATGAGGACTATCGCTACTACACACGATTCAGCTCAAAGGAGGTCTTCACTGTGTTTTGGGATTCTGTTTATCCCTCTGCTTCACGGCTTGTATACTGGTCTAAGGCACAGCAAACGGCACATGTGACACCTAGCCCTCACCGAAAACTTCCACTTATTGATGAACTATTTATGTTTCTGTGTCGTGTTGCAGCTGGGCTTCAGGAGAAAACCTTGTCTACCATCTTTGAGGTCAGCCTGTCCACAGTTAGCCGCATCATTTTAACATGGACTAGCTACCTTTACCAGGTTCTTGGCTCACTGCCGGTGTGGATGACAAGAGAGCAGGTGCAGGCCACAATGCCTGATAAGTTCAAGCTCTACTGCCCTCAGGTGAGAGTTATAGTAGACTGCACCGAGATCCGCTGTGAAACACCATCCTCCCTCTCACTACAGTCAGAAACCTTTTCGAGCTACAAAAATCACACCACCTTTAAAGGGCTGATTAGTGTAGCTCCATGTGGTGTTATCACATTTGTATCAAAGCTCTACACAGGCTCCATCTCCGACATGGAAATAACACGGAAATGTCAGATCTTGCATTTACTTCAGCCCGGAGATGAATTAATGGCGGACAAGGGTTTCCTGATCGAGAGGATGTTGTCAGAAGTGGGGGCAACACTCGTCATCCCTCCACTGAAAAAATCTCCTCAGCTCAGCAGGGAGGACACTCTTAAGACCCAGGCCATCGCCCGGCTGAGGATTTTAGTCGAGAGGGCCATACGGAGGGTGAAGGAGTACCATATCTGGGATGGGCTTGTTCCTCTTTCCACAGTGGGTTCAGTGAATCAGCTGTGGGCCATCTGCTGCCTCATGTCGAACTATCAGGGACCTCTTGACATTAAAGGAGACAAACCAGTCTGATGTTTTTGTCAACTGGAAGTTGTATATTTCCTGAGTAAGCTAGATGGGCTGTAAATAGAAGTACTTTTATATTACTGTATTGTATGTACAAAAAAATGTAAATATGAATTAACTTTGTTGGTAATTTAATTGATCTAATGTTATACTGTATGTTTTTGTTAAGGGTAATAACTTTTTCATAGCTATTAATGAACCTAATGTGATATATTGTAAAAATATCCAACTATTAACCATGTTATGTGCTTATGTGTCATGGCACTGATGGAACTATTAAATATATGTTTGCAAGCAACTGCTTCCAATCCTTTTTGATTTTGGTAAGAGCATTTACAACATCGCAATCCTTTTCAAAATTTGTATTTCAATACATAGATATACAGTATATAACACAATTAAGTTCATTTGCAGTTAAAGAAAAACATGTCGACATTTACATCACAATCCTTTTCAAAATGTGTGTTTCAGTACATAGGAGATATACAGTATATGACAAGTTAATTTGCAGTTAAAGAAAAAAATGTCAAAGGTTCACCTTCCACATTTACCTTAACACTATTTACACATAAAATTCTGCCTTATGTTTTATAACTTAAGAAGACATCCATGTAGATGAGCGACACCGGATGTAAACATAACCTGCATCGCGGCAGAACGGAAGTTGTCTGACGTCACGTGAAAAGGGCCTATAACTATCCACAACAGCCCGCGATGCCTACTTACAATAACCAACTACGTTCTAAATACATAATTAAGCCTTACTCGACAAAGCCCAAGCTATGTACAAAGCCAAACTTACCCGACGCCAGCTGATATTTGTCTTCTGCAATCAGTAGGTGTAATTAAGTACAGTAGGTACTAACTACCTAACGCTGATGCCTCAGATAATGAAGTTAGAAAAACGGCTGAAATGGTAGAAAGCTAGCTGGCTTAATTACAGGTACTCTTAAGCGTGAATAACATTGGAAACAGCTATCCACCGTGGCATGACATCTCAGGTGTCAGGATGAAGCATTTTCTCACAAAAAGAGGACTCAAGCAAACTATCTCTCTTCAACAGTTTCACTAGTCATGTTAGGTCTACTTAAAATGTCACATTCATACACAAGTAATTTGAAAATAAGTTATACTACTGAAACACATTCACAATAAGTTATATTACAACCTACCTCTGAAGTAAGCAGTGTGTTCTCTCACTAATGAAATAGGACATTAATAATTTGTCAGTGGTTAGTTGAATCAGTCTCTTTGCACTGTTCAGTTTGTCTGTGCAACAGGTAACCTTCCAGAATCGGAATCTTGTGATGTCACAATGGAGTCCCCATTGCCATGGTTACCCACAGCAGCTTTCATGTGTTATCAAATGCTGGCACAATTTAGTTTATTTATTTTAGATTTTTTGTACCTATGCAGCACAGTCATACCTAATATATACAATGAATCCATATAACCTAATTTTTTATTAAAATAAAATGCTGTAACTCATGTAAAATGGTTGACCATTCAAACGACATGTGTTTTGCCTAATTAAAGGTCTATATGTTTTAGATATCATAAATAGCAGCCAGGCTTACTTAGGTTGTTTGTTCGATCTCAGCCTACCACTAATGCCAATATTTTTCATCATCATCATCATCATCATCAATGAAATACATAGGCTACCTTACTACAGTAAAACAAGTCTTCCATAGTCTATGTCACCTCAGTAACAAAGTTCCAAAAAAGAAATGAGGGTTCAAGAAAACATCTCTCTTCAATGGCCTCAGCTATTAGCCATATGATCAACAAGGTCAACTGCAGCACTAAAATCAAGAAGCAGCTCATCCACAAGTTTATCTTGGTCAAGTGATCTGAGCCATTGATCGATTAAATCAACGAGAGCTGTTGCAGTCGAGTGATCCTTACGGTATCTTTACGGTACGCATGCTCATAGAGGGATAAAATTAGCTGGATGTGTAATTATATAGGCCCAAAAAATGTAATTGAAGAGTAGGTGTAATTGATGTTTAGCATTTAAGTTTAATAAATAATTAAATAAAGAAATCAATATCAGCTGACTATAGAAAAGCATTGTTTAAAATTATGTTTGAACATTTTCTTATCCGTGTCTTTCCAGTTGATATAACCAAACAGACAACCTTTGTTGCTCAAGAGCGTCACACATTCCTCCATTCATTCTCTATCATATTCCCCTCCATCAAATTCCTCTATCATATTCCCTCCATCATATTCTCTCTATTATATTTCTCTCCATCATATTCCACTCCATCATAATACTCGCTATCATATTCCCTCTATCATATTCCTCTTTATTTTTACAGGGAATCCCAATTGAGACCAGTGTCTCTTTTTCAATGGTGCCCTGTGTTATATCAATTAACAATCCAAACAGCTTAAACAGATAAAATTACATACAGAGTAGAAAATATCTAGAGCAAAATTATTAGACTTGAACACATACATTTCACAATGAACAGGTCTTGTATTTAACCAGTTGAGCTGACAACCATTTTGCACTGTTTCACTAGGGCTTTAGTCATCAATCTAGCAAGAGGGAAATATTTTATTAATGTAGTGGTGTCCCTCCCCCCAGGAAGCTACGACCTTTAGCTTTCACCTGGAATTGTTCATTTATGTCTGAGAAAAAAAACACTTTCCAAACCATATGATCTAGTACACAAGAAAAGTATAATACAACCTTCTTTACTACTTTGCCAAACATTTCATGACATTAGTGAGAGTCAAAATCTGTAAAATTTGTGAATGTCTAAATGAACATTTGGGCAATTTGACCAGTGTACATCACTCCTATAGACAATGAGAGATGGGCTATGTAAAGGTCTCGATTTTGTCGTTCTGAACAAATGTTTGACTTCCACACAAAATTACTTCTTGACTTATTTTAGGTTTAAGGAAGTGTGTAGGTTTAAACTATTGCTTTAAAGGGAAGAGAGGGGGAGGAGGAGAGAGCGCGAGAGATGGGGGGAGTGGGAGAAAGAGGGAAGGAGGGGGAGGAGGGGGAGGAGGGGGAGGAGGTGGAGGGCAGCTGTGTCCGACACACCATACTTACACCTGCAACAGGTAGGCCAGGGGGCGGGACCTGTAGGTGAGACTCATAACATGATAAGGGGGGCAGGTGAAGAAGGGGTGTTGCTGGAGTCAAGGAAGGGAGGGTGTTCCTACGAGCCCCCTGCCAGCGAGACGGGGAGCAGGGAGGAAGTCTGTCCATGGAGCATTTCTGGGTCATTGGGTCGCCTCCAATGAGATTAGATCACCCTCTACAATGTAAAGCAGTTTGAGTACTGGGGGGTTCTCTGTATAAATCCAAGGTGAAACCTCCAGGGGCTAGCCTTCTCTCAGCGGAGAGTCTGCTCTGGGCTGCCTGCGAAAGGTGCTCCTCTGTGGGAAAGAGGAGAGAATAAGAGGCCCCAGAAGAGATCTCCTTATGGTAGTGTTGGACAGATCAACTCTCCTTGTTATCTTCCACCTCTTCCTCTTCCTCTTGCTCGGCCTTCTCCCTCCTTTCCTTCTTACAGTCTTACAGTCCTTCTTACAGTCATTTTCTCCCTTTCCTCCTTCCTCTCCTCCCTCTTTCTCTTCCTCTACCTTCCTCTCCCTCCTTCCCTCTTGGCAAACCTTGTTTAGTCGAGCCAGATTGTGGATAGCTAGCCATGGTTTAGACCAATGTCGCTGTCTGGGTGGGGTGATACAGGACTGGTCCACTGGACTCAGCTCACATGGGGAGAACCTGCTGCTGCTGCCACTCCCCCTCTTACCTGGGATGAGATCACGTTTGGAGGAAACCTGGCACCATCCCTACGGTGAAGCATGGTGGTGGCAGCATCATGCTCCGGGGAGGATTTTCAGGGACAGGGACTGGGAACACGCCCCATTCACATCGACGGGGCTGTAGTGGAGCAGGTCGAGAGTTTCAAGTTCCTTGGTGTCCACATCACCAACAAACTATCATGGTTCAAACACACCAAGACAGTCGTGAAGAGGGCACGACAACGCCTTTTCCACCTCAGGAGACTGAAAAGATTTGGCATTGGTCCCAAGATCCTCAAAAAGTTCTACAGCTGCACCATCGAGAGCTTCCTGACCAGTTGCATCACCGCCTGGTATGGCAACTGCTCGGCATCCGACCGTAAGGCGCTACAGAGGGTAGTGCGTACGGCCCAGTACATCACTGGAGCCAAGCTTCCTGCCATCCAGGACCTATATACTTGGAGGTGTAAGAGGGAGGCCCAAAAAATTGACAAAGACTCCAGTCACCCAAGTCATAGACTGTTCTCTCTGCTACCGCACAGCAAGCGGTACCAGAGTGCCAAGTCTAGGTTCAAAAGGCTCCTTAACAGCTTCTATCCCCAATTCATAAGACTGCTGAACAATTAATCAAATGGCCACCCGGACTATTTACATTGACACCTCCTCCCTTTGTTTTTACACTGGTAATAGGAATCTGGATCGGTTTCCTTTTCTTTTTACCTTGCTTTTGTTATTATTATTATTTTTTAAAGTTTTATTTTTACATTTCGTAAAATGTTATAATTACAAAAACATTTCATTTTAATTTCAATTTAGTAACATACTGTATCATTCAAATAAATATTATTATTTGTCTAATCATATTTTGCCAGCTTACTGGGTGGCAGGCTGCAATCAGTAGCTGTAATTAAGTACAGCAGCCACCAACCATCTAACATTAATGCCTCGGATAATGAGGTTAGAAGAACAGCTGAATGGTCGGTAGCTAGCTGGCTCAATTACAGGTACTCTTAAGCGTAAAATAACATTGGAAACAACTAACCACAGTTGCTAAAAGTTACCAGTAGCTACCCACTAGCTAGCTAGCTTTGTTGGTCCAAGTGGTGGGTTAGCTAGCACTCGTGCTTCGCCGGGTTCCACCGAATAGAATACTTACCTACAATAATTACCTACAATAACCTACAATAACTACCTAAGTAAACTACATATAATACCTGACTACAATACCTACATACAATCTAAATACATGGTTTAAGCTTTACTCAACAACATATAAGAAGCCAGCTTATCTCCTGCTAGAGAAAACACAACCTCTCCCGACAACCTCGAGGCAAGAGACCTTTCTCTCTTTCTCGTCATCTTTCAACTTCTTATTCAGTTCCTTATTTTTCTCTTTTTCCTCCATCTTTAAAAATGTGACTTTCTGCTTGAGGTTCATGGCCAGAAAGCCCACTCTTCCCAGGATGGTCTCTGCTCTCTCTGATGAAACCGTCCCATTGGAGCTCTTGGAATGGGCACGGTCCGCCTCACTCTTCAAACCCTCCCTCGATCTCACCTCCTCCTTGACGCACCTCTCTTCACTCTCAATGTCAATGCCTGTCCAATAATCCTAACAGGAAGACATTGACTCTAGATGTAATATTGTTCCAATGTGGCACATTCAATACACATTTGAGTGATCAACATACATTGATGGCCTCATGGGGCACACAATTTAGAGGGCAGTAATTGAGGTAACTTGTTTATTTGTATCCCAAACCGATTTTGTAATAGCCATAGATGTTCTTCCTGGGTCCACACCAAACGTAATACAAATGTTAACCCTAGTAAGGGGTGATGTTTTATACTATGAGCATAGATTAGCAGGGTTGGGGTCAATTCAATTTCAATTCCAGTCAATTCAGGAAGTACTTAATTCAATGCTTTGAATTGAAATGGAACAGACCCCCAACCCTGTAGAGTAGAAGTGTAAAATAGGACACCTACCTTTGCCTTTTTCAGCGTCCAGGGCCTGGGTTCCTCATCCTCTGACCTGCATATGGAGGCTCTCACTCTAACAGGCGTCTTAGTGGCCATGCAGAGCAGAGGGGTTGCCAGAGTTAAGTTAGCATCTGGGACCAGCTGGTGCGCATGAGGGCAGCGATCCACCTCTTCACTAGTGCCCTTCCCTTTCTGCTCTGGCTGCTTGTGGTCCTTGTCATGGATGCATGCCAGGCTTGGAGGAAGTGCTACGACAGGGCTTTTATCACTCATCAGTTCCTCTCTCTTGACAGTGGATGCAACTGCACTTGCCTCTGTGTTAACTGAGCACTATGTGGTGTCCTCAACTGTCTCCTCTGGCTGCTTGTGGTCATTGTTGTTGTGAATGCATTGCAGACCTGGAGGACTTTTATCATCCCAGGTGTAAATAGCAACAGTTTCCTCTGTGTCGACTGAGCACTTTGTAGTGCACTCAACTGTCTTCCATAGCGGTTTGTGGTCATTGTTGTGGGTGCAGGTCAGGATTAGAGGCAGTGTTGCAGGTGCAGGAGGACTTTTATCAGCCAAACACTCCTCCGTGTGGACAGTGGACACAGAAACGGCTGCTTCCCTGGCAACTGGACACTTGTTGGTGTCCTCTACTGCCTCCCCTGGCAGAGTGTGGACAGTGGAGACGGAAACGGCCGCTTCCCTGGACACTTGACTCTTGGTGGTGTCCTCTACTGCCTCCTCTGGCTGCTTGTGGCCATTGTCTAGAATGTGTGGCAACTTTGAAGGCAGCATTGGAGCCGGGCTTTTATCACCCAACAGGTTCTCTCCCTGGACAATGGATGTGCCTGCAGTGATCGCTGTGGTAACGGAGGACTCGGTGGCATCCTCTTTTGTCTCCTCTGTCAGTTTGTGGTCAGAGTCTCGGATACATGGCGAGCTTGGAGGCAGTGCTGTAGGGTCAGGAGGGCTTTGATCAGCTGCCATGTCCTCTTTGAGGTGAGTGGACACATCATTGTTTGTTTCACTGATAACTGGACACTTGGTGGTGTCCTCTACTGCCTCCCCTGGCAGTTTGTAGTCAACTTCAAAGACAAGTGGCAGACTTGGAGGCAGCATTGGGACAGGGCATTTAGCTGCTGATCTGTACACTCCAAAATCAACAGTAGCTGTGCCTGCAGTGGTCTCTGTAGCAACTGAGACCTCATAGGTATCCTCTACTGTCTGCTCTGATGGCATGAAGTCATCGTCAAAGACTGTTGGCAGGCATGTAGGCAGCACTGAAGGAAGACTTCTAGCTGCCCATCGATTCTCTCCCTTGACAGTGGCTGTGGTAGCAGTGGTCTCTGTGGCAACTGGGCACTCTGTGGCTGAAACAGCAGGCTTAGAGGTTTCGAGGAAATTGAATGAATTGCCAATGAACCGCTGAGCCAGGGGTGGGAGGGAGTAATGATAGAATATGTCCTCTTCCTCAACATTAGATATTGCCACTGGAGCAACTGAGACCTCAGTGGTGCCCTCTACTGCCTGATGTGGCTGCATGGAGTCTTCGTCAAAGAAGTGTGGCAGGTATCGATGCAGCATTGAGGAAAGATGTATATCTGTCCATAGGTCCTCTCGTATACCTGTAGATACATCTGCAGTGGCCTCTGTGGCAACTGGGCATTCAGCAGACTGGCAGGTTTCAGGGACAAAGTATGAAAATACAATGAACCGCTGTGCATCCTGAGCGCGTATGGCAAATGGAGAGGGGGGATGCAACATGGTAGGTATAGGCCTCTGATTGGTGAAAGCCAGTGGTGGGAAGGAATCAATACAGGGAGCCATGAACTCAGTGAGAGGACAGTTGCTCACATCTCACACATTCTGCGTGAGAAAAGAAAAAGACATGATGAAAGTGATCACATTCAGTACATACATACATACTGTATGAGTCAGCACTATTTACTTATACATCACATATATATATATATATATATATAGTGTCCTCTAAGATGCTCTGCACCAGTCTGTCCCAACCCTTGGTCCCCTAGCCAATGGGCCAGCTAAGTGTAAAAATACATGCCCCACACCCAGCATAACATTTGACATTTTAGCCATTTATCAGACGCTTTTATCCAGAACGACTTATAGTTAGTTAGTGCATTCAACTTAAGGTAGCTAGTTGAGACAACAACATAATCCTGATATGAGCGTCTATGATAGAACGGTTGTTTATTTTTTATGACCAGACAACCATAAGAACTGAGGACATAAATTCACTGAAACAGACAGACACGATACAACACATTTAGACAAGAACAGTTATAAGCATTGCCATGGTGTAGCCTAATACAAAAAGAAATAAGGACAAAACATTGTTAGCTTACATTCCATGGCATATGGAACATTTTGCCCTTACAATAACTTATATTTGCTTTAATTTAATATTGTTAAACAGAACTCTTGTCGACTTTGTCAAAGTTGGTCTTGTTACCTCCTCAATCAGTCTTGGCATTTTCCTCGTCTTGAACCAAATCCTCTTCATCTTCTTCTCCTGATCCTTCTGATTCTGCAAAACCAGAGCCAACCTGGCTCCCAGCTCCATCACGTAGTCTGTCTAGATTGCCCTTTCCTCCAACCGACACTCACCCCTCCTCTGTGTCAGCGTTGAACCCTCCATGTCTTCCTCTTAGCTAACAATAACTCTGGAAAATACACAACGTTGTAGTAAGTGGGTGTTGCTAACCAAATAATAATGCATCTCTTTACAATGTGCACACGTTTTCTTCCCAGCTACTTACAATTAATCAAGTGAGAATCCTGATCCAGATATGTTTAGGCAATAGGCCTATCTGAATTACTAGTAAAAAGTTGGCTACTGGAAAAGCGACCAAGTTCAAATGAATCGATTTTGGCTGTTCTTATCATTTCGTGAACAATATCCTTCATGACATCATCATTGTGATGCAAGGCGTTGCCATGGCAGATGAAAAAGCACAACACAGACTTTAAAAAGCAAACTTCAGGGTCTTTCTGTACCTTACTATTGAGCCTTATTCAAACCCTCATGTAGCTCTACTCCATATTGGGCCTGGTTCTCACAAACCACACTAATCACTTCCATCATATCATTGAAAACACTGTGTTTTGGGTAGAAAATGACTCTATATCCATGCAGGACCTAACTTGTACAGTTTCATCTATTTTAAAAACCAAGGAGGTAAAAATGCCAGTCTTCTCTTTGAGTGCCCTTGAGTGCACCTCAATTTAAAGAGGTCTATCAATTCAACCATTTGAAATGGATGTCCATTCAATTAAGAACATATTATTCTTATTAGAAATGAATCAGCTACAAATTAGGTAGGCGTACTTGTTTTTTTACACAACCTACTCTTTTGGTACATATTTATTGAGATAATTGATTACAACATATGTTGGTGATTAACACAGAGAGAGGTTTTTTTTCTGTCATCAATAGAATGCATTAGCCATTAGGCTGGCTCACTACAATTGTAACATGACATCTCAGGTGTCAGGATGAAGCATTTTCTCACAAAAAGAGGACTCAAGCAAACTATCTCTCTTCAACAGTTTCACTAGTCATGTTAGGTCTACTTAAAATGTCAGATTCATTCACAAGTAATTTGAAAATAAGTTATACTACTGAAACACATTCACAATAAGTTATATTACAACCTACCTCTGAAGTAAGCAGTGTGTTCCCTCACTAATGAAATAGGACATTAATAATTTGTCAGTGGTTAATTGAATCAGTCTCTTTGCACTGTTCAGTTTGTCTGTGCAACAGGTAACCTTCCAGAATCGGAATCTTGTGATGTCACAATGGAGTCCCCATTGCCATGGTTACCCACAGCAGCTTTCATGTGTTATCAAATGCTGGCACAATTTAGTTTATTTATTTTAGATTTTTTGTACCTATGCAGCACAGTCATACCTAATATATACAATGAATCCATATAACCTAATTTTTTATTAAAATAAAATGCTGTAACTCATGTAAAATGGTTGACCATTCAAACGACATGTGTTTTGCCTAATTAAAAGTCTATATGTTTTAGATATCATAAATAGCAGCCAGGCTTACTTAGGTTGTTTGTTCGATCTCAGCCTACCACTAATGCCAATATTTTTCATCATCATCATCATCATCATCAATGAAATACATAGGCTACCTTACTACAGTAAAACAAGTCTTCCATAGTCTATGTCACCTCAGTAACAAAGTTCCAAAAAAGAAATGAGGGTTCAAGAAAACATCTCTCTTCAATGGCCTCAGCTATTAGCCATATGATCAACAAGGTCAACTGCAGCACTAAAATCAAGAAGCAGCTCATCCACAAGTTTATCTTGGTCAAGTGATCTGAGCCATTGATCGATTAAATCAACGAGAGCTGTTGCAGTCGAGTGATCCTTACGGTATCTTTACGGTACGCATGCTCATAGAGGGATAAAATTAGCTGGATGTGTAATTATATAGGCCCAAAAAATGTAATTGAAGAGTAGGTGTCATTGATGTTTAGCATTTAAGTTTAATAAATAATTAAATAAAGAAATCAATATCAGCTGACTATAGAAAAGTATTGTTTAAAATTATGTTTGAACATTTTCTTATCCGTGTCTTTCCAGTTGATATAACCAAACAGACAACCTTTGTTGCTCAAGAGCGTCACACATTCCTCCATTCATTCTCTATCATATTCCCCTCCATCAAATTCCTCTATCATATTCCCTCCATCATATTCTCTCTATTATATTTCTCTCCATCATATTCCACTCCATCATAATACTCGCTATCATATTCCCTCTATCATATTCCTCTTTATTTTTACAGGGAATCCCAATTGAGACCAGTGTCTCTTTTTCAATGGTGCCCTGTGTTATATCAATTAACAATCCAAACAGCTTAAACAGATAAAATTACATACAGAGTAGAAAATATATAGAGCAAAATTATTAGACTTGAACACATACATTTCACAATGAACAGGTCTTGTATTTAACCAGTTGAGCTGACAACCATTTTGCACTGTTTCACTAGGGCTTTAGTCATCAATCTAGCAAGAGGGAAATATTTTATTAATGTAGTGGTGTCCCTCCCCCCAGGAAGCTACGACCTTTAGCTTTCACCTGGAATTGTTCATTTATGTCTGAGAAAAAAAACACTTTCCAAACCATATGATCTAGTACACAAGAAAAGTATAATACAAC
This sequence comes from Coregonus lavaretus, assembly GCF_964263955.1. Lineage (NCBI taxonomy): Eukaryota > Metazoa > Chordata > Actinopteri > Salmoniformes > Salmonidae > Coregonus > Coregonus lavaretus. The sequence goes on from NC_140022.1 coordinate 15,071,506, forward strand.
CTTCTTTACTACTTTGCCAAACATTTCATGACATTAGTGAGAGTCAAAATCTGTAAAATTTGTGAATGTCTAAATTAACATTTGGGCAATTTGACCAGTGTACATCACTCCTATAGACAATGAGAGATGGGCTATGTAAAGGTCTCGATTTTGTCGTTCTGAACAAATGTTTGACTTCCACACAAAATTACTTCTTGACTTATTTTAGGTTTAAGGAAGTGTGTAGGTTTAAACTATTGCTTTAAAGGGAAGAGAGGGGGAGGAGGAGAGAGCGCGAGAGATGGGGGGAGTGGGAGAAAGAGGGGAGGAGGGGGAGGAGGGGGAGGAGGGGGAGGAGGTGGAGGGCAGCTGTGTCCGACACACCATACTTACACCTGCAACAGGTAGGCCAGGGGGCGGGACCTGTAGGTGAGACTCATAACATGATAAGGGGGGCAGGTGAAGAAGGGGTGTTGCTGGAGTCAAGGAAGGGAGGGTGTTCCTACGAGCCCCCTGCCAGCGAGACGGGGAGCAGGGAGGAAGTCTGTCCATGGAGCATTTCTGGGTCATTGGGTCGCCTCCAATGAGATTAGATCACCCTCTACAATGTAAAGCAGTTTGAGTACAAGGGGGGTTCTCTGTATAAATCCAAGGTGAAACCTCCAGGGGCTAGCCTTCTCTCAGCGGAGAGTCTGCTCTGGGCTGCCTGCGAAAGGTGCTCCTCTGTGGGAAAGAGGAGAGAACAAGAGGCCCCAGAAGAGATCTCCTTATGGTAGTGATGGACAGATCAACTCTCCTTGTTATCTTCCACCTCTTCCTCTTCCTCTTGCTCGGCCTTCTCCCTCCTTTCCTTCTTACAGTCTTACAGTCCTTCTTACAGTCATTTTCTCCCTTTCCTCCTTCCTCTCCTCCCTCTTTCTCTTCCTCTACCTTCCTCTCCCTCCTTCCCTCTTGGTAAACCTTGTTTAGTCGAGCCAGATTGTGGATAGCTAGCCATGGTTTAGACCACTGTCGCTGTCTGGGTGGGGGGATACAGGACTGGTCCACTGGACTCAGCTCACATGGGGATAACCTGCTGCTGCTGCCACTCCCCCTCTTACCTGGGATGAGATCACGTTTGGAGGAAACCTGGCACCATCCCTACGGTGAAGCATGGTGGTGGCAGCATCATGCTCCGGGGAGGATTTTCAGGGACAGGGACTGGGAACACGCCCCATTCACATCGACGGGGCTGTAGTGGAGCAGGTCGAGAGTTTCAAGTTCCTTGGTGTCCACATCACCAACAAACTATCATGGTTCAAACACACCAAGACAGTCGTGAAGAGGGCACGACAACGCCTTTTCCACCTCAGGAGACTGAAAAGATTTGGCATTGGTCCCAAGATCCTCAAAAAGTTCTACAGCTGCACCATCGAGAGCTTCCTGACCAGTTGCATCACCGCCTGGTATGGCAACTGCTCGGCATCCGACCGTAAGGCACTACAGAGGGTAGTGCGTACGGCCCAGTACATCACTGGAGCCAAGCTTCCTGCCATCCAGGACCTATATACTTGGAGGTGTAAGAGGGAGGCCCAAAAAATTGACAAAGACTCCAGTCACCCAAGTCATAGACTGTTCTCTCTGCTACCGCACAGCAAGCGGTACCAGAGTGCCAAGTCTAGGTCCAAAAGGCTCCTTAACAGCTTCTATCCCCAATTCATAAGACTGCTGAACAATTAATCAAATGGCCACCCAGACTATTTACATTGACACCTTCCCCCTTTGTTTTTACACTGGTAATAGGAATCTGGATCGGTTTCCTTTTCTTTTTACCTTGCTTTTGTTATTATTATTATTTTTTAAAGTTTTCTTTTTACATTTCGTAAAATGTTATAATTAGAAAAACATTTCATTTTAATTTCAATTTAGTAACATACTGTATCATTCAAATAAATATTATTATTTGTCTAATCATATTTTGCCAGCTAACTGGGTGGCAGGCTGCAATCAGTAGCTGTAATTAAGTACAGCAGCCACCAACCATCTAACGTTAATGCCTCGGATAATGAGGTTAGAAGAACAGCTGAATGGTCGGTAGCTAGCTGGCTCAATTACAGGTACTCTTAAGTGTGAAATAACATTGGAAACAACTAACCACAGTTGCTAAAAGTTACCAGTAGCTACCCACTAGCTAGCTAGCTTTGTTGGTCCAAGTGGTGGGTTAGCTAGCACTCGTGCTTCGCCGGGGTCCACCGAATAGAATACTTACCTACAATAATTACCTACAATAACCTACAATAACTACCTAAGTAAACTACCTATAATACCTGACTACAATACCTACATACAATCTAAATACATGGTTTAAGCTTTACTCAACAACATATAAGAAGCCAGCTTATCTCCTGCTAGAGAAAACACAACCTCTCCCGACAACCTCGAGGCAAGAGACCTTTCTCTCTTTCTCGTCATCTTTCAACTTCTTATTCAGTTCCTTATTTTTCTCTTTTTCCTCCATCTTTAAAAATGTGACTTTCTGCTTGAGGTTCATGGCCAGAAAGCCCACTCTTCCCAGGATGGTCTCTGCTCTCTCTGATGAAACCGTCCCATTGGAGCTCTTGGAATGGGCACGGTCCGCCTCACTCTTCAAACCCTCCCTCGGGCTCACCTCCTCCTTGACGCTCCTCTCTTCACTCTCAATGTCAATGCCTGTCCAATAATCCTAACAGGAAGACATTGACTCTAGATGTAATATTGTTCCAATGTGGCACATTCAATACACATTTGAGTGATCAACATACATTGATGGCCTCATGGGGCACACAATTTAGAGGACAGTAATTGAGGTAACTTGTTTATTTGTATCCCAAACCGATTTTGTAATAGCCATAGATGTTCTTCCTGGGTCCACACCAAACGTAATACAAATGTTAACCCTAGTAAGGGGTGATGTTTTATACTATGAGCATAGATTAGCAGGGTTGGGGTCAATTCAATTTCAATTCCAGTCAATTCAGGAAGTACTTAATTCAATGCTTTGAATTGAAATGGAACAGACCCCCAACCCTGTAGAGTAGAAGTGTAAAATAGGACACCTACCTTTGGCTTTTTCAGCGTCCAGGGCCTGGGTTCCTCATCCTCTGACCTGCATATGGAGGCTCTCACTCTAACAGGCGTCTTAGTGGCCATGCAGAGCAGAGGGGTTGCCAGAGTTAAGTTAGCATCTGGGACCAGCTGGTGAGCATGAGGGCAGCGATCCACCTCTTCACTAGTGCCCTTCCCTTTCTGCTCTGGCTGCTTGTGGTCCTTGTCATGGATGCATGCCAGGCTTGGAGGAAGTGCTAGGACAGGGCTTTTATCACTCATCAGTTCCTCTCTCTTGACAGTGGATGCAACTGCACTTGCCTCTGTGTTAACTGAGCACTATGTGGTGTCCTCAACTGTCTCCTCTGGCTGCTTGTGGTCATTGTTGTTGTGAATGCATTGCAGACCTGGAGGACTTTTATCATCCCAGGTGTAAATAGCAACAGTTGCCTCTGTGTCGACTGAGCACTTTGTAGGGCACTCAACTGTCTTCCATAGCGGTTTGTGGTCATTGTTGTGGGTGCAGGTCAGGATTAGAGGCAGTGTTGCAGGTGCAGGAGGACTTTTATCAGCCAAACACTCCTCCGTGTGGACAGTGGACACAGAAACGGCTGCTTCCCTGGCAACTGGACACTTGTTGGTGTCCTCTACTGCCTCCCCTGGCAGAGTGTGGACAGTGGAGACGGAAATGGCCGCTTCCCTGGACACTTGACTCTTGGTGGTGTCCTCTACTGCCTCCTCTGGCTGCTTGTGGCCATTGTCTAGAATGTGTGGCAACTTTGAAGGCAGCATTGGAGCCGGGCTTTTATCACCCAACAGGTTCTCTCCCTGGACAATGGATGTGCCTGCAGTGATCGCTGTGGTAACGGAGGACTCGGTGGCATCCTCTTTTGTCTCCTCTGTCAGTTTGTGGTCAGAGTCTCGGATACATGGCGAGCTTGGAGGCAGTGCTGCAGGGTCAGGAGGGCTTTGATCAGCTGCCATGTCCTCTTTGAGGTGAGTGGACACATCATTGTTTGTTTCACTGATAACTGGACACTTGGTGGTGTCCTCTACTGCCTCCCCTGGCAGTTTGTAGTCAACTTCAAAGACAAGTGGCAGACTTGGAGGCAGCATTGGGACAGGGCATTTAGCTGCTGATCTGTACACTCCAAAATCAACAGTAGCTGTGCCTGCAGTGGTCTCTGTAGCAACTGAGACCTCATAGGTATCCTCTACTGTCTGCTCTGATGGCATGAAGTCATCGTCAAAGACTGTTGGCAGGCATGTAGGCAGCACTGAAGGAAGACTTCTAGCTGCCCATCGATTCTCTCCCTTGTCAGTGGCTGTGGTAGCAGTGGTCTCTGTGGCAACTGGGCACTCTGTGGCTGAAACAGCAGGCTTAGAGGTTTCGAGGAAATTGAATGAATTGCCAATGAACCGCTGAGCCAGGGGTGGGAGGGAGTAATGATAGAATCTGTCCTCTTCCTCAACATTAGATATTGCCACTGGAGCAACTGAGACCTCAGTGGTGCCCTCTACTGCCTGATGTGGCTGCATGGAGTCTTCGTCAAAGAAGTGTGGCAGGTATCGATGCAGCATTGAGGAAAGATGTATATCTGTCCATAGGTCATCTCGTATACCTGTAGATACATCTGCAGTGGCCTCTGTGGCAACTGGGCATTCAGAAAACTGGCAGGTTTCAGGGACAAAGTATGAAAATACAATGAACCGCTGTGCATCCTGAGCGCGTATGGCAAATGGAGAGGGGGGATGCAACATGGTAGGTATAGGCCTCTGATTGGTGAAAGCCAGTGGTGGGAGGGAGTCAATACAGGGAGCCATGAACTCAGTGAGAGGACAGTTGCTCACATCTCACACATTCTGCGTGAGAAAAGAAACAGACATGATGAAAGTGATCACATTCAGTACATACATACATACTGTATGAGTCAGCACTACTTACTTATACATCACATATATATATATATATATATATATATATATATATATATATATATATATATATATATATATATATATAGTGTCCTCTAAGATGCTCTGCACCAGTCTGTCCCAACCCTTGGTCCCCTAGCCAATGGGCCAGCTAAGTGTAAAAATACATGCCCCACACCCAGCATAACATTTGACATTTTAGCCATTTATCAGACGCTTTTATCCAGAACGACTTATAGTTAGTTAGTGCATTCAACTTAAGGTAGCTAGGTGAGACAACCACATAATCCTGATATGAGCGTCTATGATAGAACGGTTGTTTATTTTTTATGACCAGACAACCATAAGAACTGAGGACATAAATTCACGGAAACAGACAGACACGATACAACACATTTAGACAAGAACAGTTATAAGCATTGCCATGGTGTAGCCTAATACAAAAAGAAATAAGGACAAAACATTGTTAGCTTACATTCCATGGCATATGGAACATTTTGCCCTTACAATAACTTATATTTGCTTTAATTAATATTGTTAAACAGAACTCTTGTCGACTTTGTCAAAGTTGGTCTTGTTACCTCCTCAATCAGTCTTGGCATTTTCCTCGTCTTGAACCAAATCCTCTTCATCTTCTTCTCCTGATCCTTCTGGATCTGCAAAACCAGAGCCAACCTGGCTCCCAGCTCCATCACGTAGTCTGTCTAGATCTCCCTTTCCTCCAACCGACACTCACCCCTCCTCTGTGTCAGCGTTGAACCCTCCATGTCTTCCTCTTAGCTAACAATAACTCTGGAAAATACACAACGTTGTAGTAAGTGGGTGTTGCTAACCAAATAATAATGCATCTCTTTACAATGTGCACACGTTTTCTTCCCAGCTACTTACAATTAATCAAGTGGGAATCCTTATCCAGATATGTTTAGGCAATAGGCCTATCTGAATTACTAGTAAAAAGTTGGCTACTGGAAAAGCGACCAAGTTCAAATGAATCGATTTTGGCTGTTCTTATCATTTCGTGAACAATATCCTTCATGACATCATCATTGTGATGCAAGGCGTTGCCGTGGCAGATGAAAAAGCACAACACAGACTTTAAAAAGCAAACTTCAGGGTCTTTCTGTACCTTACTATTGAGCCTTATTCAACCCCTCATGTAGCTCTACTCCATATTGGGCCTGGTTCTCACAAACCACACTAATCACTTCCAACATATCATTGAAAACACTGTGTTTTGGGTAGAAAATGACTCTATATCCATACAGGACCTAACTTGTACAGTTTCATCTATTTTAAAAACCAAGGAGGTAAAAATGCCAGTCTTCTCTTTGAGTGCCCTTGAGTGCACCTCAATTTAAAGAGGTCTATCATTCAACCATTTGAAATGGATGTCCATTCAATTAAGAACATATTATTCTTATTAGAAATGAATCAGCTACAAATTAGGTAGGCGTACTTGTTTTTTTACACAACCTACTCTTTTGGTACATATTTATTGAGATAATTGATTACAACATATGTTGGTGATTAACACAGAGAGAGGTTTTTTTTCTGTCATCAATAGAATGCATTAGCCATTAGGCTGGCTCACTACAATTGTAACATGACATCTCAGGTGTCAGGATGAAGCATTTTCTCACAAAAAGAGGACTCAAGCAAACTATCTCTCTTCAACAGTTTCACTAGTCATGTTAGGTCTACTTAAAATGTCACATTCATACACAAGTAATTTGAAAATAAGTTATACTACTGAAACACATTCACAATAAGTTATATTACAACCTACCTCTGAAGTAAGCAGTGTGTTCTCTCACTAATGAAATAGGACATTAATAATTTGTCAGTGGTTAGTTGAATCAGTCTCTTTACACTGTTCAGTTTGTCTGTGCAACAGGTAACCTTCCAGAATCGGAATCTTGTGATGTCACAATGGAGTCTCCATTGCCATGGTTACCCACAGCAGCTTTCATGTGTTATCAAATGCTGGCACAATTTAGTTTATTTATTTTAGATTTTTTGTACCTATGCAGCACAGTCATACCTAATATATACAATGAATCCATATAACCTAATTTTTTATTAAAATAAAATGCTGTAACTCATGTAAAATGGTTGACCATTCAAACGACATGTGTTTTGCCTAATTAAAAGTCTATATGTTTTAGATATCATAAATAGCAGCCAGGCTTACTTAGGTTGTTTGTTCGATCTCAGCCTACCACTAATGCCAATATTTTTCATCATCATCATCATCATCATCAATGAAATACATAGGCTACCTTACTACAGTAAAACAAGTCTTCCATAGTCTATGTCACCTCAGTAACAAAGTTCCAAAAAAGAAAAGAGAGTTCAAGAAAACATCTCTCTTCAATGGCCTCAGCTATTAGCCATATGATCAACAAGGTCAACTGCAGCACTAAAATCAAGAAGCAGCTAATCCACAAGTTTATCTTGGTCAAGTGATCTGAGCCATTGATCGATTAAATCAACGAGAGCTGTTGCAGTCGAGTGATCCTTACGGTATCTTTACGGTACGCATGCTCATAGAGGGATAAAATTAGCTGGATGTGTAATTATATAGGCCCAAAAAATGTAATTGAAGAGTAGGTGTCATTGATGTTTAGCATTTAAGTTTAATAAATAATTAAATAAAGAAATCAATATCAGCTGACTATAGAAAAGTATTGTTTAAAATTATGTTTGAACATTTTCTTATCCGTGTCTTTCCAGTTGATATAACCAAACAGACAACCTTTGTTGCTCAAGAGCGTCACACATTCCTCCATTCATTCTCTATCATATTCCCCTCCATCAAATTCCTCTATCATATTCCCTCCATCATATTCTCTCTATTATATTTCTCTCCATCATATTCCACTCCATCATAATACTCGCTATCATATTCCCTCTATCATATTCCTCTTTATTTTTACAGGGAATCCCAATTGAGACCAGTGTCTCTTTTTCAATGGTGCCCTGTGTTATATCAATTAACAATCCAAACAGCTTAAACAGATAAAATTACATACAGAGTAGAAAATATATAGAGCAAAATTATTAGACTTGAACACATACATTTCACAATGAACAGGTCTTGTATTTAACCAGTTGAGCTGACAACCATTTTGCACTGTTTCACTAGGGCTGTAGTCATCAATCTAGCAAGAGGGAAATATTTTATTAATGTAGTGGTGTCCCTCCCCCCAGGAAGCTACGACCTTTAGCTTTCACCTGGAATTGTTCATTTATGTCTGAGAAAAAAAACACTTTCCAAACCATATGATCTAGTACACAAGAAAAGTATAATACAACCTTCTTTACTACTTTGCCAAACATTTCATGACATTAGTGAGAGTCAAAATCTGTAACATTTGTGAATGTCTAAATTAACATTTGGGCAATTTGACCAGTGTACATCACTCCTATAGACAATGAGAGATGGGCTATGTAAAGGTCTCGATTTTGTCGTTCTGAACAAATGTTTGACTTCCACACAAAATTACTTCTTGACTTATTTTAGGTTTAACGAAGTGTGTAGGTTTAAACTATTGCTTTAAAGGGAAGAGAGGGGGAGGAGGAGAGAGCGCGAGAGATGGGGGGAGTGGGAGAAAGAGGGAAGGAGGGGGAGGAGGTGGAGGGCAGCTGTGTCCGACACACCATACTTACACCTGCAACAGGTAGGCCAGGGGGCGGGACCTGTAGGTGAGACTCATAACATGATAAGGGGGGCAGGTGAAGAAGGGGTGTTGCTGGAGTCAAGGAAGGGAGGGTGTTCCTACGAGCCCCCTGCCAGCGAGACGGGGAGCAGGGAGGAAGTCTGTCCATGGAGCATTTCTGGGTCATTGGGTCGCCTCCAATGAGATTAGATCACCCTCTACAATGTAAAGCAGTTTGAGTACTGGGGGGTTCTCTGTATAAATCCAAGGTGAAACCTCCAGGGGCTAGCCTTCTCTCAGCGGAGAGTCTGCTCTGGGCTGCCTGCGAAAGGTGCTCCTCTGTGGGAAAGAGGAGAGAACAAGAGGCCCCAGAAGAGATCTCCTTATGGTAGTGATGGACAGATCAACTCTCCTTGTTATCTTCCACCTCTTCCTCTTCCTCTTGCTCGGCCTTCTCCCTCCTTTCCTTCTTACAGTCTTACAGTCCTTCTTACAGTCATTTTCTCCCTTTCCTACTTCCTCTCCTCCCTCTTTCTCTTCCTCTACCTTCCTCTCCCTCCTTCCCTCTTGGTAAACCTTGTTTAGTCGAGCCAGATTGTGGATAGCTAGCCATGGTTTAGACCACTGTCGCTGTCTGGGTGGGGGGATACAGGACTGGTCCACTGGACTCAGCTCACATGGGGAGAACCTGCTGCTGCTGCCACTCCCCCTCTTACCTGGGATGAGATCACGTTTGGAGGAAACCTGGCACCATCCCTACGGTGAAGCATGGTGGTGGCAGCATCATGCTCCGGAGAGGATTTTCAGGGACATGGACTGGGAACACGCCCCAATCACATCGACCAGGCTGTAGTGGAGCAGGTCGAGAGTTTCAAGTTCCTTGGTGTCCACATCACCAACAAACTATCATGGTTCAAACACACCAAGACAGTCGTGAAGAGGGCACGACAACGCCTTTTCCACCTCAGGAGACTGAAAAGATTTGGCATTGGTCCCAAGATCCTCAAAAAGTTCTACAGCTGCACCATCGAGAGCTTCCTGACCAGTTGCATCACCGCCTGGTATGGCAGCTGCTCGGCATCCGACCGTAAGGCGCTACAGAGGGTAGTGCGTACGGCCCAGTACATCACTGGAGCCAAGCTTCCTGCCATCCAGGACCTATATACTTGGAGGTGTAAGAGGGAGGCCCAAAAAATTGACAAAGACTCCAGTCACCCAAGTCATAGACTGTTCTCTCTGCTACCGCACAGCAAGCGGTACCAGAGTGCCAAGTCTAGGTCCAAAAGGCTCCTTAACAGCTTCTATCCCCAATTCATAAGACTGCTGAACAATTAATCAAATGGCCACCCGGACTATTTACATTGACACCTCCCCCCTTTGTTTTTACACTGGTAATAGGAATCTGGATCGGTTTCCTTTTCTTTTTACCTTGCTTTTGTTATTATTATTATTTTTTAAAGTTTTCTTTTTACATTTCGTAAAATGTTATAATTACAAAAACATTTCATTTTAATTTCAATTTAGTAACATACTGTATCATTCAAATAAATATTATTATTTGTCTAATCATATTTTGCCAGCTAACTGGGTGGCAGGCTGCAATCAGTAGCTGTAATTAAGTACAGCAGCCACCAACCATCTAACGTTAATGCCTCGGATAATGAGGTTAGAAGAACAGCTGAATGGTCGGTAGCTAGCTGGCTCAATTACAGGTACTCTTAAGCGTGAAATAACATTAGAAACAACTAACCACAGTTGCTAAAAGTTACCAGTAGCTACCCGCTAGCTAGCTAGCTTTGTTGGTCCAAGTGGTGGGTTAGCTAGCACTCGTGCTTCGCCGGGGTCCACCGAATAGAATTCTTACCTACAATAATTACCTACAATAACCTACAATAACTACCTATAATACCTGACTACAATACCTACATCCAATCTAAATACATGGTTTAAGCTTTACTCACTGGCTTGCTGGTGCTCTTTCATGCCGTCCCTAGGAGGGGTGCGTCACTTGAGTGGGTTGAGTTACTGACGTGATCTTCCTGTCTGGGTTGGCGCCCCCCCTTGGTTTGTGCTGTGGTGGAGACCTCTGTGGGCTATACTCGGCCTTGTCTCAGGATTGTAAGTTGGTGGTTGAGGATATCCCTCTAGTGGTGCGGGGGCTGTGCTTTGGCAGAGTGGGTGGGGTTATATCCTTCCTGTTTGGCCCTGTCCGGGGGTTTCTTCGGATGGGGCCACAGTGTCTCCGGACCGCTCCTGTCTCAGCCTCCAGTATTTATGCTGCAGTAGTTTATGTGTCGGGGGGCTGGGGTCAGTTGGTTATACCTGGAGTACTTCTCCTGTCTTATCCAGTGTCCTGTGTGAATTTAAGTATGCTCTCTCTAATTCTCTCGTTCTCTCTTTCTCTCTGAGAACCTGAGCCCTAGGACCATACGTCAGGACTACCGGGCATGCCGACACCTTGCTGTCCCCAGTCCGCCTGGCCTTGCTGCTATTCCAGTTTCAACTGTTCTGCCTGCGGTTACGAAACCCCTACCTGTCCCAGACCTGCTGTTTTCAACTCTTAATGATCGGCTATGAAAAGCCAACTGAGAGACCTGAGCCCTAGGACCATACGTCGGGACTACCGGCCGTGGTGACTCCTTGCTGTCCCCAGTCCGCCTGGCCTTGCTGCTATTCCAGTTTCAACTGTTCTGCCTGCGGTTATGGAACCCCTACCTGTCCCAGACCTGCTGTTTTCAACTCTTAATGATCGGCTATGAAAAGCCAACTGAGATTTATTCCTGATTATTATTTGACCATGCTTGTCACTTATGAACATTTTTGAACATCTTGGCATGGTTCTGTTATAATCTCCACCCGGCACAGCCAGAAGAGGACTGGCCACCCCTCATAGCCTGGTTCCTCTCTAGGTTTCTTCCTAGGTTTTGGCCTTTCTAGGGAGTTTTTCCTAGCCACCGTGCTTCTACACCTGCATTACTAGCTGTTTGGGGTTTTAGGCTGGGTTTCTGTACAGCACTTCGAGATATTAGCTGATGTACGAAGGGCTATATAAAATAAAATTGATTGAAATTGATTGATATAAGAAGCCAGCTTATCTCCTGCTAGAGAAAACACAACCTCTCCCGACAACCTCGAGGCAAGAGACCTTTCTCTCTTTCTCGTCATCTTTCAACTTCTTATTCAGTTCCTTATTTTTCTCTTTTTCCTCCATCTTTAAAAATGTGACTTTCTGCTTGAGGTTCATGGCCAGAAAGCCCACTCTTCCCAGGAGGGTCTCTGCTCTCTCTGATGAAACCGTCCCATTGGAGCTCTTGGAATGGGCACGGTCCGCCTCACTCTTCAAACCCTCCCTTGGGCTCACCTCCTCCTTGACGCTCCTCTCTTCACTCTCAATGTCAATGCCTGTCCAATAATCCTAACAGGAAGACATTGACTCTAGATGTAATATTGTTCCAATGTGGCACATTCAATACACATTTGAGTGATCAACATACATTGATGGCCTCATGGGGCACACAATTTAGAGGACAGTAATTGAGGTAACTTGTTTATTTGTATCCCAAACCGATTTTGTAATAGCCATAGATGTTCTTCCTGGGTCCACACCAAACGTAATACAAATGTTAACCCTAGTAAGGGGTGATGTTTTATACTATGAGCATAGATTAGCAGGGTTGGGGTCAATTCAATTTCAATTCCAGTCAATTCAGGAAGTACTTAATTCAATGCTTTGAATTGAAATGGAACAGACCCCCAACCCTGTAGAGTAGAAGTGTAAAATAGGACACCTACCTTTGCCTTTTTCAGCGTCCAGGGCCTGGGTTCCTCATCCTCTGACCTGCATATGGAGGCTCTCACTCTGACAGGCGTCTTAGTGGCCATGCAGAGCAGAGGGGTTGCCAGAGTTAAGTTAGCATCTGGGACCAGCTGGTGAGCATGAGGGCAGCGATCCACCTCTTCACTAGTGCCCTTCCCTTTCTGCTCTGGCTGCTTGTGGTCCTTGTCATGGATGCATGCCAGGCTTGGAGGAAGTGCTAGGACAGGGCTTTTATCACTCATCAATTCCTCTCTCTTGACAGTGGATGCAACTGCACTTGCCTCTGTGTTAACTGAGCACTATGTGGTGTCCTCAACTGTCTCCTCTGGCTGCTTGTGGTCATTGTTGTTGTGAATGCATTGCAGACCTGGAGGACTTTTATCATCCCAGGTGTAAATAGCAACAGTTGCCTCTGTGTCGACTGAGCACTTTGTAGTGCACTCAACTGTCTTCCATAGCGGTTTGTGGTCATTGTTGTGGGTGCAGGTCAGGATTAGAGGCAGTGTTGCAGGTGCAGGAGGACTTTTATCAGCCAAACACTCCTCCGTGTGGACAGTGGACACAGAAACGGCTGCTTCGCTGGCAACTGGACACTTGTTGGTGTCCTCTACTGCCTCCCCTGGCAGAGTGTGGACAGTGGAGACGGAAACGGCCGCTTCCCTGGACACTTGACTCTTGGTGGTGTCCTCTACTGCCTCCTCTGGCTGCTTGTGGCCATTGTCTAGAATGTGTGGCAACTTTGAAGGCAGCATTGGAGCCGGGCTTTTATCACCCAACAGGTTCTCTCCCTGGACAATGGATGTGCCTGCAGTGATCGCTGTGGTAACGGAGGACTCGGTGGCATCCTCTTTTGTCTCCTCTGTCAGTTTGTGGTCAGAGTCTCGGATACATGGCGAGCTTGGAGACAGTGCTGCAGGGTCAGGAGGGCTTTGATCAGCTGCCATGTCCTCTTTGAGGTGAGTGGACACATCATTGTTTGTTTCACTGATAACTGGACACTTGGTGGTGTCCTCTACTGCCTCCCCTGGCAGTTTGTAGTCAACTTCAAAGACAAGTGGCAGACTTGGAGGCAGCATTGGGACAGGGCATTTAGCTGCTGATCTGTACACTCCAAAATCAACAGTAGCTGTGCCTGCAGTGGTCTCTGTAGCAACTGAGACCTCATAGGTATCCTCTACTGTCTGCTCTGATGGCATGAAGTCATCGTCAAAGACTGTTGGCAGGCATGTAGGCAGCACTGAAGGAAGACTTCTAGCTGCCCATCGATTCTCTCCCTTGACAGTGGCTGTGGTAGCAGTGGTCTCTGTGGCAACTGGGCACTCTGTGGCTGAAACAGCAGGCTTAGAGGTTTCGAGGAAATTGAATGAATGGCCAATGAACCGCTGAGCCAGGGGTGGGAGGGAGTAATGATAGAATCTGTCCTCTTCCTCAACATTAGATATTGCCACTGGAGCAACTGAGACCTCAGTGGTGCCCTCTACTGCCTGATGTGGCTGCATGGAGTCTTCGTCAAAGAAGTGTGGCAGGTATCGATGCAGCATTGAGGAAAGATGTATATCTGTCCATAGGTCCTCTCGTATACCTGTAGATACATCTGCAGTGGCCTCTGTGGCAACTGGGCATTCAGCAGACTGGCAGGTTTCAGGGACAAAGTATGAAAATACAATGAACCGCTGTGCATCCTGAGCGCATATGGCAAATGGAGAGGGGGGATGCAACATGGTAGGTATAGGCCCCTGATTGGTGAAAGCCAGTGGTGGGAGGGAGTCAATACAGGGAGCCATGAACTCAGTGAGAGGACAGTTGATCACATCTCACACATTCTGCGTGAGAAAAGAAACAGACATGATGAAAGTGATCACATTCAGTACATACATACATACTGTATGAGTCAGCACTACTTACTTATACATCACATATATATATATATAGTGTCCTCTAAGATGCTCTGCACCAGTCTGTCCCAACCCTTGGTCCCCTAGCCAATGGGCCAGCTAAGTGTAAAAATACATGCCCCACACCCAGCATAACATTTGACATTTTAGCCATTTATCAGACGCTTTTATCCAGAACGACTTATAGTTAGTTAGTGCATTCAACTTAAGGTAGCTAGGTGAGACAACCACATAATCCTGATATGAGCGTCTATGATAGATCGGTTGTTTATTTTTTATGACCAGACAACCATAAGAACTGAGGACATAAATTCACTGAAACAGACAGACACGATACAACACATTTAGACAAGAACAGTTATAAGCATTGCCATGGTGTAGCCTAATACAAAAAGAAATAAGGACAAAACATTGTTAGCTTACATTCCATGGCATATGGAACATTTTGCCCTTACAATAACTTATATTTGCTTTAATTTAATATTGTTAAACAGAACTCTTGTCGACTTTGTCAAAGTTGGTCTTGTTACCTCCTCAATCAGTCTTGGCATTTTCCTCGTCTTGAACCAAATCCTCTTCATCTTCTTCTCCTGATCCTTCTGGATCTGCAAAACCAGAGCCAACCTGGCTCCCAGCTCCATCACGTAGTCTGTCTAGATCGCCCTTTCCTCCAACCGACACTCACCCCTCCTCTGTGTCAGCGTTGAACCCTCCATGTCTTCCTCTTAGCTAACAATAACTCTGGAAAATACACAACGTTGTAGTAAGTGGGTGTTGCTAACCAAATAATAATGCATCTCTTTACAATGTGCACACGTTTTCTTCCCAGCTACTTACAATTAATCAAGTGAGAATCCTGATCCAGATATGTTTAGGCAATAGGCCTATCTGAATTACTAGTAAAAAGTTGGCTACTGGAAAAGCGACCAAGTTCAAATGAATCGATTTTGGCTGTTCTTATCATTTCGTGAACAATATCCTTCATGACATCATCATTGTGATGCAAGGCGTTGCCATGGCATATGAAAAAGCACAACACAGACTTTAAAAAGCAAACTTCAGGGTCTTTCTGTACCTTACTATTGAGCCTTATTCAACCCCTCATGTAGCTCTACTCCATATTGGGCCTGGTTCTCACAAACCACACTAATCACTTCCATCATATCATTGAAAACACTGTGTTTTGGGTAGAAAATGACTCTATATCCATGCAGGACCTAACTTGTACAGTTTCATCTATTTTAAAAACCAAGGAGGTAAAAATGCCAGTCTTCTCTTTGAGTGCCCTTGAGTGCACCTCAATTTAAAGAGGTCTATCAATTCAACCATTTGAAATGGATGTCCATTCAATTAAGAACATATTATTCTTATTAGAAATGAATCAGCTACAAATTAGGTAGGCGTACTTGTTTTTTTACACAACCTACTCTTTTGGTACATATTTATTGAGATAATTGATTACAACATATGTTGGTGATTAACACAAAGAGAGTTTTTTTTTTCTGTCATCAATAGAATGCATTAGCCATTAGGCTGGCTCACTACAATTGTAACATTACATTTACATTTTACATTTTAGTCATTTAGCAGACGCTCTTATCCAGAGCGACTTACAGGAGCAATTAGGGTTAAGTGCCTTGCTCAAGGGCACATTTACCCCATTTAGCAGACGCTCTTATCCAGAGTGACTTACAAATTGGTGCATTCACCCTATAGCTAGTGGGATAACCACTTTACAATTATTTTATTTTTATTTTCTCTTTTTTTTTTTTTTTGGGGGGGGGGGGGGGTGGGTTGGGGTACGGGGGGTAGAAGGATTACATTATCCTATCCCAGGTATTCCTTAAAGAGGTGGGGTTTCAAATGTCTCCGGAAGGTGGTGAGTGACTCCGCTGTCCTGGCGTCGTGAGGGAGCTTGTTCCACCATTGGGGTGCCAGAGCAGCGAACAGTTTTGACTGGGCTGAGCGGGAGCTATGCTTCCGCAGAGGAAGGGGAGCCAGCAGGCCAGAGGTGGATGAACGCAATGCCCTCGTTTGGGTGTAGGGACTGATCAGAGCCTGAAGGTACGGCGGTGCCGTTCCCCTCACGGCTCCATAAGCAAGCACCATGGTCTTGTAACGGATGCGAGCTTCAACTGGAAGCCAGTGGAGTGTGCGGAGGAGGGGGGTGACGTGAGAGAACTTGGGAAGGTTGAACACCAGACGGGCGGCGGCATTCTGGATGAGTTGTAGGGGTTTAATGGCACAGGCAGGGAGCCCAGCCAACAGCGAGTTGCAGTAATCCAGACGGGAAATGACAAGTGCCTGGATTAGGACCTGTGCCGCTTCCTGTGTAAGGCAGGGTCGTACTCTCCGAATGTTGTAGAGCGTGGATCTGCAGGATCGGGTCACCGCCTTGATGTTAGCGGAGAACGACAGGGTGTTGTCCAGGGTCACGCCAAGGCTCTTCGCACTCTGGGAGGAGGACACAACGGAGTTCTCAATCGTGATGGCGAGGTCATGGAACGGGCAGTCCTTCCCCGGGAGGAAGAGCAGCTCCGTCTTGCCAGGGTTCAGCTTGAGGTGGTGATCCGACATCCATACTGATATGTCTGCCAGACATGCAGAGATGCGATTCGCCACCTGGTTATCAGAAGGGGGAAAGGAGAAGATTAGTTGTGTATCGTCAGCGTAGCAATGATAGGAGAGGCCATGTGAGGATATGACAGAGCCAAGTGACTTGGTGTATAGGGAGAATAGGAGAGGGCCTAGAACTGAGCCCTGGGGGACACCAGTGGTGAGAGCACGTGGTGCGGAGACAGCTTCTCGCCACGCCACTTGGTAGGAGCGACCGGTCAGGTAGGACGCAATCCAGGAGTGAGCCGCGCCGGAGATGCCCAGCTCGGAGAGGGTGGAGAGGAGGATCTGATGGTTCACAGTATCAAAGGCAGCAGACAGGTCTAGAAGGACAAGAGCAGAGGAGAGAGAGTTAGCTTTAGCAGTGCGGAGAGCCTCCGTGACACAGAGAAGAGCAGTCTCAGTTGAATGACCAGTCCTGAAACCTGACTGGTTTGGATCAAGAAGGTCATTCTGAGAGAGATAGCAAGAGAGTTGGCTAAAGACGGCACGCTCAATAGTTTTGGAAAGAAAAGAAAGAAGGGATACTGGTCTGTAGTTGTTGACGTCAGTGGGATCGAGTGTTGGTTTTTTGAGAAGGGGTGCAACTCTCGCTCTCTTGAAGACGGAAGGGACATAGCCAGCGGTCAAGGATGAGTTGATCAGCGAGGTGAGGTAGGGGAGAAGGTCACCGGAGATGGTCTGGAGAAGAGAGGAGGGGATGGGGTCAAGCGGGCAGGTTGTTGGGCGGCCTGCAGTCACAAGTCGCAGGATTTTATCTGGAGAGAGAGGGGAGAAAGAAGTCAAAGCATAGGGTAGGGCAGTGTGAGTAGGACCAGCTGTGTCATTAGACTTAACAAACGAGGATCGGATGTCGTCAACCTTCTTTTCAAAGTGGTTGACGAAGTCATCCACCGAGAGAGGGGGGGAGGGGGGGGGGATTCAGCAGGGAGGAGAATGTGGCAAAGAGCTTCCTAGGGTTAGAGGCAGATGCTTGGAATTTAGAGTGGTAGAAAGTGCCTTAGCAGCAGAAACAGATGAAGAAAATGTAGAGAGGAGGGAGTGAAAAGATGCCAGGTCGGCAGGGAGTTTAGTTTTCTTCCATTTCCGCTCCGCTGCCCGGAGCTCTGTTCTGTGAGCTCGCAATGAGTCATCAAGCCACGAAGCTGGAGGGGAGGACCGAGCCGGCCGGGAGGATAGGGGACACAGAGAGTCAAAGGATGCAGAAAGGGAGGAGAGGAGGGTTGAGGAGGCAGAATCAGGAGATTGGAGGGAGAAGGATTGAGCAGAGGGAAGTGATGATAGGATGGAAGAGGAGAGAGTAGTGGGAGAGAGAGAGCGAAGGTTGCGGCGGCGCATTACCATCTGTGTAGGGGCAGAGTGAGTAGTGTTGGAGGAGAGCGAGAGAGAAAAGGACACAAAGTAGTGGTCGGAGACATGGAGGGGAGTTGCAGTGAGATTAGTAGAAGAGCAGCATCTAGTAAAGATGAGGTCAAGCGTATTGCCTGCCTTGTGAGTAGGGAGGGACGGTGAGAGGGTGAGGTCAAAAGAGGAGAGGAGTGGAAAGAAGGAGGCAGAGAGAAATGAGTCAAATGTAGACGTAGGGAGGTTGAAATCCCCCAAAACTGTGAGGGGTGAGCCATCCTCAGGAAAGGAGCTTATCAAGGCGTCAAGCTCATTGATGAACTCTCCAAGGGAACCTGGAGGGCGATAGATGACAAGGATATTAAGCTTAGATGGGCTAGTGACTGTGACAGCATGGAATTCAAATGAGGAGATAGACAGATGGGTTAGGGGAAAAATTGAGAATGTCCACTTGGGAGAGATGAGGATTCCTGTGCCACCACCCCTCTGACCAGATGCTCTCGGGGTATGCGAGAACACATGGTCAGACGAGGAGAGAGCAGTAGGAGTAGCAGTGTTTTCAGTGGTAATCCATGTTTCCGTCAGCGCCAGGAAGTCGAGGGAATGGAGGTTAGCATAGGCTGGGATGAAGTCAGCTTTGTTGGCAGCAGAACGGCAGTTCCAGAGGCTGCCTGAGACCTGGAACTCCAGGTGTGGGGTGCGTGCAGGGACCACCAGGTTAGAGGCAGCAGCCACGCGGTGTGAGGCGTTTGTGTGGCCTGTGCGGAGAGGAGAGAACAGGGATAGGCAGAGGCATAGTTGACAGGCTGTAGCAAATGGCTACAATAATGCAGAGGAGATCGGAATGAAATGAATTAAACATCAGGAAAAGGAGTGAGTAGGGCCTCCCTCGCCAAAACTTACACCTCAGAAACTATAATTGTTTCACTGAACCATCCAGATAAAAACTCTCCCAACTTCCACTTTTAGAAATTAGAATTGTTGTGAACTACAGCAGTTCAATGTTTCAAGGAATAGACTCAACTTGCTTTGTTCAGCTAGCTAAATATGACACCATGGCTGACTAGCATGCTAGCATCCAATAACACACAGTTTAGCACCAATGGCACCATTGCTGACTAGCATGCTAGCATCCAATAACACACAGTTTAGCACAAATGGCACCATGGCTGACCAGCATGCTAGCATCCAATAACACACAGTTTAGCACCAATACTTGGTTACAACAAACTAACAGTAGTGAGCTAACACACTAAACAGATAATTTGTGTGTTAACGAATTACGTTGGCTAGCTAGCACAAATATATTGTATTTAGCAGCTACAGTACAGTTGGCTGGTCATGTTGGCTAACTAGCAATGGCTACTGTGTTGACTTTGTTTGGAAAACGGCTAGCTAGCTACGTGCTACCTACAATAGCCACCCACAACAGCCCACGGTGCCTAGCTATGATGCTTTAGCCAACAAGCATGCTAGCATCCAATAACACACCGTTTAGCACCAATACTTGGTAACAACAAACGACCGATAGTGTTTTAACACGCTAAACAGATAATTTGTGTCTGTGTCTAGTTCCTATCATAACGCAGCAATAATTAAACGTTGGCTAGCTAGTACAAATATATTTTATTTAGCTGCTGCGGTACAGTTAGCTAGTCGTGATTGGCTACTGTGTTGACTTTGTATGAGACACGACTAGCTAGCTGGCTAGCTTCGTGCTAATCCCTGGCATAGCCGAATATAATGCTAACCTACAATAACTATCCACAACAGCCCGCGATGCCTACTTACAATAACCAACTACGTTCTAAATACATAATTAAGCCTTACTCGACAAAGCCCAAGCTATGTACAAAGCCAAACTTACCCGACGCCAGCTGATATTTGTCTTCTGCAATCAGTAGGTGTAATTAAGTACAGTAGGTACTAACTACCTAACGCTGATGCCTCAGATAATGAAGTTAGAAAAACGGCTGAAATGGTAGAAAGCTAGCTGGCTTAATTACAGGTACACTTAAGCGTGAATAACATTGGAAACAGCTATCCACCGTGGCATGACATCTCAGGTGTCAGGATGAAGCATTTTCTCACAAAAAGAGGACTCAAGCAAACTATCTCTCTTCAACAGTTTCACTAGTCATGTTAGGTCTACTTAAAATGTCACATTCATACACAAGTAATTTGAAAATAAGTTATACTACTGAAACACATTCACAATAAGTTATATTACAACCTACCTCTGAAGTAAGCAGTGTGTTCTCTCACTAATGAAATAGGACATTAATAATTTGTCAGTGGTTAGTTGAATCAGTCTCTTTGCACTGTTCAGTTTGTCTGTGCAACAGGTAACCTTCCAGAATCGGAATCTTGTGATGTCACAATGGAGTCCCCATTACCATGGTTACCCACAGCAGCTTTCATGTGTTATCAAATGCTGGCACAATTTAGTTTATTTATTTTAGATTTTTTGTACCTATGCAGCACAGTCATACCTAATATATACAATGAATCCATATAACCTAATTTTTTATTAAAATAAAATGCTGTAACTCATGTAAAATGGTTGACCATTCAAACGACATGTGTTTTGCCTAATTAAAAGTCTATATGTTTTAGATATCATAAATAGCAGCCAGGCTTACTTAGGTTGTTTGTTCGATCTCAGCCTACCACTAATGCCAATATTTTTCATCATCATCATCATCATCAATGAAATACATAGGCTACCTTACTACAGTAAAACAAGTCTTCCATAGTCTATGTCACCTCAGTAACAAAGTTCCAAAAAAGAAATGAGGGTTCAAGAAAACATCTCTCTTCAATGGCCTCAGCTATTAGCCATATGATCAACAAGGTCAACTGCAGCACTAAAATCAAGAAGCAGCTCATCCACAAGTTTATCTTGGTCAAGTGATCTGAGCCATTGATCGATTAAATCAACGAGAGCTGTTGCAGTCGAGTGATCCTTACGGTATCTTTACGGTACGCATGCTCATAGAGGGATGAAATTAGCTGGATGTGTAATTATATAGGCGCAAAAAATGTAATTGAAGAGTAGGTGTCATTGATGTTTAGCATTTAAGTTTAATAAATAATTAAATAAAGAAATCAATATCAGCTGACTATAGAAAAGTATTGTTTAAAATTATGTTTGAACATTTTCTTATCCGTGTCTTTCCAGTTGATATAACCAAACAGACAACCTTTGTTGCTCAAGAGCGTCACACATTCCTCCATTCATTCTCTATCATATTCCCCTCCATCAAATTCCTCTATCATATTCCCTCCATCATATTCTCTCTATTATATTTCTCTCCATCATATTCCACTCCATCATAATACTCGCTATCATATTCCCTCTATCATATTCCTCTTTATTTTTACAGGGAATCCCAATTGAGACCAGTGTCTCTTTTTCAATGGTGCCCTGTGTTATATCAATTAACAATCCAAACAGCTTAAACAGATAAAATTACATACAGAGTAGAAAATATATAGAGCAAAATTATTAGACTTGAACACATACATTTCACAATGAACAGGTCTTGTATTTAACCAGTTGAGCTGACAACCATTTTGCACTGTTTCACTAGGGCTTTAGTCATCAATCTAGCAAGAGGGAAATATTTTATTAATGTAGTGGTGTCCCTCCCCCCAGGAAGCTACGACCTTTAGCTTTCACCTGGAATTGTTCATTTATGTCTGAGAAAAAAAACACTTTCCAAACCATATGATCTAGTACACAAGAAAAGTATAATACAACCCTCTTTACTACTTTGCCAAACATTTCATGACATTAGTGAGAGTCAAAATCTGTAAAATTTGTGAATGTCTAAATTAACATTTGGGCAATTTGACCAGTGTACATCACTCCTATAGACAATGAGAGATGGGCTATGTAAAGGTCTCGATTTTGTCGTTCTGAACAAATGTTTGACTTCCACACAAAATTACTTCTTGACTTATTTTAGGTTTAAGGAAGTGTGTAGGTTTAAACTATTGCTTTAAAGGGAAGAGAGGGGGAGGAGGAGAGAGCGCAAGAGATGGGGGGAGTGGGAGAAAGAGGGAAGGAGGGGGAGGAGGGGGAGGAGGGGGAGGAGGTGGAGGGCAGCTGTGTCCGACACACCATACTTACACCTGCAACAGGTAGGCCAGGGGGCGGGACCTGTAGGTGAGACTCATAGCATGATAAGGGGGACAGGTGAAGAAGGGGTGTTGCTGGAGTCAAGGAAGGGAGGGTGTTCCTACGAGCCCCCTGCCAGCGAGACGGGGAGCAGGGAGGAAGTCTGTCCATGGAGCATTTCTGGGTCATTGGGTCGCCTCCAATGAGATTAGATCACCCTCTACAATGTAAAGCAGTTTGAGTACTGGGGGGTTCTCTGTATAAATCCAAGGTGAAACCTCCAGGGGCTAGCCTTCTCTCAGCGGAGAGTCTGCTCTGGGCTAACTGCGAAAGGTGCTCCTCTGTGGGAAAGAGGAGAGAACAAGAGGCCCCAGAAGAGATCTCCTTATGGTAGTGATGGACAGATCAACTCTCCTTGTTATCTTCCACCTCTTCCTCTTCCTCTTGCTCGGCCTTCTCCCTCCTTTCCTTCTTACAGTCTTACAGTCCTTATTACAGTCATTTTCTCCCTTTCCTCCTTCCTCTCCTCCCTCTTTCTCTTCCTCTACCTTCCTCCCCCTCCTTCCCTCTTGGTAAACCTTGTTTAGTCGAGCCAGATTGTGGATAGCTAGCCATGGTTTAGACCACTGTCGCTGTCTGGGTGGGGGGATACAGGACTGGTCCACTGGACTCAGCTCACATGGGGAGAACCTGCTGCTGCTGCCACTCCCCCTCTTACCTGGGATGAGATCACGTTTGGAGGAAACCTGGCACCATCCCTACGGTGAAGCATGGTGGTGGCAGCATCATGCTCCGGGGAGGATTTTCAGGGACAGGGACTGGGAACACGCCCCATTCACATCGACGGGGCTGTAGTGGAGCAGGTCGAGAGTTTCAAGTTCCTTGGTGTCCACATCACCAACAAACTATCATGGTTCAAACACACCAAGACAGTCGTGAAGAGGGCACGACAACGCCTTTTCCACCACAGGAGACTGAAAAGATTTGGCATTGGTCCCAAGATCCTCAAAAAGTTCTACAGCTGCACCATCGAGAGCTTCCTGACCAGTTGCATCACCGCCTGGTATGGCAACTGCTCGGCATCCGACCGTAAGGCGCTACAGAGGGTAGTGCGTACGGCCCAGTACATCACTGGAGCCAAGCTTCCTGCCATCCAGGACCTATATACTTGGAGGTGTAAGAGGGAGGCCCAAAAAATTGACAAAGACTCCAGTCACCCAAGTCATAGACTGTTCTCTCTGCTACCGCACAGCAAGCGGTACCAGAGTGCCAAGTCTAGGTCCAAAAGGCCCCTTAACAGCTTCTATCCCCAATTCATAAGACTGCTGAACAATTAATCAAATGGCCACCCGGACTATTTACATTGACACCTCCCCCCTTTGTTTTTACACTGGTAATAGGAATCTGGATCGGTTTCCTTTTCTTTTTACCTTGCTTTTGTTATTATTATTATTTTTTAAAGTTTTCTTTTTACATTTCGTAAAATGTTATAATTACAAAAACATTTCATTTTAATTTCAATTTAGTAACATACTGTATCATTCAAATAAATATTATTATTTGTCTAATCATATTTTGCCAGCTAACTGGGTGGCAGGCTGCAATCAGTAGCTGTAATTAAGTACAGCAGCCACCAACCATCTAACGTTAATGCCTCGGATAATGAGGTTAGAAGAACAGCTGAATGGTCGGTAGCTAGCTGGCTCAATTACAGGTACTCTTAAGCGTGAAATAACATTGGAAACAACTAACCACAGTTGCTAAAAGTTACCAGTAGCTACCCACTAGCTAGCTAGCTTTGTTGTTCCAAGTGGTGGGTTAGCTAGCACTCGTGCTTCGCCGGGGTCCACCGAATAGAATACTTACCTACAATAATTACCTACAATAACCTACAATAACTACCTAAGTAAACTACCTATAATACCTGACTACAATACCTACATACAATCTAAATACATGGTTTAAGCTTTACTCAACAACATATAAGAAGCCAGCTTATCTCCTGCTAGGGAAAACACAACCTCTCCCGACAACCTCGAGGCAAGAGACCTTTCTCTCTTTCTCGTCATCTTTCAACTTCTTATTCAGTTCCTTATTTTTCTCTTTTTCCTCCATCTTTAAAAATGTGACTTTCTGCTTGAGGTTCATGGCCAGAAAGCCCACTCTTCCCAGGATGGTCTCTGCTCTCTCTGATGAAACCGTCCCATTGGAGCTCTTGGAATGGGCACGGTCCGCCTCACTCTTCAAACCCTCCCTCGATCTCACCTCCTCCTTGACGCTCCTCTCTTCACTCTCAATGTCAATGCCTGTCCAATAATCCTAACAGGAAGACATTGACTCTAGATGTAATATTGTTCCAATGTGGCACATTCAATACACATTTGAGTGATCAACATACATTGATGGCCTCATGGGGCACACAATTTAAAGGACAGTAATTGAGGTAACTTGTTTATTTGTATCCCAAACCGATTTTGTAATAGCCATAGATGTTCTTCCTAGGTCCACACCAAACGTAATACAAATGTTAACCCTAGTAAGGGGTGATGTTTTATACTATGAGCATAGATTAGCAGGGTTGGGGTCAATTCAATTTCAATTCCAGTCAATTCAGGAAGTACTTAATTCAATGCTTTGAATTGAAATGGAACAGACCCCCAACCCTGTAGAGTAGAAGTGTAAAATAGGACACCTACCTTTGCCTTTTTCAGCGTCCAGGGCCTGGGTTCCTCATCCTCTGACCTGCATATGGAGGCTCTCACTCTAACAGGCGTCTTAGTGACCATGCAGAGCAGAGGGGTTGCCAGAGTTAAGTTAGCATCTGGGACCAGCTGGTGAGCATGAGGGCAGCGATCCACCTCTTCACTAGTGCCCTTCCCTTTCTGCTCTGGCTGCTTGTGGTCCTTGTCATGGATGCATGCCAGGCTTGGGGGAAGTCCTAGGACAGGGCTTTTATCACTCATCAGTTCCTCTCTCTTGACAGTGGATGCAACTGCACTTGCCTCTGTGTTAACTGAGCACTATGTGGTGTCCTCAACTGTCTCCTCTGGCTGCTTGTGGTCATTGTTGTTGTGAATGCATTGCAGACCTGGAGGACTTTTATCATCCCAGGTGTAAATAGCAACAGTTGCCTCTGTGTCGACTGAGCACTTTGTAGTGCACTCAACTGTCTTCCATAGCGGTTTGTGGTCATTGTTGTGGGTGCAGGTCAGGATTAGAGGCAGTGTTGCAGGTGCAGGAGGACTTTTATCAGCCAAACACTCCTCCGTGTGGACAGTGGACACAGAAACGGCTGCTTCCCTGGCAACTGGACACTTGTTGGTGTCCTCTACTGCCTCCCCTGGCAGAGTGTGGACAGTGGAGACGGAAACGGCCGCTTCCCTGGACACTTGACTCTTGGTGGTGTCCTCTACTGCCTCCTCTGGCTGCTTGTGGCCATTGTCTAGAATGTGTGGCAACTTTGAAGGCAGCATTGGAGCCGGGCTTTTATCACCCAACAGGTTCTCTCCCTGGACAATGGATGTGCCTGCAGTGATCGCTGTGGTAACGGAGGACTCGGTGGCATCCTCTTTTGTCTCCTCTGTCAGTTTGTGGTCAGAGACTCGGATACATGGCGAGCTTGGAGGCAGTGCTGCAGGGTCAGGAGGGCTTTGATCAGCTGCCATGTCCTCTTTGAGGTGAGTGGACACATCATTGTTTGTTTCACTGATAACTGGACACTTGGTGGTGTCCTCTACTGCCTCCCCTGGCAGTTTGTAGTCAACTTCAAAGACAAGTGGCAGACTTGGAGGCAGCATTGGGACCGGGCATTTAGCTGCTGATCTGTACACTCCAAAATCAACAGTAGCTGTGCCTGTAGTGGTCTCTGTAGCAACTGAGACCTCATAGGTATCCTCTACTGTCTGCTCTGATGGCATGAAGTCATCGTCAAAGACTGTTGGCAGGCATGTAGGCAGCACTGAAGGAAGACTTCTAGCTGCCCATCGATTCTCTCCCTTGACAGTGGCTGTGGTAGCAGTGGTCTCTGTGGCAACTGGGCACTCTGTGGCTGAAACAGCAGGCTTAGAGGTTTCGAGGAAATTGAATGAATTGCCAATGAACCGCTGAGCCAGGGGTGGGAGGGAGTAATGATAGAATCTGTCCTCTTCCTCAACATTAGATATTGCCACTGGAGCAACTGAGACCTCAGTGGTGCCCTCTACTGCCTGATGTGGCTGCATGGAGTCTTCGTCAAAGAAGTGTGGCAGGTATCGATGCAGCATTGAGGAAAGATGTATATCTGTCCATAGGTCCTCTCGTATGCCTGTAGATACATCTGCAGTGGCCTCTGTGGCAACTGGGCATTCAGCAGACTGGCAGGTTTCAGGGACAAAGTATGAAAATACAATGAACCGCTGTGCATCCTGAGCGCGTATGGCAAATGGAGAGGGGGGATGCAACATGGTAGGTATAGGCCTCTGATTGGTGAAAGCCAGTGGTGGGAGGGAGTCAATACAGGGAGCCATGAACTCAGTGAGAGGACAGTTGCTCACATCTCACACATTCTGCGTGAGAAAAGAAACAGACATGATGAAAGTGATCACATTCAGTACATACATACATACTGTATGAGTCAGCACTACTTACTTATACATCACATATATATATATATATATATATATATATAGTGTCCTCTAAGATGCTCTGCACCAGTCTGTCCCAACCCTTGGTCCCCTAGCCAATGGGCCAGCTAAGTGTAAAAATACATGCCCCACACCCAGCATAACATTTGACATTTTAGCCATTTATCAGACGCTTTTATCCAGAACGACTTATAGTTAGTTAGTGCATTCAACTTAAGGTAGCTAGGTGAGACAACCACATAATCCTGATATGAGCGTCTATGATAGAACGGTTGTTTATTTTTTATGACCAGACAACCATAAGAACTGAGGACATAAATTCACTGAAACAGACAGACACGATACAACACATTTAGACAAGAACAGTTATAAGCATTGCCATGGTGTAGCCTAATACAAAAAGAAATAAGGACAAAACATTGTTAGCTTACATTCCATGCCATATGGAACATTTTGCCCTTACAATAACTTATATTTGCTTTAATTCATATTGTTAAACAGAACTCTTGTCGACTTTGTCAAAGTTGGTCTTGTTACCTCCTCAATCAGTCTTGGCATTTTCCTCGACTTGAACCAAATCCTCTTCATCTTCTTCTCCTGATCCTTCTGGATCTGCAAAACCAGAGCCAACCTGGCTCCCAGCTCCATCACGTAGTCTGTCTAGATCGCCCTTTCCTCCAACCGACACTCACCCTTCCTCTGTGTCAGCGTTGAACCCTCCATGTCTTCCTCTTAGCTAACAATAACTCTGGAAAATACACAACGTTGTAGTAAGTGGGTGTTGCTAACCAAATAATAATGCATCTCTTTACAATGTGCACACGTTTTCTTCCCAGCTACTTACAATTAAGCAAGTGAGAATCCTGATCCAGATATGTTTAGGCAATAGGCCTATCTGAATTACTAGTAAAAAGTTGGCTACTGGAAAAGCGACCAAGTTCAAATGAATCGATTTTGGCTGTTCTTATCATTTCGTGAACAATATCCTTCATGACATCATCATTGTGATGCAAGGCGTTGCCATGGCAGATGAAAAAGCACAACACAGACTTTAAAAAGCAAACTTCAGGGTCTTTCTGTACCTTACTATTGAGCCTTATTCAACCCCTCATGTAGCTCTACTCCATATTGGGCCTGGTTCTCACAAACCACACTAATCACTTCCATCATATCATTGAAAACACTGTGTTTTGGGTAGAAAATGACTCTATATCCATGCAGGACCTAACTTGTACAGTTTCATCTATTTAAAAAACCAAGGAGGTAAAAATGCCAGTCTTCTCTTTGAGTGCCCTTGAGTGCACCTCAATTTAAAGAGGTCTATCAATTCAACCATTTGAAATGGATGTCCATTCAATTAAGAACATATTATTCTTATTAGAAATGAATAGGCTACAAATTAGGTAGGCGTACTTGTTTTTTTACACAGCCTACTCTTTTGGTACATATTTATTGAGATAATTGATTACAACATATGTTGGTGATTAACACAGAGAGAGGTTTTTTTTCTGTCATCAATAGAATGCATTAGCCATTAGGCTGGCTCACTACAATTGTAACATTACATTTACATTTTACATTTTAGTCATTTAGCAGACGCTCTTATCCAGAGCGACTTACAAATTGGTGCATTCACCCTATAGCTAGTGGGATAACCACTTTACAATTTTTTCTTTTCTTTTCTTTTTTTCTTTTCTTTTTTTTATTTTTTTTTGGGGGGGGGGGGGGGTGGGTTGGGGTACGGGGGGTAGAAGGATTACATTATCCTATCCCAGGTATTCCTTAAAGAGGTGGGGTTTCAAATGTCTCCGGAAGGTGGTGAGTGACTCCGCTGTCCTGGCGTCGTGAGGGAGCTTGTTCCACCATTGGGGTGCCAGAGCAGCGAACAGTTTTGACTGGGCTGAGCGGGAGCTATGCTTCCGCAGAGGAAGGGGAGCCAGCAGGCCAGAGGTGGATGAACGCAATGCCCTCGTTTGGGTGTAGGGACTGATCAGAGCCTGAAGGTACGGCGGTGGCGTTCCCCTCACTGTTCCATAAGCAAGCACCATGGTCTTGTAACGGATGCGAGCTTCAACTGGAAGCCAGTGGAGTGTGCGGAGGAGGGGGGTGACGTGAGAGAACTTGGGAAGGTTGAACACCAGACGGGCGGCGGCATTCTGGATGAGTTGTAGGGGTTTAATGGCACAGGCAGGGAGCCCAGCCAACAGCGAGTTGCAGTAATCCAGACGGGAGATGACAAGTGCCTGGATTAGGACCTGTGCCGCTTCCTGTGTAAGGCAGGGTCGTACTCTCCGAATGTTGTAGAGCGTGGATCTGCAGGATCGGGTCACCGCCTTGATGTTAGCGGAGAACGACAGGGTGTTGTCCAGGGTCACGCCAAGGCTCTTCGCACTCTGGGAGGAGGACACAACGGAGTTCTCAATCGTGATGGCGAGGTCATGGAACGGGCAGTCCTTCCCCGGGAGGAAGAGCAGCTCCGTCTTGCCAGGGTTCAGCTTGAGGTGGTGATCCGACATCCATACTGATATGTCTGCCAGACATGCAGAGATGCGATTCGCCACCTGGTTATCAGAAGGGGGAAAGGAGAAGATTAGTTGTGTATCGTCAGCGTAGCAATGATAGGAGAGGCCATGTGAGGATATGACAGAGCCAAGTGACTTGGTGTATAGGGAGAATAGGAGAGGGCCTAGAACTGAGCCCTGGGGGACACCAGTGGTGAGAGCACGTGGTGCGGAGACAGCTTCTCGCCACGCCACTTGGTAGGAGCGACCGGTCAGGTAGGACGCAATCCAGGAGTGAGCTGCGCCGGAGATGCCCAGCTCGGAGAGGGTGGAGAGGAGGATCTGATGGTTCACAGTATCAAAGGCAGCAGACAGGTCTAGAAGGACAAGAGCAGAGGAGAGAGAGTTAGCTTTAGCAGTGCGGAGAGCCTCCGTGACACAGAGAAGAGCAGTCTCAGTTGAATGACCAGTCCTGAAACCTGACTGGTTTGGATCAAGAAGGTCATTCTGAGAGAGATAGCAAGAGAGTTGGCTAAAGACGGCACGCTCAATAGTTTTGGAAAGAAAAGAAAGAAGGGATACTTGTCTGTAGTTGTTGACGTCAGTGGGATCGAGTGTTGGTTTTTTGAGAAGGGGTGCAACTCTCGCTCTCTTGAAGACGGAAGGGACATAGCCAGCGGTCAAGGATGAGTTGATCAGCGAGGTGAGGTAGGGGAGAAGGTCACCGGAGATGGTCTGGAGAAGAGAGGAGGGGATGGGGTCAAGCGGGCAGGTTGTTGGGCGGCCTGCAGTCACAAGTCGCAGGATTTTATCTGGAGAGAGAGGGGAGAAAGAAGTCAAAGCATAGGGTAGGGCAGTGTGAGTAGGACCAGCAGTGTCATTAGACTTAACAAACGAGGATCGGATGTCGTCAACCTTCTTTTCAAAGTGGTTGACGAAGTCATCCACCGAGAGAAAGGAGGGGGGGAGGGGGGGGGGGATTCAGCAGGGAGGAGAATGTGGCAAAGAGCTTCCTAGGGTTAGAGGCAGATGCTTGGAATTTAGAGTGGTAGAAAGTGCCTTAGCAGCAGAAACAGATGAAGAAAATGTAGAGAGGAGGGAGTGAAAAGATGCCAGGTCGGCAGGGAGTTTAGTTTTCTTCCATTTCCGCTCCGCTGCCCGGAGCTCTGTTCTGTGAGCTCGCAATGAGTCATCAAGCCACGGAGCTGGAGGGGAGGACCGAGCCGGCCGGGAGGATAGGGGACACAGAGAGTCAAAGGATGCAGAAAGGGAGGAGAGGAGGGTTGAGGAGGCAGAATCAGGAGATTGGAGGGAGAAGGATTGAGCAGAGGGAAGTGATGATAGGATGGAAGAGGAGAGAGTAGTGGGAGAGAGAGAGCGAAGGTTGCGGCGGCGCATTACCATCTGTGTAGGGGCAGAGTGAGTAGTGTTGGAGGAGAGCGAGAGAGAAAAGGACACAAAGTAGTGGTCGGAGACATGGAGGGGAGTTGCAATGAGATTAGTAGAAGAGCAGCATCTAGTAAAGATGAAGTCAAGCGTATTGCCTGCCTTGTGAGTAGGGAGGGACGGTGAGAGGGTGAGGTCAAAAGAGGAGAGGAGTGGAAAGAAGGAGGCAGAGAGAAATGAGTCAAATGTAGACGTAGGGAGGTTGAAATCCCCCTAAACTGTGAGGGGTGAGCCATCCTCAGGAAAGGAGCTTATCAAGGCGTCAAGCTCATTGATGAACTCTCCAAGGGAACCTGGAGGGCGATAGATGACAAGGATATTAAGCTTAGATGGGCTAGTGACTGTGACAGCATGGAATTCAAATGAGGAGATAGACAGATGGGTTAGGGGAAAAATTGAGAATGTCCACTTGGGAGAGATGAGGATTCCTGTGCCACCACCCCTCTGACCAGATGCTCTCGGGGTATGCGAGAACACATGGTCAGACGAGGAGAGAGCAGTAGGAGTAGCAGTGTTTTCAGTGGTAATCCATGTTTCCGTCAGCGCCAGGAAGTCGAGGGAATGGAGGTTAGCATAGGCTGGGATGAAGTCAGCTTTGTTGGCAGCAGAACGGCAGTTCCAGAGGCTGCCTGAGACCTGGAACTCCAGGTGTGGGGTGCGTGCAGGGACCACCAGGTTAGAGAGGCAGCAGCCACGCGGTGTGAGGCGTTTGTGTGGCCTGTGCGGAGAGGAGAGAACAGGGATAGGCAGAGGCATAGTTGACAGGCTGTAGCAAATGGCTACAATAATGCAGAGGAGATCGGAATGAAATGAATTAAACATCAGGAAAAGGAGTGAGTAGGGCCTCCCTCGCCAAAACTTACACCTCAGAAACTATAATTGTTTCACTGAACCATCCAGATAAAAACTCTCCCAACTTCCACTTTTAGAAATTAGAATTGTTGTGAACTACAGCAGTTCAATGTTTCAAGGAATAGACTCAACTTGCTTTGTTCAGCTAGCTAAATATGACACCATGGCTGACTAGCATGCTAGCATCCAATAACACACAGTTTAGCACCAATGGCACCATTGCTGACTAGCATGCTAGCATCCAATAACACACAGTTTAGCACAAATGGCACCATGGCTGACCAGCATGCCTGCATCCAATAACACACAGTTTAGCACCAATACTTGGTTACAACAAACTAACAGTAGTGAGCTAACACACTAAACAGATAATTTGTGTGTTAACGAATTACGTTGGCTAGCTAGCACAAATATATTGTATTTAGCAGCTACAGTACAGTTGGCTGGTCATGTTGGCTAACTAGCAATGGCTACTGTGTTGACTTTGTTTGGAAAACGGCTAGCTAGCTACGTGCTACCTACAATAGCCACCCACAACAGCCCACGGTGCCTAGCTATGACGCTTTAGCCAACAAGCATGCTAGCATCCAATAACACACAGTTTAGCACCAATACTTGGTAACAACAAACGACCGATAGTGTTTTAACACGCTAAACAGATTATTTGTGTGTGTCTAGTTCCTATCATAACGCAGCAATAATTAAACGTTGGCTAGCTAGTACAAATATATTTTATTTAGCTGCTGCGGTACAGTTAGCTAGTCGTGATTGGCTACTGTGTTGACTTTGTATGAGACACGGCTAGCTAGCTGGCTAGCTTCGTGCTAATCCCTGGCATAGCCGAATATAATGCTAACCTACAATAACTATCCACAACAGCCCGCGATGCCTACTTACAATAACCAACTACGTTCTAAATACATAATTAAGCCTTACTCGACAAAGCCCAAGCTATGTACAAAGCCAAACTTACCCGACGCCAGCTGATATTTGTCTTCTGCAATCAGTAGGTGTAATTAAGTACAGTAGGTACTAACTACCTAACGCTGATGCCTCAGATAATGAAGTTAGAAAAACGGCTGAAATGGTAGAAAGCTAGCTGGCTTAATTACAGGTACACTTAAGCGTGAATAACATTGGAAACAGCTATCCACCGTGGCATGACATCTCAGGTGTCAGGATGAAGCATTTTCTCACAAAAAGAGGACTCAAGCAAACTATCTCTCTTCAACAGTTTCACTAGTCATGTTAGGTCTACTTAAAATGTCACATTCATACACAAGTAATTTGAAAATAAGTTATACTACTGAAACACATTCACAATAAGTTATATTACAACCTACCTCTGAAGTAAGCAGTGTGTTCTCTCACTAATGAAATAGGACATTAATAATTTGTCAGTGGTTAGTTGAATCAGTCTCTTTGCACTGTTCAGTTTGTCTGTGCAACAGGTAACCTTCCAGAATCGGAATCTTGTGATGTCACAATGGAGTCCCCATTGCCATGGTTACCCACAGCAGCTTTCATGTGTTATCAAATGCTGGCACAATTTAGTTTATTTATTTTAGATTTTTTGTACCTATGCAGCACAGTCATACCTAATATATACAATGAATCCATATAACCTAATTTTTTATTAAAATAAAATGCTGTAACTCATGTAAAATGGTTGACCATTCAAACGACATGTGTTTTGCCTAATTAAAAGTCTATATGTTTTAGATATCATAAATAGCAGCCAGGCTTACTTAGGTTGTTTGTTCGATCTCAGCCTACCACTAATGCCAATATTTTTCATCATCATCATCATCATCATCATCATCAATGAAATACATAGGCTACCTTACTACAGTAAAACAAGTCTTCCATAGTCTATGTCACCTCAGTAACAAAGTTCCAAAAAAGAAGTGAGGGTTCAAGAAAACATCTCTCTTCAATGGCCTCAGCTATTAGCCATATGATCAACAAGGTCAACTGCAGCACTAAAATCAAGAAGCAGCTCATCCACAAGTTTATCTTGGTCAAGTGATCTGAGCCATTGATCGATTAAATCAACGAGAGCTGTTGCAGTCGAGTGATCCTTACGGTATCTTTACGGTACGCATGCTCATAGAGGGATAAAATTAGCTGGATGTGTAATTATATAGGCCCAAAAAATGTAATTGAAAAGTAGGTGTCATTGATGTTTAGCATTTAAGTTTAATAAATAATTAAATAAAGAAATCAATATCAGCTGACTATAGAAAAGTATTGTTTAAAATTATGTTTGAACATTTTCTTATCCGTGTCTTTCCAGTTGATATAACCAAACAGACAACCTTTGTTGCTCAAGAGCGTCACACATTCCTCCATTCATTCTCTATCATATTTCCCTCCATCAAATTCCTCTATCATATTCCCTCCATCATATTTCTCTCCATCATATTCCACTCCATCATAATACTCGCTATCATATTCCCTCTATCATATTCCTCTTTATTTTTACAGGGAATCCCAATTGAGACCAGTGTCTCTTTTTCAATGGTGCCCTGTGTTATATCAATTAACAATCCAAACAGCTTAAACAGATAAAATTACATACAGAGTAGAAAATATATAGACTTAGACTTGAACACATACATTTCACAATGAACAGGTCTTGTATTTAACCAGTTGAGCTGACAACCATTTTGCACTGTTTCACTAGGGCTTTAGTCATCAATCTAGCAAGAGGGAAATATTTTATTAATGTAGTGGTGTCCCTCCCCCCAGGAAGCTACGACCTTTAGCTTTCACCTGGAATTGTTCATTTATGTCTGAGAAAAAAAACACTTTCCAAACCATATGATCTAGTACACAAGAAAAGTATAATACAACCTTCTTTACTACTTTGCCAAACATTTCATGACATTAGTGAGAGTCAAAATCTGTAAAATTTGTGAATGTCTAAATTAACATTTGGGCAATTTGACCAGTGTACATCACTCCTATAGACAATGAGAGATGGGCTATGTAAAGGTCTCGATTTTGTCGTTCTGAACAAATGTTTGACTTCCACACAAAATTACTTCTTGACTTATTTTAGGTTTAAGGAAGTGTGTAGGTTTAAACTATTGCTTTAAAGGGAAGAGAGGGGGAGGAGGAGAGAGCGCGAGAGATGGGGGGAGTGGGAGAAAGAGGGAAGGAGGGGGAGGAGGGGGAGGAGGTGGAGGGCAGCTGTGTCCGACACACCATACTTACACCTGCAACAGGTAGGCCAGGGGGCGGGACCTGTAGGTGAGACTCATAACATGATAAGGGGGGCAGGTGAAGAAGGGGTGTTGCTGGAGTCAAGGAAGGGAGGGTGTTCCTACGAGCCCCCTGCCAGCGAGACGGGGAGCAGGGAGGAAGTCTGTCCATGGAGCATTTCTGGGTCATTGGGTCGCCTCCAATGAGATTAGATCACCCTCTACAATGTAAAGCAGTTTGAGTACTGGGGGGTTCTCTGTATAAATCCAAGGTGAAACCTCCAGGGGCTAGCCTTCTCTCAGCGGAGAGTCTGCTCTGGGCTGCCTGCGAAAGGTGCTCCTCTGTGGGAAAGAGGAGAGAACAAGAGGCCCCAGAAGAGATCTCCTTATGGTAGTGATGGACAGATCAACTCTCCTTGTTATCTTCCACCTCTTCCTCTTCCTCTTGCTCGGCCTTCTCCCTCCTTTCCTTCTTACAGTCTTACAGTCCTTCTTACAGTCATTTTCTCCTTTTCCTCCTTCCTCTCCTCCCTCTTTCTCTTTCTCTTCCTCTACCTTCCTCTCCCTCCTTCCCTCTTGGTAAACCTTGTTTAGTCGAGCCAGATTGTGGATAGCTAGCCATGGTTTAGACCACTGTCGCTGTCTGGGTGGGGGGATACAGGACTGGTCCACTGGACTCACATGGGGAGAACCTGCTGCTGCTGCCACTCCCCCTCTTACCTGGGATGAGATCACGTTTGGAGGAAACCTGGCACCATCCCTACGGTGAAGCATGGTGGTGGCAGCATCATGCTCCGGGGAGGATTTTCAGGGACAGGGACTGGGAACTAGCCCCATTCACATCGACGGGGCTGTAGTGGAGCAGGTCGAGAGTTTCAAGTTCCTTGGTGTCCACATCACCAACAAACTATCATGGTTCAAACACACCAAGACAGTCGTGAAGAGGGCACGACAACGCCTTTTCCACCACAGGAGACTGAAAAGATTTGGCATTAGTCCCAAGATCCTCAAAAAGTTCTACAGCTGCACCATCGAGAGCTTCCTGACCAGTTGCATCACCGCCTGGTATGGCAACTGCTCGGCATCCGACCATAAGGCGCTACAGAGGGTAGTGCGTACGGCCCAGTACATCACTGGAGCCAAGCTTCCTGCCATCCAGGACCTATATACTTGGAGGTGTAAGAGGGAGGCCCAAAAAATTGACAAAGACTCCAGTCACCCAAGTCATAGACTGTTCTCTCTGCTACCGCACAGCAAGCGGTACCAGAGTGCCAAGTCTAGGTCCAAAAGGCTCCTTAACAGCTTCTATCCCCAATTCATAAGACTGCTGAACAATTAATCAAATGGCCACCCGGACTATTTACATTGACACCTCCCCCCTTTGTTTTTACACTGGTAATAGGAATCTGGATCGGTTTCCTTTTCTTTTTACCTTGCTTTTGTTATTATTATTATTTTTTAAAGTTTTCTTTTTACATTTCGTAAAATGTTATAATTACAAAAACATTTCATTTTAATTTCAATTTAGTAACATACTGTATCATTCAAATAAATATTATTATTTGTCTAATCATATTTTGCCAGCTAACTGGGTGGCAGGCTGCAATCAGTAGCTGTAATTAAGTACAGCAGCCACCAACCATCTAACGTTAATGCCTCGGATAATGAGGTTAGAAGAACAGCTGAATGGTCGGTAGCTAGCTGGCTCAATTACAGGTACTCTTAAGCGTGAAATAACATTGGAAACAACTAACCACAGTTGCTAAAAGTTACCAGTAGCAGTTACTAGCTAGCTAGCTTTGTTGGTCCAAGTGGTGGGTTAGCTAGCACTCGTGCTTCGCCGGGGTCCACCGAATAGAATACTTACCTACAATAATTACCTACAATAACCTACAATAACTACCTAAGTAAACTACCTATAATACCTGACTACAATACCTACATACAATCTAAATACATGGTTTAAGCTTTACTCAACAACATATAAGAAGCCAGCTTATCTCCTGCTAGAGAAAACACAACCTCTCCCGACAACCTCGAGGCAAGAGACCTTTCTCTCTTTCTCGTCATCTTTCAACTTCTTATTCAGTTCCTTATTTTTCTCTTTTTCCTCCATCTTTAAAAATGTGACTTTCTGCTTGAGGTTCATGGCCAGAAAGCCCACTCTTCCCAGGATGGTCTCTGCTCTCTCTGATGAAACCGTCCCATTGGAGCTCTTGGAATGGGCACGGTCCGCCTCACTCTTCAAACCCTCCCTCGGGCTCACCTCCTCCTTGACGCTCCTCTCTTCACTCTCAATGTCAATGCCTATCCAATAATCCTAACAGGAAGACATTGACTCTAGATGTAATATTGTTCCAATGTGGCACATTCAATACACATTTGAGTGATCAACATACATTGATGGCCTCATGGGGCACACAATTTAGAGGACAGTAATTGAGGTAACTTGTTTATTTGTATCCCAAACTGATTTTGTAATAGCCATAGATGTTCTTCCTGGGTCCACACCAAACGTAATACAAATGTTAACCCTAGTAAGGGGTGATGTTTTATACTATGAGCATAGATTAGCAGGGTTGGGGTCAATTCCATTTCAATTCCAGTCAATTCAGGAAGTACTTAATTCAATGCTTTGAATTGAAATGGAACAGACCCCCAACCCTGTAGAGTAGAAGTGTAAAATAGGACACCTACCTTTGCCTTTTTCAGCGTCCAGGGCCTGGGTTCCTCATCCTCTGACCTGCATATGGAGGCTCTCACTCTAACAGGCGTCTTAGTGGCCATGCAGAGCAGAGGGGTTGCCAGAGTTAAGTTAGCATCTGGGACCAGCTGGTGAGCATGAGGGCAGCGATCCACCTCTTCACTAGTGCCCTTCCCTTTCTGCTCT
This sequence comes from Coregonus lavaretus, assembly GCF_964263955.1. NCBI lineage: Eukaryota > Metazoa > Chordata > Actinopteri > Salmoniformes > Salmonidae > Coregonus > Coregonus lavaretus. Next base: position 15,109,454 of record NC_140022.1, read on the forward strand.
GAATGCTTGTGGTCCTTGTCATGGATGCATGGCAGGCTTGGAGGAAGTGCTAGGACAGGGCTTTTATCACTCATCAGTTCCTCTCTCTTGACAGTGGATGCAACTGCACTTGCCTCTGTGTTAACTGAGCACTATGTGGTGTCCTCAACTGTCTCCTCTGGCTGCTTGTGGTCATTGTTGTTGTGAATGCATTGCAGACCTGGAGGACTTTTATCATCCCAGGTGTAAATAGCAACAGTTGCCTCTGTGTCGACTGAGCACTTTGTAGTGCACTCAACTGTCTTCCATAGCGGTTTGTGGTCATTGTTGTGGGTGCAGGTCAGGATTAGAGGCAGTGTTGCAGGTGCAGGAGGACTTTTATCAGCCAAACACTCCTCCGTGTGGACAGTGGACACAGAAACGGCTGCTTCCCTGGCAACTGGACACTTGTTGGTGTCCTCTACTGCCTCCCCTGGCAGAGTGTGGACAGTGGAGACGGAAACGGCCGCTTCCCTGGACACTTGACTCTTGGTGGTGTCCTCTACTGCCTCCTCTGGCTGCTTGTGGCCATTGTCTAGAATGTGTGGCAACTTTGAAGGCAGCATTGGAGCCGGGCTTTTATCACCCAACAGGTTCTCTCCCTGGACAATGGATGTGCCTGCAGTGATCGCTGTGGTAACAGAGGACTCGGTGGCATCCTCTTTTGTCTCCTCTGTCAGTTTGTGGTCAGAGTCTCGGATACATGGCGAGCTTGGAGGCAGTGCTGCAGGGTCAGGAGGGCTTTGATCAGCTGCCATGTCCTCTTTGAGGTGAGTGGACACATCATTGTTTGTTTCACTGATAACTGGACACTTGGTGGTGTCCTCTACTGCCTCCCCTGGCAGTTTGTAGTCAACTTCAAAGACAAGTGGCAGACTTGGAGGCAGCATTGGGACAGGGCATTTAGCTGCTGATCTGTACACTGCAAAATCAACAGTAGCTGTGCCTGCAGTGGTCTCTGTAGCAACTGAGACCTCATAGGTATCCTCTACTGTCTGCTCTGATGGCATGAAGTCATCGTCAAAGACTGTTGGCAGGCATATAGGCAGCACTGAAGGAAGACTTCTAGCTGCCCATCGATTCTCTCCCTTGGCAGTGGCTGTGGTAGCAGTGGTCTCTGTGGCAACTGGGCACTCTGTGGCTGAAACAGCAGGCTTAGAGGTTTCGAGGAAATTGAATGAATTGCCAATGAACCGCTGAGCCAGGGGTGGGAGGGAGTAATGATAGAATCTGTCCTCTTCCTCAACATTAGATATTGCCACTGGAGCAACTGAGACCTCAGTGGTGCCCTCTACTGCCTGATGTGGCTGCATGGAGTCTTCGTCAAAGAAGTGTGGCAGGTATCGATGCAGCATTGAGGAAAGATGTATATCTGTCCATAGGTCCTCTCGTATACCTGTAGATACGTCTGCAGTGGCCTCTGTGGCAACTGGGCATTCAGCAGACTGGCAGGTTTCAGGGACAAAGTATGAAAATACAATGAACCGCTGTGCATCCTGAGCGCGTATGGCAAATGGAGAGGGGGGATGCAACATGGTAGGTATAGGCCTCTGATTGGTGAAAGCCAGTGGTGGGAGGGAGTCAATACAGGGAGCCATGAACTCAGTGAGAGGACAGTTGCTCACATCTCACACATTCTGCGTGAGAAAAGAAACAGACATGATGAAAGTGATCACATTCAGTACATACATACATACTGTATGAGTCAGCACTACTTACTTATACATCACATATATATATATATATATATATATATATATACATATATATATATATATATATATATATATATATATATATAGTATCCTCTAAGATGCTCTGCACCAGTCTGTCCCAACCCTTGGTCCCCTAGCCAATGGGCCAGCTAAGTGTAAAAATACATGCCCCACACCCAGCATAACATTTGACATTTTAGCCATTTATCAAACGCTTTTATCCAGAATGACTTATAGTTAGTTAGTGCATTCAACTTAAGGTAGCTAGGTGAGACAACCACATAATCCTGATATGAGCGTCTATGATAGAACGGTTGTTTATTTCTTATGACCAGACAACCATAAGAACTGAGGACATAAATTCAATGAAACAGACAGACACGATACAACACATTTAGACAAGAACAGTTATAAGCATTGCCATGGTGTAGCCTAATACAAAAAGAAATAAGGACAAAACATTGTTAGCTTACATTCCATGGCATATGGAACATTTTGCCCTTACAATAACTTATATTTGCTTTAATTAATATTGTTAAACAGAACTCTTGTCGACTTTGTCAAAGTTGGTCTTGTTACCTCCTCAATCAGTCTTGGCATTTTCCTCGTCTTGAACCAAATCCTCTTCATCTTCTTCTCCTGATCCTTCTGGATCTGCAAAACCAGAGCCAACCTGGCTCCCAGCTCCATCACGTAGTCTGTCTAGATCACCCTTTCCTCCAACCGACACTCACCCCTCCTCTGTGTCAGCGTTGAACCCTCCATGTCTTCCTCTTAGCTAACAATAACTCTGGAAAATACACAACGTTGTAGTAAGTGGGTGTTGCTAACCAAATAATAATGCATCTCTTTACAATGTGCACACGTTTTCTTCCCAGCTACTTACAATTAATCAAGTGAGAATCCTGATCCAGATATGTTTAGGCAATAGGCCTATCTGAATTACTAGTAAAAAGTTGGCTACTGGAAAAGCGACCAAGTTCAAATGAATCGATTTTGTCTGTTCTTATCATTTCGTGAACAATATCCTTCATGACATCATCATTGTGATGCAAGGCGTTGCCATGGCAGATGAAAAACCACAACACAGACTTTAAAAAGCAAACTTCAGGGTCTTTCTGTACCTTACTATTGAGCCTTATTCAACCCCTCATGTAGCTCTACTCCACATTGGGCCTGGTTCTCACAAACCACACTAATCACTTCCATCATATCATTGAAAACACTGTGTTTTGGGTAGAAAATGACTCTATAACCATGCAGGAACTAACTTGTACAGTTTCATCTATTTTAAAAACCAAGGAGGTAAAAATGCCAGTCTTCTCTTTGAGTGCCCTTGAGTGCACCTCAATTTAAAGAGGTCTATCAATTCAACCATTTGAAATGGATGTCCATTCAATTAAGAACATATTATTCTTATTAGAAATGAATCAGCTACAAATTAGGTAGGCGTACTTGTTTTTTTACACAACCTACTCTTTTGGTACATATTTATTGAGATAATTGATTACAACATATGTTGGTGATTAACAAAGAGAGAGGTTTTTTTTCTGTCATCAATAGAATGCATTAGCCATTAGGCTGGCTCACTACAATTGTAACATGACATCTCAGGTGTCAGGATGAAGCATTTTCTCACAAAAAGAGGACTCAAGCAAACTATCTCTCTTCAACAGTTTCACTAGTCATGTTAGGTCTACTTAAAATGTCACATTCATACACAAGTAATTTGAAAATAAGTTATACTACTGAAACACATTCACAATAAGTTATATTACAACCTACCTCTGAAGTAAGCAGTGTGTTCTCTCACTAATGAAATAGGACATTAATAATTTGTCAGTGGTTAGTTGAATCAGTCTCTTTGCACTGTTCAGTTTGTCTGTGCAACAGGTAACCTTCCAGAATCGGAATCTTGTGATGTCACAATGGAGTCCCCATTGCCATGGTTACCCACAGCAGCTTTCATGTGTTATCAAATGCTGGCACAATTTAGTTTATTTATTTTAGATTTTTTGTACCTATGCAGCACAGTCATACCTAATATATACAATGAATCCATATAACCTAATTTTTTATTAAAATAAAATGCTGTAACTCATGTAAAATGGTTGACCATTCAAACGACATGTGTTTTGCCTAATTAAAAGTCTATATGTTTTAGATATCATAAATAGCAGCCAGGCTTACTTAGGTTGTTTGTTCGATCTCAGCCTACCACTAATGCCAATATTTTTCATCATCATCATCATCATCATCAATGAAATACATAGGCTACCTTACTACAGTAAAACAAGTCTTCCATAGTCTATGTCACCTCAGTAACAAAGTTCCAAAAAAGAAATGAGGGTTCAAGAAAACATCTCTCTTCAATGGCCTCAGCTATTAGCCATATGATCAACAAGGTCAACTGCAGCACTAAAATCAAGAAGCAGCTCATCCAAAAGTTTATCTTGGTCAAGTGATCTGAGCCATTGATCGATTAAATCAACGAGAGCTGTTGCAGTCGAGTGATCCTTACGGTATCTTTACGGTACGCATGCTCATAGAGGGATAAAATTAGCTGGATGTGTAATTATATAGGCCCAAAAAATGTAATTGAAGAGTAGGTGTCATTGATGTTTAGCATTTATGTTTAATAAATAATTAAATAAAGAAATCAATATCAGCTGACTATAGAAAAGTATTGTTTAAAATTATGTTTGAACATTTTCTTATCCGTGTCTTTCCAGTTGATATAACCAAACAGACAACCTTTGTTGCTCAAGAGCGTCACACATTCCTCCATTCATTCTCTATCATATTCCCCTCCATCAAATTCCTCTATCATATTCCCTCCATCATATTCTCTCTATTATATTTCTCTCCATCATATTCCACTCCATCATAATACTCGCTATCATATTCCCTCTATCATATTCCTCTTTATTTTTACAGGGAATCCCAATTGAGACCAGTGTCTCTTTTTCAATGGTGCCCTGTGTTATATCAATTAACAATCCAAACAGCTTAAACAGATAAAATTACATACAGAGTAGAAAATATATAGAGCAAAATTATTAGACTTGAACACATACATTTCACAACGAACAGGTCTTGTATTTAACCAGTTGAGCTGACAACCATTTTGCACTGTTTCACTAGGGCTTTAGTCATCAATCTAGCAAGAGGGAAATATTTTATTAATGTAGTGGTGTCCCTCCCCCCAGGAAGCTACGACCTTTAGCTTTCACCTGGAATTTTTCATTTATGTCTGAGAAAAAAAACACTTTCCAAACCATATGATCTAGTACACAGGAAAAGTATAATACAACCTTCTTTACTACTTTGCCAAACATTTCATGACATTAGTGAGAGTCAAAATCTGTAAAATTTGTGAATGTCTAAATTAACATTTGGGCAATTTGACCAGTGTACATCACTCCTATAGACAATGAGAGATGGGCTATGTAAAGGTCTCGATTTTGTAGTTCTGAACAAATGTTTGACTTCCACACAAAATTACTTCTTGACTTATTTTAGGTTTAAGGAAGTGTGTAGGTTTAAACTATTGCTTTAAAGGGAAGAGAGGGGGAGGAGGAGAGAGCGCGAGAGATGGGGGGAGTGGGAGAAAGAGGGAAGGAGGGGGAGGAGGGGGAGGAGGGGGAGGAGGTGGAGGGCAGCTGTGTCCGACACACCATACTCACACCTGCAACAGGTAGGCCAGGGGGCGGGACCTGTAGGTGAGACTCATAACATGATAAGGGGGGCAGGTGAAGAAGGGGTGTTGCTGGAGTCAAGGAAGGGAGGGTGTTCCTACGAGCCCCCTGCCAGCGAGACGGGGAGCAGGGAGGAAGTCTGTCCATGGAGCATTTCTGGGTCATTGGGTCGCCTCCAATGAGATTAGATCACCCTCTACAATGTAAAGCAGTTTGAGTACTGGGGGGTTCTCTGTATAAATCCAAGGTGAAACCTCCAGGGGCTAGCCTTCTCTCAGCGGAGAGTCTGCTCTGGGCTGCCTGCGAAAGGTGCTCCTCTGTGGGAAAGAGGAGAGAACAAGAGGCCCCAGAAGAGATCTCCTTATGGTAGTGATGGACAGATCAACTCTCCTTGTTATCTTCCACCTCTTCCTCTTCCTCTTGCTCGGCCTTCTCCCTCCTTTCCTTCTTACAGTCTTACAGTCCTTCTTACAGTCATTTTCTCCCTTTCCTCCTTCCTCTCCTCCCTCTTTCTCTTCCTCTACCTTCCTCTCCCTCCTTCCCTCTTGGTAAACCTTGTTTAGTCGAGCCAGATTGTGGATAGCTAGCCATGGTTTAGACCACTGTCGCTGTCTGGGTGGGGGGATACAGGACTGGTCCACTGGACTCAGCTCACATGGGGAGAACCTGCTGCTGCTGCCACTCCCCCTCTTACCTGGGATGAGATCACGTTTGGAGGAAACCTGGCACCATCCCTACGGTGAAGCATGGTGGTGGCAGCATCATGCTCCGGGGAGGATTTTCAGGGACAGGGACTGGGAACACGCCCCATTCACATCGACGGGGCTGTAGTGGAGCAGGTCGAGAGTTTCAAGTTCCTTGGTGTCCACATCACCAACAAACTATCATGGTTCAAACACACCAAGACAGTCGTGAAGAGGGCACGACAACGCCTTTTCCACCACAGGAGACTGAAAAGATTTGGCATTGGTCCCAAGATCCTCAAAAAGTTCTACAGCTGCACCATCGAGAGCTTCCTGACCAGTTGCATCACCGCCTGGTATGGCAACTGCTCGGCATCCGACCGTAAGGCGCTACAGAGGGTAGTGCGTACGGCCCAGTACATCACTGGAGCCAAGCTTCCTGCCATCCAGGACCTATATACTTGGAGGTGTAAGAGGGAGGCCCAAAAAATTGACAAAGACTCCAGTCACCCAAGTCATAGACTGTTCTCTCTGCTACCGCACAGCAAGCGGTACCAGAGTGCCAAGTCTAGGTCCAAAAGGCCCCTTAACAGCTTCTATCCCCAATTCATAAGACTGCTGAACAATTCATCAAATGGCCACCCGGACTATTTACATTGACACCTCCCCCCTTTGTTTTTACACTGGTAATAGGAATCTGGATCGGTTTCCTTTTCTTTTTACCTTGCTTTTGTTATTATTATTATTTTTTAAAGTTTTCTTTTTACATTTCGTAAAATGTTATAATTACAAAAACATTTCATTTTAATTTCAATTTAGTAACATACTGTATCATTCAAATAAATATTATTATTTGTCTAATCATATTTTGCCAGCTAACTGGGTGGCAGGCTGCAATCAGTAGCTGTAATTAAGTACAGCAGCCACCAACCATCTAACGTTAATGCCTCGGATAATGAGGTTAGAAGAACAGCTGAATGGTCGGTAGCTAGCTGGCTCAATTACAGGTACTCTTAAGCGTGAAATAACATTGGAAACAACTAACCACAGTTGCTAAAAGTTACCAGTAGCTACCCACTAGCTAGCTAGCTTTGTTGGTCCAAGTGGTGGGTTAGCTAGCACTCGTGCTTCGCCGGGGTCCACCGAATAGAATACTTACCTACAATAATTACCTACAATAACCTACAATAACTACCTAAGTAAACTACCTATAATACCTGACTACAATACCTACATACAATCTAAATACATGGTTTAAGCTTTACTCAACAACATATAAGAAGCCAGCTTATCTCCTGCAAGAGAAAACACAACCTCTCCCGACAACCTCGAGGCAAGAGACCTTTCTCTCTTTCTCGTCATCTTTCAATTTCTTATTCAGTTCCTTATTTTTCTCTTTTTCCTCCATCTTTAAATATAATAATAATAATAATATAATAATATGCCATTTAGCAGATGCTTTTATCCAAAGCGACTTACAGTCATGCGTGCATACATTTTTGTGTATGGGTGGTCCCGGGGATCGAACCCACTACCTTGGCGTTACAAGCGCCGTGCTCTACCAGCTGAGCTACAGAGGACCACCATTTAAAAATGTGACTTTCTGCTTGAGGTTCATGGCCAGAAAGCCCACTCTTCCCAGGATGGTCTCTGCTCTCTCTGATGAAACCGTCCCATTGGAGCTCTTGGAATGGGCACGGTCCGCCTCACTCTTCAAACCCTCCCTCGGGCTCACCTCCTCCTTGACGCTCCTCTCTTCACTCTCAATGTCAATGCCTGTCCAATAATCCTAACAGGAAGACATTGACTCTAGATGTAATATTGTTCCAATGTGGCACATTCAATACACATTTAAGTGATCAACATACATTGATGGCCTCATGGGGCACACAATTTAGAGGACAGTAATTGAGGTAACTTGTTTATTTGTATCCCAAACTGATTTTGTAATAGCCATAGATGTTCTTCCTGGGTCCACACCAAACGTAATACAAATGTTAACCCTAGTAAGGGGTGATGTTTTATACTATGAGCATAGATTAGCAGGGTTGGGGTCAATTCCATTTCAATTCCAGTCAATTCAGGAAGTACTTAATTCAATGCTTTGAATTGAAATGGAACAGACCCCCAACCCTGTAGAGTAGAAGTGTAAAATAGGACACCTACCTTTGCCTTTTTCAGCGTCCAGGGCCTGGGTTCCTCATCCTCTGACCTGCATATGGAGGCTCTCACTCTAACAGGCGTCTTAGTGGCCATGCAGAGCAGAGGGGTTGCCAGAGTTAAGTTAGCATCTGGGACCAGCTGGTGAGCATGAGGGCAGCGATCCACCTCTTCACTAGTGCCCTTCCCTTTCTGCTCTGAATGCTTGTGGTCCTTGTCATGGATGCATGGCAGGCTTGGAGGAAGTGCTAGGACAGGGCTTTTATCACTCATCAGTTCCTCTCTCTTGACAGTGGATGCAACTGCACTTGCCTCTGTGTTTACTGAGCACTATGTGGTGTCCTCAACTGTCTCCTCTGGCTGCTTGTGGTCATTGTTGTTGTGAATGCATTGCAGACCTGGAGGACTTTTATCATCCCAGGTGTAAATAGCAACAGTTGCCTCTGTGTCGACTGAGCACTTTGTAGTGGACTCAACTGTCTTCCATAGCGGTTTGTGGTCATTGTTGTGGGTGCAGGTCAGGATTAGAGGCAGTGTTGCAGGTGCAGGAGGACTTTTATCAGCCAAACACTCCTCCGTGTGGACAGTGGACACAGAAACGGCTGCTTCCCTGGCAACTGGACACTTGTTGGTGTCCTCTACTGCCTCCCCTGGCAGAGTGTGGACAGTGGAGACGGAAACGGCCGCTTCCCTGGACACTTGACTCTTGGTGGTGTCCTCTACTGCCTCCTCTGGCTGCTTGTGGCCATTGTCTAGAATGTGTGGCAACTTTGAAGGCAGCATTGGAGCCGGGCTTTTATCACCCAACAGGTTCTCTCCCTGGACAATGGATGTGCCTGCAGTGATCGCTGTGGTAACGGAGGACTCGGTGGCATCCTCTTTTGTCTCCTCTGTCAGTTTGTGGTCAGAGTCTCGGATACATGGCGAGCTTGGAGGCAGTGCTGCAGGGTCAGGAGGGCTTTGATCAGCTGCCATGTCCTCTTTGAGGTGAGTGGACACATCATTGTTTGTTTCACTGATAACTGGACACTTGGTGGTGTCCTCTACTGCCTCCCCTGGCAGTTTGTAGTCAACTTCAAAGACAAGTGGCAGACTTGGAGGCAGCATTGGGACAGGGCATTTAGCTGCTGATCTGTACACTCCAAAATCAACAGTAGCTGTGCCTGCAGTGGTCTCTGTAGCAACTGAGACCTCATAGGTATCCTCTACTGTCTGCTCTGATGGCATGAAGTCATCGTCAAAGACTGTTGGCAGGCATGTAGGCAGCACTGAAGGAAGACTTCTAGCTGCCCATCGATTCTCTCCCTTGACAGTGGCTGTGGTAGCAGTGGTCTCTGTGGCAACTGGGCACTCTGTGGCTGAAACAGCAGGCTTAGAGGTTTCGAGGAAATTGAATGAATTGCCAATGAACCGCTGAGCCAGGGGTGGGAGGGAGTAATGATAGAATCTGTCCTCTTCCTCAACATTAGATATTGCCACTGGAGCAACTGAGACCTCAGTGGTGCCCTCTACTGCCTGATGTGGCTGCATGGAGTCTTCGTCAAAGAAGTGTGGCAGGTGTCGATGCAGCATTGAGGAAAGATGTATATCTGTCCATAGGTCCTCTCGTATACCTGTAGATACGTCTGCAGTGGCCTCTGTGGCAACTGGGCATTCAGCAGACTGGCAGGTTTCAGGGACAAAGTATGAAAATACAATGAACCGCTGTGCATCCTGAGCGCGTATGGCAAATGGAGAGGGGGGATGCAACATGGTAGGTATAGGCCTCTGATTGGTGAAAGCCAGTGGTGGGAGGGAGTCAATACAGGGAGCCATGAACTCAGTGAGAGGACAGTTGCTCACATCTCACACATTCTGCGTGAGAAAAGAAACAGACATGATGAAAGTGATCACATTCAGTACATACATACATACTGTATGAGTCAGCACTACTTACTTATACATCACACATATATATATATATATATAGTGTCCTCTAAGATGCTCTGCACCAGTCTGTCCCAACCCTTGGTCCCCTAGCCAATGGGCCAGCTAAGTGTAAAAATACATGCCCCACACCCAGCATAACATTTGACATTTTAGCCATTTATCAGACGCTTTTATCCAGAACGACTTATAGTTAGTTAGTGCATTCAACTTAAGGTAGCTAGGTGAGACAACCACATAATCCTGATATGAGCGTCTATGATAGAACGGTTGTTTATTTCTTATGACCAGACACCCATAAGAACTGAGGACATAAATTCAATGAAACAGACAGACACGATACAACACATTTAGACAAGAACAGTTATAAGCATTGCCATGGTGTAGCCTAATACAAAAAGAAATAAGGACAAAACATTGTTAGCTTACATTCCATGGCATATGGAACATTTTGCCCTTACAATAACTTATATTTGCTTTAATTAATATTGTTAAACAGAACTCTTGTCGACTTTGTCAAAATTGGTCTTGTTACCTCCTCAATCAGTCTTGGCATTTTCCTCGTCTTGAACCAAATCCTCTTCATATTCTTCTCCTGATCCTTCTGGATCTGCAAAACCAGAGCCAACCTGGCTCCCAGCTCCATCACGTAGTCTGTCTGGATCGCCCTTTCCTCCAACCGACACTCACCCCTCCTCTGTGTCAGCGTTGAACCCTCCATGTCTTCCTCTTAGCTAACAATAACTCTGGAAAATACACAACGTTGTAGTAAGTGGGTGTTGCTAACCAAATAATAATGCATCTCTTTACAATGTGCACACGTTTTCTTCCCAGCTACTTACAATTAATCAAGTGAGAATCCTGATCCAGATATGTTTAGGCAATAGGCCTATCTGAATTACTAGTAAAAAGTTGGCTACTGGAAAAGCGACCAAGTTCAAATGAATCGATTTTGGCTGTTCTTATCATTTCGTGAACAATATCCTTCATGACATCATCATTGTGATGCAAGTCGTTGCCATGGCAGATGAAAAAGCACAACACAGACTTTAAAAAGCAAACTTCAGGGTCTTTCTGTACCTTACTATTGAGCCTTATTCAGCCCCTCATGTAGCTCTACTCCATATTGGGCCTGGTTCTCACAAACCACACTAATCACTTCCATCATATCATTGAAAACACTGTGTTTTGGGTAGAAAATGACTCTATATCCATGCAGGACCTAACTTGTACAGTTTCATCTATTTTAAAAACCAAGGAGGTAAAAATGCCAGTCTTCTCTTTGAGTGCCCTTGAGTGCACCTCAATTTAAAGAGGTCTATCAATTCAACCATTTGAAATGGATGTCCATTCAATTAAGAACATATTATTCTTATTAGAAATGAATCAGCTACAAATTAGGTAGGCGTACTTGTTTTTTTACACAACCTACTCTTTTGGTACATATTTATTGAGATAATTGATTACAACATATGTTGGTGATTAACACAGAGAGAGGTTTTTTTTCTGTCATCAATAGAATGCATTAGCCATTAGGCTGGCTCACTACAATTGTAACATGACATCTCAGGTGTCAGGATGAAGCATTTTCTCACAAAAAGAGGACTCAAGCAAACTATCTCTCTTCAACAGTTTCACTAGTCATGTTAGGTCTACTTAAAATGTCACATTCATACACAAGTAATTTGAAAATAAGTTATACTACTGAAACACATTCACAATAAGTTATATTAAAACCTACCTCTGAAGTAAGCAGTGTGTTCTCTCACTAATGAAATAGGACATTAATAATTTGTCAGTGGTTAGTTGAATCAGTCTCTTTGCACTGTTCAGTTTGTCTGTGCAACAGGTAACCTTCCAGAATCGGAATCTTGTGATGTCACAATGGAGTCCCCATTGCCATGGTTACCCACAGCAGCTTTCATGTGTTATCAAATGCTGGCACAATTTAGTTTATTTATTTTAGATTTTTTGTACCTATGCAGCACAGTCATACCTAATATATACAATGAATCCATATAACCTAATTTTTTATTAAAATAAAATGCTGTAACTCATGTAAAATGGTTGACCATTCAAACGACATGTGTTTTGCCTAATTAAAAGTCTATATGTTTTAGATATCATAAATAGCAGCCAGGCTTACTTAGGTTGTTTGTTCGATCTCAGCCTACCACTAATGCCAATATTTTTCATCATCATCATCATCATCATCAATGAAATACATAGGCTACCTTACTACAGTAAAACAAGTCTTCCATAGTCTATGTCACCTCAGTAACAAAGTTCCAAAAAAGAAATGAGGGTTCAAGAAAACATCTCTCTTCAATGGCCTCAGCTATTAGCTATATGATCAATAAGGTCAACTGCAGCACTAAAATCAAGAAGCAGCTCATCCACAAGTTTATCTTGGTCAAGTGATCTGAGCCATTGATCGATTAAATCAACGAGAGCTGTTGCAGTCGAGTGATCCTTACGGTATCTTTACGGTACGCATGCTCATAGAGGGATAAAATTAGCTGGATGTGTAATTATATAGGCCCAAAAAATGTAATTGAAGAGTAGGTGTCATTGATGTTTAGCATTTAAGTTTAATAAATCATTAAATAAAGAAATCAATATCAGCTGACTATAGAAAAGTATTGTTTAAAATTATGTTTGAACATTTTCTTATCCGTGTCTTTCCAGTTGATATAACCAAACAGACAACCTTTGTTGCTCAAGAGCGTCACACATTCCTCCATTCATTCTCTATCATATTCCCCTCCATCAAATTCCTCTATCATATTCCCTCCATCATATTCTCTCTATTATATTTCTCTCCATCATATTCCACTCCATCATAATACTCGCTATCATATTCCCTCTATCATATTCCTCTTTATTTTTACAGGGAATCCCAATTGAGACCAGTGTCTCTTTTTCAATGGTGCCCTGTGTTATATCAATTAACAATCCAAACAGCTTAAACAGATAAAATTACATACAGAGTAGAAAATATATAGAGCAAAATTATTAGACTTGAACACATACATTTCACAATGAACAGGTCTTGTATTTAACCAGTTGAGCTGACAACCATTTTGCACTGTTTCACTAGGGCTTTAGTCATCAATCTAGCAAGAGGGAAATATTTTATTAATGTAGTGGTGTCCCTCCCCCCAGGAAGCTACGACCTTTAGCTTTCACCTGGAATTGTTCATTTATGTCTGAGAAAAAAAACACTTTCCAAACCATATGATCTAGTACACAAGAAAAGTATAATACAACCTTCTTTACTACTTTGCCAAACATTTCATGACATTAGTGAGAGTCAAAATCTGTAAAATTTGTGAATGTCTAAATTAACATTTGGGCAATTTGACCAGTGTACATCACTCCTATAGACAATGAGAGATGGGCTATGTAAAGGTCTCGATTTTGTCGTTCTGAACAAATGTTTGACTTCCACACAAAATTACTTCTTGACTTATTTTAGGTTTAAGGAAGTGTGTAGGTTTAAACTATTGCTTTAAAGGGAAGAGAGGGGGAGGAGGAGAGAGCGCGAGAGATGGGGGGAGTGGGAGAAAGAGGGAAGGAGGGGGAGGAGGGGGAGGAGGTGGAGGGCAGCTGTGTCCGACACACCATACTCACACCTGCAACAGGTAGGCCAGGGGGCGGGACCTGTAGGTGAGACTTATAACATGATAAGGGGGGCAGGTGAAGAAGGGGTGTTGCTGGAGTCAAGGAAGGGAGGGTGTTCCTACGAGCCCCCTGCCAGCGAGACGGGGAGCAGGGAGGAAGTCTGTCCATGGAGCATTTCTGGGTCATTGGGTCGCCTCCAATGAGATTAGATCACCCTCTACAATGTAAAGCAGTTTGAGTACTGGGGGGTTCTCTGTATAAATCCAAGGTGAAACCTCCAGGGGCTAGCCTTCTATCAGCGGAGAGTCTGCTCTGGGCTGCCTGCGAAAGGTGCTCCTCTGTGGGAAAGAGGAGAGAACAAGAGGCCCCAGAAGAGATCTCCTTATGGTAGTGATGGACAGATCAACTCTCCTTGTTATCTTCCACCTCTTCCTCTTCCTCTTGCTCGGCCTTCTCCCTCCTTTCCTTCTTACAGTCTTACAGTCCTTCTTACAGTCATTTTCTCCCTTTCCTCCTTCCTCTCCTCCCTCTTTCTCTTCCTCTACCTTCCTCTCCCTCCTTCCCTCTTGGTAAACCTTGTTTAGTCGAGCCAGATTGTGGATAGCTAGCCATGGTTTAGACCACTGTCGCTGTCTGGGTGGGGGGATACAGGACTGGTCCACTGGACTCAGCTCACATGGGGAGAACCTGCTGCTGCTGCCACTCCCCCTCTTACCTGGGATGAGATCACGTTTGGAGGAAACCTGGCACCATCCCTACGGTGAAGCATGGTGGTGGCAGCATCATGCTCCGGGGAGGATTTTCAGGGACAGGGACTGGGAACACGCCCAATTCACATCAACGGGGCTGTAGTGGAGCAGGTCGAGAGTTTCAAGTTCCTTCCACATCACCAACAAACTATCATGGTTCAAACACACCAAGACAGTCGTGAAGAGGGCACGACAACGCCTTTTCCACCACAGGAGACTGAAAAGATTTGGCATTGGTCCCAAGATCCTCAAAAAGTTCTACAGCTGCACCATCGAGAGCTTCCTGACCAGTTGCATCACCGCCTGGTATGGCAACTGCTCGGCATCCGACCGTAAGGCGCTACAGAGGGTAGTGCGTACGGCCCAGTACATCACTGGAGCCAAGCTTCCTGCCATCCAGGACCTATATACTTGGAGGTGTAAGAGGGAGGCCCAAAAAATTGACAAAGACTCCAGTCACCCAAGTCATAGACTGTTCTCTCTGCTACCGCACAGCAAGCGGTACCAGAGTGCCAAGTCTAGGTCCAAAAGGCCCCTTAACAGCTTCTATCCCCAATTCATAAGACTGCTGAACAATTCATCAAATGGCCACCCGGACTATTTACATTGACACCTCCCCCCTTTGTTTTTACACTGGTAATAGGAATCTGGATCGGTTTCCTTTTCTTTTTACCTTGCTTTTGTTATTATTATTATTTTTTAAAGTTTTCTTTTTACATTTCGTAAAATGTTATAATTACAAAAACATTTCATTTTAATTTCAATTTAGTAACATACTGTATCATTCAAATAAATATTATTATTTGTCTAATCATATTTTGCCAGCTAACTGGGTGGCAGGCTGCAATCAGTAGCTGTAATTAAGTACAGCAGCCACCAACCATCTAACGTTAATGCCTCGGATAATGAGGTTAGAAGAACAGCTGAATGGTCGGTAGCTAGCTGGCTCAATTACAGGTACTCTTAAGCGTGAAATAACATTGGAAACAACTAACCACAGTTGCTAAAAGTTACCAGTAGCTACCCACTAGCTAGCTAGCTTTGTTGGTCCAAGTGGTGGGTTAGCTAGCACTCGTGCTTCGCCGGGGTCCACCGAATAGAATACTTACCTACAATAATTACCTACAATAACCTACAATAACTACCTAAGTAAACTACCTATAATACCTGACTACAATACCTACATACAATCTAAATACATGGTTTAAGCTTTACTCAACAACATATAAGAAGCCAGCTTATCTCCTGCTAGAGAAAACACAACCTCTCCCGACAACCTCGAGGCAAGAGACCTTTCTCTCTTCCTCGTCATCTTTCAACTTCTTATTCGGTTCCTTATTTTTCTCTTTTTCCTCCATCTTTAAAAATGTGACTTTCTGCTTGAGGTTCATGGCCAGAAAGCCCACTCTTCCCAGGATGGTCTCTGCTCTCTCTGATGAAACCGTCCCATTGGAGCTCTTGGAATGGGCACGGTCCGCCTCACTCTTCAAACCCTCCCTCGGGCTCACCTCCTCCTTGACGCTCCTCTCTTCACTCTCAATGTCAATGCCTGTCCAATAATCCTAACAGGAAGACATTGACTCTAGATGTAATATTGTTCCAATGTGGCACATTCAATACACATTTAAGTGATCAACATACATTGATGGCCTCATGGGGCACACAATTTAGAGGACAGTAATTGAGGTAACTTGTTTATTTGTATCCCAAACTGATTTTGTAATAGCCATAGATGTTCTTCCTGGGTCCACACCAAACGTAATACAAATGTTAACCCTAGTAAGGGGTGATGTTTTATACTATGAGCATAGATTAGCAGGGTTGGGGTCAATTCCATTTCAATTCCAGTCAATTCAGGAAGTACTTAATTCAATGCTTTGAATTGAAATGGAACAGACCCCCAACCCTGTAGAGTAGAAGTGTAAAATAGGACACCTACCTTTGCCTTTTTCAGCGTCCAGGGCCTGGGTTCCTCATCCTCTGACCTGCATATGGAGGCTCTCACTCTAACAGGCGTCTTAGTGGCCATGCAGAGCAGAGGGGTTGCCAGAGTTAAGTTAGCATCTGGGACCAGCTGGTGAGCATGAGGGCAGCGATCCACCTCTTCACTAGTGCCCTTCCCTTTCTGCTCTGAATGCTTGTGGTCCTTGTCATGGATGCATGGCAGGCTTGGAGGAAGTGCTAGGACAGGGCTTTTATCACTCATCAGTTCCTCTCTCTTGACAGTGGATGCAACTGCACTTGCCTCTGTGTTAACTGAGCACTATGTGGTGTCCTCAACTGTCTCCTCTGGCTGCTTGTGGTCATTGTTGTTGTGAATGCATTGCAGACCTGGAGGACTTTTATCATCCCAGGTGTAAATAGCAACAGTTGCCTCTGTGTCGACTGAGCACTTTGTAGTGGACTCAACTGTCTTCCATAGCGGTTTGTGGTCATTGTTGTGGGTGCAGGTCAGGATTAGAGGCAGTGTTGCAGGTGCAGGAGGACTTTTATCAGCCAAACACTCCTCCGTGTGGACAGTGGACACAGAAACGGCTGCTTCCCTGGCAACTGGACACTTGTTGGTGTCCTCTACTGCCTCCCCTGGCAGAGTGTGGACAGTGGAGACGGAAACGGCCGCTTCCCTGGACACTTGACTCTTGGTGGTGTCCTCTACTGCCTCCTCTGGCTGCTTGTGGCCATTGTCTAGAATGTGTGGCAACTTTGAAGGCAGCATTGGAGCCGGGCTTTTATCACCCAACAGGTTCTCTCCCTGGACAATGGATGTGCCTGCAGTGATCGCTGTGGTAACGGAGGACTCGGTGGCATCCTCTTTTGTCTCCTCTGTCAGTTTGTGGTCAGAGTCTCGGATACATGGCGAGCTTGGAGGCAGTGCTGCAGGGTCAGGAGGGCTTTGATCAGCTGCCATGTCCTCTTTGAGGTGAGTGGACACATCATTGTTTGTTTCACTGATAACTGGACACTTGGTGGTGTCCTCTACTGCCTCCCCTGGCAGTTTGTAGTCAACTTCAAAGACAAGTGGCAGACTTGGAGGCAGCATTGGGACAGGGCATTTAGCTGCTGATCTGTACACTCCAAAATCAACAGTAGCTGTGCCTGCAGTGGTCTCTGTAGCAACTGAGACCTCATAGGTATCCTCTACTGTCTGCTCTGATGGCATGAAGTCATCGTCAAAGACTGTTGGCAGGCATGTAGGCAGCACTGAAGGAAGACTTCTAGCTGCCCATCGATTCTCTCCCTTGACAGTGGCTGTGGTAGCAGTGGTCTCTGTGGCAACTGGGCACTCTGTGGCTGAAACAGCAGGCTTAGAGGTTTCGAGGAAATTGAATGAATTGCCAATGAACCGCTGAGCCAGGGGTGGGAGGGAGTAATGATAGAATCTGTCCTCTTCCTCAACATTAGATATTGCCACTGGAGCAACTGAGACCTCGGTGGTGCCCTCTACTGCCTGATGTGGCTGCATGGAGTCTTCGTCAAAGAAGTGTGGCAGGTGTCGATGCAGCATTGAGGAAAGATGTATATCTGTCCATAGGTCCTCTCGTATACCTGTAGATACGTCTGCAGTGGCCTCTGTGGCAACTGGGCATTCAGCAGACTGGCAGGTTTCAGGGACAAAGTATGAAAATACAATGAACCGCTGTGCATCCTGAGCGTGTATGGCAAATGGAGAGGGGGGATGCAACATGGTAGGTATAGGCCTCTGATTGGTGAAAGCCAGTGGTGGGAGGGAGTCAATACAGGGAGCCATGAACTCAGTGAGAGGACAGTTGCTCACATCTCACACATTCTGCGTGAGAAAAGAAACAGACATGATGAAAGTGATCACATTCAGTACATACATACATACTGTATGAGTCAGCACTACTTACTTATACATCACACATATATATATATATATATATATAGTGTCCTCTAAGATGCTCTGCACCAGTCTGTCCCAACCCTTGGTCCCCTAGCCAATGGGCCAGCTAAGTGTAAAAATACATGCCCCACACCCAGCATAACATTTGACATTTTAGCCATTTATCAGACGCTTTTATCCAGAACGACTTATAGTTAGTTAGTGCATTCAACTTAAGGTAGCTAGGTGAGACAACCACATAATCCTGATATGAGCGTCTATGATAGAACGGTTGTTTATTTCTTATGACCAGACAACCATAAGAACTGAGGACATAAATTCAATGAAACAGACAGACACGATACAACACATTTAGACAAGAACAGTTATAAGCATTGCCATGGTGTAGCCTAATACAAAAAGAAATAAGGACAAAACATTGTTAGCTTACATTCCATGGCATATGGAACATTTTGCCCTTACAATAACTTATATTTGCTTTAATTAATATTGTTAAACAGAACTCTTGTCGACTTTGTCAAAGTTGGTCTTGTTACCTCCTCAATCAGTCTTGGCATTTTCCTCGTCTTGAACCAAATCCTCTTCATCTTCTTCTACTGATCCTTCTGGATCTGCAAAACCAGAGCCAACCTGGCTCCCAGCTCCATCACGTAGTCTGTCTGGATCGCCCTTTCCTCCAACCGACACTCACCCCTCCTCTGTGTCAGCGTTGAACCCTCCATGTCTTCCTCTTAGCTAACAATAACTCTGGAAAATACACAACGTTGTAGTAAGTGGGTGTTGCTAACCAAATAATAATGCATCTCTTTACAATGTGCACACGTTTTCTTCCCAGCTACTTACAATTAATCAAGTGAGAATCCTGATCCAGATATGTTTAGGCAATAGGCCTATCTGAATTACTAGTAAAAAGTTGGCTACTGGAAAAGCGACCAAGTTCAAATGAATCGATTTTGGCTGTTCTTATCATTTCGTGAACAATATCCTTCATGACATCATCATTGTGATGCAAGTCGTTGCCATGGCAGATGAAAAAGCACAACACAGACTTTAAAAAGCAAACTTCAGGGTCTTTCTGTACCTTACTATTGAGCCTTATTCAACCCCTCATGTAGCTCTACTCCATATTGGGCCTGGTTCTCACAAACCACACTAATCACTTCCATCATATCATTGAAAACACTGTGTTTTGGGTAGAAAATGACTCTATATCCATGCAGGACCTAACTTGTACAGTTTCATCTATTTTAAAAACCAAGGAGGTAAAAATGCCAGTCTTCTCTTTGAGTGCCCTTGAGTGCACCTCAATTTAAAGAGGTCTATCAATTCAACCATTTGAAATGGATGTCCATTCAATTAAGAACATATTATTCTTATTAGAAATGAATCAGCTACAAATTAGGTAGGCGTACTTGTTTTTTTACACAACCTACTCTTTTGGTACATATTTATTGAGATAATTGATTACAACATATGTTGGTGATTAACACAGAGAGAGGTTTTTTTTCTGTCATCAATAGAATGCATTAGCCATTAGGCTGGCTCACTACAATTGTAACATGACATCTCAGGTGTCAGGATGAAGCATTTTCTCACAAAAAGAGGACTCAAGCAAACTATCTCTCTTCAACAGTTTCACTAGTCATGTTAGGTCTACTTAAAATGTCACATTCATACACAAGTAATTTGAAAATAAGTTATACTACTGAAACACATTCACAATAAGTTATATTAAAACCTACCTCTGAAGTAAGCAGTGTGTTCTCTCACTAATGAAATAGGACATTAATAATTTGTCAGTGGTTAGTTGAATCAGTCTATTTGCACTGTTCAGTTTGTCTGTGCAACAGGTAACCTTCCAGAATCGGAATCTTGTGATGTCACAATGGAGTCCCCATTGCCATGGTTACCCACAGCAGCTTTCATGTGTTATCAAATGCTGGCACAATTTAGTTTATTTATTTTAGATTTTTTGTACCTATGCAGCACAGTCATACCTAATATATACAATGAATCCATATAACCTAATTTTTTATTAAAATAAAATGCTGTAACTCATGTAAAATGGTTGACCATTCAAACGACATGTGTTTTGCCTAATTAAAAGTCTATATGTTTTAGATATCATAAATAGCAGCCAGGCTTACTTAGGTTGTTTGTTCGATCTCAGCCTACCACTAATGCCAATATTTTTCATCATCATCATCATCATCATCAATGAAATACATAGGCTACCTTACTACAGTAAAACAAGTCTTCCATAGTCTATGTCACCTCAGTAACAAAGTTCCAAAAAAGAAATGAGGGTTCAAGAAAACATCTCTCTTCAATGGCCTCAGCTATTAGCTATATGATCAATAAGGTCAACTGCAGCACTAAAATCAAGAAGCAGCTCATCCACAAGTTTATCTTGGTCAAGTGATCTGAGCCATTGATCGATTAAATCAACGAGAGCTGTTGCAGTCGAGTGATCCTTACGGTATCTTTACGGTACGCATGCTCATAGAGGGATAAAATTAGCTGGATGTGTAATTATATAGGCCCAAAAAATGTAATTGAAGAGTAGGTGTCATTGATGTTTAGCATTTAAGTTTAATAAATCATTAAATAAAGAAATCAATATCAGCTGACTATAGAAAAGTATTGTTTAAAATTATGTTTGAACATTTTCTTATCCGTGTCTTTCCAGTTGATATAACCAAACAGACAACCTTTGTTGCTCAAGAGCGTCACACATTCCTCCATTCATTCTCTATCATATTCCCCTCCATCAAATTCCTCTATCATATTCCCTCCATCATATTCTCTCTATTATATTTCTCTCCATCATATTCCACTCCATCATAATACTCGCTATCATATTCCCTCTATCATATTCCTCTTTATTTTTACAGGGAATCCCAATTGAGACCAGTGTCTCTTTTTCAATGGTGCCCTGTGTTATATCAATTAACAATCCAAACAGCTTAAACAGATAAAATTACATACAGAGTAGAAAATATATAGAGCAAAATTATTAGACTTGAACACATACATTTCACAATGAACAGGTCTTGTATTTAACCAGTTGAGCTGACAACCATTTTGCACTGTTTCACTAGGGCTTTAGTCATCAATCTAGCAAGAGGGAAATATTTTATTAATGTAGTGGTGTCCCTCCCCCCAGGAAGCTACGACCTTTAGCTTTCACCTGGAATTGTTCATTTATGTCTGAGAAAAAAAACACTTTCCAAACCATATGATCTAGTACACAAGAAAAGTATAATACAACCTTCTTTACTACTTTGCCAAACATTTCATGACATTAGTGAGAGTCAAAATCTGTAAAATTTGTGAATGTCTAAATTAACATTTGGGCAATTTGACCAGTGTACATCACTCCTATAGACAATGAGAGATGGGCTATGTAAAGGTCTCGATTTTGTCGTTCTGAACAAATGTTTGACTTCCACACAAAATTACTTCTTGACTTATTTTAGGTTTAAGGAAGTGTGTAGGTTTAAACTATTGCTTTAAAGGGAAGAGAGGGGGAGGAGGAGAGAGCGCGAGAGATGGGGGGAGTGGGAGAAAGAGGGAAGGAGGGGGAGGAGGGGGAGGAGGTGGAGGGCAGCTGTGTCCGACACACCATACTCACACCTGCAACAGGTAGGCCAGGGGGCGGGACCTGTAGGTGAGACTCATAACATGATAAGGGGGGCAGGTGAAGAAGGGGTGTTGCTGGAGTCAAGGAAGGGAGGGTGTTCCTACGAGCCCCCTGCCAGCGAGACGGGGAGCAGGGAGGAAGTCTGTCCATGGAGCATTTCTGGGTCATTGGGTCGCCTCCAATGAGATTAGATCACCCTCTACAATGTAAAGCAGTTTGAGTACTGGGGGGTTCTCTGTATAAATCCAAGGTGAAACCTCCAGGGGCTAGCCTTCTATCAGCGGAGAGTCTGCTCTGGGCTGCCTGCGAAAGGTGCTCCTCTGTGGGAAAGAGGAGAGAACAAGAGGCCCCAGAAGAGATCTCCTTATGGTAGTGATGGACAGATCAACTCTCCTTGTTATCTTCCACCTCTTCCTCTTCCTCTTGCTCGGCCTTCTCCCTCCTTTCCTTCTTACAGTCTTACAGTCCTTCTTACAGTCATTTTCTCCCTTTCCTCCTTCCTCTCCTCCCTCTTTCTCTTCCTCTACCTTCCTCTCCCTCCTTCCCTCTTGGTAAACCTTGTTTAGTCGAGCCAGATTGTGGATAGCTAGCCATGGTTTAGACCACTGTCGCTGTCTGGGTGGGGGGATACAGGACTGGTCCACTGGACTCAGCTCACATGGGGAGAACCTGCTGCTGCTGCCACTCCCCCTCTTACCTGGGATGAGATCACGTTTGGAGGAAACCTGGCACCATCCCTACGGTGAAGCATGGTGGTGGCAGCATCATGCTCCGGGGAGGATTTTCAGGGACAGGGACTGGGAACACGCCCAATTCACATCAACGGGGCTGTAGTGGAGCAGGTCGAGAGTTTCAAGTTCCTTCCACATCACCAACAAACTATCATGGTTCAAACACACCAAGACAGTCATGAAGAGGGCACGACAACGCCTTTTCCACCACAGGAGACTGAAAAGATTTGGCATTGGTCCCAAGATCCTCAAAAAGTTCTACAGCTGCACCATCGAGAGCTTCCTGACCAGTTGCATCACCGCCTGGTATGGCAACTGCTCGGCATCCGACCGTAAGGCGCTACAGAGGGTAGTGCGTACGGCCCAGTACATCACTGGAGCCAAGCTTCCTGCCATCCAGGACCTATATACTTGGAGGTGTAAGAGGGAGGCCCAAAAATTGACAAAGACTCCAGTCACCCAAGTCATAGACTGTTCTCTCTGCTACCGCACAGCAAGCGGTACCAGAGTGCCAAGTCTAGGTCCAAAAGGCCCCTTAACAGCTTCTATCCCCAATTCATAAGACTGCTGAACAATTCATCAAATGGCCACCCGGACTATTTACATTGACACCTCCCCCCTTTGTTTTTACACTGGTAATAGGAATCTGGATCGGTTTCCTTTTCTTTTTACCTTGCTTTTGTTATTATTATTATTTTTTAAAGTTTTCTTTTTACATTTCGTAAAATGTTAAAATTACAAAAACATTTCATTTTAATTTCAATTTAGTAACATACTGTATCATTCAAATAAATATTATTATTTGTCTAATCATATTTTGCCAGCTAACTGGGTGGCAGGCTGCAATCAGTAGCTGTAATTAAGTACAGCAGCCACCAACCATCTAACGTTAATGCCTAGGATAATGAGGTTAGAAGAACAGCTGAATGGTCGGTAGCTAGCTGGCTCAATTACAGGTACTCTTAAGCGTGAAATAACATTGGAAACAACTAACCACAGTTGCTAAAAGTTACCAGTAGCTACCCACTAGCTAGCTAGCTTTGTTGGTCCAAGTGGTGGGTTAGCTAGCACTCGTGCTTCGCCGGGGTCCACCGAATAGAATACTTACCTACAATAATTACCTACAATAACCTACAATAACTACCTAAGTAAACTACCTATAATACCTGACTACAATACCTACATACAATCTAAATACATGGTTTAAGCTTTACTCAACAACATATAAGAAGCCAGCTTATCTCCTGCTAGAGAAAACACAACCTCTCCCGACAACCTCGAGGCAAGAGACCTTTCTCTCTTTCTCGTCATCTTTCAACTTCTTATTCAGTTCCTTATTTTTCTCTTTTTCCTCCATCTTTAAAAATGTGACTTTCTGCTTGAGGTTCATGGCCAGAAAGCCCACTCTTCCCAGGATGGTCTCTGCTCTCTCTGATGAAACCGTCCCATTGGAGCTCTTGGAATGGGCACGGTCCACCTCACTCTTCAAACCCTCCCTCGGGCTCACCTCCTCCTTGACGCTCCTCTCTTCACTCTCAATGTCAATGCCTGTCCAATAATCCTAACAGGAAGACATTGACTCTAGATGTAATATTGTTCAAATGTGGCACATTCAATACACATTTGAGTGATCAACATACATTGATGGCCTCATGGGGCACACAATTTAGAGGACAGTAATTGAGGTAACTTGTTTATTTGTATCCCAAACTGATTTTGTAATAGCCATAGATGTTCTTCCTGGGTCCACACCAAACGTAATACAAATGTTAACCCTAGTAAGGGGTGATGTTTTATACTATGAGCATAGATTAGCAGGGTTGGGGTCAATTCAATTTCAATTCCAGTCAATTCAGGAAGTACTTAATTCAATGCTTTGAATTACTTAATTCAATGCTTTGAATTGAAATGGAACAGACCCCCAACCCTGTAGAGTAGAAGTGTAAAATAGGACACCTACCTTTGCCTTTTTCAGCATCCAGGGCCTGGGTTCCTCATCCTCTGACCTGCATATGGAGGCTCTCACTCTAACAGGCGTCTTAGTGGCCATGCAGAGCAGAGGGGTTGCCAGAGTTAAGTTAGCATCTGGGACCAGCTGGTGAGCATGAGGGCAGCGATCCACCTCTTCACTAGTGCCCTTCCCTTTCTGCTCTGGCTGCTTGTGGTCCTTGTCATGGATGCATGCCAGGCTTGGAGGAAGTGCTACGACAGGGCTTTTATCACTCATCAGTTCCTCTCTCTTGACAGTGGATGCAACTGCACTTGCCTCTGTGTTAACTGAGCACTATGTGGTGTCCTCAACTGTCTCCTCTGGCTGCTTGTGGTCATTGTTGTTGTGAATGCATTGCAGACCTGGAGGACTTTTATCATCCCAGGTGTAAATAGCAACAGTTGCCTCTGTGTCGACTGAGCACTTTGTAGTGCACTCAACTGTCTTCCATAGCGGTTTGTGGTCATTGTTGTGGGTGCAGGTCAGGATTAGAGGCAGTGTTGCAGGTGCAGGAGGACTTTTATCAGCCAAACACTCCTCCGTGTGGACAGTGGACACAGAAACGGCTGCTTCCCTGGCAACTGGACACTTGTTGGTGTCCTCTACTGCCTCCCCTGGCAGAGTGTGGACAGTGGAGACGGAAACGGCCGCTTCCCTGGACACTTGACTCTTGGTGGTGTCCTCTACTGCCTCCTCTGGCTGCTTGTGGCCATTGTCTAGAATGTGTGGCAACTTTGAAGGCAGCATTGGAGCCGGGCTTTTATCACCCAACAGGTTCTCTCCCTGGACAATGGATGTGCCTGCAGTGATCGCTGTGGTAACGGAGGACTCGGTGGCATCCTCTTTTGTCTCCTCTGTCAGTTTGTGGTCAGAGTCTCGGATACATGGCGAGCTTGGAGGCAGTGCTGCAGGGTCAGGAGGGCTTTGATCAGCTGCCATGTCCTCTTTGAGGTGAGTGGACACATCATTGTTTGTTTCACTGATAACTGGACACTTGGTGGTGTCCTCTACTGCCTACCCTGGCAGTTTGTAGTCAACTTCAAAGACAAGTGGCAGACTTGGAGGCAGCATTGGGACAGGGCATTTAGCTGCTGATCTGTACACTCCAAAATCAACAGTAGCTGTGCCTGCAGTGGTCTCTGTAGCAACTGAGACCTCATAGGAATCCTCTACTGTCTGCTCTGATGGCATGAAGTCATCGTCAAAGACTGTTGGCAGGCATGTAGGCAGCACTGAAGGAAGACTTCTAGCTGCCCATCGATTCTCTACCTTGACAGTGGCTGTGGTAGCAGTGGTCTCTGTGGCAACTGGGCACTCTGTGGCTGAAACAGCAGGCTTAGAGGTTTCGAGGAAATTGAATGAATTGCCAATGAACCGCTGAGCCAGGGGTGGGAGGGAGTAATGATAGAATCTGTCCTCTTCCTCAACATTAGATATTGCCACTGGAGCAACTGAGACCTCAGTGGTGCCCTCTACTGCCTGATGTGGCTGCATGGAGTCTTCGTCAAAGAAGTGTGGCAGGTATCGATGCAGCATTGAGGAAAGATGTATATCTGTCCATAGGTCCTCTCGTATACCTGTAGATACGTCTGCAGTGGCCTCTGTGGCAACTGGGCATTCAGCAGACTGGCAGGTTTCAGGGACAAAGTATGAAAATACAATGAACCGCTGTGCATCCTGAGCGCGTATGGCAAATGGAGAGGGGGGATGCAACATGGTAGGTATAGGCCTCTGATTGGTGAAAGCCAGTGGTGGGAGGGAGTCAATACAGGGAGCCATGAACTCAGTGAGAGGACAGTTGCTCACATCTCACACATTCTGCGTGAGAAAAGAAACAGACATGATGAAAGTGATCACATTCAGTACATACATATATACATACTGTATGAGTCAGCACTACTTACTTATACATCACATATATATATATATATATATATATATATATAGTGTCCTCTAAGATGCTCTGCACCAGTCTGTCCCAACCCTTGGTCCCCTAGCCAATGGGCCAGCTAAGTGTAAAAATACATGCCCCACCCTCATCATAACATTTGACATTTTAGCCATTTATCAGACGCTTTTATCCAGAACGACTTATAGTTAGTTAGTGCATTCAACTTAAGGTAGCTAGGTGAGACAACCACATAATCCTGATATGAGCGTCTATGATAGAAAGGTTGTTTATTTTTTATGACCAGACAACCATAAGAACTGAGGACATAAATTCACTGAAACAGACAGACACGATACAACACATTTAGACAAGAACAGTTATAAGCATTGCCATGGTGTAGCCTAATACAAAAAGAAATAAGGACAAAACATTGTTAGCTTACATTCCATGGCATATGGAACATTTTGCCCTTACAATAACTTATATTTGCTTTAATTAATATTGTTAAACAGAACTCTTGTCGACTTTGTCAAAGTTGGTCTTGTTACCTCCTCAATCAGTCTTGGCATTTTCCTCGTCTTGAACCAAATCCTCTTCATCTTCTTCTCCTGATCCTTCTGGATCTGCAAAACCAGAGCCAACCTGGCTCCCAGCTCCATCACGTAGTCTGTCTAGATCGCCCTTTCCTCCAACCGACACTCACCCCTCCTCTGTGTCAGCGTTGAACCCTCCATGTCTTCCTCTTAGCTAACAATAACTCTGGAAAATACACAACGTTGTAGTAAGTGGGTGTTGCTAACCATATAATAATGCATCTCTTTACAATGTGCACACGTTTTCTTCCCAGCTACTTATAATTAATCAAGTGAGAATCTTGATCCAGATATGTTTAGGCAATAGGCCTATCTGAATTACTAGTAAAAAGTTGGCTACTGGAAAAGCGACCAAGTTCAAATGAATCGATTTTGGCTGTTCTTATCATTTCGTGAACAATATCCTTCATGACATCATCATTTTGATGCAAGGCGTTGCCATGGCAGATGAAAAAGCACAACACAGACTTTAAAAAGCAAACTTCAGGGTCTTTCTGTACCTTACTATTGAGCCTTATTCAACCCCTCATGTAGCTCAACTCCATATTGGGCCTGGTTCTCACAAACCACACTAATCACTTCCATCATATCATTGAAAACACTGTGTTTTGGGTAGAAAATGACTCTATATCCATGCAGGACCTAACTTGTACAGTTTCATCTATTTTAAAAACCAAGGAGGTAAAAATGCCAGTCTTCTCTTTGAGTGCCCTTGAGTGCACCTCAATTTAAAGAGGTCTATCAATTCAACCATTTGAAATGGATGTCCATTCAATTAAGAACATATTATTCTTATTATAAATGAATCAGCTACAAATTAGGTAGGCGTACTTGTTTTTTTACACAACCTACTCTTTTGGTACATATTTATTGAGATAATTGATTACAACATATGTTGGTGATTAACACAGAGAGAGGTTTTTTTTCTGTCATCAATAGAATGCATTAGCCATTAGGCTGGCTCACTACAATTGTAACATTACATTTACATTTTACATTTTAGTCATTTAGCAGACGCTCTTATCCAGAGCGACTTACAGGAGCAATTAGGGTTAAGTGCCTTGCTCAAGGGCACATTTACCCCATTTAGCAGACGCTCTTATCCAGAGTGACTTACAAATTGGTGCATTCACCCTATAGCTAGTGGGATAACCACTTTACAATTTTATTTTTTATTTTCTCTTTTTATTTTTTATTTTTTTTGGGGGGGGGGGGGGGGGGGGGGGGGGGTGGGTTGGGGTACGGGGGTAGAAGGATTACATTATCCTATCCCAGGTATTCCTTAAAGAGGTGGGGTTTCAAATGTCTCCGGAAGGTGGTGAGTGACTCCGCTGTCCTGGCGTCGTGAGGGAGCTTGTTCCACCATTGGGGTGCCAGAGCAGCGAACAGTTTTGACTGGGCTGAGCGGGAGCTATGCTTCCGCAGAGGAAGGGGAGCCAGCAGGCCAGAGGTGGATGAACGCAATGCCCTCGTTTGGGTGTAGGGACTGATCAGAGCCTGAAGGTACGGCGGTGCCGTTCCCCTCACTGCTCCATAAGCAAGCACCATGGTCTTGTAACGGATGCGAGCTTCAACTGGAAGCCATTGGAGTGTGCGGAGGAGGGGGGTGACGTGAGAGAACTTGGGAAGGTTGAACACCAGACGGGCGGCGGCATTCTGGATGAGTTGTAGGGGTTTAATGGCACAGGCAGGGAGCCCAGCCAACAGCGAGTTGCAGTAATCCAGACGGGAGATGACAAGTGCCTGGATTAGGACCTGTGCCGCTTCCTGTGTAAGGCAGGGTCGTACTCTCCGAATGTTGTAGAGCGTGGATCTGCAGGATCGGGTCACCGCCTTGATGTTAGCGGAGAACGACAGGGTGTTGTCCAGGGTCACGCCAAAGCTCTTCGCACTCTGGGAGGAGGACACAACGGAGTTCTCAATCGTGATGGCGAGGTCATGGAACGGGCAGTCCTTCCCCGGGAGGAAGAGCAGCTCCGTCTTGCCAGGGTTCAGCTTGAGGTGGTGATCCGACATCCATACTGATATGTCTGCCAGACATGCAGAGATGCGATTCGCCACCTGGTTATCAGAAGGGGGAAAGGAGAAGATTAGTTGTGTATCGTCAGCGTAGCAATGATAGGAGAGGCCATGTGAGGATATGACAGAGCCAAGTGACTTGGTGTATAGGGAGAATAGGAGAGGGCCTAGAACTGAGCCCTGGGGGACACCAGTGGTGAGAGCACGTGGTGCGGAGACAGCTTCTCGCCACGCCACTTGGTAGGAGCGACCGGTCAGGTAGGACGCAATCCAGGAGTGAGCCGCGCCGGAGATGCCCAGCTCGGAGAGGGTGGAGAGGAGGATCTGATGGTTCACAGTATCAAAGGCAGCAGACAGGTCTAGAAGGACAAGAGCAGAGGAGAGAGAGTTAGCTTTAGCAGTGCGGAGAGCCTCCGTGACACAGAGAAGAGCAGTCTCAGTTGAATGACCAGTCCTGAAACCTGACTGGTTTGGATCAAGAAGGTCATTCTGAGAGAGATAGCAAGAGAGTTGGCTAAAGACGGCACGCTCAATAGTTTTGGAAAGAAAATAAAGAAGGGATACTGGTCTGTAGTTGTTGACGTCAGTGGGATCGAGTGTTGGTTTTTTGAGAAGGGGTGCAACTCTCGCTCTCTTGAAGACGGAAGGGACATAGCCAGCGGTCAAGGATGAGTTGATCAGCGAGGTGAGGTAGGGGAGAAGGTCACCGGAGATGGTCTGGAGAAGAGAGGAGGGGATGGGGTCAAGCGGGCAGGTTGTTGGGCGGCCTGCAGTCACAAGTCGCAGGATTTTATCTGGAGAGAGAGGGGAGAAAGAAGTCAAAGCATAGGGTAGGGCAGTGTGAGTAGGACCAGCAGTGTCATTAGACTTAACAAACGAGGATCGGATGTCGTCAACCTTCTTTTCAAAGTGGTTGACGAAGTCATCCACCGAGAGAGAGGAGGGGGGGAGGGGATTCAGCAGGGAGGAGAATGTGGCAAAGAGCTTCCTAGGGTTAGAGGCAGATGCTTGGAATTTAGAGTGGTAGAAAGTGCCTTAGCAGCAGAAACAGATGAAGAAAATGTAGAGAGGAGGGAGTGAAAAGATGCCAGGTCGGCAGGGAGTTTAGTTTTCTTCCATTTCCGCTCCGCTGCCCGGAGCTCTGTTCTGTGAGCTCGCAATGAGTCATCAAGCCACGAAGCTGGAGGGGAGGACCGAGCCGGCCGGGAGGATAGGGGACACAGAGAGTCAAAGGATGCAGAAAGGGAGGAGAGGAGGGTTGAGGAGGCAGAATCAGGAGATTGGAGGGAGAAGGATTGAGCAGAGGGAAGTGATGATAGGATGGAAGAGGAGAGAGTAGTGGGAGAGAGAGAGCGAAGGTTGCGGCGGCGCATTACCATCTGTGTAGGGGCAGAGTGAGTAGTGTTGGAGGAGAGCGAGAGAGAAAAGGACACAAAGTAGTGGTCGGAGACATGGAGGGGAGTTGCAGTGAGATTAGTAGAAGAGCAGCATCTAGTAAAGATGAGGTCAAGCGTATTGCCTGCCTTGTGAGTAGGGAGGGACGGTGAGAGGGTGAGGTCAAAAGAGGAGAGGAGTGGAAAGAAGGAGGCAGAGAGAAATGAGTCAAATGTAGACGTAGGGAGGTTGAAATCCCCCAAAACTGTGAGGGGTGAGCCATCCTCAGGAAAGGAGCTTATCAAGGTGTCAAGCTCATTGATGAACTCTCCAAGGGAACCTGGAGGGCGATAGATGACAAGGATATTAAGCTTAGATGGGCTAGTGACTGTGACAGCATGGAATTCAAATGAGGAGATAGACAGATGGGTTAGGGGAAAAATTGAGAATGTCCACTTGGGAGAGATGAGGATTCCTGTGCCACCACCCCTCTGACCAGATGCTCTCGGGGTATGCGAGAACACATGGTCAGACGAGGAGAGAGCAGTAGGAGTAGCAGTGTTTTCAGTGGTAATCCATGTTTCCGTCAGCGCCAGGAAGTCGAGGGAATGGAGGTTAGCATAGGCTGGGATGAAGTCAGCTTTGTTGGCAGCAGAACGGCAGTTCCAGAGGCTGCCTGAGACCTGGAACTCCAGGTGTGGGGTGCGTGCAGGGACCACCAGGTTAGAGAGGCAGCAGCCACGCGTTGTGAGGCGTTTGTGTGGCCTGTGCGGAGAGGAGAGAACAGGGATAGGCAGAGGCATAGTTGACAGGCTGTAGCAAATGGCTACAATAATGCAGAGGAGATCGGAATGAAATGAATTAAACATCAGGAAAAGGAGTGAGTAGGGCCTCCCTCGCCAAAACTTACACCTCAGAAACTATAATTGTTTCACTGAACCATCCAGATAAAAACTCTCCCAACTTCCACTTTTAGAAATTAGAATTGTTGTGAACTACAGCAGTTCAATGTTTCAAGGAATAGACTCAACTTGCTTTGTTCAGCTAGCTAAATATGACACCATGGCTGACTAGCATGCTAGCATCCAATAACACACAGTTTAGCACCAATGGCACCATTGCTGACTAGCATGCTAGCATCCAATAACACACAGTTTAGCACAAATGGCACCATGGCTGACCAGCATGCTAGCATCCAATAACACACAGTTTAGCACCAATACTTGGTTACAACAAACTAACAGTAGTGAGCTAACACACTAAACAGATAATTTGTGTGTTAACGAATTACGTTGGCTAGCTAGCACAAATATATTGTATTTAGCAGCTACAGTACAGTTGGCTGGTCATGTTGGCTAACTAGCAATGGCTACTGTGTTGACTTTGTTTGGAAAACGGCTAGCTAGCTACGTGCTACCTACAATAGCCACCCACAACAGCCCACGGTGCCTAGCTATGACGCTTTAGCCAACAAGCATGCTAGCATCCAATAACACACAGTTTAGCACCAATACTTGGTAACAACAAACGACCGATAGTGTTTTAACACGCTAAACAGATAATTCGTGTCTGTGTCTAGTTCCTATCATAACGCAGCAATAATTAAACGTTGGCTAGCTAGTACAAATATATTGTATTTAGCTGCTGCGGTACAGTTAGCTAGTCGTGATTGGCTACTGTGTTGACTTTGTATGAGACACGGCTAGCTAGCTGGCTAGCTTCGTGCTAATCCCCGGCATAGCCGAATATAATGCTAACCTACAATAACTATCCACAACAGCCCGCGATGCCTACTTACAATAACCAACTACGTTCTAAATACATAATTAAGCCTTACTCGACAAAGCCCAAGCTATGTACAAAGCCAAACTTACCCGACGCCAGCTGATATTTGTCTTCTGCAATCAGTAGGTGTAATTAAGTACAGTAGGTACTAACTACCTAACGCTGATGCCTCAGATAATGAAGTTAGAAAAACGGCTGAAATGGTAGAAAGCTAGCTGGCTTAATTACAGGTACTCTTAAGCGTGAATAACATTGGAAACAGCTATCCACCGTGGCATGACATCTCAGGTGTCAGGATGAAGCATTTTCTCACAAAAAGAGGACTCAAGCAAACTATCTCTCTTCAACAGTTTCACTAGTCATGTTAGGTCTACTTAAAATGTCACATTCATACACAAGTAATTTGAAAATAAGTTATACTACTGAAACACATTCACAATAAGTTATATTACAACCTACCTCTGAAGTAAGCAGTGTGTTCTCTCACTAATGAAATAGGACATTAATAATTTGTCAGTGGTTAGTTGAATCAGTCTCTTTGCACTGTTCAGTTTGTCTGTGCAACAGGTAACCTTCCAGAATCGGAATCTTGTGATGTCACAATGGAGTCCCCATTGCCATGGTTACCCACAGCAGCTTTCATGTGTTATCAAATGCTGGCACAATTTAGTTTATTTATTTTAGATTTTTTGTACCTATGCAGCACAGTCATACCTAATATATACAATGAATCCATATAACCTAATTTTTTATTAAAATAAAATGCTGTAACTCATGTAAAATGGTTGACCATTCAAACGACATGTGTTTTGCCTAATTAAAGGTCTATATGTTTTAGATATCATAAATAGCAGCCAGGCTTACTTAGGTTGTTTGTTCGATCTCAGCCTACCACTAATGCCAATATTTTTCATCATCATCAATGAAATACATAGGCTACCTTACTACAGTAAAACAAGTCTTCCATAGTCTATGTCACCTCAGTAACAAAGTTCCAAAAAAGAAATGAGGGTTCAAGAAAACATCTCTCTTCAATGGCCTCAGCTATTAGCCATATGATCAACAAGGTCAACTGCAGCACTAAAATCAAGAAGCAGCTCATCCACAAGTTTATCTTGGTCAAGTGATCTGAGCCATTGATCGATTAAATCAACGAGAGCTGTTGCAGTCGAGTGATCCTTACGGTATCTTTACGGTACGCATGCTCATAGAGGGATAAAATTAGCTGGATGTGTAATTATATAGGCCCAAAAAATGTAATTGAAGAGTAGGTGTCATTGATGTTTAGCATTTAAGTTTAATAAATAATTAAATAAAGAAATCAATATCAGCTGACTATAGAAAAGTATTGTTTAAAATTATGTTTGAACATTTTCTTATCCGTGTCTTTCCAGTTGATATAACCAAACAGACAACCTTTGTTGCTCAAGAGCGTCACACATTCCTCCATTCATTCTCTATCATATTCCCCTCCATCAAATTCCTCTATCATATTCCCTCCATCATATTCTCTCTATTATATTTCTCTCCATCATATTCCACTCCATCATAATACTCGCTATCATATTCCCTCTATCATATTCCTCTTTATTTTTACAGGGAATCCCAATTGAGACCAGTGTCTCTTTTTCAATGGTGCCCTGTGTTATATCAATTAACAATCCAAACAGCTTAAACAGATAAAATTACATACAGAGTAGAAAATATATAGAGCAAAATTATTAGACTTGAACACATACATTTCACAATGAACAGGTCTTGTATTTAACCAGTTGAGCTGACAACCATTTTGCACTGTTTCACTAGGGCTTTAGTCATCAATCTAGCAAGAGGGAAATATTTTATTAATGTAGTGGTGTCCCTCCCCCCAGGAAGCTACGACCTTTAGCTTTCACCTGGAATTGTTCATTTATGTCTGAGAAAAAAAACACTTTCCAAACCATATGATCTAGTACACAAGAAAAGTATAATACAACCTTCTTTACTACTTTGCCAAACATTTCATGACATTAGTGAGAGTCAAAATCTGTAAAATTTGTGAATGTCTAAATTAACATTTGGGCAATTTGACCAGTGTACATCACTCCTATAGACAATGAGAGATGGGCTATGTAAAGGTCTCGATTTTGTCGTTCTGAACAAATGTTTGACTTCCACACAAAATTACTTCTTGACTTATTTTAGGTTTAAGGAAGTGTGTAGGTTTAAACTATTGCTTTAAAGGGAAGAGAGGGGGAGGAGGAGAGAGCGCGAGAGATGGGGGGAGTGGGAGAAAGAGGGAAGGAGGGGGAGGACAGCTGTGTCCGACACACCATACTTACACCTGCAACAGGTAGGCCAGGGGGCGGGACCTGTAGGTGAGACTCATAACATGATAAGGGGGGCAGGTGAAGAAGGGGTGTTGCTGGAGTCAAGGAAGGGAGGGTGTTCCTACGAGCCCCCTGCCAGTGAGACGGGGAGCAGGGAGGAAGTCTGTCCATGGAGCATTTCTGGGTCATTGGGTCGCCTCCAATGAGATTAGATCACCCTCTACAATGTAAAGCAGTTTGAGTACTGGGGGGTTCTCTGTATAAATCCAAGGTGAAACCTCCAGGGGCTAGCCTTCTCTCAGCGGAGAGTCTGCTCTGGGCTGCCTGCGAAAGGTGCTCCTCTGTGGGAAAGAGGAGAGAACAAGAGGCCCCAGAAGAGATCTCCTTATGGTAGTGATGGACAGATCAACTCTCCTTGTTATCTTCCACCTCTTCCTCTTGCTCGGCCTTCTCCCTCCTTTCCTTCTTACAGTCTTACAGTCCTTCTTACAGTCATTTTCTCCCTTTCCTCCTTCCTCTCCTCCCTCTTTCTCTTCCTCTACCTTCCTCTCCCTCCTTCCCTCTTGGTAAACCTTGTTTAGTCGAGCCAGATTGTGGATAGCTAGCCATGGTTTAGACCACTGTCGCTGTCTGGGTGGGGGGATACAGGACTGGTCCACTGGACTCAGCTCACATGGGGAGAACATTTTTACATTTACATTTACATTTTTACATTTTAGTCATTTAGCAGACGCTCTTAACCAGAGCGACTTACAGGAGCAATTAGGGTTAAGTGCCTTGCTCAAGGGCACATTAACGTCATT
Source organism: Coregonus lavaretus (assembly GCF_964263955.1). Taxonomy (NCBI): domain Eukaryota; kingdom Metazoa; phylum Chordata; class Actinopteri; order Salmoniformes; family Salmonidae; genus Coregonus; species Coregonus lavaretus. The sequence goes on from NC_140022.1 coordinate 15,145,027, forward strand.
TAGCAGACGCTCTTAGCCAGAGCGACTCACAAATTGGTGCGTTCACCCTATAGCCAGTGGGATAACCACTTTACAATTTGGGGGGGGGGGGGGGGGGGGTTAGAAGGAATACTTTAGCCTATCCCAGGTATTCCTTAAAGAGGTGGGGTTTCAAATGTCTCCGGAAGGTGGTGAGTGACTCCGCTGTCCTGGCGTCGTGAGGGAGCTTGTTCCACCATTGGGGTGCCAGAGCAGCGAACAGTTTTGACTGGGCTGAGGGGGAGCTGTGCTTCCGCAGAGGAAGGGGAGCCAGCAGGCCAGAGGTGGATGAACGCAATGTCCTCGTTTGGGTGTAGGGACTGATCAGAGCCTGAAGGTACAGGGGTGCCGTTCCCCTCACTGCTCCAAAGGCAAGCACCATGGTCTTGTAGCGGATGCGAGCTTCAATTGGAAGCCAGTGGAGTGTGCGGAGGAGGGGGGTGACGTGAGAGAACTTGGGAAGGTTGAACACCAGACGGGCTGCGGCATTCTGGATGAGTTGTAGGGGTTTAATGGCACAGGCAGGGAGCCCAGCCAACAGCGAGTTGCAGTAGTCCAGACGGGAGATGACAAGTGCCTGGACCAGGACCTGCGCCGCTTCCTGTGTAAGGCAGGGTCGCACTCTCCGAATGTTGTAGAGCATGAACCTGCAGGAGCGGGTCACCGCCTTGATGTTGGCGGAGAACGACAGGGTGTTGTCCAGGGTCACGCCTAGGCTCTTCGCACTCTGGGAGGAGGACACAGCGGAGTTGTCTACCGTGATGGCGAGATCATGGAACGGGCAGTCCTTCCCGGGGAGGAAGAGCAGCTCCGTCTTGCCAGGGTTCAGCTTGAACCTGCTGCTGCTGCCACTCCCCCTCTTACCTGGGATGAGATCACGTTTGGAGGAAACCTGGCACCATCCCTACGGTGAAGCATGGTGGTGGCAGCATCATGCTCCGGGGAGGATTTTCAGGGACAGGGACTGGGAACACGCCCCATTCACATCGACGGGGCTGTAGTGGAGCAGGTCGAGAGTTTCAAGTTCCTTGGTGTCCATATAACCAACAAACTGTCATGGTTCAAACACACCAAGACAGTCGTGAAGAGGGCACAACAACGCCTTTTCCACCTCAGGAGACTGAAAAGATTTGGCATTGGTCCCAAGATCCTCAAAAAGTTCTACAGCTGCACCATCAAGAGCTTCCTGACCAGTTGCATCACCGCCTGGCATGGCAACTGCTCGGCATCCGACCGTAAGGCGCTACAGAGGGTAGTGCGTACGGCCCAGTACATCACTGGAGCCAAGCTTCCTGCCATCCAGGACCTATATACTTGGAGTTGTAAGAGGGAGGCCCAAAAAATTGACAAAGACTCCAGTCACCCAAGTCATAGACTGTTCTCTCTGCTACCGCACAGCAAGCGGTACCAGAGTGCCAAGTCTAGGTCCAAAAGGCTCCTTAACAGCTTCTATCCCCAATTCATAAGACTGCTGAACAATTAATCAAATGGCCACCCGGACTATTTACATTGACACCTCCCCCCTTTGTTTTTACACTGGTAATAGGAATCTGGATCGGTTTCCTTTTCTTTTTACCTTGCTTTTGTTATTATTATTATTTTTTTAAGTTTTCTTTTTACATTTCGTAAAATGTTAGAATTACAAAAACATTTCATTTTAATTTCAATTTAGTAACATACTGTATCATTCAAATAAATATTATTATTTGTCTAATCATATTTTGCCAGCTAACTGGGTGGCAGGCTGCAATCAGTAGCTGTAATTAAGTACAGCAGCCACCAACCATCTAACGTTAATGCCTCGGATAATGAGGTTAGAAGAACAGCTGAATTGTCGGTAGCTAGCTGGCTCAATTACAGGTTCTCTTAAGCGTGAAATAACATTGGAAACAACTAACCACAGTTGCTAAAAGTTACCAGTAGCTACCCACTAGCTAGCTAGCTTTGTTGGTCCAAGTGGTGGGTTAGCTAGCACTCGTGCTTCGCCGGGGTCCACCGAATAGAATACTTACCTACAATAACTACCTACAATAACCTACAATAACTACCTAAGTAAACTACCTATAATACCTGACTACAATACCTACATACAATCTAAATACATGGTTTAAGCTTTACTCAACAACATATAAGAAGCCAGCTTATCTCCTGCTAGAGAAAACACAACCTCTCCCGACAACCTCGAGGCAAGAGACCTTTCTCTCTTTCTCGTCATCTTTCAACTTCTTATTCAGTTCCTTATTTTTCTATTTTTCCTCCATCTTTAAAAATGTGACTTTCTGCTTGAGGTTCATGGCCAGAAAGCCCACTCTTCCCAGGATGGTCTCTGCTCTCTCTGATGAAACCGTCCCATTGGAGCTCTTGGAATGGGCACGGTCCGCCTCACTCTTCAAACCCTCCCTTGGGCTCACCTCCTCCTTGACGCTCCTCTCTTCACTCTCAATGTCAATGCCTGTCCAATAATCCTAACAGGAAGACATTGACTCTAGATGTAATATTGTTCCAATGTGGCACATTCAATACACATTTGAGTGATCAACATACATTGATGGCCTCATGGGGCACACAATTTAGAGGACAGTAATTGAGGTAACTTGTTTATTTGTATCCCAAACCGATTTTGTAATAGCCATAGATGTTCTTCCTGGGTCCACACCAAACGTAATACATATGTTAACCCTAGTAAGGGGTGATGTTTTATACTATGAGCATAGATTAGCAGGGTTGGGGTCAATTCAATTTCAATTCCAGTCAATTCAGGAAGTACTTAATTCAATGCTTTGAATTGAAATGGAACAGACCACCAACCCTGTAGAGTAGAAGTGTAAAATAGAACACCTACCTTTGCCTTTTTCAGCGTCCAGGGCCTGGGTTCCTCATCCTCTGACCTGCATATGGAGGCTCTCACTCTAACAGGCGTCTTAGTGGCCATGCAGAGAAGAGGGGTTGCCAGAGTTAAGTTAGCATCTGGGACCAGCTGGTGAGCATGAGGGCAGCGATCCACCTCTTCACTAGTGCCCTTCCCTTTCTGCTCTGGCTGCTTGTGGTCCTTGTCATGGATGCATGCCAGACTTGGAGGAAGTGCTAGGACAGGGCTTTTATCACTCATCAGTTCCTCTCTCTTGACAGTGGATGCAACTGCACTTGCCTCTGTGTTAACTGAGCACTATGTGGTGTCCTCAACTGTCTCCTCTGGCTGCTTGTGGTCATTGTTGTTGTGAATGCATTGCAGACCTGGAGGACTTTTATCATCCCAGGTGTAAATAGCAACAGTTGCCTCTGTGTCGACTGAGCACTTTGTAGTGCACACAACTGTCTTCCATAGCGGTTTGTGGTCATTGTTGTGGGTGCAGGTCAGGATTAGAGGCAGTGTTGCAGGTGCAGGAGGACTTTTATCAGCCAAACACTCCTCCGTGTGGACAGTGGACACAGAAACGGCTGCTTCCCTGGCAACTGGACACTTGTTGGTGTCCTCTACTGCCTCCCCTGGCAGAGTGTGGACAGTGGAGACGGAAACGGCCGCTTCCCTGGACACTTGACTCTTGGTGGTGTCCTCTACTGCCTCTTCTGGCTGCTTGTGGCCATTGTCTAGAATGTGTGGCAACTTTGAAGGCAGCATTGGAGCCGGGCTTTTATCACCCAACAGGTTCTCTCCCTGGACAATGGATGTGCCTGCAGTGATCGCTGTGGTAACGGAGGACTCGGTGGCATCCTCTTTTGTCTCCTCTGTCAGTTTGTGGTCAGAGTCTCGGATACATGGCGAGCTTGGAGGCAGTGCTGCAGGGTCAGGAGGGCTTTGATCAGCTGCCATGTCCTCTTTGAGGTGAGTGGACACATCATTGTTTGTTTCACTGATAACTATACACTTGGTGGTGTCCTCTACTGCCTCCCCTGGCAGTTTGTAGTCAACTTCAAAGACAAGTGGCAGACTTGGAGGCAGCATTGGGACAGGGCATTTAGCTGCTGATCTGTACACTCCAAAATCAACAGTAGCTGTGCCTGCAGTGGTCTCTGTAGCAACTGAGACCTCATAGGTATCCTCTACTGTCTGCTCTGATGGCATGAAGTCATCGTCAAAGACTGTTGGCAGGCATATAGGCAGCACTGAAGGAAGACTTCTAGCTGCCCATCGATTCTCTCCCTTGACAGTGGCTGTGGTAGCAGTGGTCTCTGTGGCAACTGGGCACTCTGTGGCTGAAACAGCAGGCTTAGAGGTTTCGAGGAAATTGAATGAATTGCCAATGAACCGCTGAGCCAGGGGTGGGAGGGAGTAATGATAGAATCTGTCCTCTTCCTCAACATTAGATATTGCCACTGGAGCAACTGAGACCTCAGTGGTGCCCTCTACTGCCTGATGTGGCTGCATGGAGTCTTCGTCAAAGAAGTGTGGCAGGTATCGATGCAGCATTGAGGAAAGATGTATATCTGTCCATAGGTCCTCTCGTATACCTGTAGATACATCTGCAGTGGCCTCTGTGGCAACTGGGCATTCAGCAGACTGGCAGGTTTCAGGGACAAAGTATGAAAATACAATGAACCGCTGTGCATCCTGAGCGCGTATGGCAAATGGAGAGGGGGGATGCAACATGGTAGGTATAGGCCTCTGATTGGTGAAAGCCAGTGGTGGGAGGGAGTCAATACTGGGAGCCATGAACTCAGTGAGAGGACAGTTGCTCACATCTCACACATTCTGCGTGAGAAAAGAAACAGACATGATGAAAGTGATCACATTCAGTACATACATACATACTGTATGAGTCAGCACTACTTACTTATACATCACATATACATATATATATATAGTGTCCTCTAAGATGCTCTGCACCAGTCTGTCCCAACCCTTGGTCCCCTAGCCAATGGGCCAGCTAAGTGTAAAAATACATGCCCCACACCCAGCATAACATTTGACATTTTAGCCATTTATCAGACGCTTTTATCCAGAACGACTTATAGTTAGTTAGTGCATTCAACTTAAGGTAGCTAGGTGAGACAACCACGTAATCCTGATATGAGCGTCTATGATAGAACGGTTGTTTATTTTTTATGACCAGACAACCATAAGAACTGAGGACATAAATTCACTGAAACAGACTGACACGATACAACACATTTAGACAAGAACAGTTATAAGCATTGCCATGGTGTAGCCTAATACAAAAAGAAATAAGGACAAAACATTGTTAGCTTACATTCCATGGCATATGGAACATTTTGCCCTTACAATAACTTATATTTGCTTTAATTAATATTGTTAAACAGAACTCTTGTCGACTTTGTCAAAGTTGGTCTTGTTACCTCCTCAATCAGTCTTGGCATTTTCCTCGTCTTGAACCAAATCCTCTTCATCTTCTTCTCCTGATCCTTCTGGATCTGCAAAACCAGAGCCAACCTGGCTCCCAGCTCCATCACGTAGTCTGTCTAGATCGCCCTTTCCTCCAACCGACACTCACCCCTCCTCTGTGTCAGCGTTGAACCCTCCATGTCTTCCTCTTAGCTAACAATAACTCTGGAAAATACACAACGTTGTAGTAAGTGGGTGTTGCTAACCAAATAATAATGCATCTCTTTACAATGTGCACACGTTTTCTTCCCAGCTACTTACAATTAATCAAGTGAGAATCCTGATCCAGATATGTTTAGGCAATAGGCCTATCTGAATTACTAGTAAAAAGTTGGCTACTGGAAAAGCGACCAAGTTCAAATGAATCGATTTTGGCTGTTCTTATCATTTCGTGAACAATATCCTTCATGACATCATCATTGTGATGCAAGGCGTTGCCATGGCAGATGAAAAAGCACAACACAGACTTTAAAAAGCAAACTTCAGGCTCTTTCTGTACCTTACTATTGAGCCTTATTCAACCCCTCATGTAGCTCAACTAAATATTGGGCCTGGTTTTCACAAACCACACTAATCACTTCCATCATATCATTGAAAACACTGTGTTTTGGGTAGAAAATGACTCTATATCCATGCAGGACCTAACTTGTACAGTTTCATCTATTTTAAAAACCAAGGAGGTAAAAATGCCAGTCTTCTCTTTGAGTGCCCTTGAGTGCACCTCAATTTAAAGAGGTCTATCAATTCAACCATTTGAAATGGATGTCCATTCAATTAAGAACATATTATTCTTATTAGAAATGAATCAGCTACAAATTAGGTAGGCGTACTTGTTTTTTTACACAACCTACTCTTTTGGTACATATTTATTGAGATAATTGATTACAACATATGTTGGTGATTAACACAGAGAGAGGTTTTTTTTTCTGTCATCAATAGAATGCATTAGCCATTAGGCTGGCTCACTACAATTGTAACATGACATCTCAGGTGTCAGGATGAAGCATTTTCTCACAAAAAGAGGACTCAAGCAAACTATCTCTCTTCAACAGTTTCACTAGTCATGTTAGGTCTACTTAAAATGTCACATTCATACACAAGTAATTTGAAAATAAGTTATACTACTGAAACACATTCACAATAAGTTATATTACAACCTACCTCTGAAGTAAGCAGTGTGTTCTCTCACTAATGAAATAGGACATTAATAATTTGTCAGTGGTTAGTTGAATCAGTCTCTTTGCACTGTTCAGTTTGTCTGTGCAACAGGTAACCTTCCAGAATCGGAATCTTGTGATGTCACAATGGAGTCCCCATTGCCATGGTTACCCACAGCAGCTTTCATGTGTTATCAAATGCTGGCACAATTTAGTTTATTTATTTGAGATTTTTTGTACCTATGCAGCACAGTCATACCTAATATATACAATGAATCCATATAACCTAATTTTTTATTAAAATAAAATGCTGTAACTCATGTAAAATGGTTGACCATTCAAACGACATGTGTTTTGCCTAATTAAAAGTCTATATGTTTTAGATATCATAAAAAGCAGCCAGGCTTACTTAGGTTGTTTGTTCGATCTCAGCCTACCACTAATGCCAATATTTTTCATCATCATCATCATCATCAATGAAATACATAGGCTACCTTACTACAGTAAAACAAGTCTTCCATAGTCTATGTCACCTCAGTAACAAAGTTCCAAAAAAGAAATGAGGGTTCAAGAAAACATCTCTCTTCAATGGCCTCAGCTATTAGCCATATGATCAACAAGGTCAACTGCAGCACTAAAATCAAGAAGCAGCTCATCCACAAGTTTATCTTGGTCAAGTGATCTGAGCCATTGATCGATTAAATCAACGAGAGCTGTTGCAGTCGAGTGATCCTTACGGTATCTTTACGGTACGCATGCTCATAGAGGGATACAATTAGCTGGATGTGTAATTATATAGGCCCCAAAAATGTAATTGAAGAGTAGGTGTCATTGATGTTTAGCATTTAAGTTTAATAAATAATTAAATAAAGAAATCAATATCAGCTGACTATAGAAAAGTATTGTTTAAAATTATGTTTGAACATTTTCTTATCCGTGTCTTTCCAGTTGATATAACCAAACAGACAACCTTTGTTGCTCAAGAGCGTCACACATTCCTCCATTCATTCTCTATCATATTCCCCTCCATCAAATTCCTCTATCATATTCCCTCCATCATATTCTCTCTATTATATTTCTCTCCATCATATTCCACTCCATCATAATACTCGCTATCATATTCCCTCTATCATATTCCTCTTTATTTATACAGGGAATCCCAATTGATACCAGTGTCTCTTTTTCAATGGTGCCCTGTGTTATATCAATTAACAATCCAAACAGCTTAAACAGATAAAATTACATACAGAGTAGAAAATATATAGAGCAAAATTATTAGACTTGAACACATACATTTCACAATGAACAGGTCTTGTATTTAACCAGTTGAGCTGACAACCATTTTGCACTGTTTCACTAGGGCTTTAGTCATCAATCTAGCAAGAGGGAAATATTTTATTAATGTAGTGGTGTCCCTCCCCCCAGGAAGCTACGACCTTTAGCTTTCACCTGGAATTGTTCATTTATGTCTGAGAAAAAAAAAAATTTCCAAACCATATGATCTAGTACACAAGAAAAGTATAATACAACCTTCTTTACTACTTTGCCAAACATTTCATGACATTAGTGAGAGTCAAAATCTGTAAAATTTGTGAATGTCTAAATTAACATTTGGGCAATTTGACCAGTGTACATCACTCCTATAGACAATGAGAGATGGGCTATGTAAAGGTCTCGATTTTGTCGTTCTGAACAAATGTTTGACTTCCACACAAAATTACTTCTTGACTTATTTTAGGTTTAAGGAAGTGTGTAGGTTTAAACTATTGCTTTAAAGGGAAGAGAGGGGGAGGAGGAGAGAGCGCGAGAGATGGGGGGAGTGGGAGAAAGAGGGAAGGAGGGGGAGGAGGGGGAGGAGGTGGAGGGCAGCTGTGTCCGACACACCATAATTACACCTGCAACAGGTAGGCCAGGGGGCGGGACCTGTAGGTGAGACTCATAACATGATAAGGGGGGCAGGTGAAGAAGGGGTGTTGCTGGAGTCAAGGAAGGGAGGGTGTTCCTACGAGCCCCCTGCCAGCGAGACGGGGAGCAGGGAGGAAGTCTGTCCATGGAGCATTTCTGGGTCATTGGGTCGCCTCCAATGAGATTAGATCACCCTCTACAATGTAAAGCAGTTTGAGTACTGGGGGGTTCTCTGTATAAATCCAAGGTGAAACCTCCAGGGGCTAGCCTTCTCTCAGTGGAGAGTCTGCTCTGGGCTGCCTGCGAAAGGTGCTCCTCTGTGGGAAAGAGGAGAGAACAAGAGGCCCCAGAAGAGATCTCCTTATGGTAGTGATGGACAGATCAACTCTCCTTGTTATCTTCCACCTCTTCCTCTTCCTCTTGCTTGGCCTTCTCCCTCCTTTCCTTCTTACAGTCTTACAGTCCTTCTTACAGTCATTTTCTCCCTTTCCTCCTTCCTCTCCTCCCTCTTTCTCTTCCTCTACCTTCCTCTCCCTCCTTCCCTCTTGGTAAACCTTGTTTAGTCGAGCCAGATTGTGGATAGCTAGCCATGGTTTAGACCACTGTCGCTGTCTGGGTGGGGGGATACAGGACTGGTCCACTGGACTCAGCTCACATGGGGATAACCTGCTGCTGCTGCCACTCCCCCTCTTACCTGGGATGAGATCACGTTTGGAGGAAACCTGGCACCATCCCTACGGTGAAGCATGGTGGTGGCAGCATCATGCTCCGGGGAGGATTTTCAGGGACAGGGACTGGGAACACGCCCCATTCACATCGACGGGGCTGTAGTGGAGCAGGTCGAGAGTTTCAAGTTCCTTGGTGTCCACATCACCAACAAACTATCATGGTTCAAACACACCAAGACAGTCGTGAAGAGGGCACGACAACGCCTTTTCCACCTCAGGAGACTGAAAAGATTTGGCATTTGTCCCAAGATCCTCAAAAAGTTCTACAGCTGCACCATCGAGAGCTTCCTGACCAGTTGCATCACCGCCTGGTATGGCAACTGCTCGGCATCCGACCGTAAGGCGCTACAGAGGGTAGTGCGTACGGCCCAGTACATCACTGGAGCCAAGCTTCCTGCCATCCAGGACCTATATACTTGGAGGTGTAAGAGGGAGGCCCAAAAAATTGACAAAGACTCCAGTCACCCAAGTCATAGACTGTTCTCTCTGCTACCGCACAGCAAGCGGTACCAGAGTGCCAAGTCTAGGTCCAAAAGGCTCCTTAACAGCTTCTATCCCCAATTCATAAGACTGCTGAACAATTAATCAAATGGCCACCCGGACTATTTACATTGACACCTCCCCCCTTTGTTTTTACACTGGTAATAGGAATCTGGATCGGTTTCCTTTTCTTTTTACCTTGCTTTTGTTATTATTATTTTTTTTTTAAGTTTTCTTTTTACATTTCGTAAAATGTTATAATTAGAAAAACATTCCATTTTAATTTCAATTTAGTAACATACTGTATCATTCAAATAAATATTATTATTTGTCTAATCATATTTTGCCAGCTAACTGGGTGGCAGGCTGCAATCAGTAGCTGTAATTAAGTACAGCAGCCACCAACCATCTAACGTTAATGCCTCGGATAATGAGGTTAGAAGAACAGCTGAATGGTCGGTAGCTAGCTGGCTCAATTACAGGTACTCTTAAGTGTGAAATAACATTGGAAACAACTAACCACAGTTGCTAAAAGTTACCAGTAGCTACCCACTAGCTAGCTAGCTTTGTTGGTCCAAGTGGTGGGTTAGCTAGCACTCGTGCTTCGCCGGGGTCCACCGAATAGAATACTTACCTACAATAATTACCTACAATAACCTACAATAACTACCTAAGTAAACTACCTATAATACCTGACTACAATACCTACATACAATCTAAATACATGGTTTAAGCTTTACTCACTGGCTTGCTGGTGCTCTTTCATGCCGTCCCTAGGAGGGGTGCGTCACTTGAGTGGGTTGAGTTACTGACGTGATCTTCCTGTCTGGGTTGGCGCCCCCCCTTGGATGTGCTGTGGTGGAGACCTCTGTGGGCTATACTCGGCCTTGTCTCAGGATTGTAAGTTGGTGGTTGAGGATATCCCTCTAGTGGTGCGGGGGCTGTGCTTTGGCAGAGTGGGTGGGGTTATATCCTTCCTGTTTGGCCCTGTCCGGGGGTTTCTTCGGATGGGGCCACAGTGTCTCCGGACCGCTCCTGTCTCAGCCTCCAGTATTTATGCTGCAGTAGTTTATGTGTCGGGGGGCTGGGGTCAGTTGGTTATACCTGGAGTACTTCTCCTGTCTTATCCAGTGTCCTGTGTGAATTTAAGTATGCTCTCTCTAATTCTCTCGTTCTCTCTTTCTCTCTGAGAACCTGAGCCCTAGGACCATACGTCAGGACTACCGGGCATGCCGACACCTTGCTGTCCCCAGTCCGCCTGGCCTTGCTGCTATTCCAGTTTCAACTGTTCTGCCTGCGGTTACGAAACCCCTACCTGTCCCAGACCTGCTGTTTTCAACTCTTAATGATCGGCTATGAAAAGCCAACTGAGAGACCTGAGCCCTAGGACCATACGTCGGGACTACCGGCCGTGGTGACTCCTTGCTGTCCCCAGTCCGCCTGGCCTTGCTGCTATTCCAGTTTCAACTGTTCTGCCTGCGGTTATGGAACCCCTACCTGTCCCAGACCTGCTGTTTTCAACTCTTAATGATCGGCTATGAAAAGCCAACTGAGATTTATTCCTGATTATTATTTGACCATGCTTGTCACTTATGAACATTTTTGAACATCTTGGCATGGTTCTGTTATAATCTCCACCCGGCACAGCCAGAAGAGGACTGGCCACCCCTCATAGCCTGGTTCCTCTCTAGGTTTCTTCCTAGGTTTTGGCCTTTCTAGGGAGTTTTTCCTAGCCACCGTGCTTCTACACCTGCATTACTAGCTGTTTGGGGTTTTAGGCTGGGTTTCTGTACAGCACTTCGAGATATTAGCTGATGTACGATGGGCTATATAAAATAAAATTGATTGAAATTGATTGATATAAGAAGCCAGCTTATCTCCTGCTAGAGAAAACACAACCTCTCCCGACAACCTCGAGGCAAGAGACCTTTCTCTCTTTCTCGTCATCTTTCAACTTCTTATTCAGTTCCTTATTTTTCTCTTTTTCCTCCATCTTTAAAAATGTGACTTTCTGCTTGAGGTTCATGGCCAGAAAGCCCACTCTTCCCAGGATGGTCTCTGCTCTCTCTGATGAAACCGTCCCATTGGAGCTCTTGGAATGGGCACGGTCCGCCTCACTCTTCAAACCCTCCCTCGGGCTCACCTCCTCCTTGACGCTCCTCTCTTCACTCTCAATGTCAATGCCTGTCCAATAATCCTAACAGGAAGACATTGACTCTAGATGTAATATTGTTCCAATGTGGCACATTCAATACACATTTAAGTGATCAACATACATTGACGGCCTCATGGGGCACACAATTTAGAGGACAGTAATTGAGGTAACTTGTTTATTTGTATCCCAAACCGATTTTGTAATAGCCATAGATGTTCTTCCTGGGTCCACACCAAACGTAATACAAATGTTAACCCTAGTAAGGGGTGATGTTTTATACTATGAGCATAGATTAGCAGGGTTGGGGTCAATTCAATTTCAATTCCAGTCAATTCAGGAAGTACTTAATTCAATGCTTTGAATTGAAATGGAACAGACCCCCAACCCTGTAGAGTAGAAGTGTAAAATAGGACACCTACCTTTGGCTTTTTCAGCGTCCAGGGCCTGGGTTCCTCATCCTCTGACCTGCATATGGAGGCTCTCACTCTAACAGGCGTCTTAGTGGCCATGCAGAGCAGAGGGGTTGCCAGAGTTAAGTTAGCATCTGGGACCAGCTGGTGAGCATGAGGGCAGCGATCCACCTCTTCACTAGTGCCCTTCCCTTTCTGCTCTGGCTGCTTGTGGTCCTTGTCATGGATGCATGCCAGGCTTGGAGGAAGTGCTAGGACAGGGCTTTTATCACTCATCAGTTCCTCTCTCTTGACAGTGGATAGAACTGCACTTGCCTCTGTGTTAACTGAGCACTATGTGGTGTCCTCAACTGTCTCCTCTGGCTGCTTGTGGTCATTGTTGTTGTGAATGCATTGCAGACCTGGAGGACTTTTATCATCCCAGGTGTAAATAGCAACAGTTGCCTCTGTGTCGACTGAGCACTTTGTAGTGCACACAACTGTCTTCCATAGCGGTTTGTGGTCATTGTTGTGGGTGCAGGTCAGGATTAGAGGCAGTGTTGCAGGTGCAGGAGGACTTTTATCAGCCAAACACTCCTCCGTGTGGACAGTGGACACAGAAACGGCTGCTTCCCTGGCAACTGGACACTTGTTGGTGTCCTCTACTGCCTCCGCTGGCAAAGTGTGGACAGTGGAGACGGAAACGGCCGCTTCCCTGGACACTTGACTCTTGGTGGTGTCCTCTACTGCCTCCTCTGGCTGCTTGTGGCCATTGTCTAGAATGTGTGGCAACTTTGAAGGCAGCATTGGAGCCGGGCTTTTATCACCCAACAGGTTCTCTCCCTGGACAATGGATGTGCCTGCAGTGATCGCTGTGGTAACGGAGGACTCGGTGGCATCCTCTTTTGTCTCCTCTGTCAGTTTGTGGTCAGAGTCTCGGATACATGGCGAGCTTGGAGGCAGTGCTGCAGGGTCAGGAGGGCTTTGATCAGCTGCCATGTCCTCTTTGAGGTGAGTGGACACATCATTGTTTGTTTCACTGATAACTGGACACTTGGTGGTGTCCTCTACTGCCTCCCCTGGCAGTTTGTAGTCAACTTCAAAGACAAGTGGCAGACTTGGAGGCAGCATTGGGACAGGGCATTTAGCTGCTGATCTGTACACTCCAAAATCAACAGTAGCTGTGCCTGCAGTGGTCTCTGTAGCAACTGAGACCTCATAGGTATCCTCTACTGTCTGCTCTGATGGCATGAAGTCATCGTCAAAGACTGTTGGCAGGCATGTAGGCAGCACTGAAGGAAGACTTCTAGCTGCCCATCGATTCTCTCCCTTGACAGTGGCTGTGGTAGCAGTGGTCTCTGTGGCAACTGGGCACTCTGTGGCTGAAACAGCAGGCTTAGAGGTTTCGAGGAAATTGAATGAATTGCCAATGAACCGCTGAGCCAGGGGTGGGAGGGAGTAATGATAGAATCTGTCCTCTTCCTCAACATTAGATATTGCCACTGGAGCAACTGAGACCTCAGTGGTGCCCTCTACTGCCTGATGTGGCTGCATGGAGTCTTCGTCAAAGAAGTGTGGCAGGTATCGATGCAGCATTGAGGAAAGATGTATATCTGTCCATAGGTCCTCTCGTATACCTGTAGATACGTCTGCAGTGGCCTCTGTGGCAACTGGGCATTCAGCAGACTGGCAGGTTTCAGGGACAAAGTATGAAAATACAATGAACCGCTGTGCATCCTGAGCGCGTATGGCAAATGGAGAGGGGGGATGCAACATGGTAGGTATAGGCCTCTGATTGGTGAAAGCCAGTGGTGGGAGGGAGTCAATACAGGGAGCCATGAACTCAGTGAGAGGACAGTTGCTCACATCTCACACATTCTGCGTGAGAAAAGAAACAGACATGATGAAAGTGATCACATTCAGTACATACATACATACTGTATGAGTCAGCACTACTTACTTATACATCACATATATATATATATAGTGTCCTCTAAGATGCTCTGCACCAGTCTGTCCCAACCCTTGGTCCCCTAGCCAATGGGCCAGCTAAGTGTAAAAATACATGCCCCACACCCAGCATAACATTTGACATTTTAGCCATTTATCAGACGCTTTTATCCAGAACGACTTATAGTTAGTTAGTGCATTCAACTTAAGGTAGCTAGGTGAGACAACCACATAATCCTGATATGAGCGTCTATGATAGAACGGTTGTTTATTTTTTATGACCAGACAACCATAAGAACTGAGGACATAAATTCACTGAAACAGACAGACACGATACAACACATTTAGACAAGAACAGTTATAAGCATTGCCATGGTGTAGCCTAATACAAAAATAAATAAGGACAAAACATTGTTAGCTTACATTCCATGGCATATGGAACATTTTGCCCTTACAATAACTTATATTTGCTTTAATTAATATTGTTAAACAGAACTCTTGTCGACTTTGTCAAAGTTGGTCTTGTTACCTCCTCAATCAGTCTTGGCATTTTCCTCGACTTGAACCAAATCCTCTTCATCTTCTTCTCCTGATCCTTCTGGATCTGCAAAACCAGAGCCAACCTGGCTCCCAGCTCCATCACGTAGTCTGTCTAGATCGCCCTTTCCTCCAACCGACACTCACCCCTCCTCTGTGTCAGCGTTGAACCCTCCATGTCTTCCTCTTAGCTAACAATAACTCTGGAAAATACACAACGTTGTAGTAAGTGGGTGTTGCTAACCAAATAATAATGCATCTCTTTACAATGTGCACACGTTTTCATCCCAGCTACTTACAATTAATCAAGTGAGAATCCTGATCCAGATATGTTTAGGCAATAGGCCTATCTGAATTACTAGTAAAAAGTTGGCTACTGGAAAAGCGACCAAGTTCAAATGAATCGATTTTGGCTGTTCTTATCATTTCGTGAACAATATCCTTCATGACATCATCATTGTGATGCAAGGCGTTGCCATGGCAGATGAAAAAGCACAACACAGACTTTAAAAAGCAAACTTCAGGGTCTTTCTGTACCTTACTATTGAGCCTTATTCAACCCCTCATGTAGCTCTACTCCATATTGGGCCTGGTTCTCACAAACCACACTAATCACTTCCATCATATCATTGAAAACACTGTGTTTTGGGTAGAAAATGACTCTATATCCATGCAGGACCTAACTTGTACAGTTTCATCTATTTTAAAAACCAAGGAGGTAAAAATGCCAGTCTTCTCTTTGAGTGCCCTTGAGTGCACCTCAATTTAAAGAGGTCTATCAATTCAACCATTTGAAATGGATGTCCATTCAATTAAGAACATATTATTCTTATTAGAAATGAATCAGCTACAAATTAGGTAGGCGTACTTGTTTTTTTACACAACCTACTCTTTTGGTACATATTTATTGAGATAATTGATTACAACATATGTTGGTGATTAACACAGAGAGAGGATTTTTTTCTGTCATCAATAGAATGCATTAGCCATTAGGCTGGCTCACTACAATTGTAACATGACATCTCAGGTGTCAGGATGAAGCATTTTCTCACAAAAAGAGGACTCAAGCAAACTATCTCTCTTCAACAGTTTCACTAGTCATGTTAGGTCTACTTAAAATGTCACATTCATTCACAAGTAATTTGAAAATAAGTTATACTACTGAAACACATTCACAATAAGTTATATTACAACCTACCTCTGAAGTAAGCAGTGTGTTCCCTCACTAATGAAATAGGACATTAATAATTTGTCAGTGGTTAATTGAATCAGTCTCTTTGCACTGTTCAGTTTGTCTGTGCAACAGGTAACCTTCCAGAATCGGAATCTTGTGATGTCACAATGGAGTCCCCATTGCCATGGTTACCCACAGCAGCTTTCATGTGTTATCAAATGCTGGCACAATTTAGTTTATTTATTTTAGATTTTTTGTACCTATGCAGCACAGTCATACCTAATATATACAATGAATCCATATAACCTAATTTTTTATTAAAATAAAATGCTGTAACTCATGTAAAATGGTTGACCATTCAAACGACATGTGTTTTGCCTAATTAAAAGTCTATATGTTTTAGATATCATAAATAGCAGCCAGGCTTACTTAGGTTGTTTGTTCGATCTCAGCCTACCACTAATGCCAATATTTTTCATCATCATCATCATCATCATCAATGAAATACATAGGCTACCTTACTACAGTAAAACAAGTCTTCCATAGTCTATGTCACCTCAGTAACAAAGTTCCAAAAAAGAAATGAGGGTTCAAGAAAACATCTCTCTTCAATGGCCTCAGCTATTAGCCATATGATCAACAAGGTCAACTGCAGCACTAAAATCAAGAAGCAGCTCATCCACAAGTTTATCTTGGTCAAGTGATCTGAGCCATTGATCGATTAAATCAACGAGAGCTGTTGCAGTCGAGTGATCCTTACGGTATCTTTACGGTACGCATGCTCATAGAGGGATAAAATTAGCTGGATGTGTAATTATATAGGCCCAAAAAATGTAATTGAAGAGTAGGTGTCATTGATGTTTAGCATTTAAGTTTAATAAATAATTAAATAAAGAAATCAATATCAGCTGACTATAGAAAAGTATTGTTTAAAATTATGTTTGAACATTTTCTTATCCGTGTCTTTCCAGTTGATATAACCAAACAGACAACCTTTGTTGCTCAAGAGCGTCACACATTCCTCCATTCATTCTCTATCATATTCCCCTCCATCAAATTCCTCTATCATATTCCCTCCATCATATTCTCTCTATTATATTTCTCTCCATCATATTCCACTCCATCATAATACTCGCTATCATATTCCCTCTATCATATTCCTCTTTATTTTTACAGGGAATCCCAATTGAGACCAGTGTCTCTTTTTCAATGGTGCCCTGTGTTATATCAATTAACAATCCAAACAGCATAAACAGATAAAATTACATACAGAGTAGAAAATATATAGAGCAAAATTATTAGACTTGAACACATACATTTCACAATGAACAGGTCTTGTATTTAACCAGTTGAGCTGACAACCATTTTGCACTGTTTCACTAGGGCTTTAGTCATCAATCTAGCAAGAGGGAAATATTTTATTAATGTAGTGGTGTCCCTCCCCCCAGGAAGCTACGACCTTTAGCTTTCACCTGGAATTGTTCATTTATGTCTGAGAAAAAAAACACTTTCCAAACCATATGATCTAGTACACAAGAAAAGTATAATACAACCTTCTTTACTACTTTGCCAAACATTTCATGACATTAGTGAGAGTCAAAATCTGTAAAATTTGTGAATGTCTAAATTAACATTTGGGCAATTTGACCAGTGTACATCACTCCTATAGACAATGAGAGATGGGCTATGTAAAGGTCTCGATTTTGTCGTTCTGAACAAATGTTTGACTTCCACACAAAATTACTTCTTGACTTATTTTAGGTTTAAGGAAGTGTGTAGGTTTAAACTATTGCTTTAAAGGGAAGAGAGGGGGAGGAGGAGAGAGCGTGAGAGATGGGGGGAGTGGGAGAAAGAGGGAAGGAGGGGGAGGAGGGGGAGGAGGTGGAGGGCAGCTGTGTCCGACACACCATAATTACACCTGCAACAGGTAGGCCAGGGGGCGGGACCTGTAGGTGAGACTCATAACATGATAAGGGGGGCAGGTGAAGAAGGGGTGTTGCTGGAGTCAAGGAAGGGAGGGTGTTCCTACGAGCCCCCTGCCAGCGAGACGGGGAGCAGGGAGGAAGTCTGTCCATGGAGCATTTCTGGGTCATTGGGTCGCCTCCAATGAGATTAGATCACCCTCTACAATGTAAAGCAGTTTGAGTACTGGGGGGTTCTCTGTATAAATCCAAGGTGAAACCTCCAGGGGCTAGCCTTCTCTCAGTGGAGAGTCTGCTCTGGGCTGCCTGCGAAAGGTGCTCCTCTGTGGGAAAGAGGAGAGAACAAGAGGCCCCAGAAGAGATCTCCTTATGGTAGTGATGAACAGATCAACTCTCCTTGTTATCTTCCACCTCTTCCTCTTCCTCTTGCTTGGCCTTCTCCCTCCTTTCCTTCTTACAGTCTTACAGTCCTTCTTACAGTCATTTTCTCCCTTTCCTCCTTCCTCTCCTCCCTCTTTCTCTTCCTCTACCTTCCTCTCCCTCCTTCCCTCTTGGTAAACCTTGTTTAGTCGAGCCAGATTGTGGATAGCTAGCCATGGTTTAGACCACTGTCGCTGTCTGGGTGGGGGGATACAGGACTGGTCCACTGGACTCAGCTCACATGGGGATAACCTGCTGCTGCTGCCACTCCCCCTCTTACCTGGGATGAGATCACGTTTGGAGGAAACCTGGCACCATCCCTACGGTGAAGCATGGTGGTGGCAGCATCATGCTCCGGGGAGGATTTTCAGGGACAGGGACTGGGAACACGCCCCATTCACATCGACGGGGCTGTAGTGGAGCAGGTCGAGAGTTTCAAGTTCCTTGGTGTCCACATCACCAACAAACTATCATGGTTCAAACACACCAAGACAGTCGTGAAGAGGGCACGACAACGCCTTTTCCACCTCAGGAGACTGAAAAGATTTGGCATTTGTCCCAAGATCCTCAAAAAGTTCTACAGCTGCACCATCGAGAGCTTCCTGACCAGTTGCATCACCGCCTGGTATGGCAACTGCTCGGCATCCGACCGTAAGGCGCTACAGAGGGTAGTGCGTACGGCCCAGTACATCACTGGAGCCAAGCTTCCTGCCATCCAGGACCTATATACTTGGAGGTGTAAGAGGGAGGCCCAAAAAATTGACAAAGACTCCAGTCACCCAAGTCATAGACTGTTCTCTCTGCTACCGCACAGCAAGCGGTACCAGAGTGCCAAGTCTAGGTCCAAAAGGCTCCTTAACAGCTTCTATCCCCAATTCATAAGACTGCTGAACAATTAATCAAATGGCCACCCGGACTATTTACATTGACACCTCCCCCCTTTGTTTTTACACTGGTAATAGGAATCTGGATCGGTTTCCTTTTCTTTTTACCTTGCTTTTGTTATTATTATTTTTTTTTTAAGTTTTCTTTTTACATTTCGTAAAATGTTATAATTAGAAAAACATTCCATTTTAATTTCAATTTAGTAACATACTGTATCATTCAAATAAATATTATTATTTGTCTAATCATATTTTGCCAGCTAACTGGGTGGCAGGCTGCAATCAGTAGCTGTAATTAAGTACAGCAGCCACCAACCATCTAACGTTAATGCCTCGGATAATGAGGTTAGAAGAACAGCTGAATGGTCGGTAGCTAGCTGGCTCAATTACAGGTACTCTTAAGTGTGAAATAACATTGGAAACAACTAACCACAGTTGCTAAAAGTTACCAGTAGCTACCCACTAGCTAGCTAGCTTTGTTGGTCCAAGTGGTGGGTTAGCTAGCACTCGTGCTTCGCCGGGGTCCACCGAATAGAATACTTACCTACAATAATTACCTACAATAACCTACAATAACTACCTAAGTAAACTACCTATAATACCTGACTACAATACCTACATACAATCTAAATACATGGTTTAAGCTTTACTCACTGGCTTGCTGGTGCTCTTTCATGCCGTCCCTAGGAGGGGTGCGTCACTTGAGTGGGTTGAGTTACTGACGTGATCTTCCTGTCTGGGTTGGCGCCCCCCCTTGGTTTGTGCTGTGGTGGAGACCTCTGTGGGCTATACTCGGCCTTGTCTCAGGATTGTAAGTTGGTGGTTGAGGATATCCCTCTAGTGGTGCGGGGGCTGTGCTTTGGCAGAGTGGGTGGGGTTATATCCTTCCTGTTTGGCCCTGTCCGGGGGTTTCTTCGGATGGGGCCACAGTGTCTCCGGACCGCTCCTGTCTCAGCCTCCAGTATTTATGCTGCAGTAGTTTATGTGTCGGGGGGCTGGGGTCAGTTGGTTATACCTGGAGTACTTCTCCTGTCTTATCCAGTGTCCTGTGTGAATTTAAGTATGCTCTCTCTAATTCTCTCGTTCTCTCTTTCTCTCTGAGAACCTGAGCCCTAGGACCATACGTCAGGACTACCGGGCATGCCGACACCTTGCTGTCCCCAGTCCGCCTGGCCTTGCTGCTATTCCAGTTTCAACTGTTCTGCCTGCGGTTACGAAACCCCTACCTGTCCCAGACCTGCTGTTTTCAACTCTTAATGATCGGCTATGAAAAGCCAACTGAGAGACCTGAGCCCTAGGACCATACGTCGGGACTACCGGCCGTGGTGACTCCTTGCTGTCCCCAGTCCGCCTGGCCTTGCTGCTATTCCAGTTTCAACTGTTCTGCCTGCGGTTATGGAACCCCTACCTGTCCCAGACCTGCTGTTTTCAACTCTTAATGATCGGCTATGAAAAGCCAACTGAGATTTATTCCTGATTATTATTTGACCATGCTTGTCACTTATGAACATTTTTGAACATCTTGGCATGGTTCTGTTATAATCTCCACCCGGCACAGCCAGAAGAGGACTGGCCACCCCTCATAGCCTGGTTCCTCTCTAGGTTTCTTCCTAGGTTTTGGCCTTTCTAGGGAGTTTTTCCTAGCCACCGTGCTTCTACACCTGCATTACTAGCTGTTTGGGGTTTTAGGCTGGGTTTCTGTACAGCACTTCGAGATATTAGCTGATGTACGATGGGCTATATAAAATAAAATTGATTGAAATTGATTGATATAAGAAGCCAGCTTATCTCCTGCTAGAGAAAACACAACCTCTCCCGACAACCTCGAGGCAAGAGACCTTTCTCTCTTTCTCGTCATCTTTCAACTTCTTATTCAGTTCCTTATTTTTCTCTTTTTCCTCCATCTTAAAAAATGTGACTTTCTGCTTGAGGTTCATGGCCAGAAAGCCCACTCTTCCCAGGATGGTCTCTGCTCTCTCTGATGAAACCGTCCCATTGGAGCTCTTGGAATGGGCACGGTCCGCCTCACTCTTCAAACCCTCCCTCGGGCTCACCTCCTCCTTGACGCTCCTCTCTTCACTCTCAATGTCAATGCCTGTCCAATAATCCTAACAGGAAGACATTGACTCTAGATGTAATATTGTTCCAATGTGGCACATTCAATACACATTTAAGTGATCAACATACATTGACGGCCTCATGGGGCACACAATTTAGAGGACAGTAATTGAGGTAACTTGTTTATTTGTATCCCAAACCGATTTTGTAATAGCCATAGATGTTCTTCCTGGGTCCTCACCAAACGTAATACAAATGTTAACCCTAGTAAGGGGTGATGTTTTATACTATGAGCATAGATTAGCAGGGTTGGGGTCAATTCAATTTCAATTCCAGTCAATTCAGGAAGTACTTAATTCAATGCTTTGAATTGAAATGGAACAGACCCCCAACCCTGTAGAGTAGAAGTGTAAAATAGGACACCTACCTTTGGCTTTTTCAGCGTCCAGGGCCTGGGTTCCTCATCCTCTGACCTGCATATGGAGGCTCTCACTCTAACAGGCGTCTTAGTGGCCATGCAGAGCAGAGGGGTTGCCAGAGTTAAGTTAGCATCTGGGACCAGCTGGTGAGCATGAGGGCAGCGATCCACCTCTTCACTAGTGCCCTTCCCTTTCTGCTCTGGCTGCTTGTGGTCCTTGTCATGGATGCATGCCAGGCTTGGAGGAAGTGCTAGGACAGGGCTTTTATCACTCATCAGTTCCTCTCTCTTGACAGTGGATGCAACTGCACTTGCCTCTGTGTTAACTGAGCACTATGTGGTGTCCTCAACTGTCTCCTCTGGCTGCTTGTGGTCATTGTTGTTGTGAATGCATTGCAGACCTGGAGGACTTTTATCATCCCAGGTGTAAATAGCAACAGTTGCCTCTGTGTCGACTGAGCACTTTGTAGTGCACACAACTGTCTTCCATAGCGGTTTGTGGTCATTGTTGTGGGTGCAGGTCAGGATTAGAGGCAGTGTTGCAGGTGCAGGAGGACTTTTATCAGCCAAACACTCCTCCGTGTGGACAGTGGACACAGAAACGGCTGCTTCCCTGGCAACTGGACACTTGTTGGTGTCCTCTACTGCCTCCGCTGGCAAAGTGTGGACAGTGGAGACGGAAACGGCCGCTTCCCTGGACACTTGACTCTTGGTGGTGTCCTCTACTGCCTCCTCTGGCTGCTTGTGGCCATTGTCTAGAATGTGTGGCAACTTTGAAGGCAGCATTGGAGCCGGGCTTTTATCACCCAACAGGTTCTCTCCCTGGACAATGGATGTGCCTGCAGTGATCGCTGTGGTAACGGAGGACTCGGTGGCATCCTCTTTTGTCTCCTCTGTCAGTTTGTGGTCAGAGTCTCGGATACATGGCGAGCTTGGAGGCAGTGCTGCAGGGTCAGGAGGGCTTTGATCAGCTGCCATGTCCTCTTTGAGGTGAGTGGACACATCATTGTTTGTTTCACTGATAACTGGACACTTGGTGGTGTCCTCTACTGCCTCCCCTGGCAGTTTGTAGTCAACTTCAAAGACAAGTGGCAGACTTGGAGGCAGCATTGGGACAGGGCATTTAGCTGCTGATCTGTACACTCCAAAATCAACAGTAGCTGTGCCTGCAGTGGTCTCTGTAGCAACTGAGACCTCATAGGTATCCTCTACTGTCTGCTCTGATGGCATGAAGTCATCGTCAAAGACTGTTGGCAGGCATGTAGGCAGCACTGAAGGAAGACTTCTAGCTGCCCATCGATTCTCTCCCTTGACAGTGGCTGTGGTAGCAGTGGTCTCTGTGGCAACTGGGCACTCTGTGGCTGAAACAGCAGGCTTAGAGGTTTCGAGGAAATTGAATGAATTGCCAATGAACCGCTGAGCCAGGGGTGGGAGGGAGTAATGATAGAATCTGTCCTCTTCCTCAACATTAGATATTGCCACTGGAGCAACTGAGACCTCAGTGGTGCCCTCTACTGCCTGATGTGGCTGCATGGAGTCTTCGTCAAAGAAGTGTGGCAGGTATCGATGCAGCATTGAGGAAAGATGTATATCTGTCCATAGGTCCTCTCGTATACCTGTAGATACGTCTGCAGTGGCCTCTGTGGCAACTGGGCATTCAGCAGACTGGCAGGTTTCAGGGACAAAGTATGAAAATACAATGAACCGCTGTGCATCCTGAGCGCGTATGGCAAATGGAGAGGGGGGATGCAACATGGTAGGTATAGGCCTCTGATTGGTGAAAGCCAGTGGTGGGAGGGAGTCAATACAGGGAGCCATGAACTCAGTGAGAGGACAGTTGCTCACATCTCACACATTCTGCGTGAGAAAAGAAACAGACATGATGAAAGTGATCACATTCAGTACATACATACATACTGTATGAGTCAGCACTACTTACTTATACATCACATATATATATATATAGTGTCCTCTAAGATGCTCTGCACCAGTCTGTCCCAACCCTTGGTCCCCTAGCCAATGGGCCAGCTAAGTGTAAAAATACATGCCCCACACCCAGCATAACATTTGACATTTTAGCCATTTATCAGACGCTTTTATCCAGAACGACTTATAGTTAGTTAGTGCATTCAACTTAAGGTAGCTAGGTGAGACAACCACATAATCCTGATATGAGCGTCTATGATAGAACGGTTGTTTATTTTTTATGACCAGACAACCATAAGAACTGAGGACATAAATTCACTGAAACAGACAGACACGATACAACACATTTAGACAAGAACAGTTATAAGCATTGCCATGGTGTAGCCTAATACAAAAATAAATAAGGACAAAACATTGTTAGCTTACATTCCATGGCATATGGAACATTTTGCCCTTACAATAACTTATATTTGCTTTAATTAATATTGTTAAACAGAACTCTTGTCGACTTTGTCAAAGTTGGTCTTGTTACCTCCTCAATCAGTCTTGGCATTTTCCTCGACTTGAACCAAATCCTCTTCATCTTCTTCTCCTGATCCTTCTGGATCTGCAAAACCAGAGCCAACCTGGCTCCCAGCTCCATCACGTAGTCTGTCTAGATCGCCCTTTCCTCCAACCGACACTCACCCCTCCTCTGTGTCAGCGTTGAACCCTCCATGTCTTCCTCTTAGCTAACAATAACTCTGGAAAATACACAACGTTGTAGTAAGTGGGTGTTGCTAACCAAATAATAATGCATCTCTTTACAATGTGCACACGTTTTCTTCCCAGCTACTTACAATTAATCAAGTGAGAATCCTGATCCAGATATGTTTAGGCAATAGGCCTATCTGAATTACTAGTAAAAAGTTGGCTACTGGAAAAGCGACCAAGTTCAAATGAATCGATTTTGGCTTTTCTTATCATTTCGTGAACAATATCCTTCATGACATCATCATTGTGATGCAAGGCGTTGCCATGGCAGATGAAAAAGCACAACACAGACTTTAAAAAGCAAACTTCAGGGTCTTTCTGTACCTTACTATTGAGCCTTATTCAACCCCTCATGTAGCTCTACTCCATATTGGGCCTGGTTCTCACAAACCACACTAATCACTTCCATCATATCATTGAAAACACTGTGTTTTGGGTAGAAAATGACTCTATATCCATGCAGGACCTAACTTGTACAGTTTCATCTATTTTAAAAACCAAGGAGGTAAAAATGCCAGTCTTCTCTTTGAGTGCCCTTGAGTGCACCTCAATTTAAAGAGGTCTATCAATTCAACCATTTGAAATGGATGTCCATTCAATTAAGAACATATTATTCTTATTAGAAATGAATCAGCTACAAATTAGGTAGGCGTACTTGTTTTTTTACACAACCTACTCTTTTGGTACATATTTATTGAGATAATTGATTACAACATATGTTGGTGATTAACACAGAGAGAGGTTTTTTTTCTGTCATCAATATAATGCATTAGCCATTAGGCTGGCTCACTACAATTGTAACATGACATCTCAGGTGTCAGGATGAAGCATTTTCTCACAAAAAGAGGACTCAAGCAAACTATCTCTCTTCAACAGTTTCACTAGTCATGTTAGGTCTACTTAAAATGTCACATTCATTCACAAGTAATTTGAAAATAAGTTATACTACTGAAACACATTCACAATAAGTTATATTACAACCTACCTCTGAAGTAAGCAGTGTGTTCCCTCACTAATGAAATAGGACATTAATAATTTGTCAGTGGTTAATTGAATCAGTCTCTTTGCACTGTTCAGTTTGTCTGTGCAACAGGTAACCTTCCAGAATCGGAATCTTGTGATGTCACAATGGAGTCCCCATTGCCATGGTTACCCACAGCAGCTTTCATGTGTTATCAAATGCTGGCACAATTTAGTTTATTTATTTTAGATTTTTTGTACCTATGCAGCACAGTCATACCTAATATATACAATGAATCCATATAACCTAATTTTTTATTAAAATAAAATGCTGTAACTCATGTAAAATGGTTGACCATTCAAACGACATGTGTTTTGCCTAATTAAAAGTCTATATGTTTTAGATATCATAAATAGCAGCCAGGCTTACTTAGGTTGTTTGTTCGATCTCAGCCTACCACTAATGCCAATATTTTTCATCATCATCATCATCATCATCATCAATGAAATACATAGGCTACCTTACTACAGTAAAACAAGTCTTCCATAGTCTATGTCACCTCAGTAACAAAGTTCCAAAAAAGAAATGAGGGTTCAAGAAAACATCTCTCTTCAATGGCCTCAGCTATTAGCCATATGATCAACAAGGTCAACTGCAGCACTAAAATCAAGAAGCAGCTCATCCACAAGTTTATCTTGGTCAAGTGATCTGAGCCATTGATCGATTAAATCAACGAGAGCTGTTGCAGTCGAGTGATCCTTACGGTATCTTTACGGTACGCATGCTCATAGAGGGATAAAATTAGCTGGATGTGTAATTATATAGGCCCAAAAAATGTAATTGAAGAGTAGGTGTCATTGATGTTTAGCATTTAAGTTTAATAAATAATTAAATAAAGAAATCAATATCAGCTGACTATAGAAAAGTATTGTTTAAAATTATGTTTGAACATTTTCTTATCCGTGTCTTTCCAGTTGATATAACCAAACAGACAACCTTTGTTGCTCAAGAGCGTCACACATTCCTCCATTCATTCTCTATCATATTCCCCTCCATCAAATTCCTCTATCATATTCCCTCCATCATATTCTCTCTATTATATTTCTCTCCATCATATTCCACTCCATCATAATACTCGCTATCATATTCCCTCTATCATATTCCTCTTTATTTTTACAGGGAATCCCAATTGAGACCAGTGTCTCTTTTTCAATGGTGCCCTGTGTTATATCAATTAACAATCCAAACAGCTTAAACAGATAAAATTACATACAGAGTAGAAAATATATAGAGCAAAATTATTAGACTTGAACACATACATTTCACAATGAACAGGTCTTGTATTTAACCAGTTGAGCTGACAACCATTTTGCACTGTTTCACTAGGGCTTTAGTCATCAATCTAGCAAGAGGGAAATATTTTATTAATGTAGTGGTGTCCCTCCCCCCAGGAAGCTACGACCTTTAGCTTTCACCTGGAATTGTTCATTTATGTCTGAGAAAAAAAACACTTTCCAAACCATATGATCTAGTACACAAGAAAAGTATAATACAACCTTCTTTACTAATTTGCCAAACATTTCATGACATTAGTGAGAGTCAAAATCTGTAAAATTTGTGAATGTCTAAATTAACATTTGGGCAATTTGACCAGTGTACATCACTCCTATAGACAATGAGAGATGGGCTATGTAAAGGTCTCGATTTTGTCGTTCTGAACAAATGTTTGACTTCCACACAAAATTACTTCTTGACTTATTTTAGGTTTAAGGAAGTGTGTAGGTTTAAACTATTGCTTTAAAGGGAAGAGAGGGGGAGGAGGAGAGAGCGCGAGAGATGGGGGGAGTGGGAGAAAGAGGGAAGGAGGGGGAGGAGGGGGAGGAGGTGGAGGGCAGCTGTGTCTGACACACCATACTTACACCTGCAACAGGTAGGCCAGGGGGCGGGACCTGTAGGTGAGACTCATAACATGATAAGGGGGGCAGGTGAAGAAGGGGTGTTGCTGGAGTCAAGGAAGGGAGGGTGTTCCTACGAGCCCCCTGCCAGCGAGACGGGGAGCAGGGAGGAAGTCTGTCCATGGAGCATTTCTGGGTCATTGGGTCGCCTCCAATGAGATTAGATCACCCTCTACAATGTAAAGCAGTTTGAGTACTGGGGGGTTCTCTGTATAAATCCAAGGTGAAACCTCCAGGGGCTAGCCTTCTCTCAGCGGAGAGTCTGCTCTGGGCTGCCTGCGAAAGGTGCTCCTCTGTGGGAAAGAGGAGAGAACAAGAGGCCCCAGAAGAGATCTCCTTATGGTAGTGATGGACAGATCAACTCTCCTTGTTATCTTCCACCTCTTCCTCTTCCTCTTGCTCGGCCTTCTCCCTCCTTTCCTTCTTACAGTCTTACAGTCCTTCTTACAGTCATTTTCTCCCTTTCCTCCTTCCTCTCCTCCCTCTTTCTCTACCTTCCTCTCCCTCCTTCCCTCTTGGTAAACCTTGTTTAGTCGAGCCAGATTGTGGATAGCTAGCCATGGTTTAGACCACTGTCGCTGTCTGGGTGGGGGGATACAGGACTGGTCCACTGGACTCAGCTCACATGGGGAGAACCTGCTGCTGCTGCCACTCCCCCTCTTACCTGGGATGAGATCACGTTTGGAGGAAACCTGGCACCATCCCTACGGTGAAGCATGGTGGTGGCAGCATCATGCTCCGGGGAGGATTTTCAGGGACAGGGACTGGGAACACGCCCCATTCACATCGACGGGGCTGTAGTGGAGCAGGTCGAGAGTTTCAAGTTCCTTGGTGTCCACATCACCAACAAACTATCATGGTTCAAACACACCAAGACAGTCGGGAAGAGGGCACGACAACGCCTTTTCCACCTCAGGAGACTGAAAAGATTTGGCATTGGTCCCAAGATCCTCAAAAAGTTCTACAGCTGCACCATCGAGAGCTTCCTGACCAGTTGCATCACCGCCTGGTATGGCAACTGCTCGGCATCCGACCGTAAGGCACTACAGAGGGTAGTGCGTACGGCCCAGTACATCACTGGAGCCAAGCTTCCTGCCATCCAGGACCTATATACTTGGAGGTGTAAGAGGGAGGCCCAAAAAATTGACAAAGACTCCAGTCACCCAAGTCATAGACTGTTCTCTCTGCTACCGCACAGCAAGCGGTACCAGAGTGCCAAGTCTAGGTCCAAAAGGCCCCTTAACAGCTTCTATCCCCAATTCATAAGACTGCTGAACAATTAATCAAATGGCCACCCGGACTATTTACATTGACACCTCCCCCCTTTGTTTTTACACTGGTAATAGGAATCTGGATCGGTTTCTTTTTCTTTTTACCTTGATTTTGTTATTATTATTATTTTTTAAACTTTTCTTTTTACATTTCGTAAAATGTTATAATTACAAAAACATTTCATTTTAATTTCAATTTAGTAACATACTGTATCATTCAAATAAATATTATTATTTGTCTAATCATATTTTGCCAGCTAACTGGGTGGCAGGCTGCAATCAGTAGCTGTAATTAAGTACAGCAGCCACCAACCATCTAACGTTAATGCCTCGGATAATGAGGTTAGAAGAACAGCTGAATGGTCGGTAGCTAGCTGGCTCAATTACAGGTACTCTTAAGCGTGAAATAACATTGGAAACAACTAACCACAGTTGCTAAAAGTTACCAGTAGCTACCCACTAGCTAGCTAGCTTTGTTGGTCCAAGTGGTGGGTTAGCTAGCACTCGTGCTTCGCCGGGGTCCACCGAATAGAATACTTACCTACAATAATTACCTACAATAACCTACAATAACTACCTAAGTAAACTACCTATAATACCTGACTACAATACCTACATACAATCTAAATACATGGTTTAAGCTTTACTCAACAACATATAAGAAGCCAGCTTATCTCCTGCTAGAGAAAACACAACCTCTCCCGACAACCTCCAGGCAAGAGACCTTTCTCTCTTTCTCGTCATCTTTCAACTTCTTATTCAGTTCCTTATTTTTCTCTTTTTCCTCCATCTTTAAAAATGTGACTTTCTGCTTGAGGTTCATGGCCAGAAAGCCCACTCTTCCCAGGATGGTCTCTGCTCTCTCTGATGAAACCGTCCCATTGGAGCTCTTGGAATGGGCACGGTCCGCCTCACTCTTCAAACCCTCCCTCGGGCTCACCTCCTCCTTGACGCTCCTCTCTTCACTCTCAATGTCAATGCCTGTCCAATAATCCTAACAGGAAGACATTGACTCTAGATGTAATATTGTTCCAATGTGGCACATTCAATACACATTTGAGTGATCAACATACATTGATGGCCTCATGGGGCACACAATTTAGAGGACAGTAATTGAGGTAACTTGTTTATTTGTATCCCAAACCGATTTTGTAATAGCCATAGATGTTCTTCCTGGGTCCACACCAAACGTAATACAAATGTTAACCCTAGTAAGGGGTGATGTTTTATACTATGAGCATAGATTAGCAGGGTTGGGGTCAATTCAATTTCAATTCCAGTCAATTCAGGAAGTACTTAATTCAATGCTTTGAATTGAAATGGAACAGACCCCCAACCCTGAAGAGTAGAAGTGTAAAATAGGACACCTACCTTTGCCTTTTTCAGCGTCCAGGGCCTGGGTTCCTCATCCTCTGACCTGCATATGGAGGCTCTCACTCTAACAGGCGTCTTAGTGGCCATGCAGAGCAGAGGGGTTGCCAGAGTTAAGTTAGCATCTGGGACCAGCTGGTGAGCATGAGGGCAGCGATCCACCTCTTCACTAGTGCCCTTCCCTTTCTGCTCTGGCTGCTTGTGGTCCTTGTCATGGATGCATGCCAGGCTTGGAGGAAGTGCTAGGACAGGGCTTTTATCACTCATCAGTTCCTCTCTCTTGACAGTGGATGCAACTGCACTTGCCTCTGTGTTAACTGAGCACTATGTGGTGTCCTCAACTGTCTCCTCTGGCTGCTTGTGGTCATTGTTGTTGTGAATGCATTGCAGACCTGGAGGACTTTTATCATCCCAGGTGTAAATAGCAACAGTTGCCTCTGTGTCGACTGAGCACTTTGTAGTGCACTCAACTGTCTTCCATAGCGGTTTGTGGTCATTGTTGTGGGTGCAGGTCAGGATTAGAGGCAGTGTTGCAGGTGCAGGAGGACTTTTATCAGCCAAACACTCCTCCGTGTGGACAGTGGACACAGAAACGGCTGCTTCCCTGGCAACTGGACACTTGTTGGTGTCCTCTACTGCCTCCCCTGGCAGAGTGTGGACAGTGGAGACGGAAACGGCCGCTTCCCTGGACACTTGACTCTTGGTGGTGTCCTCTACTGCCTCCTCTGGCTGCTTGTGGCCATTGTCTAGAATGTGTGGCAACTTTGAAGGCAGCATTGGAGCCGGGCTTTTATCACCCAACAGGTTCTCTCCCTGGACAATGGATGTGCCTGCAGTGATCGCTGTGGTAACGGAGGACTCGGTGGCATCCTCTTTTGTCTCCTCTGTCAGTTTGTGGTCAGAGTCTCGGATACATGGCGAGCTTGGAGGCAGTGCTGCAGGGTCAGGAGGGCTTTGATCAGCTGCCATGTCCTCTTTGAGGTGAGTGGACACATCATTGTTTGTTTCACTGATAACTGGACACTTGGTGGTGTCCTCTACTGCCTCCCCTGGCAGTTTGTAGTCAACTTCAAAGACAAGTGGCAGACTTGGAGGCAGCATTGGGACAGGGCATTTAGCTGCTGATCTGTACACTCCAAAATCAACAGTAGCTGTGCCTGCAGTGGTCTCTGTAGCAACTGAGACCTCATAGGTATCCTCTACTGTCTGCTCTGATGGCATGAAGTCATCGTCAAAGACTGTTGGCAGGCATGTAGGCAGCACTGAAGGAAGACTTCTAGCTGCCCATTGATTCTCTCCCTTGGCAGTGGCTGTGGTAGCAGTGGTCTCTGTGGCAACTGGGCACTCTGTGGCTGAAACAGCAGGCTTAGAGGTTTCGAGGAAATTGAATGAATTGCCAATGAACCGCTGAGCCAGGGGTGGGAGGGAGTAATGATAGAATCTGTCCTCTTCCTCAACATTAGATATTGCCACTGGAGCAACTGAGACCTCAGTGGTGCCCTCTACTGCCTGATGTGGCTGCATGGAGTCTTCGTCAAAGAAGTGTGGCAGGTATCGATGCAGCATTGAGGAAAGATGTATATCTGTCCATAGGTCCTCTCGTATACCTGTAGATACGTCTGCAGTGGCCTCTGTGGCAACTGGGCATTCAGCAGACTGGCAGGTTTCAGGGACAAAGTATGAAAATACAATGAACCGCTGTGCATCCTGAGCGCGTATGGCAAATGGAGAGGGGGGATGCAACATGGTAGGTATAGGCCTCTGATTGGTGAAAGCCAGTGGTGGGAGGGAGTCAATACAGGGAGCCATGAACTCAGTGAGAGGACAGTTGCTCACATCTCACACATTCTGCGTGAGAAAAGAAACAGACATGATGAAAGTGATCACATTCAGTACATACATACATACTGTATGAGTCAGCACTACTTACTTATACATCACACATATATATATATATATATATATATATATATATATATATATATATATATATATATATATATATATATATATATATATATATATATATAGTGTCCTCTAAGATGCTCTGCACCAGTCTGTCCCAACCCTTGGTCCCCTAGCCAATGGGCCAGCTAAGTGTAAAAATACATGCCCCACACCCAGCATAACATTTGACATTTTAGCCATTTATCAGACGCTTTTATCCAGAATGACTTATAGTTAGTTAGTGCATTCAACTTAAGGTAGCTAGGTGAGACAACCACATAATCCTGATATGAGCGTCTATGATAGAACGGGTGTTTATTTCTTATGACCAGACAACCATAAGAACTGAGGACATAAATTCAATGAAACAGACAGACACGATACAACACATTTAGACAAGAACAGTTATAAGCATTGCCATGGTGTAGCCTAATACAAAAAGAAATAAGGACAAAACATTGTTAGCTTACATTCCATGGCATATGGAACATTTTGCCCTTACAATAACTTATATTTGCTTTAATTAATATTGTTAAACAGAACTCTTGTCGACTTTGTCAAAGTTGGTCTTGTTACCTCCTCAATCAGTCTTGGCATTTTCCTCGTCTTGAACCAAATCCTCTTCATCTTCTTCTCCTGATCCTTCTGGATCTGCAAAACCAGAGCCAACCTGGCTCCCAGCTCAATCACGTAGTCTGTCTAGATCGCCCTTTCCTCCAACCGACACTCACCCCTCCTCTGTGTCAGCGTTGAACCCTCCATGTCTTCCTCTTAGCTAACAATAACTCTGGAAAATACACAACGTTGTAGTAAGTGGGTGTTGCTAACCAAATAATAATGCATCTCTTTACAATGTGCACACGTTTTCTTCCCAGCTACTTACAATTAATCAAGTGAGAATCCTGATCCAGATATGTTTAGGCAATAGGCCTATCTGAATTACTAGTAAAAAGTTGGCTACTGGAAAAGCGACCAAGTTCAAATGAATCGATTTTGGCTGTTCTTATCATTTCGTGAACAATATCCTTCATGACATCATCATTGGGATGCAAGGCGTTGCCATGGCAGATGAAAAAGCACAACACAGACTTTAAAAAGCAAACTTCAGGGTCTTTCTGTACCTTACTATTGAGCCTTATTCAACCCCTCATGTAGCTCTACTCCATATTGGGCCTGGTTCTCACAAACCACACTAATCACTTCCATCATATCATTGAAAACACTGTGTTTTGGGTAGAAAATGACTCTATATCCATGCAGGACCTAACTTGTACAGTTTCATCTATTTTAAAAACCAAGGAGGTAAAAATGCCAGTCTTCTCTTTGAGTGCCATTGAGTGCACCTCAATTTAAAGAGGTCTATCAATTCAACCATTTGAAATGGATGTCCATTCAATTAAGAACATATTATTCTTATTAGAAATGAATCAGCTACAAATTAGGTAGGCGTACTTGTTTTTTTACACAACCTACTCTTTTGGTACATATTTATTGAGATAATTGATTACAACATATGTTGGTGATTAACACAGAGAGAGGTTTTTTTTCTGTCATCAATAGAATGCATTAGCCATTAGGCTGGCTCACTACAATTGTAACATGACATCTCAGGTGTCAGGATGAAGCATTTTCTCACAAAAAGAGGACTCAAGCAAACTATCTCTCTTCAACAGTTTCACTAGTCATGTTAGGTCTACTTAAAATGTCACATTCATACACAAGTAATTTGAAAATAAGTTATACTACTGAAACACATTCACAATAAGTTATATTACAACCTACCTCTGAAGTAAGCAGTGTGTTCTCTCACTAATGAAATAGGACATTAATAATTTGTCAGTGGTTAGTTGAATCAGTCTCTTTGCACTGTTCAGTTTGTCTGTGCAACAGGTAACCTTCCAGAATCGGAATCTTGTGATGTCACAATGGAGTCCCCATTGCCATGGTTACCCACAGCAGCTTTCATGTGTTATCAAATGCTGGCACAATTTAGTTTATTTATTTTAGATTTTTTGTACCTATGCAGCACAGTCATACCTAATATATACAATGAATCCATATAACCTAATTTTTTATTAAAATAAAATGCTGTAACTCATGTAAAATGGTTGACCATTCAAACGACATGTGTTTTGCCTAATTAAAAGTCTATATGTTTTAGATATCATAAATAGCAGCCAGGCTTACTTAGGTTGTTTGTTCGATCTCAGCCTACCACTAATGCCAATATTTTTCATCATCATCATCATCATCATCAATGAAATACATAGGCTACCTTACTACAGTAAAACAAGTCTTCCATAGTCTATGTCACCTCAGTAACAAAGTTCCAAAAAAGAAATGAGGGTTCAAGAAAACCTCTCTCTTCAATGGCCTCAGCTATTAGCTATATGATCAACAAGGTCAACTGCAGCACTAAAATCAAGAAGCAGCTCATCCACAAGTTTATCTTGGTCAAGTGATCTGAGCCATTGATCGATTAAATCAACGAGAGCTGTTGCAGTCGAGTGATCCTTACGGTATCTTTACGGTACGCATGCTCATAGAGGGATAAAATTAGCTGGATGTGTAATTATATAGGCCCAAAAAATGTAATTGAAGAGTAGGTGTCATTGATGTTTAGCATTTAAGTTTAATAAATAATTAAATAAAGAAATCAATATCAGCTGACTATAGAAAAGTATTGTTTAAAATTATGTTTGAACATTTTCTTATCCGTGTCTTTCCAGTTGATATAACCAAACAGACAACCTTTGTTGCTCAAGAGCGTCACACATTCCTCCATTCATTCTCTATCATATTCCCCTCCATCAAATTCCTCTATCATATTCCCTCCATCATATTCTCTCTATTATATTTCTCTCCATCATATTCCACTCCATCATAATACTCGCTATCATATTCCCTCTATCATATTCCTCTTTATTTATACAGGGAATCCCAATTGAGACCAGTGTCTCTTTTTCAATGGTGCCCTGTGTTATATCAATTAACAATCCAAACAGCTTAAACAGATAAAATTACATACAGAGTAGAAAATATATAGAGCAAAATTATTAGACTTGAACACATACATTTCACAATGAACAGGTCTTGTATTTAACCAGTTGAGCTGACAACCATTTTGCACTGTTTCACTAGGGCTTTAGTCATCAATCTAGCAAGAGGGAAATATTTTATTAATGTAGTGGTGTCCCTCCCCCCAGGAAGCTACGACCTTTAGCTTTCACCTGGAATTGTTCATTTATGTCTGAGAAAAAAAACACTTTCCAAACCATATGATCTAGTACACAAGAAAAGTATAATACAACCTTCTTTACTACTTTGCCAAACATTTCATGACATTAGTGAGAGTCAAAATCTGTAAAATTTGTGAATGTCTAAATTAACATTTGGGCAATTTGACCAGTGTACATCACTCCTATAGACAATGAGAGATGGGCTATGTAAAGGTCTCGATTTTGTCGTTCTGAACAAATGTTTGACTTCCACACAAAATTACTTCTTGACTTATTTTAGGTTTAAGGAAGTGTGTAGGTTTAAACTATTGCTTTAAAGGGAAGAGAGGGGGAGGAGGAGAGAGCGCGAGAGATGGGGGGAGTGGGAGAAAGAGGGAAGGAGGGGGAGGAGGGGGAGGAGGGGGAGGAGGTGGAGGGCAGCTGTGTCCGACACACCATACTCACACCTGCAACAGATAGGCCAGGGGGCGGGACCTGTAGGTGAGACTCATAACATGATAAGGGGGGCAGGTGAAGAAGGGGTGTTGCTGGAGTCAAGGAAGGGAGGGTGTTCCTACGAGCCCCCTGCCAGCGAGACGGGGAGCAGGGAGGAAGTCTGTCCATGGAGCATTTCTGGGTCATTGGGTCGCCTCCAATGAGATTAGATCACCCTCTACAATGTAAAGCAGTTTGAGTACTGGGGGGTTCTCTGTATAAATCCAAGGTGAAACCTCCAGGGGCTAGCCTTCTCTCAGCGGAGAGTCTGCTCTGGGCTGCCTGCGAAAGGTGCTCCTCTGTGGGAAAGAGGAGAGAACAAGAGGCCCCAGAAGAGATCTCCTTATGGTAGTGATGGACAGATCAACTCTCCTTGTTATCTTCCACCTCTTCCTCTTCCTCTTGCTCGGCCTTCTCCCTCCTTTCCTTCTTACAGTCTTACAGTCCTTCTTACAGTCATTTTCTCCCTTTCCTCCTTCCTCTCCTCCCTCTTTCTCTTCCTCTACCTTCCTCTCCCTCCTTCCCTCTTGGTAAACCTTGTTTAGTCGAGCCAGATTGTGGATAGCTAGCCATGGTTTAGACCACTGTCGCTGTCTGGGTGGGGGGATACAGGACTGGTCCACTGGACTCAGCTCACATGGGGAGAACCTGCTGCTGCTGCCACTCCCCCTCTTACCTGGGATGAGATCACGTTTGGAGGAAACCTGGCACCATCCCTACGGTGAAGCATGGTGGTGGCAGCATCATGCTCCGGGGAGGATTTTCAGGGACAGGGACTGGGAACACGCCCAATTCACATCAACGGGGCTGTAGTGGAGCAGGTCGAGAGTTTCAAGTTCCTTGGTGTCCACATCACCAACAAACTATCATGGTTCAAACACACCAAGACAGTCGTGAAGAGGGCACGACAACGCCTTTTCCACCACAGGAGACTGAAAAGATTTGGCATTGGTCCCAAGATCCTCAAAAAGTTCTACAGCTGCACCATCGAGAGCTTCCTGACCAGTTGCATCACCGCCTGGTATGGCAACTGCTCGGCATCCGACCGTAAGGCGCTACAGAGGGTAGTGCGTACGGCCCAGTACATCACTGGAGCCAAGCTTCCTGCCATCCAGGACCTATATACTTGGAGGTGTAAGAGGGAGGCCCAAAAAATTGACAAAGACTCCAGTCACCCAAGTCATAGACTGTTCTCTCTGCTACCGCACAGCAAGCGGTACCAGAGTGCCAAGTCTAGGTCCAAAAGGCCCCTTAACAGCTTCTATCCCCAATTCATAAGACTGCTGAACAATTCATCAAATGGCCACCCGGACTATTTACATTGACACCTCCCCCCTTTGTTTTTACACTGGTAATAGGAATCTGGATCGGTTTCCTTTTCTTTTTACCTTGCTTTTGTTATTATTATTATTTTTTAAAGTTTTCTTTTTACATTTCGTAAAATGTTATAATTACAAAAACATTTCATTTTAATTTCAATTTAGTAACATACTGTATCATTCAAATAAATATTATTATTTGTCTAATCATATTTTGCCAGCTAACTGGGTGGCAGGCTGCAATCAGTAGCTGTAATTAAGTACAGCAGCCACCAACCATCTAACGTTAATGCCTCGGATAATGAGGTTAGAAGAACAGCTGAATGGTCGGTAGCTAGCTGGCTCAATTACAGGTACTCTTAAGCGTGAAATAACATTGGAAACAACTAACCACAGTTGCTAAAAGTTACCAGTAGCTACCCACTAGCTAGCTAGCTTTGTTGGTCCAAGTGGTGGGTTAGCTAGCACTCGTGCTTCGCCGGGGTCCACCGAATAGAATACTTACCTACAATAATTACCTACAATAACCTACAATAACTACCTAAGTAAACTACCTATAATACCTGACTACAATACCTACATACAATCTAAATACATGGTTTAAGCTTTACTCAACAACATATAAGAAACCAGCTTATCTCCTGCTAGAGAAAACACAACCTCTCCCGACAACCTCGAGGCAAGAGACCTTTCTCTCTTTCTCGTCATCTTTCAACTTCTTATTCAGTTCCTTATTTTTCTCTTTTTCCTCCATCTTTAAATATGTGACTTTCTGTTTGAGGTTCATGGCCAGAAAGCCCACTCTTCCCAGGATGGTCTCTGCTCTCTCTGATGAAACCGTCCCATTGGAGCTCTTGGAATGGGCACGGTCCGCCTCACTCTTCAAACCCTCCCTCGGGCTCACCTCCTCCTTGACGCTCCTCTCTTCACTCTCAATGT
Organism: Coregonus lavaretus; assembly: GCF_964263955.1. Classification (NCBI taxonomy): domain Eukaryota; kingdom Metazoa; phylum Chordata; class Actinopteri; order Salmoniformes; family Salmonidae; genus Coregonus; species Coregonus lavaretus. The sequence continues at coordinate 15,182,718 of NC_140022.1, forward strand.
CAATGCCTGTCCAATAATCCTAACAGGAAGACATTGACTCTAGATGTAATATTGTTCCAATGTGGCACATTCAATACACATTTGAGTGATCAACATACATTGATGGCCTCATGGGGCACACAATTTAGAGGACAGTAATTGAGGTAACTTGTTTATTTGTATCCCAAACTGATTTTGTAATAGCCATAGATGTTCTTCCTGGGTCCACACCAAACGTAATACAAATGTTAACCCTAGTAAGGGGTGATGTTTTATACTATGAGCATAGATTAGCAGGGTTGGGGTCAATTCAATTTCAATTCCAGTCAATTCAGGAAGTACTTAATTCAATGCTTTGAATTGAAATGGAACAGACCCCCAACCCTGTAGAGTAGAAGTGTAAAATAGGACACCTACCTTTGCCTTTTTCAGCGTCCAGGGCCTGGGTTCCTCATCCTCTGACCTGCATATGGAGGCTCTCACTCTAACAGGCGTCTTAGTGGCCATGCAGAGCAGAGGGGTTGCCAGAGTTAAGTTAGCATCTGGGACCAGCTGGTGAGCATGAGGGCAGCGATCCACCTCTTCACTAGTGCCCTTCCCTTTCTGCTCTGGCTGCTTGTGGTCCTTGTCATGGATGCATGCCAGGCTTGGAGGAAGTGCTAGGACAGGGCTTTTATCACTCATCAGTTCCTCTCTCTTGACAGTGGATGCAACTGCACTTGCCTCTGTGTTAACTGAGCACTATGTGGTGTCCTCAACTGTCTCCTCTGGCTGCTTGTGGTCATTGTTGTTGTGAATGCATTGCAGACCTGGAGGACTTTTATCATCCCAGGTGTAAATAGCAACAGTTGCCTCTGTGTCGACTGAGCACTTTGTAGTGCACTCAACTGTCTTCCATAGCGGTTTGTGGTCATTGTTGTGGGTGCAGGTCAGGATTAGAGGCAGTGTTGCAGGTGCAGGAGGACTTTTATCAGCCAAACACTCCTCCGTGTGGACAGTGGACACAGAAACGGCTGCTTCCCTGGCAACTGGACACTTGTTGGTGTCCTCTACTGCCTCCCCTGGCAGAGTGTGGACAGTGGAGACGGAAATGGCCGCTTCCCTGGACACTTGACTCTTGGTGGTGTCCTCTACTGCCTCCTCTGGCTGCTTGTGGCCATTGTCTAGAATGTGTGGCAACTTTGAAGGCAGCATTGGAGCCGGGCTTTTATCACCCAACAGGTTCTCTCCCTGGACAATGGATGTGCCTGCAGTGATCGCTGTGGTAACGGAGGACTCGGTGGCATCCTCTTTTGTCTCCTCTGTCAGTTTGTGGTCAGAGTCTCGGATACATGGCGAGCTTGGAGGCAGTGCTGCAGGGTCAGGAGGGCTTTGATCAGCTGCCATGTCCTCTTTGAGGTGAGTGGACACATCATTGTTTGTTTCACTGATAACTGGACACTTGGTGGTGTCCTCTACTGTCTCCCCTGGCAGTTTGTAGTCAACTTCAAACACAAGTGGCAGACTTGGAGGCAGCATTGGGACAGGGCATTTAGCTGCTGATCTGTACACTCCAAAATCAACAGTAGCTGTGCCTGCAGTGGTCTCTGTAGCAACTGAGACCTCATAGGTATCCTCTACTGTCTGCTCTGATGGCATGAAGTCATCGTCAAAGACTGTTGGCAGGCATGTAGGCAGCACTGAAGGAAGACTTCTAGCTGCCCATCGATTCTCTCCCTTGACAGTGGCTGTGGTAGCAGTGGTCTCTGTGGCAACTGGGCACTCTGTGGCTGAAACAGCAGGCTTAGAGGTTTCGAGGAAATTGAATGAATTGCCAATGAACCGCTGAGCCAGGGGTGGGAGGGAGTAATGATAGAATCTGTCCTCTTCCTCAACATTAGATATTGCCACTGGAGCAACTGAGACCTCAGTGGTGCCCTCTACTGCCTGATGTGGCTGCATGGAGTCTTCGTCAAAGAAGTGTGGCAGTTATCGATGCAGCATTGAGGAAAGATGTATATCTGTCCATAGGTCCTCTCGTATACCTGTAGATACATCTGCAGTGGCCTCTGTGGCAACTGGGCATTCAGCAGACTGGCAGGTTTCAGGGACAAAGTATGAAAATACAATGAACCGCTGTGCATCCTGAGCGCGTATGGCAAATGGAGAGGGGGGATGCAACATGGTAGGTATAGGCCTCTGATTGGTGAAAGCCAGTGGTGGGAGGGAGTCAATACAGGGAGCCATGAACTCAGTGAGAGGACAGTTGCTCACATCTCACACATTCTGCGTGAGAAAAGAAACAGACATGATGAAAGTGATCACATTCAGTACATACATACATACTGTATGAGTCAGCACTACTTACTTATACATCACATATATATATATATATATATATATATATATATATATATATATATATATATATATATATATATATAGTGTCCTCTAAGATGCTCTGCACCAGTCTGTCCCAACCCTTGGTCCCCTAGCCAATGGGCCAGCTAAGTGTAAAAATACATGCCCCACACCCAGCATAACATTTGACATTTTAGCCATTTATCAGACGCTTTTATCCAGAACGACTTATAGTTAGTTAGTGCATTCAACTTAAGGTAGCTAGGTGAGACAACCACATAATCCTGATATGAGCGTCTATGATAGAACGGTTGTTTATTTTTTATGACCAGACAACCATAAGAACTGAGGACATAAATTCACTGAAACAGACAGACACGATACAACACATTTAGACAAGAACAGTTATAAGCATTGCCATGGTGTAGCCTAATACAAAAAGAAATAAGGACAAAACATTGTTAGCTTACATTCCATGGCATATCGAACATTTTGCCCTTACAATAACTTATATTTGCTTTAATTAATATTGTTAAACAGAACTCTTGTCGACTTTGTCAAAGTTGGTCTTGTTACCTCCTCAATCAGTCTTGGCATTTTCCTCGTCTTGAACCAAATCCTCTTCATCTTCTTCTCCTGATCCTTCTGGATCTGCAAAACCAGAGCCAACCTGGCTCCCAGCTCCATCACGTAGTCTGTCTAGATCTCCCTTTCCTCCAACCGACACTCACCCCTCCTCTGTGTCAGCGTTGAACCCTCCATGTCTTCCTCTTAGCTAACAATAACTCTGGAAAATACACAACGTTGTAGTAAGTGGGTGTTGCTAACCAAATAATAATGCATCTCTTTACAATGTGCACACGTTTTCCTCCCAGCTACTTACAATTAATCAAGTGAGAATCCTGATCCAGATATGTTTAGGCAATAGGCCTATCTGAATTACTAGTAAAAAGTTGGCTACTGGAAAAGCGACCAAGTTCAAATGAATCGATTTTGGCTGTTCTTATCATTTCGTGAACAATATCCTTCATGACATCATCATTGTGATGCAAGGCGTTGCCGTGGCAGATGAAAAAGCACAACACAGACTTTAAAAAGCAAACTTCAGGGTCTTTCTGTACCTTACTATTGAGCCTTATTCAACCCCTCATGTAGCTCTACTCCATATTGGGCCTGGTTCTCACAAACCACACTAATCACTTCCAACATATCATTGAAAACACTGTGTTTTGGGTAGAAAATGACTCTATATCCATGCAGGACCTAACTTGTACAGTTTCAACTATTTTAAAAACCAAGGAGGTAAAAATGCCAGTCTTCTCTTTGAGTGCCCTTGAGTGCACCTCAATTTAAAGAGGTCTATCAATTCAACCATTTGAAATGGATGTCCATTCAATTAAGAACATATTATTCTTATTAGAAATGAATCAGCTACAAATTAGGTAGGCGTACTTGTTTTTTTACACAACCTACTCTTTTGGTACATATTTATTGAGATAATTGATTACAACATATGTTGGTGATTAACACAGAGAGAGGTTTTTTTTCTGTCATCAATAGAATGCATTAGCCATTAGGCTGGCTCACTACAATTGTAACATGACATCTCAGGTATCAGGATGAAGCATTTTCTCACAAAAAGAGGACTCAAGCAAACTATCTCTCTTCAACAGTTTCACAAGTCATGTTAGGTCTACTTAAAATGTCACATTCATACACAAGTAATTTGAAAATAAGTTATACTACTGAAACACATTCACAATAAGTTATATTACAACCTACCTCTGAAGTAAGCAGTGTGTTCTCTCACTAATGAAATAGGACATTAATAATTTGTCAGTGGTTAGTTGAATCAGTCTCTTTGCACTGTTCAGTTTGTCTGTGCAACAGGTAACCTTCCAGAATCGGAATCTTGTGATGTCACAATGGAGTCCCCATTGCCATGGTTACCCACAGCAGCTTTCATGTGTTATCAAATGCTGGCACAATTTAGTTTATTTATTTTAGATTTTTTGTACCTATGCAGCACAGTCATACCTAATATATACAATGAATCCATATAACCTAATTTTTTATTAAAATAAAATGCTGTAACTCATGTAAAATGGTTGACCATTCAAACGACATGTGTTTTGCCTAATTAAAAGTCTATATGTTTTAGATATCATAAATAGCAGCCAGGCTTACTTAGGTTGTTTGTTCGATCTCAGCCTACCACTAATGCCAATATTTTTCATCATCATCATCATCATCATCAATGAAATACATAGGCTACCTTACTACAGTAAAACAAGTCTTCCATAGTCTATGTCACCTCAGTAACAAAGTTCCAAAAAAGAAATGAGGGTTCAAGAAAACCTCTCTCTTCAATGGCCTCAGCTATTAGCTATATGATCAACAAGGTCAACTGCAGCACTAAAATCAAGAAGCAGCTCATCCACAAGTTTATCTTGGTCAAGTGATCTGAGCCATTGATCGATTAAATCAACGAGAGCTGTTGCAGTCGAGTGATCCTTACGGTATCTTTACGGTACGCATGCTCATAGAGGGATAAAATTAGCTGGATGTGTAATTATATAGGCCCAAAAAATGTAATTGAAGAGTAGGTGTCATTGATGTTTAGCATTTAAGTTTAATAAATAATTAAATAAAGAAATCAATATCAGCTGACTATAGAAAAGTATTGTTTAAAATTATGTTTGAACATTTTCTTATCCGTGTCTTTCCAGTTGATATAACCAAACAGACAACCTTTGTTGCTCAAGAGCGTCACACATTCCTCCATTCATTCTCTATCATATTCCCCTCCATCAAATTCCTCTATCATATTCCCTCCATCATATTCTCTCTATTATATTTCTCTCCATCATATTCCACTCCATCATAATACTCGCTATCATATTCCCTCTATCATATTCCTCTTTATTTATACAGGGAATCCCAATTGAGACCAGTGTCTCTTTTTCAATGGTGCCCTGTGTTATATCAATTAACAATCCAAACAGCTTAAACAGATAAAATTACATACAGAGTAGAAAATATATAGAGCAAAATTATTAGACTTGAACACATACATTTCACAATGAACAGGTCTTGTATTTAACCAGTTGAGCTGACAACCATTTTGCACTGTTTCACTAGGGCTTTAGTCATCAATCTAGCAAGAGGGAAATATTTTATTAATGTAGTGGTGTCCCTCCCCCCAGGAAGCTACGACCTTTAGCTTTCACCTGGAATTGTTCATTTATGTCTGAGAAAAAAAACACTTTCCAAACCATATGATCTAGTACACAAGAAAAGTATAATACAACCTTCTTTACTACTTTGCCAAACATTTCATGACATTAGTGAGAGTCAAAATCTGTAAAATTTGTGAATGTCTAAATTAACATTTGGGCAATTTGACCAGTGTACATCACTCCTATAGACAATGAGAGATGGGCTATGTAAAGGTCTCGATTTTGTCGTTCTGAACAAATGTTTGACTTCCACACAAAATTACTTCTTGACTTATTTTAGGTTTAAGGAAGTGTGTAGGTTTAAACTATTGCTTTAAAGGGAAGAGAGGGGGAGGAGGAGAGAGCGCGAGAGATGGGGGGAGTGGGAGAAAGAGGGAAGGAGGGGGAGGAGGGGGAGGAGGGGGAGGAGGTGGAGGGCAGCTGTGTCCGACACACCATACTCACACCTGCAACAGGTAGGCCAGGGGGCGGGACCTGTAGGTGAGACTCATAACATGATAAGGGGGGCAGGTGAAGAAGGGGTGTTGCTGGAGTCAAGGAAGGGAGGGTGTTCCTACGAGCCCCCTGCCAGCGAGACGGGGAGCAGGGAGGAAGTCTGTCCATGGAGCATTTCTGGGTCATTGGGTCGCCTCCAATGAGATTAGATCACCCTCTACAATGTAAAGCAGTTTGAGTACTGGGGGGTTCTCTGTATAAATCCAAGGTGAAACCTCCAGGGGCTAGCCTTCTCTCAGCGGAGAGTCTGCTCTGGGCTGCCTGCGAAAGGTGCTCCTCTGTGGGAAAGAGGAGAGAACAAGAGGCCCCAGAAGAGATCTCCTTATGGTAGTGATGGACAGATCAACTCTCCTTGTTATCTTCCACCTCTTCCTCTTCCTCTTGCTCGGCCTTCTCCCTCCTTTCCTTCTTACAGTCTTACAGTCCTTCTTACAGTCATTTTCTCCCTTTCCTCCTTCCTCTCCTCCCTCTTTCTCTTCCTCTACCTTCCTCTCCCTCCTTCCCTCTTGGTAAACCTTGTTTAGTCGAGCCAGATTGTGGATAGCTAGCCATGGTTTAGACCACTGTCGCTGTCTGGGTGGGGGGATACAGGACTGGTCCACTGGACTCAGCTCACATGGGGAGAACCTGCTGCTGCTGCCACTCCCCCTCTTACCTGGGATGAGATCACGTTTGGAGGAAACCTGGCACCATCCCTACGGTGAAGCATGGTGGTGGCAGCATCATGCTCCGGGGAGGATTTTCAGGGACAGGGACTGGGAACACGCCCAATTCACATCAACGGGGCTGTAGTGGAGCAGGTCGAGAGTTTCAAGTTCCTTGGTGTCCACATCACCAACAAACTATCATGGTTCAAACACACCAAGACAGTCGTGAAGAGGGCACGACAACGCCTTTTCCACCACAGGAGACTGAAAAGATTTGGCATTGGTCCCAAGATCCTCAAAAAGTTCTACAGCTGCACCATCGAGAGCTTCCTGACCAGTTGCATCACCGCCTGGTATGGCAACTGCTCGGCATCCGACCGTAAGGCGCTACAGAGGGTAGTGCGTACGGCCCAGTACATCACTGGAGCCAAGCTTCCTGCCATCCAGGACCTATATACTTGGAGGTGTAAGAGGGAGGCCCAAAAAATTGACAAAGACTCCAGTCACCCAAGTCATAGACTGTTCTCTCTGCTACCGCACAGCAAGCGGTACCAGAGTGCCAAGTCTAGGTCCAAAAGGCCCCTTAACAGCTTCTATCCCCAATTCATAAGACTGCTGAACAATTCATCAAATGGCCACCCGGACTATTTACATTGACACCTCCCCCCTTTGTTTTTACACTGGTAATAGGAATCTGGATCGGTTTCCTTTTCTTTTTACCTTGCTTTTGTTATTATTATTATTTTTTAAAGTTTTCTTTTTACATTTCGTAAAATGTTATAATTACAAAAACATTTCATTTTAATTTCAATTTAGTAACATACTGTATCATTCAAATAAATATTATTATTTGTCTAATCATATTTTGCCAGCTAACTGGGTGGCAGGCTGCAATCAGTAGCTGTAATTAAGTACAGCAGCCACCAACCATCTAACGTTAATGCCTCGGATAATGAGGTTAGAAGAACAGCTGAATGGTCGGTAGCTAGCTGGCTCAATTACAGGTACTCTTAAGCGTGAAATAACATTGGAAACAACTAACCACAGTTGCTAAAAGTTACCAGTAGCTACCCACTAGCTAGCTAGCTTTGTTGGTCCAAGTGGTGGGTTAGCTAGCACTCGTGCTTCGCCGGGGTCCACCGAATAGAATACTTACCTACAATAATTACCTACAATAACCTACAATAACTACCTAAGTAAACTACCTATAATACCTGACTACAATACCTACATACAATCTAAATACATGGTTTAAGCTTTACTCAACAACATATAAGAAACCAGCTTATCTCCTGCTAGAGAAAACACAACCTCTCCCGACAACCTCGAGGCAAGAGACCTTTCTCTCTTTCTCGTCATCTTTCAACTTCTTATTCAGTTCCTTATTTTTCTCTTTTTCCTCCATCTTTAAATATGTGACTTTCTGTTTGAGGTTCATGGCCAGAAAGCCCACTCTTCCCAGGATGGTCTCTGCTCTCTCTGATGAAACCGTCCCATTGGAGCTCTTGGAATGGGCACGGTCCGCCTCACTCTTCAAACCCTCCCTCGGGCTCACCTCCTCCTTGACGCTCCTCTCTTCACTCTCAATGTCAATGCCTGTCCAATAATCCTAACAGGAAGACATTGACTCTAGATGTAATATTGTTCCAATGTGGCACATTCAATACACATTTGAGTGATCAACATACATTGATGGCCTCATGGGGCACACAATTTAGAGGACAGTAATTGAGGTAACTTGTTTATTTGTATCCCAAACTGATTTTGTAATAGCCATAGATGTTCTTCCTGGGTCCACACCAAACGTAATACAAATGTTAACCCTAGTAAGGGGTGATGTTTTATACTATGAGCATAGATTAGCAGGGTTGGGGTCAATTCAATTTCAATTCCAGTCAATTCAGGAAGTACTTAATTCAATGCTTTGAATTGAAATGGAACAGACCCCCAACCCTGTAGAGTAGAAGTGTAAAATAGGACACCTACCTTTGCCTTTTTCAGCGTCCAGGGCCTGGGTTCCTCATCCTCTGACCTGCATATGGAGGCTCTCACTCTAACAGGCGTCTTAGTGGCCATGCAGAGCAGAGGGGTTGCCAGAGTTAAGTTAGCATCTGGGACCAGCTGGTGAGCATGAGGGCAGCGATCCACCTCTTCACTAGTGCCCTTCCCTTTCTGCTCTGGCTGCTTGTGGTCCTTGTCATGGATGCATGCCAGGCTTGGAGGAAGTGCTAGGACAGGGCTTTTATCACTCATCAGTTCCTCTCTCTTGACAGTGGATGCAACTGCACTTGCCTCTGTGTTAACTGAGCACTATGTGGTGTCCTCAACTGTCTCCTCTGGCTGCTTGTGGTCATTGTTGTTGTGAATGCATTGCAGACCTGGAGGACTTTTATCATCCCAGGTGTAAATAGCAACAGTTGCCTCTGTGTCGACTGAGCACTTTGTAGTGCACTCAACTGTCTTCCATAGCGGTTTGTGGTCATTGTTGTGGGTGCAGGTCAGGATTAGAGGCAGTGTTGCAGGTGCAGGAGGACCTTTATCAGCCAAACACTCCTCCGTGTGGACAGTGGACACAGAAACGGCTGCTTCCCTGGCAACTGGACACTTGTTGGTGTCCTCTACTGCCTCCCCTGGCAGAGTGTGGACAGTGGAGACGGAAATGGCCGCTTCCCTGGACACTTGACTCTTGGTGTTGTCCTCTACTGCCTCCTCTGGCTGCTTGTGGCCATTGTCTAGAATGTGTGGCAACTTTGAAGGCAGCATTGGAGCCGGGCTTTTATCACCCAACAGGTTCTCTCCCTGGACAATGGATGTGCCTGCAGTGATCGCTGTGGTAACGGAGGACTCGGTGGCATCCTCTTTTGTCTCCTCTGTCAGTTTGTGGTCAGAGTCTCGGATACATGGCGAGCTTGGAGGCAGTGCTGCAGGGTCAGGAGGGCTTTGATCAGCTGCCATGTCCTCTTTGAGGTGAGTGGACACATCATTGTTTGTTTCACTGATAACTGGACACTTGGTGGTGTCCTCTACTGTCTCCCCTGGCAGTTTGTAGTCAACTTCAAACACAAGTGGCAGACTTGGAGGCAGCATTGGGACAGGGCATTTAGCTGCTGATCTGTACACTCCAAAATCAACAGTAGCTGTGCCTGCAGTGGTCTCTGTAGCAACTGAGACCTCATAGGTATCCTCTACTGTCTGCTCTGATGGCATGAAGTCATCGTCAAAGACTGTTGGCAGGCATGTAGGCAGCACTGAAGGAAGACTTCTAGCTGCCCATCGATTCTCTCCCTTGACAGTGGCTGTGGTAGCAGTGGTCTCTGTGGCAACTGGGCACTCTGTGGCTGAAACAGCAGGCTTAGAGGTTTCGAGGAAATTGAATGAATTGCCAATGAACCGCTGAGCCAGGGGTGGGAGGGAGTAATGATAGAATCTGTCCTCTTCCTCAACATTAGATATTGCCACTGGAGCAACTGAGACCTCAGTGGTGCCCTCTACTGCCTGATGTGGCTGCATGGAGTCTTCGTCAAAGAAGTGTGGCAGGTATCGATGCAGCATTGAGGAAAGATGTATATCTGTCCATAGGTCCTCTCGTATACCTGTAGATACATCTGCAGTGGCCTCTGTGGCAACTGGGCATTCAGCAGACTGGCAGGTTTCAGGGACAAAGTATGAAAATACAATGAACCGCTGTGCATCCTGAGCGCGTATGGCAAATGGAGAGGGGGGATGCAACATGGTAGGTATAGGCCTCTGATTGGTGAAAGCCAGTGGTGGGAGGGAGTCAATACAGGGAGCCATGAACTCAGTGAGAGGACAGTTGCTCACATCTCACACATTCTGCGTGAGAAAAGAAACAGACATGATGAAAGTGATCACATTCAGTACATACATACAGTGGGGAAAAAAAGTATTTAGTCAGCCACCAATTGTGCAAGTTCTCCCACTTAAAAAGATGAGAGAGGCCTGTAATTTTCATCATAGGTACACGTCAACTATGACAGACAAATTGAGGGGAAAAAATCCAGAAAATCACATTGTAGGATTTTTAATGAATTTATTTGCAGATTATGGTGGAAAATAAGTATTTGGTCACCTACAACCAAGCAAGATTTCTGGCTCTCACAGACCTGTAACTTCTTCTTTAAGAGGCTCCTCTGTCCTCCACTCGTTACCTGTATTAATGGCACCTGTTTGAACTTGTTATCAGTATAAAAGACACCTGTCCACAACCTCAAACAGTCACACTCCAAACTCCACTATGGCCAAGACCAAAGAGCTGTCAAAGGACACCAGAAACAAAATTGTAGACCTGCACCAGGCTGGGAAGACTGAATCTGCAATAGGTAAGCAGCTTGGTTTGAAGAAATCAACTGTGGGAGCAATTATTAGGAAATGGAAGACATACAAGACCACTGATAATCTCCCTCGATCTGGGGCTCCACGCAAGATCTCACCCCGTGGGGTCAAAATGATCACAAGAACGGTGAGCAAAAATCCCAGAACCACACGGGGGGACCTAGTGAATGACCTGCAGAGAGCTGGGACCAAAGTAACAAAGCCTACCATCAGTAACACACTACGCCGCCAGGGACTCAAATCCTGCAGTGCTAGACGTGTCCCCCTGCTTAAGCCAGTACATGTCCAGGCCCGTCTGAAGTTTGCTAGAGTGCATCCAGAAGAGGATTGGGAGAATGTCATATGGTCAGATGAAACCAAAATATAACTTTTTGGTAAAAACTCAACTCGTCGTGTTTGGAGGACAAAGAATGCTGAGTTGCATCCAAAGAACACCATACCTACTGTGAAGCATGTGAGTGAAAACATCATACTTTGGGGCTGTTTTTCTGCAAAGGGACCAGGACGACTGATCCGTGTAAAGGAAATAATGAATGGGGCCATGTATCGTGAGATTTTGAGTGAAAACCTCCTTCCATCAGCAAGGGCATTGAAGATGAAACGTGGCTGGGTCTTTCAGCATGACAATGATCCCAAACACACCGCCCGGGCAACGAAGGAGTGGCTTCGTAAGAAGCATTTCAAGGTCCTGGAGTCTCCAGATCTCAACCCCATAGAAAATCTTTGGAGGGAGTTGAAAGTCCGTGTTGCCCAGCGACAGCCCCAAAACATCACTGCTCTAGAGGAGATCTGCATGGAGGAATGGGCCAAAATACCAGCAACAGTGTGTGAAAACCTTCTGAAGACTTACAGAAAACGTTTGACCTGTGTCATTGCCAACAAAGGGTATATAACAAAGTATTGAGAAACTTTTGTTATTGACCAAATACTTATTTTCCACCATAATTTGCAAATAAATTCATAAAAAATCCTACAATGTGATTTTCTGGATTTTTTTTCCTCATTTTGTCTGTCATAGTTGACGTGTACCTATGATGAAAATTACAGGCCTCTCTCATCTTTTTAAGTGGGAGAACTTGCACAATTGGTGGCTGACTAAATACTTTTTTTCCCCACTGTACATACTGTATGAGTCAGCACTACTTACTTATACATCACATATATATATATATATATATATATATATATATATATATATATATATATATATATATATAGTGTCCTCTAAGATGCTCTGCACCAGTCTGTCCCAACCCTTGGTCCCCTAGCCAATGGGCCAGCTAAGTGTAAAAATACATGCCCCACACCCAGCATAACATTTGACATTTTAGCCATTTATCAGACGCTTTTATCCAGAACGACTTATAGTTAGTTAGTGCATTCAACTTAAGGTAGCTAGGTGAGACAACCACATAATCCTGATATGAGCGTCTATGATAGAACGGTTGTTTATTTTTTATGACCAGACAACCATAAGAACTGAGGACATAAATTCACTGAAACAGACAGACACGATACAACACATTTAGACAAGAACAGTTATAAGCATTGCCATGGTGTAGCCTAATACAAAAAGAAATAAGGACAAAACATTGTTAGCTTACATTCCATGGCATATCGAACATTTTGCCCTTACAATAACTTATATTTGCTTTAATTAATATTGTTAAACAGAACTCTTGTCGACTTTGTCAAAGTTGGTCTTGTTACCTCCTCAATCAGTCTTGGCATTTTCCTCGTCTTGAACCAAATCCTCTTCATCTTCTTCTCCTGATCCTTCTGGATCTGCAAAACCAGAGCCAACCTGGCTCCCAGCTCCATCACGTAGTCTGTCTAGATCTCCCTTTCCTCCAACCGACACTCACCCCTCCTCTGTGTCAGCGTTGAACCCTCCATGTCTTCCTCTTAGCTAACAATAACTCTGGAAAATACACAACGTTGTAGTAAGTGGGTGTTGCTAACCAAATAATAATGCATCTCTTTACAATGTGCACACGTTTTCCTCCCAGCTACTTACAATTAATCAAGTGAGAATCCTGATCCAGATATGTTTAGGCAATAGGCCTATCTGAATTACTAGTAAAAAGTTGGCTACTGGAAAAGCGACCAAGTTCAAATGAATCGATTTTGGCTGTTCTTATCATTTCGTGAACAATATCCTTCATGACATCATCATTGTGATGCAAGGCGTTGCCGTGGCAGATGAAAAAGCACAACACAGACTTTAAAAAGCAAACTTCAGGGTCTTTCTGTACCTTACTATTGAGCCTTATTCAACCCCTCATGTAGCTCTACTCCATATTGGGCCTGGTTCTCACAAACCACACTAATCACTTCCAACATATCATTGAAAACACTGTGTTTTGGGTAGAAAATGACTCTATATCCATGCAGGACCTAACTTGTACAGTTTCAACTATTTTAAAAACCAAGGAGGTAAAAATGCCAGTCTTCTCTTTGAGTGCCCTTGAGTGCACCTCAATTTAAAGAGGTCTATCAATTCAACCATTTGAAATGGATGTCCATTCAATTAAGAACATATTATTCTTATTAGAAATGAATCAGCTACAAATTAGGTAGGCGTACTTGTTTTTTTACACAACCTACTCTTTTGGTACATATTTATTGAGATAATTGATTACAACATATGTTGGTGATTAACACAGAGAGAGGTTTTTTTTCTGTCATCAATAGAATGCATTAGCCATTAGGCTGGCTCACTACAATTGTAACATGACATCTCAGGTATAAGGATGAAGCATTTTCTCACAAAAAGAGGACTCAAGCAAACTATCTCTCTTCAACAGTTTCACAAGTCATGTTAGGTCTACTTAAAATGTCACATTCATACACAAGTAATTTGAAAATAAGTTATACTACTGAAACACATTCACAATAAGTTATATTACAACCTACCTCTGAAGTAAGCAGTGTGTTCTCTCACTAATGAAATAGGACATTAATAATTTGTCAGTGGTTAGTTGAATCAGTCTCTTTGCACTGTTCAGTTTGTCTGTGCAACAGGTAACCTTCCAGAATCGGAATCTTGTGATGTCACAATGGAGTCCCCATTGCCATGGTTACCCACAGCAGCTTTCATGTGTTATCAAATGCTGGCACAATTTAGTTTATTTATTTTAGATTTTTTGTACCTATGCAGCACAGTCATACCTAATATATACAATGAATCCATATAACCTAATTTTTTATTAAAATAAAATGCTGTAACTCATGTAAAATGGTTGACCATTCAAACGACATGTGTTTTGCCTAATTAAAAGTCTATATGTTTTAGATATCATAAATAGCAGCCAGGCTTACTTAGGTTGTTTGTTCGATCTCAGCCTACCACTAATGCCAATATTTTTCATCATCATCATCATCATCAATGAAATACATAGGCTACCTTACTACAGTAAAACAAGTCTTCCATAGTCTATGTCACCTCAGTAACAAAGTTCCAAAAAAGAAAAGAGGGTTCAAGAAAACATCTCTCTTCAATGGCCTCAGCTATTAGCCATATGATCAACAAGGTCAACTGCAGCACTAAAATCAAGAAGCAGCTAATCCACAAGTTTATCTTGGTCAAGTGATCTGAGCCATTGATCGATTAAATCAACGAGAGCTGTTGCAGTCGAGTGATCCTTACGGTATCTTTACGGTACGCATGCTCATAGAGGGATAAAATTAGCTGGATGTGTAATTATATAGGCCCCAAAAATGTAATTGAAGAGTAGGTGTCATTGATGTTTAGCATTTAAGTTTAATAAATAATTAAATAAAGAAATCAATATCAGCTGACTATAGAAAAGTATTGTTTAAAATTATGTTTGAACATTTTCTTATCCGTGTCTTTCCAGTTGATATAACCAAACAGACAACCTTTGTTGCTCAAGAGCGTCACACATTCCTCCATTCATTCTCTATCATATTCCCCTCCATCAAATTCCTCTATCATATTCCCTCCATCATATTCTCTCTATTATATTTCTCTCCATCATATTCCACTCCATCATAATACTCGCTATCATATTCCCTCTATCATATTCCTCTTTATTTTTACAGGGAATCCCAATTGAGACCAGTGTCTCTTTTTCAATGGTGCCCTGTGTTATATCAATTAACAATCCAAACAGCTTAAACAGATAAAATTACATACAGAGTAGAAAATATATAGAGCAAAATTATTAGACTTGAACACATACATTTCACAATGAACAGGTCTTGTATTTAACCAGTTGAGCTGACAACCATTTTGCACTGTTTCACTAGGGCTTTAGTCATCAATCTAGCAAGAGGGAAATATTTTATTAATGTAGTGGTGTCCCTCCCCCCAGGAAGCTACGACCTTTAGCTTTCACCTGGAATTGTTCATTTATGTCTGAGAAAAAAAACTCTTTCCAAACCATATGATCTAGTACGCAAGAAAAGTATAATACAACCTTCTTTACTACTTTGCCAAACATTTCATGACATTAGTGAGAGTCAAAATCTGTAAAATTTGTGAATGTCTAAATTAATATTTGGGCAATTTGACCAGTGTACATCACTCCTATAGACAATGAGAGATGGGCTATGTAAAGGTCTCGATTTTGTCGTTCTGAACAAATGTTTGACTTCCACACAAAATTACTTCTTGACTTATTTTAGGTTTAAGGAAGTGTGTAGGTTTAAACTATTGCTTTAAAGGGAAGAGAGGGGGAGGAGGAGAGAGCGCGAGAGATGGGGGGAGTGGGAGAAAGAGGGAAGGAGGGGGAGGACAGCTGTGTCCGACACACCATACTTACACCTGCAACAGGTAGGCCAGGGGGCGGGACCTGTAGGTGAGACTCATAACATGATAAGGGGGGCAGGTGAAGAAGGGGTGTTGCTGGAGTCAAGGAAGGGAGGGTGTTCCTACGAGCCCCCTGCCAGCGAGACGGGGAGCAGGGAGGAAGTCTGTCCATGGAGCATTTCTGGGTCATTGGGTCGCCTCCAATGAGATTAGATCACCCTCTACAATGTAAAGCAGTTTGAGTACTGGGGGGTTCTCTGTATAAATCCAAGGTGAAACCTCCAGGGGCTAGCCTTCTCTCAGCGGAGAGTCTGCTCTGGGCTGCCTGCGAAAGGTGCTCCTCTGTGGGAAAGAGGAGAGAACAAGAGGCCCCAGAAGAGATCTCCTTATGGTAGTGATGGACAGATCAACTCTCCTTGTTATCTTCCACCTCTTCCTCTTCCTCTTGCTCGGCCTTCTCCCTCCTTTCCTTCTTACAGTCTTACAGTCCTTCTTACAGTCATTTTCTCCCTTTCCTCCTTCCTCTCCTCCCTCTTTCTCTTCCTCTACCTTCCTCTCCCTCCTTCCCTCTTGGTAAACCTTGTTTAGTCGAGCCAGATTGTGGATAGCTAGCCATGGTTTAGACCACTGTCGCTGTCTGGGTGGGGGGATACAGGACTGGTCCACTGGACTCAGCTCACATGGGGAGAACCTGCTGCTGCTGCCACTCCCCCTCTTACCTGGGATGAGATCACGTTTGGAGGAAACCTGGCACCATCCCTACGGTGAAGCATGGTGGTGGCAGCATCATGCTCCGGGGAGGATTTTCAGGGACAGGGACTGGGAACACGCCCCATTCACATCGACGGGGCTGTAGTGGAGCAGGTCGAGAGTTTCAAGTTCCTTGGTGTCCATATCACCAACAAACTGTCATGGTTCAAACACACCAAGACAGTCGTGAAGAGGGCACGACAACGCCTTTTCCACCTCAGGAGACTGAAAAGATTTGGCATTGGTCCCAAGATCCTCAAAAAGTTCTACAGCTGCACCATCGAGAGCTTCCTGACCAGTTGCATCACCGCCTGGCATGGCAACTGCTCGGCATCCGACCGTAAGGCGCTACAGAGGGTAGTGCGTACGGCCCAGTACATCACTGGAGCCAAGCTTCCTGCCATCCAGGACCTATATACTTGGAGGTGTAAGAGGGAGGCCCAAAAAATTGACAAAGACTCCAGTCACCCAAGTCATAGACTGTTCTCTCTGCTACCGCACAGCAAGCGGTACCAGAGTGCCAAGTCTAGGTCCAAAAGGCTCCTTAACAGCTTCTATCCCCAATTCATAAGACTGCTGAACAATTCATCAAATGGCCACCCGGACTATTTACATTGACACCTCCCCCCTTTGTTTTTACACTGGTAATAGGAATCTGGATCGGTTTCCTTTTCTTTTTACCTTGCTTTTGTTATTATTATTATTTTTTAAAGTTTTCTTTTTACATTTCGTAAAATGTTATAATTACAAAAACATTTCATTTTAATTTCAATTTAGTAACATACTGTATCATTCAAATAAATATTATTATTTGTCTAATCATATTTTGCCAGCTAACTGGGTGGCAGGCTGCAATCAGTAGCTGTAATTAAGTACAGCAGCCACCAACCATCTAACGTTAATGCCTCGGATAATGAGGTTAGAAGAACAGCTGAATGGTCGGTAGCTAGCTGGCTCAATTACAGGTTCTCTTAAGCGTGAAATAACATTGGAAACAACTAACCACAGTTGCTAAAAGTTACCAGTAGCTACCCACTAGCTAGCTAGCTTTGTTGGTCCAAGTGGTGGGTTAGCTAGCACTCGTGCTTCGCCGGGGTCCACCGAATAGAATACTTACCTACAATAATTACCTACAATAACCTACAATAACTACCTAAGTAAACTACCTATAATACCTGACTACAATACCTACATACAATCTAAATACATGGTTTAAGCTTTACTCACTGGCTTGCTGGTGCTCTTTCATGCCGTCCCTAGGAGGGGTGCGTCACTTGAGTGGGTTGAGTTACTGACGTGATCTTCCTGTCTGGGTTGGCGCCCCCCCTTGGTTTGTGCTGTGGTGGAGACCTCTTAGGGCTATACTCGGCCTTGTCTCAGGATTGTAAGTTGGTGGTTGAGGATATCCCTCTAGTGGTGCGGGGGCTGTGCTTTGGCAGAGTGGGTGGGGTTATATCCTTCCTGTTTGGCCCTGTCCGGGGGTTTCTTCGGATGGGGCCACAGTGTCTCCGGACCGCTCCTGTCTCAGCCTCCAGTATTTATGCTGCAGTAGTTTATGTGTCGGGGGGCTGGGGTCAGTTGGTTATACCTGGAGTACTTCTCCTGTCTTATCCAGTGTCCTGTGTGAATTTAAGTATGCTCTCTCTAATTCTCTCGTTCTCTCTTTCTCTCTGAGAACCTGAGCCCTAGGACCATACGTCAGGACTACCGGGCATGCCGACACCTTGCTGTCCCCAGTCCGCCTGGCCTTGCTGCTATTCCAGTTTCAACTGTTCTGCCTGCGGTTACGAAACCCCTACCTGTCCCAGACCTGCTGTTTTCAACTCTTAATGATCGGCTATGAAAAGCCAACTGAGAGACCTGAGCCCTAGGACCATACGTCGGGACTACCGGCCGTGGTGACTCCTTGCTGTCCCCAGTCCGCCTGGCCTTGCTGCTATTCCAGTTTCAACTGTTCTGCCTGCGGTTATGGAACCCCTACCTGTCCCAGACCTGCTGTTTTCAACTCTTAATGATCGGCTATGAAAAGCCAACTGAGATTTATTCCTGATTATTATTTGACCATGCTTGTCACTTATGAACATTTTTGAACATCTTGGCATGGTTCTGTTATAATCTCCACCCGGCACAGCCAGAAGAGGACTGGCCACCCCTCATAGCCTGGTTCCTCTCTAGGTTTCTTCCTAGGTTTTGGCCTTTCTAGGGAGTTTTTCCTAGCCACCGTGCTTCTACACCTGCATTACTAGCTGTTTGGGGTTTTAGGCTGGGTTTCTGTACAGCACTTCGAGATATTAGCTGATGTACGATGGGCTATATAAAATAAAATTGATTGAAATTGATTGATATAAGAAGCCAGCTTATCTCCTGCTAGAGAAAACACAACCTCTCCCGACAACCTCGAGGCAAGAGACCTTTCTCTCTTTCTCGTCATCTTTCAACTTCTTATTCAGTTCCTTATTTTTCTCTTTTTCCTCCATCTTTAAAAATGTGACTTTCTGCTTGAGGTTCATGGCCAGAAAGCCCACTCTTCCCAGGATGGTCTCTGCTCTCTCTGATGAAACCGTCCCATTGGAGCTCTTGGAATGGGCACGGTCCGCCTCACTCTTCAAACCCTCCCTCGGGCTCACCTCCTCCTTGACGCTCCTCTCTTCACTCTCAATGTCAATGCCTGTCCAATAATCCTAACAGGAAGACATTGACTCTAGATGTAATATTGTTCCAATGTGGCACATTCAATACACATTTGAGTGATCAACATACATTGACGGCCTCATGGGGCACACAATTTAGAGGACAGTAATTGAGGTAACTTGTTTATTTGTATCCCAAACCGATTTTGTAATAGCCATAGATGTTCTTCCTGGGTCCACACCAAACGTAATACAAATGTTAACCCTAGTAAGGGGTGATGTTTTATACTATGAGCATAGATTAGCAGGGTTGGGGTCAATTCAATTTCAATTCCAGTCAATTCAGGAAGTACTTAATTCAATGCTTTGAATTGAAATGGAACAGACCCCCAACCCTGTAGAGTAGAAGTGTAAAATAGGACACCTACCTTTGGCTTTTTCAGCGTCCAGGGCCTGGGTTCCTCATCCTCTGACCTGCATATGGAGGCTCTCACTCTAACAGGCGTCTTAGTGGCCATGCAGAGCAGAGGGGTTGCCAGAGTTAAGTTAGCATCTGGGACCAGCTGGTGAGCATGAGGGCAGCGATCCACCTCTTCACTAGTGCCCTTCCCTTTCTGCTCTGGCTGCTTGTGGTCCTTGTCATGGATGCATGCCAGGCTTGGAGGAAGTGCTAGGACAGGGCTTTTATCACTCATCAGTTCCTCTCTCTTGACAGTGGATGCAACTGCACTTGCCTCTGTGTTAACTGAGCACTATGTGGTGTCCTCAACTGTCTCCTCTGGCTGCTTGTGGTCATTGTTGTTGTGAATGCATTGCAGACCTGGAGGACTTTTATCATCCCAGGTGTAAATAGCAACAGTTGCCTCTGTGTCGACTGAGCACTTTGTAGTGCACACAACTGTCTTCCATAGCGGTTTGTGGTCATTGTTGTGGGTGCAGGTCAGGATTAGAGGCAGTGTTGCAGGTGCAGGAGGACTTTTATCAGCCAAACACTCCTCCGTGTGGACAGTGGACACAGAAACGGCTGCTTCCCTGGCAACTGGACACTTGTTGGTGTCCTCTACTGCCTCCGCTGGCAAAGTGTGGACAGTGGAGACGGAAACGGCCGCTTCCCTGGACACTTGACTCTTGGTGGTGTCCTCTACTGCCTCCTCTGGCTGCTTGTGGCCATTGTCTAGAATGTGTGGCAACTTTGAAGGCAGCATTGGAGCCGGGCTTTTATCACCCAACAGGTTCTCTCCCTGGACAATGGATGTGCCTGCAGTGATCGCTGTGGTAACGGAGGACTCGGTGGCATCCTCTTTTGTCTCCTCTGTCAGTTTGTGGTCAGAGTCTCGGATACATGGCGAGCTTGGAGGCAGTGCTGCAGGGTCAGGAGGGCTTTGATCAGCTGCCATGTCCTCTTTGAGGTGAGTGGACACATCATTGTTTGTTTCACTGATAACTGGACACTTGGTGGTGTCCTCTACTGCCTCCCCTGGCAGTTTGTAGTCAACTTCAAAGACAAGTGGCAGACTTGGAGGCAGCATTGGGACAGGGCATATAGCTGCTGATCTGTACACTCCAAAATCAACAGTAGCTGTGCCTGCAGTGGTCTCTGTAGCAACTGAGACCTCATAGGTATCCTCTACTGTCTGCTCTGATGGCATGAAGTCATCGTCAAAGACTGTTGGCAGGCATGTAGGCAGCACTGAAGGAAGACTTCTAGCTGCCCATCGATTCTCTCCCTTGACAGTGGCTGTGGTAGCAGTGGTCTCTGTGGCAACTGGGCACTCTGTGGCTGAAACAGCAGGCTTAGAGGTTTCGAGGAAATTGAATGAATTGCCAATGAACCGCTGAGCCAGGGGTGGGAGGGAGTAATGATAGAATCTGTCCTCTTCCTCAACATTAGATATTGCCACTGGAGCAACTGAGACCTCAGTGGTGCCCTCTACTGCCTGATGTGGCTGCATGGAGTCTTCGTCAAAGAAGTGTGGCAGGTATCGATGCAGCATTGAGGAAAGATGTATATCTGTCCATAGGTCCTCTCGTATACCTGTAGATACGTCTGCAGTGGCCTCTGTGGCAACTGGGCATTCAGCAGACTGGCAGGTTTCAGGGACAAAGTATGAAAATACAATGAACCGCTGTGCATCCTGAGCGCGTATGGCAAATGGAGAGGGGGGATGCAACATGGTAGGTATAGGCCTCTGATTGGTGAAAGCCAGTGGTGGGAGGGAGTCAATACAGGGAGCCATGAACTCAGTGAGAGGACAGTTGCTCACATCTCACACATTCTGCGTGAGAAAAGAAACAGACATGATGAAAGTGATCACATTCAGGACATACATACATACTGTATGAGTCAGCACTACTTACTTATACATCACATATATATATATATAGTGTCCTCTAAGATGCTCTGCACCAGTCTGTCCCAACCCTTGGTCCCCTAGCCAATGGGCCAGCTAAGTGTAAAAATACATGCCCCACACCCAGCATAACATTTGACATTTTAGCCATTTATCAGACGCTTTTACCCAGAACGACTTATAGTTAGTTAGTGCATTCAACTTAAGGTAGCTAGGTGAGACAACCACATAATCCTGATATGAGCGTCTATGATAGAACGGTTGTTTATTTTTTATGACCAGACAACCATAAGAACTGAGGACATAAATTCACTGAAACAGACAGACACGATACAACACATTTAGACAAGAACAGTTATAAGCATTGCCATGGTGTAGCCTAATACAAAAAGAAATAAGGACAAAACATTGTTAGCTTACATTCCATGGCATATGGAACATTTTGCCCTTACAATAACTTATATTTGCTTTAATTAATATTGTTAAACAGAACTCTTGTCGACTTTGTCAAAGTTGGTCTTGTTACCTCCTCAATCAGTCTTGGCATTTTCCTCGTCTTGAACCAAATCCTCTTCATCTTCTTCTCCTGATCCTTCTGGATCTGCAAAACCAGAGCCAACCTGGCTCCCAGCTCCATCACGTAGTCTGTCTGGATCGCCCTTTCCTCCAACCGACACTCACCCCTCCTCTGTGTCAGCGTTGAACCCTCCATGTCTTCCTCTTAGCTAACAATAACTCTGGAAAATACACAACGTTGTAGTAAGTGGGTGTTGCTAACCAAATAATAATGCATCTCTTTACAATGTGCACACGTTTTCTTCCCAGCTACTTACAATTAAGCAAGTGAGAATCCTGATCCAGATATGTTTAGGCAATAGGCCTATCTGAATTACTAGTAAAAAGTTGGCTACTGGAAAAGCGACCAAGTTCAAATGAATCGATTTTGGCTGTTCTTATCATTTCGTGAACAATATCCTTCATGACATCATCATTGTGATGCAAGGCGTTGCCATGGCAGATGAAAAAGCACAACACAGACTTTAAAAAGCAAACTTCAGGGTCTTTCTGTACCTTACTATTGAGCCTTATTCAACCCCTCATGTAGCTCTACTCCATATTGGGCCTGGTTCTCACAAACCACACTAATCACTTCCATCATATCATTGAAAACACTGTGTTTTGGGTAGAAAATGACTCTATATCCATGCAGGACCTAACTTGTACAGTTTCATCTATTTTAAAAACCAAGGAGGTAAAAATGCCAGTCTTCTCTTTGAGTGCCCTTGAGTGCACCTCAATTTAAAGAGGTCTATCAATTCAACCATTTGAAATGGATGTCCATTCAATTAAGAACATATTATTCTTATTAGAAATGAATCAGCTACAAATTAGGTAGGCGTACTTGTTTTTTTACACAACCTACTCTTTTGGTACATATTTATTGAGATAATTGATTACAACATATGTTGGTGATTAACACAGAGAGAGGTTTTTTTTCTGTCATCAATAGAATGCATTAGCCATTAGGCTGGCTCACTACAATTGTAACATGACATCTCAGGTGTCAGGATGAAGCATTTTCTCACAAAAAGAGGACTCAAGCAAACTATCTCTCTTCAACAGTTTCACTAGTCATGTTAGGTCTACTTAAAATGTCACATTCATACACAAGTAATTTGAAAATAAGTTATACTACTGAAACACATTCACAATAAGTTATATTACAACCTACCTCTGAAGTAAGCAGTGTGTTCTCTCACTAATGAAATAGGACATTAATAATTTGTCAGTGGTTAGTTGAATCAGTCTCTTTGCACTGTTCAGTTTGTCTGTGCAACAGGTAACCTTCCAGAATCGGAATCTTGTGATGTCACAATGGAGTCCCCATTGCCATGGTTACCCACAGCAGCTTTCATGTGTTATCAAATGCTGGCACAATTTAGTTTATTTATTTTAGATTTTTTGTACCTATGCAGCACAGTCATACCTAATATATACAATGAATCCATATAACCTAATTTTTTATTAAAATAAAATGCTGTAACTCATGTAAAATGGTTGACCATTCAAACGACATGTGTTTTGCCTAATTAAAAGTCTATATGTTTTAGATATCATAAATAGCAGCCAGGCTTACTTAGGTTGTTTGTTCGATCTCAGCCTACCACTAATGCCAATATTTTTCATCATCATCATCATCATCATCATCATCAATGAAATACATAGGCTACCTTACTACAGTAAAACAAGTCTTCCATAGTCTATGTCACCTCAGTAACAAAGTTCCAAAAAAGAAATGAGGGTTCAAGAAAACATCTCTCTTCAATGGCCTCAGCTATTAGCCATATGATCAACAAGGTCAACTGCAGCACTAAAATCAAGAAGCAGCTCATCCACAAGTTTATCTTGGTCAAGTGATCTGAGCCATTGATCGATTAAATCAACGAGAGCTGTTGCAGTCGAGTGATCCTTACGGTATCTTTACGGTACGCATGCTCATAGAGGGATAAAATTAGCTGGATGTGTAATTATATAGGCCCAAAAAATGTAATTGAAGAGTAGGTGTCATTGATGTTTAGCATTTAAGTTTAATAAATAATTAAATAAAGAAATCAATATCAGCTGACTATAGAAAAGTATTGTTTAAAATTATGTTTGAACATTTTCTTATCCGTGTCTTTCTAGTTGATATAACCAAACAGACAACCTTTGTTGCTCAAGAGCGTCACACATTCCTCCATTCATTCTCTATCATATTCCCCTCCATCAAATTCCTCTATCATATTCCCTCCATCATATTCTCTCTATTATATTTCTCTCCATCATATTCCACTCCATCATAATACTCGCTATCATATTCCCTCTATCATATTCCTCTTTATTTTTACAGGGAATCCCAATTGAGACCAGTGTCTCTTTTTCAATGGTGCCCTGTGTTATATCAATTAACAATCCAAACAGCTTAAACAGATAAAATTACATACAGAGTAGAAAATATATAGAGCAAAATTATTAGACTTGAACACATACATTTCACAATGAACAGGTCTTATATTTAACCAGTTGAGCTGACAACCATTTTGCACTGTTTCACTAGGGCTTTAGTCATCAATCTAGCAAGAGGGAAATATTTTATTAATGTAGTGGTGTCCCTCCCCCCAGGATGCTACGACCTTTAGCTTTCACCTGGAATTGTTCATTTATGTCTGAGAAAAAAAACACTTTCCAAACCATATGATCTAGTACACAAGAAAAGTATAATACAACCTTCTTTACTAATTTGCCAAACATTTCATGACATTAGTGAGAGTCAAAATCTGTAAAATTTGTGAATGTCTAAATTAACATTTGGGCAATTTGACCAGTGTACATCACTCCTATAGACAATGAGAGATGGGCTATGTAAAGGTCTCGATTTTGTCGTTCTGAACAAATGTTTGACTTCCACACAAAATTACTTCTTGACTTATTTTAGGTTTAAGGAAGTGTGTAGGTTTAAACTATTGCTTTAAAGGGAAGAGAGGGGGAGGAGGAGAGAGCGCGAGAGATGGGGGGAGTGGGAGAAAGAGGGAAGGAGGGGGAGGACAGCTGTGTCCGACACACCATACTTACACCTGCAACAGGTAGGCCAGGGGGCGGGACCTGTAGGTGAGACTCATAACATGATAAGGGGGGCAGGTGAAGAAGGGGTGTTGCTGGAGTCAAGGAAGGGAGGGTGTTCCTACGAGCCCCCTGCCAGCGAGACGGGGAGCAGGGAGGAAGTCTGTCCATGGAGCATTTCTGGGTCATTGGGTCGCCTCCAATGAGATTAGATCACCCTCTACAATGTAAAGCAGTTTGAGTACTGGGGGGTTCTCTGTATAAATCCAAGGTGAAACCTCCAGGGGCTAGCCTTCTCTCAGCGGAGAGTCTGCTCTGGGCTGCCTGCGAAAGGTGCTCCTCTGTGGGAAAGAGGAGAGAACAAGAGGCCCCAGAAGAGATCTCCTTATGGTAGTGATGGACAGATCAACTCTCCTTGTTATCTTCCACCTCTTCCTCTTCCTCTTGCTCGGCCTTCTCCCTCCTTTCCTTCTTACAGTCTTACAGTCCTTCTTACAGTCATTTTCTCCCTTTCCTCCTTCCTCTCCTCCCTCTTTCTCTTCCTCTACCTTCCTCTCCCTCCTTCCCTCTTGGTAAACCTTGTTTAGTCGAGCCAGATTGTGGATAGCTAGCCATGGTTTAGACCACTGTCGCTGTCTGGGTGGGGGGATACAGGACTGGTCCACTGGACTCAGCTCACATGGGGAGAACCTGCTGCTGCTGCCACTCCCCCTCTTACCTGGGATGAGATCACGTTTGGAGGAAACCTGGCACCATCCCTACGGTGAAGCATGGTGGTGGCAGCATCATGCTCCGGGGAGGATTTTCAGGGACAGGGACTGGGAACACGCCCCATTCACATCGACGGGGCTGTAGTGGAGCAGGTCGAGAGTTTCAAGTTCCTTGGTGTCCACATCACCAACAAACTATCATGGTTCAAACACACCAAGACAGTCGGGAAGAGGGCACGACAACGCCTTTTCCACCTCAGGAGACTGAAAAGATTTGGCATTGGTCCCAAGATCCTCAAAAGGTTCTACAGCTGCACCATCGAGAGCTTCCTGACCAGTTGCATCACCGCCTGGTATGGCAACTGCTCGGCATCCGACCGTAAGGCACTACAGAGGGTAGTGCGTACGGCCCAGTACATCACTGGAGCCAAGCTTCCTGCCATCCAGGACCTATATACTTGGAGGTGTAAGAGGGAGGCCCAAAAAATTGACAAAGACTCCAGTCACCCAAGTCATAGACTGTTCTCTCTGCTACCGCACAGCAAGCGGTACCAGAGTGCCAAGTCTAGGTCCAAAAGGCCCCTTAACAGCTTCTATCCCCAATTCATAAGACTGCTGAACAATTAATCAAATGGCCACCCGGACTATTTACATTGACACCTCCCCCCTTTGTTTTTACACTGGTAATAGGAATCTGGATCGGTTTCCTTTTCTTTTTACCTTGATTTTGTTATTATTATTATTTTTTAAACTTTTCTTTTTACATTTCGTAAAATGTTATAATTACAAAAACATTTCATTTTAATTTCAATTTAGTAACATACTGTATCATTCAAATAAATATTATTATTTGTCTAATCATATTTTGCCAGCTAACTGGGTGGCAGGCTGCAATCAGTAGCTGTAATTAAGTACAGCAGCCACCAACCATCTAACGTTAATGCCTCGGATAATGAGGTTAGAAGAACAGCTGAATGGTCGGTAGCTAGCTGGCTCAATTACAGGTACTCTTAAGCGTGAAATAACATTGGAAACAACTAACCACAGTTGCTAAAAGTTACCAGTAGCTACCCACTAGCTAGCTAGCTTTGTTGGTCCAAGTGGTGGGTTAGCTAGCACTCGTGCTTCGCCGGGGTCCACCGAATAGAATACTTACCTACAATAATTACCTACAATAACCTACAATAACTACCTAAGTAAACTACCTATAATACCTGACTACAATACCTACATACAATCTAAATACATGGTTTAAGCTTTACTCAACAACATATAAGAAGCCAGCTTATCTCCTGCTAGAGAAAACACAACCTCTCCCGACAACCTCCAGGCAAGAGACCTTTCTCTCTTTCTCGTCATCTTTCAACTTCTTATTCAGTTCCTTATTTTTCTCTTTTTCCTCCATCTTTAAAAATGTGACTTTCTGTTTGAGGTTCATGGCCAGAAAGCCCACTCTTCCCAGGATGGTCTCTGCTCTCTCTGATGAAACCGTCCCATTGGAGCTCTTGGAATGGGCACGGTCCGCCTCACTCTTCAAACCCTCCCTCGGGCTCACCTCCTCCTTGACGCTCCTCTCTTCACTCTCAATGTCAATGCCTGTCCAATAATCCTAACAGGAAGACATTG
This sequence comes from Coregonus lavaretus, assembly GCF_964263955.1. Taxonomy (NCBI): domain Eukaryota; kingdom Metazoa; phylum Chordata; class Actinopteri; order Salmoniformes; family Salmonidae; genus Coregonus; species Coregonus lavaretus. The sequence goes on from NC_140022.1 coordinate 15,210,212, forward strand.
ACTCTAGATGTAATATTGTTCCAATGTGGCACATTCAATACACATTTGAGTGATCAACATACATTGATGGCCTCATGGGGCACACAATTTAGAGGACAGTAATTGAGGTAACTTGTTTATTTGTATCCCAAACCGATTTTGTAATAGCCATAGATGTTCTTCCTGGGTCCACACCAAACGTAATACAAATGTTAACCCTAGTAAGGGGTGATGTTTTATACTATGAGCATAGATTAGCAGGGTTGGGGTCAATTCAATATAAAATTCCAGTCAATTCAGGAAGTACTTAATTCAATGCTTTGAATTGAAATGGAACAGACCCCCAACCCTGTAGAGTAGAAGTGTAAAATAGGACACCTACCTTTGCCTTTTTCAGCGTCCAGGGCCTGGGTTCCTCATCCTCTGACCTGCATATGGAGGCTCTCACTCTAACAGGCGTCTTAGTGGCCATGCAGAGCAGAGGGGTTGCCAGAGTTAAGTTAGCATCTGGGACCAGCTGGTGAGCATGAGGGCAGCGATCCACCTCTTCACTAGTGCCCTTCCCTTTCTGCTCTGGCTGCTTGTGGTCCTTGTCATGGATGCATGCCAGGCTTGGAGGAAGTGCTAGGACAGGGCTTTTATCACTCATCAGTTCCTCTCTCTTGAGAGTGGATGCAACTGCACTTGCCTCTGTGTTAACTGAGCACTATGTGGTGTCCTCAACTGTCTCCTCTGGCTGCTTGTGGTCATTGTTGTTGTGAATGCATTGCAGACCTGGAGGACTTTTATCATCCCAGGTGTAAATAGCAACAGTTGCCTCTGTGTCGACTGAGCACTTTGTAGTGCACTCAACTGTCTTCCATAGCGGTTTGTGGTCATTGTTGTGGGTGCAGGTCAGGATTAGAGGCAGTGTTGCAGGTGCAGGAGGACTTTTATCAGCCAAACACTCCTCCGTGTGGACAGTGGACACAGAAACGGCTGCTTCCCTGGCAACTGGACACTTGTTGGTGTCCTCTACTGCCTCCCCTGGCAGAGTGTGGACAGTGGAGACGGAAATGGCCGCTTCCCTGGACACTTGACTCTTGGTGGTGTCCTCTACTGCCTCCTCTGGCTGCTTGTGGCCATTGTCTAGAATGTGTGGAAACTTTGAAGGCAGCATTGGAGCCGGGCTTTTATCACCCAACAGGTTCTCTCCCTGGACAATGGATGTGCCTGCAGTGATCGCTGTGGTAACGGAGGACTCGGTGGCATCCTCTTTTGTCTCCTCTGTCAGTTTGTGGTCAGAGTCTCGGATACATGGCGAGCTTGGAGGCAGTGCTGCAGGGTCAGGAGGGCTTTGATCAGCTGCCATGTCCTCTTTGAGGTGAGTGGACACATCATTGTTTGTTTCACTGATAACTGGACACTTGGTGGTGTCCTCTACTGCCTCCCCTGGCAGTTTGTAGTCAACTTCAAAGACAAGTGGCAGACTTGGAGGCAGGATTGGGACAGGGCATTTAGCTGCTGATCTGTACACTCCAAAATCAACAGTAGCTGTGCCTGCAGTGGTCTCTGTAGCAACTGAGACCTCATAGGTATCCTCTACTGTCTGCTCTGATGGCATGAAGTCATCGTCAAAGACTGTTGGCAGGCATGTAGGCAGCACTGAAGGAAGACTTCTAGCTGCCCATCGATTCTCTCCCTTGACAGTGGCTGTGGTAGCAGTGGTCTCTGTGGCAACTGGGCACTCTGTGGCTGAAACAGCAGGCTTAGAGGTTTCGAGGAAATTGAATGAATTGCCAATGAACCGCTGAGCCAGGGGTGGGAGGGAGTAATGATAGAATCTGTCCTCTTCCTCAACATTAGATATTGCCACTGGAGCAACTGAGACCTCAGTGGTGCCCTCTACTGCCTGATGTGGCTGCATGGAGTCTACGTCAAAGAAGTGTGGCAGGTGTCGATGCAGCATTGAGGAAAGATGTATATCTGTCCATAGGTCCTCTCGTATACCTGTAGATACGTCTGCAGTGGCCTCTGTGGCAACTGGGCATTCAGCAGACTGGCAGGTTTCAGGGACAAAGTATGAAAATACAATGAACCGCTGTGCATCCTGAGCGCGTATGGCAAATGGAGAGGGGGGATGCAACATGGTAGGTATAGGCCTCTGATTGGTGAAAGCCAGTGGTGGGAGGGAGTCAATACAGGGAGCCATGAACTCAGTGAGAGGACAGTTGCTCACATCTCACACGTTCTGCGTGAGAAAAGAAACAGACATGATGAAAGTGATCACATTCAGTACATACATACATACTGTATGAGTCAGCACTACTTACTTATACATCACACATTATATATATATATATATATAGTGTCCTCTAAGATGCTCTGCACCAGTCTGTCCCAACCCTTGGTCCCCTAGCCAATGGGCCAGCTAAGTGTAAAAATACATGCCCCACACCCAGCATAACATTTGACATTTTAGCCATTTATCAGACGCTTTTATCCAGAACGACTTATAGTTAGTTAGTGCATTCAACTTAAGGTAGCTAGGTGAGACAACCACATAATCCTGATATGAGCGTCTATGATAGAACGGTTGTTTATTTCTTATGACCAGACAACCATAAGAACTGAGGACATAAATTCAATGAAACAGACAGACACGATACAACACATTTAGACAAGAACAGTTATAAGCATTGCCATGGTGTAGCCTAATACAAAAAGAAATAAGGACAAAACATTGTTAGCTTACATTCCATGGCATATGGAACATTTTGCCCTTACAATAACTTATATTTGCTTTAATTAATATTGTTAAACAGAACTCTTGTCGACTTTGTCAAAGTTGGTCTTGTTACCTCCTCAATCAGTCTTGGCATTTTCCTCGTCTTGAACCAAATCCTCTTCATCTTCTTCTCCTGATCCTTCTGGATCTGCAAAACCAGAGCCAACCTGGCTCCCAGCTCCATCACGTAGTCTGTCTGGATCGCCCTTTCCTCCAACCGACACTCACCCCTCCTCTGTGTCAGCGTTGAACCCTCCATGTCTTCCTCTTAGCTAACAATAACTCTGGAAAATACACAACGTTGTAGTAAGTGGGTGTTGCTAACCAAATAATAATGCATCTCTTTACAATGTGCACACGTTTTCTTCCCAGCTACTTACAATTAAGCAAGTGAGAATCCTGATCCAGATATGTTTAGGCAATAGGCCTATCTGAATTACTAGTAAAAAGTTGGCTACTGGAAAAGCGACCAAGTTCAAATGAATCGATTTTGGCTGTTCTTATCATTTCGTGAACAATATCCTTCATGACATCATCATTGTGATGCAAGGCGTTGCCATGGCAGATGAAAAAGCACAACACAGACTTTAAAAAGCAAACTTCAGGGTCTTTCTGTACCTTACTATTGAGCCTTATTCAACCCCTCATGTAGCTCTACTCCATATTGGGCCTGGTTCTCACAAACCACACTAATCACTTCCATCATATCATTGAAAACACTGTGTTTTGGGTAGAAAATGACTCTATATCCATGCAGGACCTAACTTGTACAGTTTCATCTATTTTAAAAACCAAGGAGGTAAAAATGCCAGTCTTCTCTTTGAGTGCCCTTGAGTGCACCTCAATTTAAAGAGGTCTATCAATTCAACCATTTGAAATGGATGTCCATTCAATTAAGAACATATTATTCTTATTAGAAATGAATCAGCTACAAATTAGGTAGGCGTACTTGTTTTTTTACACAACCTACTCTTTTGGTACATATTTATTGAGATAATTGATTACAACATATGTTGGTGATTAACACAGAGAGAGGTTTTTTTTCTGTCATCAATAGAATGCATTAGCCATTAGGCTGGCTCACTACAATTGTAACATGACATCTCAGGTGTCAGGATGAAGCATTTTCTCACAAAAAGAGGACTCAAGCAAACTATCTCTCTTCAACAGTTTCACTAGTCATGTTAGGTCTACTTAAAATGTCACATTCATACACAAGTAATTTGAAAATAAGTTATACTACTGAAACACATTCACAATAAGTTATATTACAACCTACCTCTTAAGTAAGCAGTGTGTTCTCTCACTAATGAAATAGGACATTAATAATTTGTCAGTGGTTAGTTGAATCAGTCTCTTTGCACTGTTCAGTTTGTCTGTGCAACAGGTAACCTTCCAGAATCGGAATCTTGTGATGTCACAATGGAGTCCCCATTGCCATGGTTACCCACAGCAGCTTTCATGTGTTATCAAATGCTGGCACAATTTAGTTTATTTATTTTAGATTTTTTGTACCTATGCAGCACAGTCATACCTAATATATACAATGAATCCATATAACCTAATTTTTTATTAAAATAAAATGCTGTAACTCATGTAAAATGGTTGACCATTCAAACGACATGTGTTTTGCCTAATTAAAAGTCTATATGTTTTAGATATCATAAATAGCAGCCAGGCTTACTTAGGTTGTTTGTTCGATCTCAGCCTACCACTAATGCCAATATTTTTCATCATCATCATCATCATCAATGAAATACATAGGCTACCTTACTACAGTAAAACAAGTCTTCCATAGTCTATGTCACCTCAGTAACAAAGTTCCAAAAAATAAATGAGGGTTCAAGAAAACATCTCTCTTCAATGGCCTCAGCTATTAGCTATATGATCAACAAGGTCAACTGCAGCACTAAAATCAAGAAGCAGCTCATCAACAAGTTTATCTTGGTCAAGTGATCTGAGCCATTGATCGATTAAATCAACGAGAGCTGTTGCAGTCGAGTGATCCTTACGGTATCTTTACGGTACGCATGCTCATAGAGGGATAAAATTAGCTGGATGTGTAATTATATAGGCCCAAAAAATGTAATTGAAGAGTAGGTGTCATTGATGTTTAGCATTTAAGTTTAATAAATAATTAAATAAAGAAATCAATATCAGCTGACTATAGAAAAGTATTGTTTAAAATTATGTTTGAACATTTTCTTATCCGTGTCTTTCCAGTTGATATAACCAAACAGACAACCTTTGTTGCTCAAGAGCGTCACACATTCCTCCATTCATTCTCTATCATATTCCCCTCCATCAAATTCCTCTATCATATTCCCTCCATCATATTCTCTCTATTATATTTCTCTCCATCATATTCCACTCCATCATAATACTCGCTATCATATTCCCTCTATCATATTCCTCTTTATTTTTACAGGGAATCCCAATTGAGACCAGTGTCTCTTTTTCAATGGTGCCCTGTGTTATATCAATTAACAATCCAAAAAGCTTAAACAGATAAAATTACATACAGAGTAGAAAATATATAGAGCAAAATTATTAGACTTGAACACATACATTTCACAATGAACAGGTCTTGTATTTAACCAGTTGAGCTGACAACCATTTTGCACTGTTTCACTAGGGCTTTAGTCATCAATCTAGCAAGAGGGAAATATTTTATTAATGTAGTGGTGTCCCTCCCCCCAGGAAGCTATGACCTTTAGCTTTCACCTGGAATTGTTCATTTATGTCTGAGAAAAAAAACACTTTCCAAACCATATGATCTAGTACACAAGAAAAGTATAATACAACCTTCGTTACTACTTTGCCAAACATTTCATGACATTAGTGAGAGTCAAAATCTGTAAAATTTGTGAATGTCTAAATTAACATTTGGGCAATTTGACCAGTGTACATCACTCCTATAGACAATGAGAGATGGGCTATGTAAAGGTCTCGATTTTGTCGTTCTGAACAAATGTTTGACTTCCACACAAAATTACTTCTTGACTTATTTTAGGTTTAAGGAAGTGTGTAGGTTTAAACTATTGCTTTAAAGGGAAGAGAGGGGGAGGAGGAGAGAGCGCGAGAGATGGGGGGAGTGGGAGAAAGAGGGAAGGAGGGGGAGGAGGGGGAGGAGGTGGAGAGCAGCTGTGTCCGACACACCATACTCACACCTGCAACAGGTAGGCCAGGGGGCGGGACCTGTAGGTGAGACTCATAACATGATAAGGGGGGCAGGTGAAGAAGGGGTGTTGCTGGAGTCAAGGAAGGGAGGGTGTTCCTACGAGCCCCCTGCCAGCGAGACGGGGAGCAGGGAGGAAGTCTGTCCATGGAGCATTTCTGGGTCATTGGGTCGCCTCCAATGAGATTAGATCACCCTCTACAATGTAAAGCAGTTTGAGTACTGGGGGGTTCTCTGTATAAATCCAAGGTGAAACCTCCAGGGCCTAGCCTTCTCTCAGCGGAGAGTCTGCTCTGGGCTGCCTGCGAAAGGTGCTCCTCTGTGGGAAAGAGGAGAGAACAAGAGGCCCCAGAAGAGATCTCCTTATGGTAGTGATGGACAGATCAACTCTCCTTGTTATCTTCCACCTCTTCCTCTTCCTCTTGCTCGGCCTTCTCCCTCCTTTCCTTCTTACAGTCTTACAGTCCTTCTTACAGTCATTTTCTCCCTTTCCTCCTTCCTCTCCTCCCTCTTTCTCTTCCTCTACCTTCCTCTCCCTCCTTCCCTCTTGGTAAACCTTGTTTAGTCGAGCCAGATTGTGGATAGCTAGCCATGGTTTAGACCACTGTCGCTGTCTGGGTGGGGGGATACAGGACTGGTCCACTGGACTCAGCTCACATGGGGAGAACCTGCTGCTGCTGCCACTCCCCCTCTTACCTGGGATGAGATCACGTTTGGAGGAAACCTGGCACCATCCCTACGGTGAAGCATGGTGGTGGCAGCATCATGCTCCGGGGAGGATTTTCAGGGACAGGGACTGGGAACACGCCCCATTCACATCGACGGGGCTGTAGTGGAGCAGGTCGAGAGTTTCAAGTTCTTTGGTGTCCACATCACCAACAAACTATCATGGTTCAAACACACCAAGACAGTCGTGAAGAGGGCACGACAACGCCTTTTCCACCACAGGAGACTGAAAAGATTTGGCATTGGTCCCAAGATCCTCAAAAAGTTCTACAGCTGCACCATCGAGAGCTTCCTGACCAGTTGCATCACCGCCTGGTATGGCAACTGCTCGGCATCCGACCGTAAGGCGCTACAGAGGGTAGTGCGTACGGCCCAGTACATCACTGGAGCCAAGCTTCCTGCCATCCAGGACCTATATACTTGGAGGTGTAAGAGGGAGGCCCAAAAAATTGACAAAGACTCCAGTCACCCAAGTCATAGACTGTTCTCTCTGCTACCGCACAGCAAGCGGTACCAGAGTGCCAAGTCTAGGTCCAAAAGGCCCCTTAACAGCTTCTATCCCCAATTCATAAGACTGCTGAACAATTAATCAAATGGCCACCCGGACTATTTACATTGACACCTCCCCCCTTTGTTTTTACACTGGTAATAGGAATCTGGATCGGTTTCTTTTTCTTTTTACCTTGATTTTGTTATTATTATTATTTTTTAAACTTTTCTTTTTACATTTCGTAAAATGTTATAATTACAAAAACATTTCGTTTTAATTTCAATTTAGTAACATACTGTATCATTCAAATAAATATTATTATTTGTCTAATCATATTTTGCCAGCTAACTGGGTGGCAGGCTGCAATCAGTAGCTGTAATTAAGTACAGCAGCCACCAACCATCTAACGTTAATGCCTCGGATAATGAGGTTAGAAGAACAGCTGAATGGTCGGTAGCTAGCTGGCTCAATTACAGGTACTCTTAAGCGTGAAATAACATTGGAAACAACTAACCACAGTTGCTAAAAGTTACCAGTAGCTACCCACTAGCTAGCTAGCTTTGTTGGTCCAAGTGGTGGGTTAGCTAGCACTCGTGCTTCGCCGGGGTCCACCGAATAGAATACTTACCTACAATAATTACCTACAATAACTACCTAAGTAAACTACCTATAATACCTGACTACAATACCTACATACAATCTAAATACATGGTTTAAGCTTTACTCAACAACATATAAGAAGCCAGCTTATCTCCTGCTAGAGAAAACACAACCTCTCCCGACAACCTCGAGGCAAGAGACCTTTCTCTCTTTCTCGTCATCTTTCAACTTCTTATTCAGTTCCTTATTTTTCTCTTTTTCCTCCATCTTTAAAAATGTGACTTTCTGCTTGAGGTTCATGGCCAGAAAGCCCACTCTTCCCAGGATGGTCTCTGCTCTCTCTGATGAAACCGTCCCATTGGAGCTCTTGGAATGGGCACGGTCCGCCTCACTCTTCAAACCCTCCCTCGGGCTCACCTCCTCCTTGACGCTCCTCTCTTCACTCTCAATGTCAATGCCTGTCCAATAATCCTAACAGGAAGACATTGACTCTAGATGTAATATTGTTCCAATGTGGCACATTCAATACACATTTGAGTGATCAACATACATTGATGGCCTCATGGGGCACACAATTTAGAGGACAGTAATTGAGGTAACTTGTTTATTTGTATCCCAAACCGATTTTGTAATAGCCATAGATGTTCTTCCTGGGTCCACACCAAACGTAATACAAATGTTAACCCTAGTAAGGGGTGATGTTTTATACTATGAGCATAGATTAGCAGGGTTGGGGTCAATTCAATTTCAATTCCAGTCAATTCAGGAAGTACTTAATTCAATGCTTTGAATTGAAATGGAACAGACCCCCAACCCTGTAGAGTAGAAGTGTAAAATAGGACACCTACCTTTGGCTTTTTCAGCGTCCAGGGCCTGGGTTCCTCATCCTCTGACCTGCATATGGAGGCTCTCACTCTAACAGGCGTCTTAGTGGCCATGCAGAGCAGAGGGGTTGCCAGAGTTAAGTTAGCATCTGGGACCAGCTGGTGAGCATGAGGGCAGCGATCCACCTCTTCACTAGTGCCCTTCCCTTTCTGCTCTGGCTGCTTGTGGTCCTTGTCATGGATGCATGCCAGGCTTGGAGGAAGTGCTAGGACAGGGCTTTTATCACTCATCAGTTCCTCTCTCTTGACAGTGGATGCAACTGCACTTGCCTCTGCGTTAACTGAGCACTATGTGGTGTCCTCAACTGTCTCCTCTGGCTACTTGTGGTCATTGCTGTTGTGAATGCATTGCAGACCTGGAGGACTTTTATCATCCCAGGTGTAAATAGCAACAGTTGCCTCTGTGTCGACTGAGCACTTTGTAGTGCACTCAACTGTCTTCCATAGCGGTTTGTGGTCATTGTTGTGGGTGCAGGTCAGGATTAGAGGCAGTGTTGCAGGTGCAGGAGGACTTTTATCAGCCAAACACTCCTCCGTGTGGACAGTGGACACAGAAACGGCTGCTTCCCTGGCAACTGGACACTTGTTGGTGTCCTCTACTGCCTCCCCTGGCAGAGTGTGGACAGTGGAGACGGAAACGGCCGCTTCCCTGGACACTTGACTCTTGGTGGTGTCCTCTACTGCCTCCTCTGGCTGCTTGTGGCCATTGTCTAGAATGTGTGGCAACTTTGAAGGCAGCATTGGAGCCGGGCTTTTATCACCCAACAGGTTCTCTCCCTGGACAATGGATGTGCCTGCAGTGATCGCTGTGGTAACGGAGGACTCGGTGGCATCCTCTTTTGTCTCCTCTGTCAGTTTGTGGTCAGAGTCTCGGATACATGGCGAGCTTGGAGGCAGTGCTGCAGGGTCAGGAGGGCTTTGATCAGCTGCCATGTCCTCTTTGAGGTGAGTGGACACATCATTGTTTGTTTCACTGATAACTGGACACTTGGTGGTGTCCTCTACTGCCTCCCCTGGCAGTTTGTAGTCAACTTCAAAGACAAGTGGCAGACTTGGAGGCAGCATTGGGACAGGGCATTTAGCTGCTGATCTGTACACTCCAAAATCAACAGTAGCTGTGCCTGCAGTGGTCTCTGTAGCAACTGAGACCTCATAGGTATCCTCTACTGTCTGCTCTGATGGCATGAAGTCATCGTCAAAGACTGTTGGCAGGCATGTAGGCAGCACTGAAGGAAGACTTCTAGCTGCCCATCGATTCTCTCCCTTGACAGTGGCTGTGGTAGCAGTGGTCTCTGTGGCAACTGGGCACTCTGTGGCTGAAACAGCAGGCTTAGAGGTTTCGAGGAAATTGAATGAATTGCCAATGAACCGCTGAACCAGGGGTGGGAGGGAGTAATGATAGAATCTGTCCTCTTCCTCAACATTAGATATTGCCACTGGAGCAACTGAGACCTCAGTGGTGCCCTCTACTGCCTGATGTGGCTGCATGGAGTCTTCGTCAAAGAAGTGTGGCAGGTATCGATGCAGCATTGAGGAAAGATGTATATCTGTCCATAGGTCCTCTCGTATACCTGTAGATACATCTGCAGTGGCCTCTGTGGCAACTGGGCATTCAGCAGACTGGCAGGTTTCAGGGACAAAGTATGAAAATACAATGAACCACTGTGCATCCTGAGCGCGTATGGCAAATGGAGAGGGGGGATGCAACATGGTAGGTATAGGCCTCTGATTGGTGAAAGCCAGTGGTGGGAGGGAGTCAATACAGGGAGCCATGAACTCAGTGAGAGGACAGTTGCTCACATCTCACACATTCTGCGTGAGAAAAGAAACAGACATGATGAAAGTGATCACATTCAGTACATACATACATACATACTGTATGAGTCAGCACTACTTACTTATACATCACATATATATATATATATAGTGTCCTCTAAGATGCTCTGCACCAGTCTGTCCCAACCCTTGGTCCCCTAGCCAATGGGCCAGCTAAGTGTAAAAATACATGCCCCACACCCAGCATAACATTTGACATTTTAGCCATTTATCAGACGCTTTTATCCAGAACGACTTATAGTTAGTTAGTGCATTCAACTTAAGGTAGCTAGGTGAGACAACCACATAATCCTGATATGAGCGTCTATGATAGAACGGTTGTTTATTTTTTATGACCAGACAACCATAAGAACTGAGGACATAAATTCACTGAAACAGACAGACACGATACAACACATTTAGACAAGAACAGTTATAAGCATTGCCATGGTGTAGCCTAATACAAAAAGAAATAAGGACAAAACATTGTTAGCTTACATTCCATGGCATATGGAACATTTTGCCCTTACAATAACTTATATTTGCTTTAATTAATATTGTTAAACAGAACTCTTGTCGACTTTGTCAAAGTTGGTCTTGTTACCTCCTCAATCAGTCTTGGCATTTTCCTCGTCTTGAACCAAATCCTCTTCATCTTCTTCTCCTGATCCTTCTGGATCTGCAAAACCAGAGCCAACCTGGCTCCCAGCTCCATCACGTAGTCTGTCTGGATCGCCCTTTCCTCCAACCGACACTCACCCCTCCTCTGTGTCAGCGTTGAACCCTCCATGTCTTCCTCTTAGCTAACAATAACTCTGGAAAATACACAACGTTGTAGTAAGTGGGTGTTGCTAACCAAATAATAATGCATCTCTTTACAATGTGCACACGTTTTCTTCCCAGCTACTTACAATTAATCAAGTGAGAATCCTGATCCAGATATTTTTAGGCAATAGGCCTATCTGAATTACTAGTAAAAAGTTGGCTACTGGAAAAGCGACCAAGTTCAAATGAATCGATTTTGGCTGTTCTTATCATTTCGTGAACAATATCCTTCATGACATCATCATTGTGATGCAAGGCGTTGCCATGGCAGATGAAAAAGCACAACACAGACTTTAAAAAGCAAACTTCAGGGTCTTTCTGTACCTTACTATTGAGCCTTATTCAACCCCTCATGTAGCTCTACTCCATATTGGGCCTGGTTCTCACAAACCACACTAATCACTTCCATCATATCATTGAAAACACTGTGTTTTGGGTAGAAAATGACTCTATATCCATGCAGGACCTAACTTGTACAGTTTCATCTATTTTAAAAACCAAGGAAGTAAAAATGCCAGTCTTCTCTTTGAGTGCCCTTGAGTGCACCTCAATTTAAAGAGGTCTATCAATTCAACCATTTGAAACGTATGTCCATTCAATTAAGAACATATTATTCTTATTAGAAATGAATCAGCTACAAATTAGGTAGGCGTACTTGTTTTTTTACACAACCTACTCTTTTGGTACATATTTATTGAGATAATTGATTACAACATATGTTGGTGATTAACACAGAGAGAGGTTTTTTTTCTGTCATCAATAGAATGCATTAGCCATTAGGCTGGCTAACTACAATTGTAACATGACATCTCAGGTGTCAGGATGAAGCATTTTCTCACAAAAAGAGGACTCAAGCAAACTATCTCTCTTCAACAGTTTCACTAGTCATGTTAGGTCTACTTAAAATGTCACATTCATACACAAGTAATTTGAAAATAAGTTATACTACTGAAACACATTCACAATAAGTTATATTACAACCTACCTCTGAAGTAAGCAGTGTGTTCTCTCACTAATGAAATAGGACATTAATAATTTGTCAGTGGTTAGTTGAATCAGTCTCTTTGCACTGTTCAGTTTGTCTGTGCAACAGGTAACCTTCCAGAATCGGACTCTTGTGATGTCACAATGGAGTCCCCATTGCCATGGTTACCCACAGCAGCTTTCATGTGTTATCAAATGCTGGCACAATTTAGTTTATTTATTTTAGATTTTTTGTACCTATGCAGCACAGTCATACCTAATATATACAATGAATCCATATAACCTAATTTTTTATTAAAATAAAATGTTGTAACTCATGTAAAATGGTTGACCATTCAAACGACATGTGTTTTGCCTAATTAAAAGTCTATATGTTTTAGATATCATAAATAGCAGCCAGGCTTACTTAGGTTGTTTGTTCGATCTCAGCCTACCACTAATGCCAATATTTTTCATCATCATCATCATCATCATCATCAATGAAATACATAGGCTACCTTACTACAGTAAAACAAGTCTTCCATAGTCTATGTCACCTCAGTAACAAAGTTCCAAAAAAGAAATGAGGGGTCAAGAAAACATCTCTCTTCAATGGCCTCAGCTATTAGCCATATGATCAACAACGTCAACTGCAGCACTAAAATCAAGAAGCAGCTCATCCACAAGTTTATCTTGGTCAAGTGATCTGAGCCATTGATCGATTAAATCAACGAGAGCTGTTGCAGTCGAGTGATCCTTACGGTATCTTTACGGTACGCATGCTCATAGAGGGATAAAATTAGCTGGATGTGTAATTATATAGGCCCAAAAAATGTAATTGAAGAGTAGGTGTCATTGATGTTTAGCATTTAAGTTTAATAAATAATTAAATAAAGAAATCAATATCAGCTGACTATAGAAAAGTATTGTTTAAAATTACGTTTGAACATTTTCTTATACGTGTCTTTCCAGTTGATATAACCAAACAGACAACCTTTGTTGCTCAAGAGCGTCACACATTCCTCCATTCATTCTCTATCATATTCCCCTCCATCAAATTCCTCTATCATATTCCCTCCATCATATTCTCTCTATTATATTTCTCTCCATCATATTCCACTCCATCATAATACTCGCTATCATATTCCCTCTATCATATTCCTCTTTATTTTTACAGGGAATCCCAATTGAGACCAGTGTCTCTTTTTCAATGGTGCCCTGTGTTATATCAATTAACAATCCAAACAGCTTAAACAGATAAAATTACATACAGAGTAGAAAATATATAGAGCAAAATTATTAGACTTGAACACATACATTTCACAATGAACAGGTCTTGTATTTAACCAGTTGAGCTGACAACCATTTTGCACTGTTTCACTAGGGCTTTAGTCATCAATCTAGCAAGAGGGAAATATTTTATTAATGTAGTGGTGTCCCTCCCCCCAGGAAGCTACGACCTTTAGCTTTCACCTGGAATTGTTCATTTATGTCTGAGAAAAAAAACACTTTCCAAACCATATGATCTAGTACACAAGAAAAGTATAATACAACCTTTTTTACTACTTTGCCAAACATTTCATGACATTAGTGAGATTCAAAATCTGTAAAATTTGTGAATGTCTAAATTAACATTTGGGCAATTTGACCAGTGTACATCACTCCTATAGACAATGAGAGATGGGCTATGTAAAGGTCTCGATTTTGTCGTTCTGAACAAATGTTTGACTTCCACACAAAATTACTTCTTGACTTATTTTAGGTTTAAGGAAGTGTGTAGGTTTAAACTATTGCTTTAAAGGGAAGAGAGGGGGAGGAGGAGAGAGCGCGAGAGATGGGGGGAGTGGGTGAAAGAGGGAAGGAGGGGGAGGCGGTGGAGGGCAGCTGTGTCCAAAAGGCTCCTTAACAGCTTCTATCCCCAATTCATAAGACTGCTGAACAATTAATCAAATGGCCACCCGGACTATTTACATTGACACCTCCCCCCTTTGTTTTTACACTGGTAATAGGAATCTGGATCGGTTTCCTTTTCTTTTTACCTTGCTTTTGTTATTATTATTAATTTTTAAACTTTTCTTTTTACATTTCGTAAAATGTTATAATTACAAAAACATTTCATTTTAATTTCAATTTAGTAACATACTGTATCATTCAAATAAATATTATTATTTGTCTAATCATATTTTGCCAGCTAACTGGGTGGCAGGCTGCAATCAGTAGCTGTAATTAAGTACAGCAGCCACCAACCATCTAACGTTAATGCCTCGGATAATGAGGTTAGAAGAACAGCTGAATGGTCGGTAGCTAGCTGGCTCAATTACAGGTACTCTTAAGCGTGAAATAACATTGGAAGCAACTAACCACAGTTGCTAAAAGTTACCAGTAGCTACCCACTAGCTAGCTAGCTTTGTTGGTCCAAGTGGTGGGTTAGCTAGCACTCGTGCTTCGCCGGGGTCCACCGAATAGAATACTTACCTACAATAATTACCTACAATAACTACCTAAGTAAACTACCTATAATACCTGACTACAATACCTACATACAATCTAAATACATGGTTTAAGCTTTACTCAACAACATATAAGAAGCCAGCTTATCTCCTGCTAGAGAAAACACAACCTCTCCCGACAACCTCGAGGCAAGAGACCTTTCTCTCTTTCTCGTCATCTTTCAACTTCTTATTCAGTTCCTTATTTTTCTCTTTTTCCTCCATCTTTAAAAATGTGACTTTCTGCTTGACGTTCATGGCCAGAAAGCCCACTCTTCCCAGGATGGTCTCTGCTCTCTCTGATGAAACCGTCCCATTGGAGCTCTTGGAATGGGCACGGTCCGCCTCACTCTTCAAACCCTCCCTCGGGCTCACCTCCTCCTTGACGCTCCTCTCTTCACTCTCAATGTCAATGCCTGTCCAATAATCCTAACAGGAAGACATTGACTCTAGATGTAATATTGTTCCAATGTGGCACATTCAATACACATTTGAGTGATCAACATACATTGATGGCCTCATGGGGCACACAATTTAGAGGGCAGTAATTGAGGTAACTTGTTTATTTGTATCCCAAACCGATTTTGTAATAGCCATAGATGTTCTTCCTGGGTCCACACCAAACGTAATACAAATGTTAACCCTAGTAAGGGGTGATGTTTTATACTATGAGCATAGATTAGCAGGGTTGGGGTCAATTCAATTTCAATTCCAGTCAATTCAGGAAGTACTTAATTCAATGCTTTGAATTGAAATGGAACAGACCCCCAACCCTGTAGAGTAGAAGTGTAAAATAGGACACCTACCTTTGCCTTTTTCAGCGTCCAGGGCCTGGGTTCCTCATCCTCTGACCTGCATATGGAGGTTCTCACTCTAACAGGCGTCTTAGTGGCCATGCAGAGCAGAGGGGTTGCCAGAGTTAAGTTAGCATCTGGGACCAGCTGGTGAGCATGAGGGCAGCGATCCACCTCTTCACTAGTGCCCTTCCCTTTCTGCTCTGGCTGCTTGTGGTCCTTGTCATGGATGCATGCCAGGCTTGGAGGAAGTGCTAGGACAGGGCTTTTATCACTCATCAGTTCCTCTCTCTTGACAGTGGATGCAACTGCACTTGCCTCTGCGTTAACTGAGCACTATGTGGTGTCCTCAACTGTCTCCTCTGGCTGCTTGTGGTCATTGTTGTTGTGAATGCATTGCAGACCTGGAGGACTTTTATCATCCCAGGTGTAAATAGCAACAGTTGCCTCTGTGTCGACTGAGCACTTTGTAGTGCACTCAACTGTCTTCCATAGCGGTTTGTGGTCATTGTTGTGGGTGCAGGTCAGGATTAGAGGCAGTGTTGCAGGTGCAGGAGGACTTTTATCAGCCAAACACTCCTCCGTGTGGACAGTGGACACAGAAACGGCTGCTTCCCTGGCAACTGGACACTTGTTGGTGTCCTCTACTGCCTCCCCTGGCAGAGTGTGGACAGTGGAGACGGAAACGGCCGCTTCCCTGGACACTTGACTCTTGGTGGTGTCCTCTACTGCCTCCTCTGGCTGCTTGTGGCCATTGTCTAGAATGTGTGGCAACTTTGAAGGCAGCATTGGAGCCGGGCTTTTATCACCCAACAGGTTCTCTCCCTGGACAATGGATGTGCCTGCAGTGATCGCTGTGGTAACGGAGGACTCGGTGGCATCCTCTTTTGTCTCCTCTGTCAGTTTGTGGTCAGAGTCTCGGATACATGGCGAGCTTGGAGGCAGTGCTGCAGGGTCAGGAGGGCTTTGATCAGCTGCCATGTCCTCTTTGAGGTGAGTGGACACATCATTGTTTGTTTCACTGATAACTGGACACTTGGTGGTGTCCTCTACTGCCTCCCCTGGCAGTTTGTAGTCAACTTCAAAGACAAGTGGCAGACTTGGAGGCAGCATTGGGACAGGGCATTTAGCTGCTGATCTGTACACTCCAAAATCAACAGTAGCTGTGCCTGCAGTGGTCTCTGTAGCAACTGAGACCTCATAGGTATCCTCTACTGTCTGCTCTGATGGCATGAAGTCATCGTCAAAGACTGTTGGCAGGCATGTAGGCAGCACTGAAGGAAGACTTCTAGCTGCCCATCGATTCTCTCCCTTGACAGTGGCTGTGGTAGCAGTGGTCTCTGTGGCAACTGGGCACTCTGTGGCTGAAACAGCAGGCTTAGAGGTTTCGAGGAAATTGAATGAATTGCCAATGAACCGCTGAACCAGGGGTGGGAGGGAGTAATGATAGAATCTGTCCTCTTCCTCAACATTAGATATTGCCACTGGAGCAACTGAGACCTCAGTGGTGCCCTCTACTGCCTGATGTGGCTGCATGGAGTCTTCGTCAAAGAAGTGTGGCAGGTATCGATGCAGCATTGAGGAAAGATGTATATCTGTCCATAGGTCCTCTCGTATACCTGTAGATACATCTGCAGTGGCCTCTGTGGCAACTGGGCATTCAGCAGACTGGCAGGTTTCAGGGACAAAGTATGAAAATACAATGAACCGCTGTGCATCCTGAGCGCGTATGGCAAATGGAGAGGGGGGACGCAACATGGTAGGTATAGGCCTCTGATTGGTGAAAGCCAGTGGTGGGAGGGAGTCAATACAGGGAGCCATGAACTCAGTGAGAGGACAGTTGCTCACATCTCACACATTCTGCGTGAGAAAAGAAACAGACATGATGAAAGTGATCACATTCAGTACATACATACATACTGTATGAGTCAGCACTACTTACTTATACATCACATATACATATATATATATATATATATATATATAGTGTCCTCTAAGATGCTCTGCACCAGTCTGTCCCAACCCTTGGTCCCCTAGCCAATGGGCCAGCTAAGTGTAAAAATACATGCCCCACACCCAGCATAACATTTGACATTTTAGCCATTTATCAGACGCTTTTACCCAGAACGACTTATAGTTAGTTAGTGCATTCAACTTAAGGTAGCTAGGTGAGACAACCACATAATCCTGATATGAGCGTCTATGATAGAACGGTTGTTTATTTTTTATGACCAGACAACCATAAGAACTGAGGACATAAATTCACTGAAACAGACAGACACGATACAACACATTTAGACAAGAACAGTTATAAGCATTGCCATGGTGTAGCCTAATACAAAAAGAAATAAGGACAAAACATTGTTAGCTTACATTCCATGGCATATGGAACATTTTGCCCTTACAATAACTTATATTTGCTTTAATTAATATTGTTAAACAGAACTCTTGTCGACTTTGTCAAAGTTGGTCTTGTTACCTCCTCAATCAGTCTTGGCATTTTCCTCGTCTTGAACCAAATCCTCTTCATCTTCTTCTCCTGATCCTTCTGGATCTGCAAAACCAGAGCCAACCTGGCTCCCAGCTCCATCACGTAGTCTGTCTAGATCGCCCTTTCCTCCAACCGACACTCACCCCTCCTCTGTGTCAGCGTTGAACCCTCCATGTCTTCCTCTTAGCTAACAATAACTCTGGAAAATACACAACGTTGTAGTAAGTGGGTGTTGCTAACCAAATAATAATGCATCTCTTTACAATGTGCACACGTTTTCTTCCCAGCTACTTACAATTAATCAAGTGAGAATCCTGATCCAGATATGTTTAGGCAATAGGCCTATCTGAATTACTAGTAAAAAGTTGGCTACTGGAAAAGCGACCAAGTTCAAATGAATCGATTTTGGCTGTTCTTATCATTTCGTGAACAATATCCTTCATGACATCATCATTGTGATGCAAGGCGTTGCCATGGCAGATGAAAAAGCACAACACAGACTTTAAAAAGCAAACTTCAGGGTCTTTCTGTACCTTACTATTGAGCCTTATTCAACCCCTCATGTAGCTCTACTCCATATTGGGCCTGGTTCTCACAAACCACACTAATCACTTCCATCATATCATTGAAAACACTGTGTTTTGGGTAGAAAATGACTCTATATCCATGCAGGACCTAACTTGTACAGTTTCATCTATTTTAAAAACCAAGGAGGTAAAAATGCCAGTCTTCTCTTTGAGTGCCCTTGAGTGCACCTCAATTTAAAGAGGTCTATCAATTCAACCATTTGAAATGGATGTCCATTCAATTAAGAACATATTATTCTTATTAGAAATGAATCAGCTACAAATTAGGTAGGCGTACTTGTTTTTTTACACAACCTACTCTTTTGGTACATATTTATTGAGATAATTGATTACAACATATGTTGGTGATTAACACAGAGAGAGGTTTTTTTTCTGTCATCAATAGAATGCATTAGCCATTAGGCTGGCTCACTACAATTGTAAAATGACATCTCAGGTGTCAGGATGAAGCATTTTCTCACAAAAAGAGGACTCAAGCAAACTATCTCTCTTCAACAGTTTCACTAGTCATGTTAGGTCTACTTAAAATGTCACATTCATACACAAGTAATTTGAAAATAAGTTATACTACTGAAACACATTCACAATAAGTTATATTACAACCTACCTCTGAAGTAAGCAGTGTGTTCTCTCACTAATGAAATAGGACATTAATAATTTGTCAGTGGTTAGTTGAATCAGTCTCTTTGCACTGTTCAGTTTGTCTGTGCAACAGGTAACCTTCCAGAATCGGAATCTTGTGATGTCACAATGGAGTCCCCATTGCCATGGTTACCCTCAGCAGCTTTCATGTGTTATCAAATGCTGGCACAATTTAGTTTATTTATTTTAGATTTTTTGTACCTATGCAGCACAGTCATACCTAATATATACAATGAATCCATATAACCTAATTTTTTATTAAAATAAAATGCTGTAACTCATGTAAAATGGTTGACCATTCAAACGACATGTGTTTTGCCTAATTAAAAGTCTATATGTTTTAGATATCATAAATAGCAGCCAGGCTTACTTAGGTTGTTTGTTCGATCTCAGCCTACCACTAATGCCAATATTTTTCATCATCATCATCATCATCATCATCAATGAAATACATAGGCTACCTTACTACAGTAAAACAAGTCTTCCATAGTCTATGTCACCTCAGTAACAAAGTTCCAAAAAAGAAATGAGGGTTCAAGAAAACATCTCTCTTCAATGGCCTCAGCTATTAGCCATATGATCAACAAGGTCAACTGCAGCACTAAAATCAAGAAGCAGCTCATCCACAAGTTTATCTTGGTCAAGTGATCTGAGCCATTGATCGATTAAATCAACGAGAGCTGTTGCAGTCGAGTGATCCTTACGGTATCTTTACGGTACGCATGCTCATAGAGGGATAAAATTAGCTGGATGTGTAATTATATAGGCCCAAAAAATGTAATTGAAGAGTAGGTGTCATTGATGTTTAGCATTTAAGTTTAATAAATAATTAAATAAAGAAATCAATATCAGCTGACTATAGAAAAGTATTGTTTAAAATTATGTTTGAACATTTTCTTATCCGTGTCTTTCCAGTTGATATAACCAAACAGACAACCTTTGTTGCTCAAGAGCGTCACACATTCCTCCATTCATTCTCTATCATATTCCCCTCCATCAAATTCCTCTATCATATTCCCTCCATCATATTCTCTCTATTATATTTCTCTCCATCATATTCCACTCCATCATAATACTCGCTATCATATTCCCTCTATCATATTCCTCTTTATTTTTACAGGGAATCCCAATTGAGACCAGTGTCTCTTTTTCAATGGTGCCCTGTGTTATATCAATTAACAATCCAAACAGCTTAAACAGATAAAATTACATACAGAGTAGAAAATATATAGAGCAAAATTATTAGACTTGAACACATACATTTCACAATGAACAGGTCTTGTATTTAACCAGTTGAGCTGACAACCATTTTGCACTGTTTCACTAGGGCTTTAGTCATCAATCTAGCAAGAGGGAAATAGTTTATTAATGTAGTGGTGTCCCTCCCCCCAGGAAGCTACGACCTTTAGCTTTCACCTGGAATTGTTCATTTATGTCTGAGAAAAAAACACTTTCCAAACCATATGATCTAGTACACAAGAAAAGTATAATACAACCTTCTTTACTACTTTGCCAAACATTTCATGACATTAGTGAGAGTCAAAATCTGTAAAATTTGTGAATGTCTAAATTAACATTTGGGCAATTTGACCAGTGTACATCACTCCTATAGACAATGAGAGATGGGCTATGTAAAGGTCTCGATTTTGTCGTTCTGAACAAATGTTTGACTTCCACACAAAATTACTTCTTGACTTATTTTAGGTTTAAGGAAGTGTGTAGGTTTAAACTATTGCTTTAAAGGGAAGAGAGGGGGAGGAGGAGAGAGCGCGAGAGATGGGGGGAGTGGGAGAAAGAGGGAAGGAGGGGGAGGAGGGGTAGGAGGGGGAGGAGGGGGAGGAGGTGGAGGGCAGCTGTGTCCGACACACCATACTTACACCTGCAACAGGTAGGCCAGGGGGCGGGACCTGTAGGTGAGACTCATAACATGATAAGGGGGGCAGGTGAAGAAGGGGTGTTGCTGGAGTCAAGGAAGGGAGGGTGTTCCTACGAGCCCCCTGCCAGCGAGACGGGGAGCAGGGAGGAAGTCTGTCCATGGAGCATTTCTGGGTCATTGGGTCGCCTCCAATGAGATTAGATCACCCTCTACAATGTAAAGCAGTTTGAGTACTGGGGGGTTCTCTGTATAAATCCAAGGTGAAACCTCCAGGGGCTAGCCTTCTCTCAGCGGAGAGTCTGCTCTGGGCTGCCTGCGAAAGGTGCTCCTCTGTGGGAAAGAGGAGAGAACAAGAGGCCCCAGAAGAGATCTCCTTATGGTAGTGATGGACAGATCAACTCTCCTTGTTATCTTCCACCTCTTCCTCTTCCTCTTGCTCGGCCTTCTCCCTCCTTTCCTTCTTACAGTCTTACAGTCCTTCTTACAGTTATTTTCTCCCTTTCCTCCTTCCTCTCCTCCCTCTTTCTCTTCCTCTACCTTCCTCTCCCTCCTTCCCTCTTGGTAAACCTTGTTTAGTCGAGCCAGATTGTGGATAGCTAGCCATGGTTTAGACCACTGTCGCTGTCTGGGTGGGGGGATACAGGACTGGTCCACTGGACTCAGCTCACATGGGGAGAACCTGCTGCTGCCACTCCCCCTCTTACCTGGGATGAGATCACGTTTGGAGGAAACCTGGCACCATCCCTACGGTGAAGCATGGTGGTGGCAGCATCATGCTCCGGGGAGGATTTTCAGGGACAGGGACTGGGAACACGCCCCATTCACATCGACGGGGCTGTAGTGGAGCAGGTCGAGAGTTTCAAGTTCTTTGGTGTCCACATCACCAACAAACTATCATGGTTCAAACACACCAAGACAGTCGTGAAGAGGGCACGACAACGCCTTTTCCACCTCAGGAGACTGAAAAGATTTGGCATTGGTCCCAAGATCCTCAAAAAGTTCTACAGCTGCACCATCGAGAGCTTCCTGACCAGTTGCATCACCGCCTGGTATGGCAACTGCTCGGCATCCGACCGTAAGGCACTACAGAGGGTAGTGCGTACGGCCCAGTACATCACTGGAGCCAAGCTTCCTGCCATCCAGGACCTATATACTTGGAGGTGTAAGAGGGAGGCCCAAAAAATTGACAAAGACTCCAGTCACCCAAGTCATAGACTGTTCTCTCTGCTACCGCACAGCAAGCGGTACCAGAGTGCCAAGTCTAGGTCCAAAAGGCTCCTTAACAGCTTCTATCCCCAATTCATAAGACTGCTGAACAATTAATCAAATGGCCACCCGGACTATTTACATTGACACCTCCTCCCTTTGTTTTTACACTGGTAATAGGAATCTGGATCGGTTTCCTTTTCTTTTTACCTTGCTTTTGTTATTATTATTATTTTTTAAAGTTTTCTTTTTACATTTCGTAAAATGTTATAATTACAAAAACATTTCATTTTAATTTCAATTTAGTAACATACTGTATCATTCAAATAAATATTATTATTTGTCTAATCATATTTTGCCAGCTAACTGGGTGGCAGGCTGCAATCAGTAGCTGTAATTAAGTACAGCAGCCACCAACCATCTAACGTTAATGCCTCGGATAATGAGGTTAGAAGAACAGCTGAATGGTCGGTAGCTAGCTGGCTCAATTACAGGTACTCTTAAGCGTGAAATAACATTGGAAACAACTAACCACAGTTGCTAAAAGTTACCAGTAGCTACCCACTAGCTAGCTAGCTTTGTTGGTCCAAGTGGTGGGTTAGCTAGCACTCGTGCTTCGCCGGGGTCCACCGAATAGAATACTTACCTACAATAATTACCTACAATAACCTACAATACCTACCTAAGTAAACTACCTATAATACCTGACTACAATACCTACATACAATCTAAATACATGGTTTAAGCTTTACTCAACAACATATAAGAAGCCAGCTTATCTCCAGCTAGAGAAAACACAACCTCTCCCGACAACCTCGAGGCAAGAGACCTTTCTCTCTTTCTCGTCAACTTTCAACTTCTTATTCAGTTCCTTATTTTTCTCTTTTTCCTCCATCTTTAAAAATGTGACTTTCTGCTTGAGGTTCATGGCCAGAAAGCCCACTCTTCCCAGGATGGTCTCTGCTCTCTCTGATGAAACCGTCCCATTGGAGCTCTTGGAATGGGCACGGTCCGCCTCACTCTTCAAACCATCCCTCGGGCTCACCTCCTCCTTGACGCTCCTCTCTTCACTCTCAATGTCAATGCCTGTCCAATAATCCTAACAGGAAGACATTGACTCTAGATGTAATATTGTTCCAATGTGGCACATTCAATACACATTTGAGTGATCAACATACATTGATGGCCTCATGGGGCACACAATTTAGAGGACAGTAATTGAGGTAACTTGTTTATTTGTATCCCAAACCGATTTTGTAATAGCCATAGATGTTCTTCCTGGTTCCATACCAAACGTAATACAAATGTTAACCCTAGTAAGGGGTGATGTTTTATACTATGAGCATAGATTAGCAGGGTTGGGGTCAATTCAATTTCAATTCCAGTCAATTCAGGAAGTACTTAATTCAATGCTTTGAATTGAAATGGAAAAGACCCCAACCCTGTAG
This sequence comes from Coregonus lavaretus, assembly GCF_964263955.1. NCBI lineage: Eukaryota > Metazoa > Chordata > Actinopteri > Salmoniformes > Salmonidae > Coregonus > Coregonus lavaretus. The sequence continues at coordinate 15,233,972 of NC_140022.1, forward strand.
AGTAGAAGTGTAAAATAGGACACCTACCTTTGCCTTTTTCAGCGTCCAGGGCCTGGGTTCCTCATCCTCTGACCTGCATATGGAGGCTCTCACTCTAACAGGCGTCTTAGTGGCCATGCAGAGCAGAGGGGTTGCCAGAGTTAAGTTAGCATCTGGGACCAGCTGGTGAGCATGAGGGCAGCGATCCACCTCTTCACTAGTGCCCTTCCCTTTCTGCTCTGGCTGCTTGTGGTCCTTGTCATGGATGCATGCCAGGCTTGGAGGAAGTGCTAGGACAGGGCTTTTATCACTCATCAGTTCCTCTCTCTTGACAGTGGATGCAACTGCACTTGCCTCTGTGTTAACTGAGCACTATGTGGTGTCCTCAACTGTCTCCTCTGGCTGCTTGTGGTCATTGTTGTTGTGAATGCATTGCAGACCTGGAGGACTTTTATCATCCCAGGTGTAAATAGCAACAGTTGCCTCTGTGTCGACTGAGCACTTTGTAGTGCACTCAACTGTCTTCCATAGCGGTTTGTGGTCATTGTTGTGGGTGCAGGTCAGGATTAGAGGCAGTGTTGCAGGTGCAGGAGGACTTGTATCAGCCAAACACTCCTCCGTGTGGACAGTGGACACAGAAACGGCTGCTTCCCTGGCAACTGGATACTTGTTGGTGTCCTCTACTGCCTCCCCTGGCAGAGTGTGGACAGTGGAGACGGAAACGGCCGCTTCCCTGGACACTTGACTCTTGGTGGTGTCCTCTACTGCCTCCTCTGGCTGCTTGTGGCCATTGTCTAGAACAGGGGTGTCAAACTCATTTTAGCTCAGGGGCCACATGGAGGAAAATCTATTCCCAAGTGGGCCGGACCGGAAAAATCATGGTATATATAACTTAAAAACAATAACTTCAGATTGTTTTCTTTGTTTTAATATGATCAACATACAACATAAAGCTGGAGCCTGAGGACAGTGTGTCCAAAATAGTACAAGCACAACATCACTATTAATCATAAAACACGTCAAGTTTATTTGAAAATTCTAAAGAAAAAGAACACACAAACACACAATGCCTCAGTGATTAACAGAACCGTTTCACAGATCACAGAACTATATCAGGGTGTCATTTCTCAGGCAGAAATGTAGATAAAAAGAATGAAATCCTGTTCCCCAAACAAGTGCAAGAACCACAGAGTCAAGAATAGGTTAAATATACAAATAAAATAAAATCAATTAAAAACAATAGCACATCAACATAAAAACATATAAACATAAAGCTGGAGCCTGAGGACAGTGTCCAAAAGCACAACATCAGTATTAATCATAAAACACCTCAAGTTATTTGAAAGTTCTGAGGACAAAGAACACACAAACACACAATGCCTCAGTGATTCACAGAAGTATATCACAGATCACAGAACTATATCAGGGTGTCATTTCTCAGGCAGAAATGTAGATAAAAATAATGAAATCCTGTTCCCCAAACAAGTGCAAGAACCACAGAGTCAAGAATAGGTTAAATATACAAATAAAATAAAATCAATTAAAAACAATAGCACATCAACATAAAAACATATAAACATAAATCTGAAAGCGTTGCTCAAACTCCCGTAACAGTCCAGTTATTTTATCTTTGAACCGCTTCATGTCTGCCAGATGTTGGGTCGCGCACACATTTTTCAGACAGGGGAAGTGAGCTGCATCACCACCGGCAAGTTGCGTCTCCCACAATGACAGCTTCAACTTGAAAGAACGTATGCTGTCATAATACTGTGTGACAACATTGTTGCGCCCTTGCAGCTGTTTGTTCAAGTTATTCAGGTGCTCTGTAACATCCACCATAAATGCAAGGTCCGGCATCCATTCTGCGGAATGAAATTCTAACACTGGTTTGCCCTTTTCTTCCATGAACTGTTCAATTTCTTCTCGTAAATCAAAGAAACGCCTCAGCACAGCACCTCGGCTTAACCATCTTACCTCAGTGTGGTATGGCAGGCCATAGATGTGGTCTTTCTCTCTGAGAAGGCTGTCAAACTGACGGTGATTCAGGCTTCTGGATCGGATGAAATTAACAGTTTGGATGACCACCTTCATGACGTTATCCATCTTTAATGACTTGCAACACAAAGCCTCCTGGTGCAAAATACAGTGAAAAGTCAAAAAATCACGTCCTCCATTTGCAGATTGCACTTTCTCTCTGAACTTTGTCACAACGCCTGCTTTTTTCCCGATCATTGAGGGCGCACCATCTGTAGCCAGGCTGACAGCGCGGGACCAGTCCACTCCGACCCTGTCCAGCGCGCCGACGAGTGCGGTAAACATATCAGCTGCTGTCGTTGTATCTGTCATCGGCACCAACTCCACGAACTCCTCGGTGACGGTCAATGTGTCATCAACTCCGCGGATGAAAAAATGGCCAGTTGTGCAACATCTGTAATGTCCGTGCTTTCATCAATTGCAACCGAAAACGCAATAAATGACTTTACTTTTTGCTTCAACTGGCTGTCCAAATCCACTGAAAGATCAGAAATCCTGTCTGCAACTGTGTTTCTTGTCAGGCTGATATTTGCAAAAGCCTGCCGCTTTTCAGGGCACACAATCTCCGCTGCCTTCATCATGCATGTTTTTACAAATTCACCCTCACTAAATGGTTTTGAAGCCACTGCGATTTCATTAGCAATGAGGTAGCTAGCTTTCACTGCAGCGTCACTGATGTCTCGGCTGTGAGTAAACACAGACTGCTGTTTCTTCAGACCCGCCAACAGTTCATTCACCTTCTCTCATCTCCGCTGTCCTTGAAAGTTGTCATATTTGTCGGCATGAAGACTCACATAGTGGCGACGAAGGTTATATTCTTTCAGCACTGCAACATGCTCTGAACACACCAAAGCTTTCCCATTCAATTCCGTGATTAAATAGGATGACCATTTTTCTTGGAACACTCTGCACTCTGCGTCCACTTTTCTCTTTTTTGACAGAGACATATTGGGGCAATGAAGGTGCCAAAGCACATAATGTTAAAAGTAGAAGCCGTAATAAATATTGCGGGCAAAACAAAGTAGCTCATTGGCTGCACGTGCTTGACCTACTTGCTCTGCCCCGGTATAAACAGTTTACTTGCTTAACACAATTGCTATTGCGCCATCCAGTGGACGCAATTGGAACAGCAGTTTATTTTATTGAAAAATTGCAGCGCATTTTTATACTTAAATTTTTTATTTATTTTTTTTTATTTTTTTTTTTTATTATTATTATTTTTTATCATCTCGCGGGCCGGATTAAACCCGTTTGCGGGCCTGATCCGGCCCGCGGGCCGTAAGTTTGACACCCCTGGTCTAGAATGTGTGGCAACTTTGAAGGCAGCATTGGAGCCGGGCTTTTATCACCCAACAGGTACTCTCCCTGGAAAATGGATGTGCCTGCAGTGATCGCTGTGGTAACGGAGGACTCGGTGGCATCCTCTTTTGTCTCCTCTGTCAGTTTGTGGTCAGAGTCATGGATACATGGCGAGCTTGGAGGCAGTGCTGCAGGGTCAGGAGGGCTTTGATCAGCTGCCATGTCCTCTTTGAGGTGAGTGGACACATCATTGTTTGTTTCACTGATAACTGGACACTTGGTGGTGTCCTCTACTGCCTCCCCTGGCAGTTTGTAGTCAACTTCAAAGACAAGTGGCAGACTTGGAGGCAGCATTGGGACAGGGCATTTAGCTGCTGATCTGTACACTCCAAAATCAACAGTAGCTGTGCCTGCAGTGGTCTCTGTAGCAACTGAGACCTCATAGGTATCCTCTACTGTCTGCTCTGATGGCATGAAGTCATCGTCAAAGACTGTTGGCAGGCATGTAGGCAGCACTGAAGGAAGACTTCTAGCTGCCCATCGATTCTCTCCCTTGACAGTGGCTGGTTAGTTGTTTCCAATGTTATTTCACGCTTAAGAGTACCTGTAATTGAGCCAGCTAGCTACCGACTATTCAGCTGTTCTTCTAACCTCATTATCCGAGGCATTAACGTTATATGGTTGGTGGCTGCTGTACTTAATTACAGCTACTGATTGCAGCCTGCCACCCAGTTAGCTGGCAAAATATGATTAGACAAATAATAATATTTATTTGAATGATACAGTATGTTACTAAATTGAAATTAAAACGAAATGTTTTTGTAATTATAACATTTTACGAAATGTAAAAAGAAAACTTTAAAAAATAATAATAATAACAAAAGCAAGGTAAAAAGAAAAGGAAACCGATACAGATTCCTATTACCAGTGTAAAAACAAAGGGGGGAGGTGTCAATGTAAATAGTCCGGGTGGCCATTTGATTAATTGTTCAGCAGTCTTATGAATTGGGGATAGAAGCTGTTAAGGAGCCTTTTGGACCTAGACTTGGCACTCTGGTACCGCTTGCTGTGCGGTAGCAGAGAGAACAGTCTATGACTTGGGTGACTGGAGTCTTTGTCAATTTTTTGGGCCTCCCTCTTACACCTCCAAGTATATAGGTCCTGGATGGCAGGAAGCTTGGCTCCAGTGATGTACTGGGCCGTACGCACTACCCTCTGTAGCGCCTTACGGTCGGATGCCGAGCAGTTGCCATACCAGGCGGTGATGCAACTGGTCAGGAAGCTCTCGATGGTGCAGCTGTAGAACTTTTTGAGGATCTTGGGACCAATGCCAAATCTTTTCAGTCTCCTGAGGTGGAAAAGGCGTTGTCGTGCCCTCTTCACGACTGTCTTGGTGTGTTTGAACCATGATAGTTTGTTGATGATGTGGACACCAAGGAACTTGAAACTCTCGACCTGCTCCACTACAGCCCCGTCGATGTGAATGGGGCGTGTTCCCAGTCCCTGTCCCTGAAAATCCTCCCCGGAGCATGATGCTGCCACCACCATGCTTCACCGTAGGGATGGTGCCAGGTTTCCTCCAAACATGATCTCATCCCAGGTAAGAGGGGGAGTGGCAGCAGCAGCAGGTTCTCCCCATGTGAGCTGAGTCCAGTGGACCAGTCCTGTATCCCCCCCACCCAGACAGCGACAGTGGTCTAAACCATGGCTAGCTATCCACAATCTGGCTCGACTAAACAAGGTTTACCAAGAGGGAAGGAGGGAGAGGAAGGTAGAGGAAGAGAAGGAGGAAAGGGAGAAAATGACTGTAAGAAGGACTGTAAGACTGTAAGAAGGAAAGGAGGGAGAAGGCCGAGCAAGAGGAAGAGGAAGAGGTGGAAGATAACAAGGAGAGTTGATCTGTCCATCACTACCATAAGGAGATCTCTTCTGGGGCCTCTTGTTCTCTCCTCTTTCCCACAGAGGAGCACCTTTCGCAGGCAGCCCAGAGCAGACTCTCCGCTGAGAGAAGGCTAGCCCCTGGAGGTTTCACCTTGGATTTATACAGAGAACCCCCCACTTCTTCACCTGCCCCCCTTATCATGTTATGAGTCTCACCTACAGGTCCCGCCCCCTGGCCTACCTGTTGCAGGTGTAAGTATGGTGTGTCGGACACAGCTGCCCTCCACCTCCTCCCCCTCCTCCCCCTCCTTCCCTCTTTCTCCCACTCCCCCCATCTCTCGCGCTCTCTCCTCCTCCCCCTCTCTTCCCTTTAAAGCAATAGTTTAAACCTACACACTTCCTTAAACCTAAAATAAGTCAAGAAGTAATTTTGTGTGGAAGTCAAACATTTGTTCAGAACGACAAAATGGAGACCTTTACATAGCCCATCTCTCATTGTCTATAGGAGTGATGTACACTGGTCAAATTGCCCAAATGTTAATTTAGACATTCACAAATTTTACAGATTTTGACTCTCACTAATGTCATGAAATGTTTGGCAAAGTAGTAAAGAAGGTTGTATTATACTTTTCTTGTGTACTAGATCATATGGTTTGGAAAGTGTTTTTTTTCTCAGACATAAATGAACAATTCCAGGTGAAAGCTAAAGGTCGTAGCTTCCTGGGGGGAGGGACACCACTACATTAATAAAATATTTCCCTCTTGCTAGATTGATGACTAAAGCCCTAGTGAAACAGTGCAACATGGTTGTCAGCTCAACTGGTTAAATACAAGACCTGTTCATTGTGAAATGTATGTGTTCAAGTCTAATAATTTTGCTCTATATATTTTCTACTCTGTATGTAATTTTATCTGTTTAAGCTGTTTGGATTGTTAATTGATATAACACAGGGCACCATTGAAAAAGAGACACTGGTCTCAATTGGGATTCCCTGTAAAAATAAAGAGGAATATGATAGAGGGAATATGATAGCGAGTATTATGATGGAGTGGAATATGATGGAGAGAAATATAATAGAGAGAATATGATGGAGGGAATATGATAGAGGAATTTGATGGAGGGGAATATGATAGAGAATGAATGGAGGAATGTGTGACGCTCTTGAGCAACAAAGGTTGTCTGTTTGGTTATATCAACTGGAAAGACACGGATAAGAAAATGTTCAAACATAATTTTAAACAATACTTTTCTATAGTCAGCTGATATTGATTTCTTTATTTAATTATTTATTAAACTTAAATGCTAAACATCAATGACACCTACTCTTCAATTACATTTTTTGGGCCTATATAATTACACATCCAGCTAATTTTATCCCTCTATGAGCATGCGTACCGTAAAGATACCGTAAGGATCACTCGACTGCAACAGCTCTCGTTGATTTAATCGATCAATGGCTCAGATCACTTGACCAAGATAAACTTGTGGATGAGCTGCTTCTTGATTTTAGTGCTGCAGTTGACCTTGTTGATCATATGGCTAATAGCTGAGGCCATTGAAGAGAGATGTTTTCTTGAACCCTCATTTCTTTTTTGGAACTTTGTTACTGAGGTGACATAGACTATGGAAGACTTGTTTTACTGTAGTAAGGTAGCCTATGTATTTCATTGATGATGATGATGATGATGATGAAAAATATTGGCATTAGTGGTAGGCTGAGATCGAACAAACAACCTAAGTAAGCCTGGCTGCTATTTATGATATCTAAAACATATAGACTTTTAATTAGGCAAAACACATGTCGTTTGAATGGTCAACCATTTTACATGAGTTACAGCATAAAAAAATTTGGTTATATGGATTCATTGTATATATTAGGTATGACTGTGCTGCATAGGTACAAAAAAATCTAAAATAAATAAACTAAATTGTGCCAGCATTTGATAACACATGAAAGCTGCTGAGGGTAACCATGGCAATGGGGACTCCATTGTGACATCACAAGATTCCGATTCTGGAAGGTTACCTGTTGCACAGACAAACTGAACAGTGCAAAGAGACTGATTCAACTAACCACTGACAAATTATTAATGTCCTATTTCATTAGTGAGAGAACACACTGCTTACTTCAGAGGTAGGTTGTAATATAACTTATTGTGAATGTGTTTCAGTAGTATAACTTATTTTCAAATTACTTGTGTATGAATGTGACATTTTAAGTAGACCTAACATGACTAGTGAAACTGTTGAAGAGAGATAGTTTGCTTGAGTCCTCTTTTTGTGAGAAAATGCTTCATCCTGACACCTGAGATGTCATGTTACAATTGTAGTGAGCCAGCCTAATGGCTAATGCATTCTATTGATGACAGAAAAAAAACCTCTCTCTGTGTTAATCACCAACATATGTTGTAATCAATTATCTCAATAAATATGTACCAAAAGAGTAGGTTGTGTAAAAAAACAAGTACGCCTACCTAATTTGTAGCTGATTCATTTCTAATAAGAATAATATGTTCTTAATTGAATGGACATCCATTTCAAATGGTTGAATTGATAGACCTCTTTAAATTGAGGTGCACTCAAGGGCACTCAAAGAGAAGACTGGCAATTTTACCTCCTTGGTTTTTAAAATAGATGAAACTGTACAAGTTAGGTCCTGCATGGATATAGAGTCATTTTCTACCCAAAACACAGTGTTTTCAATGATATAATGGAAGTGATTAGTGTGGTTTGTGAGAACCAGGCCCAATATGGAGTAGAGCTACATGAGGGGTTGAATAAGGCTCAATAGTAAGGTACAGAAAGAGCCTGAAGTTTGCTTTTTAAAGTCTGTGTTGTGCTTTTTCATCTGCCATGGCAACGCCTTGCATCACAATGATGATGTCATGAAGGATATTGTTCACGAAATGATAAGAACAGCCAAAATCGATTCATTTGAACTTGGTCGCTTTTCCAGTAGCCAACTTTTTACTAGTAATTCAGATAGGCCTATTGCCTAAACATATCTGGATCAGGATTCTCACTTGATTAATTGTAAGTAGCTGGGAAGAAAACGTGTGCACATTGTAAAGAGATGCATTATTATTTGGTTAGCAACACCCACTTACTACAACGTTGTGTATTTTCCAGAGTTATTGTTAGCTAAGAGGAAGACATGGAGGGTTCAACGCTGACACAGAGGAGGGGTGAGTGTCGGTTGGAGGAAAGGGCGATCTAGACAGACTACGTGATGGAGCTGGGAGCCAGGTTGGCTCTGGTTTTGCAGATCCAGAAGGATCAGGAGAAGAAGATGAAGAGGATTTGGTTCAAGACGAGGAAAATGCCAAGACTGATTGAGGAGGTAACAAGACCAACTTTGACAAAGTCGACAAGAGTTCTGTTTAACAATATTAATTAAAGCAAATATAAGTTATTGTAAGGGCAAAATGTTCCATATGCCATGGAATGTAAGCTAACAATGTTTTGTCCTTATTTCTTTTTGTATTAGGCTACACCATGGCAATGCTTATAACTGTTCTTGTCTAAATGTGTTGTATCATGTCTGTCTGTTTCAGTGAATTTATGTCCTCAGTTCTTATGGTTGTCTGGTCATAAAAAATAAACAACCGTTCTATCATAGACGCTCATATCAGGATTATGTGGTTGTCTCACCTAGCTACCTTAAGTTGAATGCACTAACTAACTATAAGTCGTTCTGGATAATAGCGTCTGATAAATGGCTAAAATGTCAAATGTTATGCTGGGTGTGGGGCATGTATTTTTACACTTAGCTGGCCCATTGGCTAGGGGACCAAGGGTTGGGACAGACTGGTGCAGAGCATCTTAGAGGACACTATATATATATATATATATATATATATATATATATATATATATATATATGTGATGTATAAGTAAGTAGTGCTGACTCATACAGTATGTATGTATGTACTGAATGTGATCACTTTCATCATGTCTGTTTCTTTTCTCACGCAGAATGTGTGAGATGTGAGCAACTGTCCTCTCACTGAGTTCATGGCTCCCTGTATTGACTCCCTCCCACCACTGGCTTTCACCAATCAGAGGCCTATACCTACCATGTTGCATCCCCCCTCTCCATTTGCCATACGCGCTCAGGATGCACAGCGGTTCATTGTATTTTCATACTTTGTCCCTGAAACCTGCCAGTCTGCTGAATGCCCAGTTGCCACAGAGGCCACTGCAGATGTATCTACAGGTATACGAGAGGACCTATGGACAGATATACATCTTTCCTCAATGCTGCATCGATACCTGCCACACTTCTTTGACGAAGACTCCATGCAGCCACATCAGGCAGTAGAGGGCACCACTGAGGTCTCAGTTGCTCCAGTGGCAATATCTAATGTTGAGGAAGAGGACAGATTCTATCATTACTCCCTCCCACCCCTGGCTCAGCGGTTCATTGGCCATTCATTCAATTTCCTCGAAACCTCTAAGCCTGCTGTTTCAGCCACAGAGTGCCCAGTTGCCACAGAGACCACTGCTACCACAGCCACTGTCAAGGGAGAGAATCGATGGGCAGCTAGAAGTCTTCCTTCAGTGCTGCCTACATGCCTGCCAACAGTCTTTGACGATGACTTCATGCCATCAGAGCAGACAGTAGAGGATACCTATGAGGTCTCAGTTGCTACAGAGACCACTGCAGGCACAGCTACTGTTGATTTTGGAGTGTACAGATCAGCAGCTAAATGCCCTGTCCCAATGCTGCCTCCAAGTCTGCAACTTGTCTTTGAAGTTGACTACAAACTGCCAGGGGAGGCAGTAGAGGACACCACCAAGTGTCCAGTTATCAGTGAAACAAACAATGATGTGTCCACTCACCTCAAAGAGGACATGGCAGCTGATCAAAGCCCTCCTGACCCTGCAGCACTGCCTCCAAGCTCTCCATGTATCCGAGACTCTGACCACAAACTGACAGAGGAGACAAAAGAGGATGCCACCGAATCCTCCGTTACCACAGCGATCACTGCAGGCACATCCATTGTCCAGGGAGAGAACCTGTTGGGTGATAAAAGCCCGGCTCCAATGCTGCCTTCAAAGTTGCCACACATTCTAGACAATGGCCACACTCTGCCAGGGGAGGCAGTAGAGGACACCAACAAGTGTCCAGTTGCCAGGGAAGCAGCCGTTTCTGTGTCCACTGTCCACACGGAGGAGTGTTTGGCTGATAAAAGTCCTCCTGCACCTGCAACACTGCCTCTAATCCTGACCTGCACCCACAACAATGACCACAAACCGCTATGGAAGACAGTTGAGTGCACTACAAAGTGCTCAGTCGACACAGAGGCAACTGTTGCTATTTACACCTGGGATGATAAAAGTCCTCCAGGTCTGCAATGCATTCACAACAACAATGACCACAAGCAGCCAGAGGAGACAGTTGAGGACACCACATAGTGCTCAGTTAACACAGAGGCAAGTGCAGTTGCATCCACTGTCAAGAGAGAGGAACTGATGAGTGATAAAAGCCCTGTCCTAGCACTTCCTCCAAGCCTGGCATGCATCCATGACAAGGACCACAAGCAGCCAGAGCAGAAAGGGAAGGGCACTAGTGAAGAGGTGGATCGCTGCCCTCATGCTCACCAGCTGGTCCCAGATGCTAACTTAACTCTGGCAACCCCTCTGCTCTGCATGGCCACTAAGACGCCTGTTAGAGTGAGAGCCTCCATATGCAGGTCAGAGGATGGGAACCCAGGCCCTGGACGCTGAAAAAGGCAAAAGTAGGTGTCCTATTTTACACTTCTACTCTACAGGGTTGGGGGTCTGTTCCATTTCAATTCAAAGCATTGAATTAAGTACTTCCTGAATTGACTGGAATTGAAATTGAATTGACCCCAACCCTGCTAATCTATGCTCATAGTATAAAACATCACCCCTTACTAGGGTTAACATTTGTATTACGTTTGGTGTGGACCCAGGAAGAACATCTATGGCTATTACAAAATTGGTTTGGGATACAAATAAACAAGTTACCTCAATTACTGTCCTCTTAATTGTGTGCCCCATGAGGCCATCAATGTATGTTGATCACTCAAATGTGTATTGAATGTGCCACATTGGAACAATATTACATCTAGAGTCAATGTCTTCCTGTTAGGATTATTGGACAGGCATTGACATTGAGAGTGAAGAGAGGAGCGTCAAGGAGGAGGTGAGCCCGAGGGAGGGTTTGAAGAGTGAGGCGGACCGTGCCCATTCCAAGAGCTCCAATGGGACGGTTTCATCAAAGAGAGCAGAGACCATCCTGGGAAGAGTGGGCTTTCTGGCCATGAACCTCAAGCAGAAAGTCACATTTTTAAAGATGGAGGAAAAATAGAAAAATAAGGAACTGAATAAGAAGTTGAAAGATGACGAGAAAGAGAGAAAGGTCTCTTGCCTCGAGGTTGTCGGGAGAGGTTGTGTTTTCTCTAGCAGGAGATAAGCTGGCTTCTTATATGTTGTTGAGTAAAGCTTAAACCATGTATTTAGATTGTATGTAGGTATTGTAGTCAGGTATTATAGGTAGTTTACTTAGGTAGTTATTGTAGGTTATTGTATGTAATTATTGTAGGTAAGTATTCTATTCGGTGGACCCCGGCGAAGCACGAGTGCTAGCTAACCCACCACTTGGACCAACAAAGCTAGCTAGCTAGCGGGTAGCTACTGGTAAATTTTAGCAACTGTAGTTAGTTGTTTCCAATGTTATTTCACGCTTAAGAGTACCTGTAATTGAGCCAGCTAGCTACCGACCATTCAGCTGTTCTTCTAACCTCATTATCCGAGGCATTAACGTTAGATGGTTGGTGGCTGCTGTACTTAATTACAGCTACTGATTGCAGCCTGCCACCCAGTTAGCTGGCGTTGGGTAAGTTTGGCTTTATACATAGCTTGGGCTTTGTCGATTAAGGCTTAAACTATGTATTTAGATTGTAGTTAGGTATTATAGGTAGGCATCGTGGGCTGTATATTATTAGGTATTATAGGTAGGCATCGTGGGCTGTTGTGGGTAGTTGTTGTTTGTAGTTATTGTAGGTTACTTTTGTATTCGGCGGTGCCGGGTCTAGCACGAAGCTAGCTAGCTAACTCACCTCCTGGACTAGCTGGCTAGTAGCTATTAGCAACGGTAGCAACTAAATATAATAACCTTTTAGCCAGCTACATTCGTTCGCAGCGACGCCGTTTTTCAAACAAAGTCAACACAGCAGCCATTGCTAGCTAGCCAACACTATCAGCTGGCTGTACTGTGGTAGCTGAATACAATATCTTTGTGCTAGCTAGCCAACGTTTAATCATTGCTGCGTTATGCGTTATGGTAACTTTGGCTTCATACATAGCTTGGGCTCTGTCGAGTAAGGCTTAAACTATGTATTTAGATTGTAGTTAGGTATTATAGGTAGGCATCGTGGGCTGTATATTATTAGGTATGATAGGTAGGCATCGTGGGCTGTTGTGGGTAGTTGTTTTATGTAGTTACTGTAGGTTACTTTTGTATTCGGCGGTGCCGGGTGTAGCACGAAGCTAGCTAGCTAACTCACCTCCTGGACTAGCTGGCTAGTAGCTAGCTAGCCAACACTACCAGCTGGCTGTACTGTGGTAGCTAAATACAATATCTCTGTGCTAGCTAGCCAACGTTTAATCATTGCTGCGTTATGACGAACTAGACACGGACACAAATTATCTGTTTAGTGTGTTAACACACTATTGGTAGTCCGTGTAACCAAGTATTGGTGCTAAACTGTGTGTTGTTGGATGCTACCATGCTAGTTAGCTATGGCGTCATAGTTAGCTAGCTGAATAAAGTAAGTTGAGTCTAGTCCTTGAAACATTGAACCATTGTAGTTTACAACAATTCTAACTTCTAAAGTGGAAGTTGGGAGAGTTTTATTCGGGTGGTTCAGTGAAACAATTATAGTTTCCGAGGTGGAAGTTGGGAGAGTTATATTTTTTTGGTGAGGGAGGCCTTGCTCTCTCCTTTCCCAGATGTTTAGTTCATTTCATTCCGATCTCCTCTGCATTATATTGTAGCCATCTGCTACAGCCTGTCAACTATGATGAAAGTGTCGTGTATTGAGATTATGACTATTTTGAAGGAACAAGGAATGTTGTTTAGGTTAGTATCAGAAGGCAATGTTTTAGGTGTAATACCACATACCACAGACAGGTGGGTTGTAGACAGGGGAGACTGGTGATTGGCCAGAAGAGGGGGCATCATTGTTTATAAATAGGGGGGAAAATGACGGAGAGGTTAGAGCAAGCAGCCATTCTGAGGCGTCTCTCCGGGTGTCATGTCACCTGTTACTCATGCTGAAGCTTGTGATCTGAATAAACCTTATGATCGACGTTCAGTATGAGCAGACTCTTTAATTAATGGTAACACCTACGATTGACGTATACTACAAAAGCTTGAAGATGAATGAGTAGACTGGGTATGAGAGAGAGAGAGAGAAAAGAGAGATACTGTATTTTTGCATGCAATGAAAAACAAAGAATAAAAAAAAAAAGATTTACTCTGTTTGTTTTTTGTCAAGGCATATCGAACAAAACATTATAAACACAAAATGTTTACTTTTCGCAAATTTGGGGAGTGTTGCACAGTTTAAAAGTTGAATCCTAAATCGACACAAAGCACTCCTACATGTTGAAAGGATTGGATAGGTGTACATATACTTTAGGTGTAATATGGCAAACAAAGCCTATCAGAGGGAAATCTATCTCCTGAGTGGCGCAGTGGTCTAAGGCACTGCATCGCAGTGCTGACTGTGCCACTAGAGATCCTGGTTCGAATCCAGGCTCTGTCGCAGCCGGCCGCGACCGGGAGACTCATGGGCGGCGCACAATTGGCCCAGCGTTGTCCAGGGTAGGGGAGGGAATGGCTGGCAGGGATGTAGCTCAGTTGATAGAGCATGGCGTTTGCAACGCCAGGGTTGTGGGTTTGATTCCCACGGGGGGCCAGTATAAAAAATATATATATATGTATTCACTAACTGTAAGTCGCTCTGGATAAGAGCGTCTGCTAAATGACTAAAATGTAATGTAAATGGAAAGGTAGAGCCATTACCAGTGTTTATACCTATGGGATAGGTAGAGAAAATTCTAAAACAAATCTCACAAGCTCTCATACATAGTCAAATGACCTACTGTTGTCTGGAGTAATGCAGGTGTTGGTGACCTAAAGAGACTGCAAATAGCACAAAATTGTTAGGCCTACTGCTGCTAGGTAGCTCTCTCTCTGCTCTCCCCCTCCCCTCTGTATGTTCTTGATTGCAGGAGTGAAGTCTGGTGTGCGGGAGTCAGGGTTCCAGCTACAGCTCATTCACCATAATCACCTCAGCCTTAAAGACCCGGTCAAACTTGCCACTCATCGTCAGATCATAGTCAAGACAACCATGTTAGTCTCGCTGCTGATTCAACCTGCTTGTTTTCGCTCTTTGTGTTTTTTTTTGCCTATTCTATTTACATTTTTCCTGTGTCACAGATTAATGGAACCTGACTCCTGCCTCCACTTCACTCCTGCCACCACCATCCCGTTTACCACTACTGGACTTCCCTTTTGGACTCACCCCGGACACTAGGATGTTACGGTACCACTCCTGCTCAGAACCTGGATCTGTTACCCTCCCTGTAGACCTGGACTTGCTCTTCCCCCTTTTTGGAAACCTGGACAATTTTACTTTGCAATAAACTTGTTAAACTTTCTCTGGCTCGGTGTAGTTGTCTACATTTGGGTTCATATCCAGTTAAATCATGACAAAAATAAGGCAGCAAGAAAGGGTCTGCAATGTGGTTATGAGATGTTCTCCACAGAATTATATAATGCACTCGAATGGCCGACTGTCAAGGAAATGATAAAAAAAAACACACAAAAAAACATTTTTCATAAATGTACTGAAAGACCAACCGCTATATGTGATTAACTGGATATGATCAAAGACGACTTGTAATAGGAATCTGGATCTGTTTCCTTTTCTTTTTACCTTGCTTTTGTTATTATTATTATTTTTTAAAGTTTTCTTTTTACATTTCGTAAAATGTTATAATTACAAAAATATTTCATTTTAATTTCAATTTAGTAACATACTGTATCATTCAAATAAATATTATTATTTGTCTAATCATATTTTTTGCCTTTGAAGCTTAATATTTTGTGATATAATGTATGACTGACATGAGGGTAATCAAAGGGAGAGAGATAAGGGTAACAATGAAGACACTCTTCCATTACTAAGTGTACAGTGCCCTCCTGAATTATTGGCACCAGAAAGAAATATGAACAAAAAAGGCTGTGAAAACATGTCATTGTGGTCTATCAGCTTGATCTTACACTCAAAAGATCATATGAATCTACCCTTTAATTGAGTAAAAATTGTTCAAATAAAAAAAAAATCGTCATCAACAAATCATTATTTTATTCAAAAACATGCGTGTCACAATTATTGGCTGCCCTATAAATTATTTTGAACAAAATCTATTTGAGTGCATTTGTAAAGTATTCAGACCCCTTGACTTTTTCCCCACTTTGTCTTATTCTAAAATTGATTAAATTGTTTTTTTTTCCCTCATCAATCTACACACAATACCCCATAATGACAAAGTGAGAACAGGTTTTTAGACTTTTTTATAAAATGTATTAAAAATAACAAATGGAAATATTACATTTACGTAAGTATTCAGACCCTTTACTCAGTACTTTGTTGAAGCACCTTTTGGCAGCGATTACAGCCTCGAGTCTTCTTGGTGTATGACGCTACAAGCTTGGCACACCTGTATTTGAGGAGTTTCTCCCATTCTTCTCTGCAGATCCTCTCAAGATCTGTCAGGTTGGATAGGGCGTGTCGCTGCACAGCTATTTTCCGGTCTCTCCAGAGATGTTAGATCGGGTTCAAGTCCGGTTTCTGGCTGGGCCACTCAAGGACATTCAGAGACTTGTCCCGAAGCCACTCCTGCGTTGTCTTGGCTGTGTGCTTAGGGTCGTTGTCCTGTTGAAAGGTGAACCTTAGCCCCAGTCTGAGGTCCTGAGCGCTCCGGAGCAGGTTTTCATCAAGGATTTCTCTGTACATTGCTCTGTTCATCTTTCCCTTGATCCTGACTAGTCTACAAATCAAATCAAATCAAATTGTATTTGTTATGTGCCGAATACAACAGGTGTAGACCTTACCGTGAAATGCTTACTTACAAGCCCTTAACCAACAATGCAGTCCAAGAAATAGAGTTAAGAAAATATTTACTAAATACACTAAAGTAAAAAATAAAATAAAAAGTAACACAATAAAATAATAATGAGGCTATATACAAGGGGTACCGGTACCGAGTCAATGTGTGGGGGTACAGGTTAGTTGAGGTAATTTGTACATGTAGGTCGGGGTAAAGTAACTATGCATAGTTAATAAACAGTGAGTAGCAGCAGTGTAAAAACAAAGGGTGGAGGTGTAATTTTAAATAGTCCGGGTGCCCATTTGATTAATTGTTCAGCAGTATTATGAATTGGGGATAGAAGCTGTTAAGGAGCCTTTTGGACCTAGACTTGGCACTCTGGTACCGCTTGCTGTGCGGTAGCAGAGAGAACAGTCTATGACTTGGGTGACTGGAGTCTTTGTCAATTTTTTGGGCCTCCCTCTTACAACTCCAAGTATATAGGTCCTGGATGGCAGGAAGCTTGGCTCCAGTGATGTACTGGGCCGTACGCACTACCCTCTGTAGCGCCTTACGGTCGGATGCCGAGCAGTTGCCATGCCAGGCGGTGATGCAACTGGTCAGGAAGCTCTCGATGGTGCAGCTGTAGAACTTTTTGAGGATCTTGGGACCAATGCCAAATCTTTTCAGTCTCCTGAGGTGGAAAAGGCGTTGTCGTGCCCTCTTCACGACTGTCTTGGTGTGTTTGAACCATGATAGTTTGTTGGTGATGTGGACACCAAGGAACTTGAAACTCTCGCCCTGCTCCACTACAGCCCCGTCGATGTGAATGGGGCGTGTTCCCAGTCCCTGTCCCTGAAAATCCTCCCTGGAGAATGGTGCCAGGTTTCCTCCAAACGTGATCTCATCCCAGGTAAGAGGGGGAGTGGCAGCAGCAGCAGGTTCTCCCCATGTGAGCTGAGTCCAGTGGACCAGTCCTGTATGCCCCCACCCAGACAGCGACAGTGGTCTAAACCATGGCTAGCTATCCACAATCTGGCTCGACTAAACAAGGTTTACCAAGAGGGAAGGAGGGAGAGGAAGGTAGAGGAAGAGAAAGAGGGAGGAGAGGAAGGAGGAAAGGGAGAAAAGGGTTCTCTCCATCATGACTGTAAGAAGGAAAGGAGGGAGAAGGCCGAGCAAGAGGAAGAGGAAGAGGTGGAAGATGACAAGGAGAGTTGATCTGTCCATCACTACCATAAGGAAATCTCTTCTGGTGGCTCTTGTTCTCTCCTCTTTCCCACAGAGGAGCACCTTTTGCAGGCAGCCCAGAACAGACTCTCCGCTGAGAAAAGGCTAGCCCCTGGAGGTTCCACCTTGGATTTATACAGAGAACCCCCCAGTATTCAAACTGCTTTACATTGTAGAGGGGGATCTAATCTCATTGGATTCGCTGGTCTCGCTGGCAGGGGGCTCGTAGGAACACCCTCCCCTCCTTGACTCCAGCTCCACCCCTTCTTCACCTGCCCCCCTTATCATGTTATGAGTCTCACCTACAGGTCCCGACCCCTGGCCTACATGTTGCAGGTGTAAGTATGGTGTGTCGGACACAGCTGCCCTCCACCTCCTCATCCTCCTCCCCCTCCTCCCCCTCCTTCCCTCTTTCTCCCACTCCCCCCATCTCTCGCGCTCTCTCCTCCTCCCCCTCTCTTCCCTTTAAAGCAATACTTAGACCAGGCTTTCTGCCTCCTCTACCCCTCTCCACCTCCTCTTCCATTCCTACTCTCTGTCTCTCCACCTCCTCCTCTTTGTTCCCCCTCTCCCGCCCTCCAGTGAGAGAGGCAGGTCACCTCGCCGTCACTCTATCCAGCTGGAGCCACTCCACTGAGAGGGCGAGGAGGAGAGGATAGGTATAGAGGAAGACCAGAGGAGACAAGAGGGAGAGGAGGAGAGGGAGTGAGACACTATGTTAGCTGTTGTGGTGTGATATATGTAGTTACTTGTAATAACCACTAGAGCAGGGGTGTCAAACTCATTTTGGTTCAGGGGCCACATACAGCGTAATCTGATCTCAAGTGGGCCGGGCCAGTCAAAAATAATAGCAAAATAACCTATAAATAACGTCAACAAATCTTTACCTTTGTTTTTCAAGATTATGCCTTAATTTATCATTTAGCCTACATACGTGCATTATAACTCACAGATCACAGTGGATCTACAAAGGCACAAAACATTTATTCACAGATAGGCCTATGGAACTGAAAAAAATGCATTTCACTTTGATTAAAACAACTTGTTTTATTAACTTATTAACTTAACTTATTTTAATGTACAGTATACATTCTGACCACCTGAACTGACTCACCACACTATGCACAAACTAAAGTCGGAGCAATGAAGAACGTTATCACAATGTTCATGGTCTTTAAATATTACATTACCACAGTAAATGTTATTTTTTCACAGAACTGTATTCTTCAGAGTGAAAAAAGTCTCTTAAAGAGCATTACAAGTCTTACAATTAGACTTGACCTACTCGCTGTTTAACCCCCTCCCCTCTCTTTCTCTCACTGCGGCCTACCGGCTGCTCCTGAAACTTGGCATCTTTTAGCCTTCACGATTACATCAATATCAGGTGTCAAATCCTGAGTAGCAGCCAATTTCATAATGTCATTTAAGTGCTTGTGTGTTAGCCTTGAGCGCAGCTTTGTTTTATTAATGTTCATTACAGAGAAAACCTGTTCACAAAGATAGGTAGTCCCAAACATGCATAAAACCTTTGCAGCCAGGGCTGTTAATTTGGGGCACCCTGGCAAGAGATACTGATAAAATGTGTCCAAGCCCACAGAGGCAAATTTGTCCTTCATACCTGAATCACACTGCAAGTCAATTATTTCGAGTTGGATGTCAGCGGGCAGATCAGAAGCCTTGACTGTGAATGGCGAGCAAAAAACGGCAAATTCTGTCTCAAGTTCACCGAAGACCTGAAACCGTCGCTCAAACTCCCGCAGCAATCCTGTAATCTTGTCTTTGTATTGAGCCATGTCAGCATTAAGTCCGGTCGCAAGCACATCTCTTAGACAAGGGAAATGAGCGGTGTCACCGCTAGATAGTTGTGTCTCCCAGAGTGACAGTTTCAACTTGAATGCGCGTATGCTGTCATAATACTGAGTGACAACTTTTTTGCGGCCCTGCAACATTTTGTTAAGATTATTCAGGTGCTCTGTAATATCCACCAGAAAGGCAAGATCCTGCACCCATTATGGGCATTTAAGTTCCTTCACTGGTATGCCTTTTTTCTCCATGAACTGTTCAATTTGCTCTCGTAGCTCAAAGAAACGCTTCAGCACGGCACCTCGGCTTAACCACCGTACTTCAGTGTGGTATGGCAAGCCATGCGTAATGTCTTTATCACTGAGAAGACTGTCAAACTGATGGTGATTCAAACCTCTTGCTCGGATGAAATTAACAGTGCGGACAACCACCTCCATGACATGATCCATTTTTAATGATTTGCAACACAATGCTTCCTGGTGCAATATACAGTGAAATGTCCAAAACTCTTGTCCTCCATTTGCGGCCTGTACTTTATCTCTGAAATTTGTCACAACGCCTGCTTTTCTCCCAATCATTGATGGCGCACCATCTGTAGCCAGGCTGACGGCACGGGACCAGTCCACTCCGACTCTGTCCAGCGCTCCAACGAGAGAGGTCATAATTTCATCCGCTGTTGTAGTATCCGTCATAGGTACCAACCCAAGGAACTCCTCGGTGACTGTCAAAGTCGCATCAACACCACGAATGAATATGGCCAGTTGAGCAACATCTGTAATATCAGTGCTCTCATCAATTGCAACCGAAAATGCAACAAATAACTTGCCTTTGTGATTCATTTGGCTCTCCAAGTCTGCCGAGAGATCTGAAATTCTATCTGCGACAGTGTTTCTCGTTAGGCTAATGTTGGCAAAGGCCTGTCGCTTTTCGGGGCACACGATTTCTGCAGCCTTTAGCATGCATGTTTTCACGAACTCACCCTCAGAAAATGGCTTGGATCCTAACGCTATCTCATTAGCAATAAGGTAGCTAGCTTTCACCGCTGCATCACTGACCTCTCGGCTACGGGTAAAAACAGACTGCTGTTTCTTCAGACCCACTTTCAATTAAATTATCTTCTCTATTCTCAGTTGTCCTCGCAAATGGTTGTATTTTTCACCATGATGAGTCTCATAGTGGCGCCGAATATTATATTCCTTGAGCACTGAAACTTGCTGATTACACACCAAGCACACAGATTTCCCATTCACTTCTGTGAATAAATATGAATCAGTCCCTTTTTCTTGGAAAACTCTGCACTCTGTGTCAACTTTTCTCCTTTTTGATAAAGACATTTTGGTAATGTGGGTAATTTTGACAACAAGAGCTTAATAACGATAAGGCAAGATCGGCAGATGGCGCATTCTGGGCGCGTTGCTGTCACGTGCTGTTTATTTCAGGATCTTTCGTTATTTCAGTGACACCTCTGCTGGACAAATTTGGAATATCTGTTCCTTTAAAAAAAAAAAAGTGGACGTCGTCTCGCGGGCCAGATTGAACCATCTGGCGGGCCGGTTCTGGCCCGCGGGCCGTATGATTGACATCCCTGCACTAGAGCATGCTGGACAATTATTTGGTGCTTGCTGACCTCAATGTGTGCATGCATATCAACAGTCTAAAGCAGTCATCTCCAATCCAAAGAATTAGTTGGAATCATTTGTTTATTAGACATTTCCTATTTATACTGTATGGATAATAAAACCCATCCTTTATTTACTTGTGTTTTAGCTTTTTCCCCACACCCACACTGAAAGATGTTACTATTACTTTAGTCTGTCTTGCTTTATGATAGTCACATGCCTCTACCTTTACAAGATGTCTGTCAGTATTCTTCATGAGGGCTTTAAAGCTAATGTTAATTTGACTGTTTACTTCAAGAACATACATGTATTTTCCAAGACAGACCTGTTACTGGCTGTGTCTAAAAATCCATTCTAGCGTAATACATACTTAAACTGCATACTAAATTCGCCTTTGATCTAGTAGAATTCACTCTTCTTTTCTGACTCAATTGTTTGGCAACAGCTGATAGTCAGATAAATTGACGCGCTGTACCGAAATGAACGAATGACGGGAGTCAATGCAATCGCGCATTAGATGACAAATTCTGAGTACTATTGCCGCATTCAAATGCTAGTCGGAACTTGGAACCCCGGAAATGTCAGACTTGCTTACTGGTTGTAGTTATACACGTGCCGCATTCTAAGAACAGCAAGTCGGACATTTCAGAGTTTCATAGGTCCGACTAGAATGTGAACGAGGCATAGTTTCTAAATTTCACATACTATAAAGCTACATGTTTTTACATTCTATTTATTACTCTAATATGGGTATTTGGACACTGCCTCTTTGTCTCTCACACACTGAGCACGAGCACAGTCATTATGGCCACAGCTTCCTCTGACCTGGCAGACCACCTGTGCTGTTCCATCAGCACAGACATCTACACTGAGCCTGTGTCTCTAAGCTATCAGCACACCTTCTGCAAGAGATGCCTCCAAGACAGCCTGAATGCTGGACACAAACTCTGTCAAGTGGGAAGGGCTCTGGTCAGAGACAGAATCTTCCAGATCAACAGACTGATCAGGAACGTGGCCTACCAGCTGAAACTGGAGGAAAATGCTAATAGACAGAGAGCTACAGCCGAGAGAGGAAACAGTAGAGAGATGAATGTCGTGAACATGGAGAGCCTCTGAAGCTGTTCTGTGAGACGGACAGTAAGCTGATCTCTGTGATCTGCAGAGATGGGTGAGACGACAGAGGACACACATTCAAACCTATAAGAGAAGCACATGAGGATCTGAAAAAAGAGGTAGCCTCAGATTTATGCTACTTCAAGAAGGATATTCGTGTGCTGGAATAATCAAGAGATGAGCAGCAAAGAGAAATGTCTCAAGCAAACGAGACGTCAGATCATCTCAAAGTCCAGATCAGGTTGCTTGGTTGACAAGGAGATAGTACTTGCCAGGCTGGAAGAACAGCTAAAGGAGAAGACAGTTAAAACGGCCTCTCTTCAGTCTGAGCTGGACCTCACTGAGCCCAGAGACTTCCTGCTCTAGTGGATGGAGAGGGGCTGCACTGAGATTAGGGAGAGGAGGAAGGAGGAGGAGTGGGTGAAGAGGAATATGATAGAGGGATTAGGATAGAGGGGAATATGATAGAGGGAATATATTGAGAGGAATGTGACAGAGAGGATTTGTTTCATTAGATCACTTTAAGACTTAAAATCTCTTAGGCTGACAGTCCCCGGAATCGGGCGCTAGAATTTCTTTAAAAAATATGTAAATGTTTACATTACTTATTTGATTGATTTCCCACCGTTTTATATTTCAGAAGACATCCATCCAGACATTCCTAGAACCACGTAAACGTTCTCTGTCGAATAAACTTGTATTTGTCTCCCTCTGGTGTTCGGATGCATCAATACATCCATTTATCACTTAACTGCAACATTAAGTCAAAGGTGCGTTCCAGGAATAACATTTATCCATCCTTGACTGCTTCACGGCACAGACATGGCAAAGCAATCACTGAATTTGTCTCGAGCAGGCAGAGCTAAATACATAACTTTCATAGCTCTACTATAAATAATGCGACCTACACACTTCCTTAAACCTAAAATAAGTCAAGAAGTAATTTTGTGTGGAAGTCAAACATTTGTTCAGAACGACAAAATCGAGACCTTTACATAGCCCATCTCTCATTGTCTATAGGAGTGATGTACACTGATCAAATTGCCCAAATGTTAATTTAGACATTCACAAATTTTACAGATTTTGACTCTCACTAATGTCATGAAATGTTTGGCAAAGTAGTAAATAAGGTTGTATTATACTTTTCTTGTGTACTAGATCATATGGTTTGAAAAGTGATTTTTTTCTCAGACATAAATGAACAATTCCAGGTGAAAGCTAAAGGTCATAGCTTCCTGGGGGGAGGGACACCACTACATTAATAAAATGTTTCCCTCTTGCTAGATTGATGACTAAAGCCCTAGTGAAACAGTGCAAAATGGTTGTCAGCTCAACTGGTTAAATACAAGACCTGTTCATTGTGAAATGTATGTGTTCAAGTCTAATAATTTTGCTCTATATATTTTCTGCTCTGTATGTAATTTTATCTGTTTAAGCTGTTTGGATTGTTAATTGATATAACACAGGGCACCATTGAAAAAGAGACACTGGTCTCAATTGGGATTCCCTGTAAAAATAAAGAGGAATATGATAGAGGGAATATGATAGCGAGTATTATGATGGAGTGGAATATGATGGAGAGAAATATAATAGAGAGAATATGATGGAGGGAATATAATAGAGGGAATATGATAGAGGGAATATGATGGAGGGAATATGATAGAGGAATATGATGGAGGGGAATATGATAGAGAATGAATGGAGGAATGTGTGACGCTCTTGAGCAACAAAGGTTGTCTGTTTGGTTATATCAACTGGAAAGACATGGATAAGAAAATGTTCAAACAATTTTAAACAATACTGTTCTATAGTCAGCTGATATTGATTTCTTTATTTAATTATTTATTAAACTTAAATGCTAAACATCAATGACACCTACTCTTCAATTACATTTTTTGGGCCTATATAATTACACATCCAGCTAATTTTATCCCTCTATGAGCATGTGTACCGTAAAGATACCGTAAGGATCACTAGACTGCAACAGCTCTCGTTGATTTAATCGATCAATGGCTCAGGTCACTTGACAAAGATAAACTTGTGGATGAGCTGCTTCTTGATTTTAGTGCTGCATTTGACCTTGTTGATCATATGGCTAATAGCTGAGGCCATTGAAGAGAGATGTTTTCTTGAACCCTCATTTCTTTTTTGGAACTTTGTTACTGAGGTGACATAGACTATGGAAGACTTGTTTTACTGTAGTAAGGTCGCCTATGTATTTCATTGATGATGATGATGATGATGATGATGATGATGATGATGATGATGATGATGAATATTGACATTATTGGTAGGCTGAGATCGAACAAACAACCTAAGTAAGCCTGGCTGCTATTTATGATATCTAAAACATATTGACTTGTAATTAGGCAAAACACATGTAGTTTGAATGGTCAACCATTTTATATGAGTTACAGCATTTTATTTTAATAAAAAATTAGGTTATATGGATTCATTGTATATATTAGGTATGACTGTGCTGCATAGGTACAAAAAATCTAAAATAAATAAACAAAATTGTGCCAGCATATGATAACACATGAAAGCTGCTGTGGGTAACCATGGCAATGGGGACTCCATTGTGACATCACAAGATTCCGATTCTGGAAGGTTACCTGTTGCACAGACAAACTGAACAGTGCAAAGAGACTGATTCAACTAACCACTGACAAATTATTAATGTCCTATTTCATTAGTGAGAGAACACACTGCTTACTTCAGAGGTAGGTTGTAATATAACTTATTGTGAATGTGTTTCAGTAGTATAACTTATTTTCAAATTACTTGTGTATGAATGTGACATTTTAAGTACACCTAACATGACTAGTGAAACTGTTGAAGAGAGATAGTTTGCTTGAGTCCTCTTTTTGTGAGAAAATGCTTCATCCTGACACCTGAGATGTCATGTTACAATTGTAGTGAGCCAGCCTAATGGCTAATGCATTCTATTGATGACAGAAAAAAAACCTCTCTCTGTGTTAATCACCAACATATGTTGTAATCAATTATCTCAATAAATATGTACCAAAAGAGTAGGTTGTGTAAAAAAACAAGTACGCCTACCTAATTTGTAGCTGATTCATTTCTAATAAGAATAATATGTTCTTAATTGAATGGACATCCATTTCAAATGGTTGAATTGATAGACCTCTTTAAATTGAGGTGCACTCAAGGGCACTCAAAGAGAAGACTGGCATTTTTACCTCCTTGGTTTTTAAAATAGATGAAACTGTACAAGTTAGGTCCTGCATGGATACAGAGTCATTTTCTACCCAAAACACAGTGTTTTCAATGATATGATGGAAGTGATTAGTGTGGTTTGTGAGAACCAGGCCCAATATGGAGTAGAGCTACATGAGGGGTTGAATAAGGCTCAATAGTAAGGTACAGAAAGAGCCTGAAGTTTGCTTTTTAAAGTCTGTGTTGTGCTTTTTCATCTGCCATGGCAACGCCTTCGATCACAATGATGATGTCATGAAGGATATTGTTCACGAAATGATAAGAACAGCCAAAATTGATTCATTTGAAATTGGTCGCTTTTCCAGTAGCCAACTTTTTACTAGTAATTCAGATAGGCCTATTGCCTAAACATATCTGGATCAGGATTCTCACTTGCTTAATTGTAAGTAGCTGGGAAGAAAACGTGTGCACATTGTAAAGAGATGCATTATTATTTGGTTAGCAACACCCACTTACTACAACGTTGTGTATTTTCCAGAGTTATTGTTAGCTAAGAGGAAGACATGGAGGGTTCAACGCTGACACAGAGGAGGGGTGAGTGTCGGTTGGAGGAAAGGGCGATCTAGACAGACTACGTGATGGAGCTGAGAGCCAGGTTGGCTCTGGTGTTGCAGATCCAGAAGGATCAGGAGAAGAAGATGAAGAGGATTTGGTTCAAGACGAGGAAAATGCCAAAACTGATTGAGGAGGTAACAAGACCAACTTTGACAAAGTCGACTAGAGTTCTATTTAACAATATTAATTAAAGCAAATATAAGTTATTGTAAGGGCAAAATGTTTCATATGCCATGGAATGTAAGCTAACAATGTTTTGTCCTTATTTCTTTTTGTATTAGGCTACACCATGGCAATGCTTATAACTGTTCTTGTCTAAAAGTGTTGTATCATGTCTGTCTGTTTCAGTGTATTTATGTCCTCAGTTCTTATGGTTGTCTTGTCATAAAAAATAAACAACCGTTCTATCATAGACGCTCATATCAGGATTATGTGGTTGTCTCACCTAGCTACCTTAAGTTGAATGCACTAACTAACTATAAGTCGTTCTGGATAAAAGCGTCTGATAAATGGCTAAAATGTCAAATGTTATGCTGGGTGTGGGGCATGTATTTTTACACTTAGCTGGCCCATTGGTAAGGGGACCCAGGGTTGGGACAGACTGGTGCAGAGCATCTGAGAGGACACACACATATATATATATATATATATATATATATATATATATATATAGGTATCCTCTACTGTCTGATCTGGTGGCATGAAGTCATTGTCAAAGACTGTTGACAATGACTTCATTGTCAACAGTCAAACGAGAGGACCTATGGACAGATACACATCTTTCCTCAATGCTGCATCGATACCTGCCACACTTCTTTGACGAAGACTCCATGCAGCCACATCAGGCAGTAGAGGGCACCACTGAGGTCTCAGTTGCTCCAGTGGCAATATCTAATGTCGAGGAAGAGGACAGATTCTATCCTTACTCCCTCCCACCCCTGGCTCAGCGGTTCATTGGCAATTCATTCAATTTCCTCGAAACCTCCCAGCCTGCTGTTTCAGCCACAGAGTGCCCAGTTGCCACAGAGGCCACTGCTACCACAGCCACTGTCAAGTGAGAGAATCGATGGGCAGCTAGAAGTCTTCCTTCAGTGCTGCCTCCATGCCTGCCAACAGTCTTTGACAATGACTTCATGCCACCAGATCAGACAGTAGAGGATACCTATGAGGTCTCAGTTGCTACAGAGACCACTGCAGGCACAGCTACTGTTGATTTTGGAGTGTAAAGATCAGCAGCTAAATGCCCTGTCCCAATGCTGCCTCCAGGTCTGCCACTTGTCTTTGAAGTTGACTACAAACTGCCAGGGGAGGCAGTAGAGGACACCAAGTGTCCAGTTATCAGTGAAACAAACAATGATGTGTCCACTCACCTCAAAGAGGACATGGCAGCTGATCAAAGCCATCCTGACCCTGCAGCACTGCCTCCAAGCTCGCCATGTATCCGAGACTCTGACCACAAACTGACCAAGGAGACGAAAGAGGATGCCACCGAGTCCTCCGTTACCACAGCGATCACTGCAAGCACATCCATTGTCCAGGGAGAGGACCTGTTGGGTGATAAAAGCAAGGCTCCAATGCTGCCTTTAAAGTTGCCACACATTCTAGACAATGACCACAAGCAGCCAGAGGAGGCAGTAGAGGACACCACCAAGAGTCAAGTGTCCAGGGAAGCAGCCGTTTCCGTGTCCACTGTCCACACAGAGGAGTTTTTGGCTGATAAAAGTCCTCCTGCACCTGCAACACTGCCTCTAATCCTGACCTGCACCCACATCAATGACCACAAACAGCTATGGAAGACAGTTGAGTGCACTACAAAGTGCTCAGTCGACACAGAGGCAACTGTTGCCATTTACACCTGGGATGATAAAAGTCCTCCAGGTCTGCAATGCATTCACAACAACAATGACCACAAGCAGCCAGAGGAGACAGTTGAGGACACAACAGAGTGCTCAGTTAACACAGAGGCAAGTGCAGTTGCATCCACTGTCAAGAGAGAGGAACTGATGAGTGATAAAAGCCCTGTCCTAGCACTAGTGAAGAGGTGGATCGCTGCCCTCATGCTCACCAGCTGGTCCCAGATGCTAACTTAACTCTGGCAACCCCTCTGCTCTGCTTGGCCACTAAGACGCCTGTTAGAGTGAGAGCCTCCATATGCAGGTCAGAGGATGAGGAACCCAGGCCCTGGGCGCTGGAAGAGGCAATGGTAGGTGTCCTATTTTAAACTACCGTAATTTCCGCACTATAAGGCGCACCGGAGTATAAGCCGCAGCAGCTAAATTTAATGATGTGTACATATATAAGCCGCACTGGACTATAAACCGCAGGTGTTTTAATGTTTAATTACCATATGTAAGGGTTCGTGCACAGAGGGGATTGTCGGGAAAGAGATGGCTGCTTGAGGAAGCTCCCATTTATTAACATGTCAACAAACAAGTTGCATATTTGCATAACGTATTCAAGTGTTACCATTTAGTGCAATAGTAGCTACAGAACATATACTGTGCTGTGTAAACTGTACTGTATCACATAACGTTTCAGACACATTCAACTTTCAAACTTAAACCGTGCGCTCCCATCGCACATACCGGCAGTGATCTACAGCAGTGGTTTTCAACCAGTGGTCCTTGAGGGAGTGCTAGGGGTTCACCAGCAAAATTTGTTAATAGCGTCACAATCATTTAACAATTTAACTTTGGTTATTTTGGAAAAACCTTGAAAAAGTGTGCACATCTTTGAATATTTATCTACATTATAGCCTACAGTAGTACCATAACAAAAAACAAAGCTTACAGCGCTTGACTAGGCAATATCAATGGCTAAATTAAATGTTGTTGTTTTTTAAGTGCGTAAACCTAAAGTTGCAGCAACACGGCTGCTTAAAATATACGGTAATCAACCTACCATTAATCCTCGTCTTCATCTTTTAGGCTAAGGTGCAGTACACGGCTGTAACCAGAAAAGTCAAGTCATTAATCCTCATCTCAGTCTTCTTCCTGCGTACTAAAACCACCAAAGTCCTCATCTTCAGTGTCGGAAACGAACAGGCTCAGGGTAATGTTTGTCTGTCTTGCTCTTGTTCTGTCTCTCGTTCTGTCTCTCGTACCACTCTCGGTTCCACTTTTACTTTTGCGCGCTACCTGTGTCACTCTTTTCCGGCCTCCAGGTTTCCTGCTGGAGCCCGCCGCTTAAAGGTGGTCGGGCGCGGACCGGTCATAGAGCCCATAGAGTTAAAGTTGTTGGACTGTAACCTGTAAAATCCATAGATTTAGGAGGTCTTCTAGTGGCCGTTAGCTGTAAAAATACATAGATTAGCCGCACCGTTATAATATATATATTATATATATAATATATATATATATATATATATAATATAAGCCGCAGGGTCGAAAAAATTGGAAAAAAGGCGCGGCTTATAGTCCGAAAATTACGGTACTACTCTACAGGGTTGAGGGTCTGTTCCATTTCAATTCAAAGCATTGAATTAAGTACTTCCTGAATTGACTGGAATTGAAATGGAATTGACCCCAACCCTGCTAATCTATGCTCATAGTATAAAACATCACCCCTTACTAGGGTTAACATTTGTATTACGTTTGGTGTGGACCCAGGAAGAACATCTATGGCTATTACAAAATTGGTTTGGGATACAAAAAAACAAGTTACCTCAATTACTGTCCTCTAAATTGTGTGCCCCATGAGGCCATCAATGTATGTTGATCACTCAAATGTTTATTGAATGTGCCACATTGGAACAATATTACATCTAGAGTCAATGTCTTCCTGTTAGGATTATTGGACAGGCATTGACATTGAGAGTGAAGAGAGGAGCGTCAAGGAGGAGGTGAGCCCGAGGGAGGGTTTGAAGGGTGAGGCGGACCGTGCCCATTCCAAGAGCTCCAATGGGACGGTTTCATCAGAGAGAGCAGAGACCATCCTGGGAAGAGTGGGCTTTCTGGCCATGAACCTCAAGCAGAAAGTCACATTTTTAAAGATGGAGGAAAAAGAGAAAAATAAGGAACTGAATAAGAAGTTGAAAGATGACGAGAAAGAGAGAAAGGTCTCTTGCCTCGAGGTTGTCGGGAGAGGTTGTGTTTTCTCTAGCAGGAGATAAGCTGGCTTCTTATATGTTGTTGAGTAAAGCTTAACCCTCCCGTTGTCCTAGGGTCAAAATGACCCGCCACTGTGTTGAACCAACTTTATTTAATTTTTACATTTTTGTAATCATTTGTGAGAAGGAGGCAGTGAGACTTTAAAGAAAGTATCACTGCCTCCTTCTCACAAATGATCCAAAAAATATAAAAATTAAATAAAGTTGGTTCAACACAGTGGCGGGTCATTTTGACCCTAGGACAACGGGAGGGTTAAACCATGTATTTAGATTTTATGTAGGTATTGTAGTCAGGCATTATAGGTAGTTTACTTAGGTAGTTATTGTAGGTAAGTATTCTATTCGGTGGACCCCGGCGAAGCACGAGTGCTAGCTAACCCACCACTTGGACCAACAAAGCTAGCTAGCTAGTGGGTAGCTACTGGTAACTTTTAGCAACTGTGGTTAGTTGCTTCCAATGTTATTTCACGCTTAAGAGTACCTGTAATTGAGCCAGCTAGCTACCGACCATTCAGCTGTTCTTCTAACCTCATTATCCGAGGCATTAACGTTAGATGGTTGGTGGCTGCTGTACTTAATTACAGCTACTGATTGCAGCCTGCCACCCAGTTAGTTGGCGTTGGGTAAGTTTGGCTTCATACATAGCTTGGGCTTTGTCGAGTAAGGCTTAAACTATGTATTTAGATTGTAGTTAGGTATTATAGGTAGGCATCGTGGGCTGTATATTATTAGGTATTATAGGTAGGCATCGTGGGCTGTTGTGGGTAGTTGTTGTTTGTAGTTATTGTAGGTTACTTTTGTATTCGGCAGTGCCGGGTCTAGCACGAAGCTAGCTAGCTAACTCACCTCCTGGACTAGCTGGCTAGTAGCTATTAGCAACGGTAGCAACTAAATATAATATCCTTTTAGCCAGCTACATTCGTTCGCAGCGACGCTGTTTTTCAAACAAAGTCAACACAGCAGCCATTGCTAGCTAGCCAACACTATCAGCTGGCTGTACTGTGGTAGCTAAATACAATATCTTTGTGCTAGCTAGCCAACGTTTAATCATTGCTGCGTTATGGTAAGTTTGGCTTCATACATAGCTTGGGATCTGTCGAGTAAGGCTTAAACTATGTATTTAGATTGTAGTTAGGTATTATAGGTAGGCATCGTGGGCTGTATATTTTTAGGTATTATAGGTAGGCATCGTGGGCTGTTGTGGGTAGTTGTTTTATGTAGTCACTGTAGGTTACTTTTGTATTCGGCGGTGCCGGGTGTAGCACGAAGCTAGCTAGCTAACTCACCTCCTGGACTAGCTGGCTAGTAGCTAGCTAGCCAACACTACCAGCTGGCTGTACTGTGGTAGCTAAATACAATATCTCTGCGCTAGCTAGCCAACGTTTAATCATTGCTGCGTTATGAAAGAACTAGACACGGACACGAATTATCTGTTTAGTGTGTTAACACAATATTGGTAGTCCGTGTAACCAAGTATTGGTGCTAAACTGTGTGTTGTTGGATGCTACCATGCTAGTTAGCTATGGCGTCATAGTTAGCTAGCTGAATAAAGTAAGTTGAGTCTAGTCCTTGAAACATTGAACCATTGTAGTTTACAACAATTCTAACTTCTAAAGTGGAAGTTGGGAGAGTTTTATTCGGGTGGTTCAGTGAAACAATTATAGTTTCCGAGGTGGAAGTTGGGAGAGTTATAAATAAATAAAATAATAAATTGGTCATTTAGCAGACGCTCTTATCCAGAGCGACTTACAGGAGCAATTAGGGTTAAGTGCCTTGCTCAAGGGCACATCGACAGATTTTTCACCTAGTCGGCTTGGGGATTAGAACCAGCGACCTTTCGGTTACTGGTACAACGCTCTTAACCACTAAGCTACCTGCCACCAGTTATATTTTTTTGGTGAGGGAGGCCTTGCTCTCTCCTTTCCCAGATGTTTAGTTCATTTCATTCCGATCTCCTCTGCATTATTGTAGCCATCTGCTACAGCCTGTCAACTATGCCTCTGCCTATCCCTGTTCTCTCCTCTCCGCACAGGCTACACAAACGCCTCACACCGCGTGGCTGCTGCCTCTCTAACCTGGTGGTCCCTGCACGCACCACACACCTGGAGTTCCAGGTCTCAGGCAGCCTCTGGAACTGCCGTTCTGCTGCCAACAAGGCTGACTTCATCCCAGCCTATGCTACCCTCCAGTCCCTCGACTTTCTGGCGCTGACGGAAACATGGATTACCACCGAAAACACTGCTACTCCTACTGCTCTCTCCTAGTCTGACCATGTGTTCTCGCATACCCCGAGAGCATCTGGTCAGAGGGGTGGTGGCACAGGAATCCTCATCTCTTCCAAGTGGTCATTCTCAATTTTTCCCCTAACCCATCTGTCTATCTCCTCATTTGAATTCCATGCTGTCACAGTCACTAGCCCATTTAAGCTTAATATCCTTGTCATCTATCGCCCTCCAGGTTCCCTTGGAGAGTTCATCAATGAGCTTGACGCCTTGATAAGTTCCTTTCCTGAGGATGGCTCACCCTTCACAGTTTTGGGGGATTTCAACCTCCCTACGTCTACATTTGACTCATTTCTCTCTGCCTCCTTCTTTCCACTCCTCTCCTCTTTTGACCTCACCCTCTCACCGTCCCTCCCTACTCACAAGGCAGGCAATACGCTTGACTTCATCTTTACTAGATGTTGCTCTTCTACTAATCTCACTGCAACTCCCCTCCATGTCTCCGACCACTACTTTGTATCCTTTTCTCTCTCGCTCTCCTCCAACACTACTCACTCTGCCCCTACACAGATGGTAACGCGCCGCCGCAACCTTCGCTCTCTCTCTCCCACTACTCTCTCCTCTTCCATCTGCTCAATCCTTCTCCCTCCAATCTCCTGATTCTGCCTCCTCAACCCTCCTCTCCTCCCTTTCTGCATCCTTTGACTCCCTGTGTCCCCTATCCTCCCGGCCGGCTCGGTCCTCCCCTCCAGCTCCGTGGCTTGACGATTCATTGCGAGCTCACAGAACAGAGCTCCGGGCAGCTGAGCGGAAATGGAAGAAAACTAAACTCCCTGCTGACCTGGCATCTTTTCACTCCCTCCTCTCTACATTTTCTTCATCTGTTTCTGCTGCTAAGGCCACTTTCTACCACTCTAAATTCCAAGCATCTGCCTCTAACCCTAGGAAGCTCTTTGCCACATTCTTCTCACTGCTGAATCCCCCCCCCCCCCCAACACCCCCCACCTCCCTCTCTGTGGATGACTTCGTCAACCACTTTGAAAAGAAGGTTGACGACATCTGATCCTCGTTTGTTAAGTCTAATGTCACTGCTGGTCCTGCTCACACTGCCCTACCCTATGCTTTGAGTTCTTTCTCCCCACTCTCTCCAGATAAAATCTTGCGACTAGTGACTGCAGGCCGCCCAACAACCTGCCCGCTTGACCCCATCCCCTCCTCTCTTCTCCAGACCATCTCCGGTGACCTTCTCCCCTACCTCACCTCGCTGATCAACTCATCCTTGACCGCTGGCTATGTCCCTTCCGTCTTCAAGGCTTTGCACCCCTTCTCAAAAAACCAACACTCGATCCCACTGATGTCAACAACTACAGACCAGTATCCCTTCTTTCTTTTCTTTCCAAAACTATTGAGCGCGCCGTCTTTAGCCAACTCTCTTGCTATCTCTCTCAGAATGACCTTCTTGATCCAAACCAGTCAGGTTTCAGGACTGGTCATTCAACTGAGACTGCTCTTCTCTGTGTCACGGAGGCTCTCCGCACTGCTAAAGCTAACTCTCTCTCCTCTGCTCTTGTCCTTCTAGACCTGTCTGCTGCCTTTGATACTGTGAACCATCAGATCCTCCTCTCCACCCTCTCCGAGCTGGGCATGTCCGGCGCGGCTCACTCCTGGATTGCGTCCTACCTGACCGGTCGCTCCTACCAAGTGGCGTGGCGAGAAGCTGTCTCCGCACCATGTGCTCTCACCACTGGTGTCCCCCAGGGCTCAGTTCTAGGCCCTCTCCTTTTCTCCCTATACACCAAGTCACTTGGCTCTGTCATATCCTCACATGGCCTCTCCTATCATTGATACACAACTAATCTTCTCCTTTCCCCCTTCTGATAACCAGGTGGCGAATCGCATCTCTGCATGTCTGGCAGACATATCAGTATGGATGACGGATCACCACCTCAAGCTGAACCCTGGCAAGACGGAGCTGCTCTTTCTCCCGGGGTAGGACTGCCCGTTCCATGATCTCGCCATCACGGTTGACAACTCTGTTGTGTCCTCCTCCCAGAGTGCGAAGAGCCTTGGCGTGACCCTGGACAACACCCTGTCGTTCTCCGCTAACATCAAGGCGTTGACCCGATCCTGCAGGTTCATGCTCTACAACATTCGGAGAGTACGACCCTGCCTTACACAAGAAGTGGCACAGGTCCTAATCCAGGCACTTGTCATCTCCCGTCTGGATTACTGCAACTCGCTGTTGGCTGGGCTCCCTGCCTGTGCCATTAAACCCCTACAACTCATCCAGAATGCCGCCGCCCGTCTGGCGTTCAACCTTCCCAAGTTCTCTCACGTCACCCCCCTCCTCCGCACACTCCACTGGCTTCCAGTTGAAGCTCGCATCCGTTACAAGACCATGGTGCTTGCCTATGGAGCAGTGAGGGGAACGGCACCTCCGTACCTTCAGGCTCTGATCAGACCCTACACCCAAACGAGGGCATTGCGTTCATCCACCTCTGGCCTGCTGGCTCCCCTTCCTCTGCGGAAGAATAGTTCCCGCTCAGCCCAGTCAAAACTGTTCGCTGCTCTGGCACACCAATGGTGGAACAAGCTCCCTCACGACGCCAGGACAGTGGAGTCACTCACCACCTTCCGGAGACATTTGAAACCCCACCTCTTTAAGGAATACCTGGGATAGGATAAAGTAATCCTTCTGAGGAGCTGAAAAAGAGAGAGAAAGCTCAAGCTGAGCTCCTGGAGATGGAGCAAAAGATTCAAAAAAAGGAGGAGAATAAGAGAGAAAAGAGGAGGAAAGAGGAGAGGAAGAGACTGGAGAAGAGGAAAAAGAGGGAGCCAGCTGGAGGTGGAACTGAGAGGGTGA
Organism: Coregonus lavaretus; assembly: GCF_964263955.1. Taxonomy (NCBI): domain Eukaryota; kingdom Metazoa; phylum Chordata; class Actinopteri; order Salmoniformes; family Salmonidae; genus Coregonus; species Coregonus lavaretus. The sequence goes on from NC_140022.1 coordinate 15,269,049, forward strand.
TAGAAGAGCAGGGAAGGGATGAAAGCTTGAAGATGAATGAGTAGACTGGGTAAGAGAGAGAGAGAGAAAAGAGAGATACTGTATTTTTGCATGCAATGAAAAACAAAGAATAAAAAAATAAATGTTTACTCTGTTTGTTTTTTGTCAAGGCATACCGTACAAAACATTATAAACACAAAATGTTTACTTTTCGCAAATTTGGGGAGTGTTGCACAGTTTAAATGTTGAATCCTAAAACGACACTAAGCACTCCTACATGTTGAAAGGATTGGATAGGTGTACATATACATTAGGTGTAATATGGCAAACAAAGCCTATCAGAGGGAAATGTAGAGCCATTACCAGTGTTTATACCTATGGGATAGGTAGAGAAAATTCTAAAACAATCTCACAAGCTCTCATCCATGGTCAAATGAACTACTGTTGTCTGGAGTAATGCAGGTGTTGGTGACCTAAAGAGACTGCAAATAGCACTAAATAAGGCAGCAAGAAAGGTTCTGCAATGTGGTTATGAGATGTTCTCCATAGAATTACATAATGCACTCGAATGGCCGACTGTCAAGGAAATGATAAAAAAAACACACAAAAAAACATTTTTCATAAAATGTACTGAAAGACCAACCGCCAAATGTGATTAACTGGATATGATCAAAGACGACTCGTAAAGGTAATAGGAATCTGGATCTGTTTCCTTTTCTTTTTACTTTGCTTTTGTTATTATTATTATTTTTTAAAGTTTTCTTTTTACATTTCGTAAAATGTAATAATTACAAAAACATTTCATTTTAATTTCAATTTAGTAACATACTGTATCATTCAAATAAATATTATTTTTTGTCTAATCATGTTTTTTGCCTTTGAAGCTTAATATTTTGTAATATAATGTATGACTGACATGAGGGTAATCAAAGGGAGAGAGATAAGGGTAACAATGAAGACTTCTTCCATTACCAAGTGATGAGTGGAAGTGTACAGTGCCCTCCTTAATTATTGGCAACAGAAGGAAATATGAACAAAAAAGGCTGTGAAAACATGTCATTGTGGTCTATCAGCTTGATCTTACACTCAAAATATAATATGAATCTACCCTTTAATTGAGTAAACATTGTTCAAATAAAAAATAATCGTCATCAACAAATCATTATTTTATTCAAAAACATGCGTGTCACAATTATTGGCTGCCCTATAAATTATTTTGAACAAAATCTAATTGAGTGCATTTGTAAAGTATTCAGACCCCTTGACTTTTTCCACAATTTGTCTTATTCTAAAATTGATTAAATTGTTTTTTTTCCTCATCAATCTACACACAATACCCCATAATGACAAAGTGAGAACAGGTTTTTAGACTTTTTTATAAATGTATTAAAAATAACAAATGGAAATTTCACATTTACATAAGTATTCAGACCCTTTACTCAGTACTTTGATGAAGCACCTTTGGCAGCGATTACAGCCTCGAGTCTTCTTGGGTATGACGCTACAAGCTTGGCACACCTGTATTTGAGGAGTTTCTCCCATTCTTCTCTGCAGATCCTCTCAAGCTCTGTCAGGCTGGATAGGGCGTGTCGCTGCACAGCTATTTTCAGGTCTCTCCAGAGATGTTAGATCGGGTTCAAGTCCGGCTTCTGGCTGGGCCACTCAAGGACATTCAGAAACTTGTCCCGAAGCCACTCCTGCGTTGTCTTGGCTGTGTGCTTAGGGTCGTTGTCCTGTTGGAAGGTGAACCTTAGCCCCAGTCTGAGGTCCTGAGCGCTCTGGAGCAGGTTTTCATCAATGATTTCTCTGTAAATTGCTCTGTTCATCTTTCTATTGATCCTGAGTAGTCTCCAAATCAAATCAAATCAAATTGTATTTGTCATGTGCCAAATACAACAGGTGTAGACCTTACCGTGAAATGCTTACTTACAAGCCCTTAACCAATAATGCAGTCCAAGAAATAGAGTTAAGAAAATATTTACTAAATACACTAAAGAAAAAAATAAAATAAAAAGTAACAGAATAAAATAATAACGAGGCTATATACAAGGGGTACCGGTACAGAGTCAATGTGTGGGGGTACAGGTTAGTTGAGGTAATTTGTACATTTAAGTAGGGGTAAAGTAACTATGCATAGATAATAAACAGCGAGTAGCAGAAGTGTAAAAACAAAGGGGGGAGGTGTCAATGTAAATAGTCTGGGTAGCCATTTTATTAATTGTTCAGCAGTCTTATGGCTTGGGGGTAGAAGCTGTTAAGGAGCCTTTTGGACCTAGACTTGGCACTCTGGTACCGCTTGCTGTGCGTAGCAGAGAGAACAGTCTATGACTTGGGTGACTGGAGTCTTTGACAATTTTTTGGGCCTCCCTTCTGACACCGCCTAGTATATAGGTCCTGGATGGCAGGAAGCTTGGCCCCAGTGATGTACTGGGCCGTACGTACTACCCTCTGTAGCGCCTTACGGTCGGATGCCGAGCAGTTGCCATACCCGGCGGTGATGCAACCGGTCAGGATGCTCTTGATGGTGTAGCTCTAGAACTTTTTGAGGATCTTGGGACCAATGTCAAATCTTTTCAGTCTCCTGAGGTGGAAAAGGCGTTGTCGTGCCCTCTTCACGACTGTCTTGGTGTGTTTGGACCATGATAGTTTGTTGGTGATGTGGACACCAAGGAACTTGAAATTCTCGACCCGCTCCACTACAGCCCCGTCGATGTGAATGGGGCGTGTTCACAGTCCCTGTCCTGAAAATCCTCCCCACAGCATGATGCTGCCACCACCATGCTTCACCGTAGGGATGGTGCCAGGTTTCCTCCAAACGTGATCTCATCCCAGGTAAGAGGGGGAGTGGCAGCAGCAGCAGGTTCTCCCCATGTGAGCTGAGTCCAGTGGACCAGTCCTGTATCCCCCCTCCCAGACAGCGACAGTGGTCTGAACCATGGCTAGCTATCCACAATCTGGCTTGACTAAACAAGGTCTACCAAGAGGGAAGGAGGGAGAGGAAGGTAGAGGAAGAGAAAGAGGGAGGAGAGGAAGGAGGAAAGGGAGAAAAGGGTTCTCTCCATCACGACTGTAAGAAGGAAAGGAGGGAGAAGGCCGAGCAAGAGGAAGAGGAAGAGGTGGAAGATGACAAGGAGAGTTGATCTGTCCATCACTACCATAAGGAGATCTCTTCTGGGGGCTCTTGTTCTCTCCTCTTTCCCACAGAGGAGCACCTTTTGCAGGCAGCCCAGAGCAGACTCTCCGCTGAGAGAAGGCTAGCCCCTGGAGGTTTCACTTTGGATTTATACAGAGAACCCCCCAGGACTCAAACTGCTTTACATTGTAGAGGGGGATCTAATCTCATTGGAGGCGAACCAATGACCCAGAAATGCTCCGTGGACAGACTTCCTCCCTGCTCCCCGTCTCGCTGGCAAGGGGCTCGTAGGAACACCCTCCCCTCCTTGACTCCAGCTCCACCCCTTCTTCACCTGCCCCCCTTATCATGTTATGAGTCTCACCTACAGGTCCCACCCCCTGGCCTACCTGTTGCAGGTGTAAGTATGGTGTGTCGGACACAGCTGCCCTCCACCTCCTCCCCCTCCTCCCCCTCCTCCCCCTCCTTCCCTCTTTCTCCCACTCCCCCCATCTCTCGCGCTCTCTCCTCCTCCCCCTCTCTTCCCTTTAAAGCAATACTTAGACCAGGCTTTCTGCCTCCTCTACCCCTCTCCACCTCATCTTCCATTCCTACTCTCTTTCTCTCCACCTCCTCCTCCTCCTCTTTGATCCCCCTCTCCCGCCCTCCAGTGAGAGAGGCAGGTCACCTCGCCGTCACTCTATCCAGCTGGAGCAACTCCACTGAGAGGGCGAGGAGGAGAGGATAGGTATAGAGGAAGACCAGAGGAGACAAGAGGGAGAGGAGGAGAGGAGGAGAGGGAGTGAGACACTATGTTAGCTGTTGTGGTGTGATATATGTAGTTACTTGTAATAACCACTAGAGCAGGGGTGTCAAACTCATTTTGGTTCAGGGGCCACATACAGCGCAATCTGATCTCAAGTGGGCCGGGCCAGTAAAATAATAGCAAAATAACCTATAAATAACGTCAACAAATCTTTACCTTTGTTTTTCAATATTATGCCTTAATTTATCATTTAGCCTACATATGTGCATTATAACTCACAGATCACAGTGGATCTACAAAGGCACAAAACATTTATTCACAGATAGGCCTATGGAACTGAGAAAATTGCATTTCACTTTGATTAAAACAACTTGTTTTATTAACTTATTAACTTAACTTATTTTAATGTACAGTATACATTCTGACCACCTGAACTGACTCACCACACTATGCACAAACTAAAGTCGGAGCAATGAAGAACGTTATCACAATGTTCATGGTCTTTAAATATTACATTACCACAGTAAATGTTATTTTTTCACAGAACTGTATTCTTCAGAGTGAAAAAAGTCTCTTAAAGAGCATTACAAGTCTTACAATTAGACTTGACCTACTCGCTGTTTAACCCCCTCCCCTCTCTTTCTCTCACTTCGGCCTACCGGCTGCTCCTGAAACTTGGCATCTTTTAGCCTTCACGACAGCATCAATATCAGGTGTCAAATCCTGAGTAGCAGCCAATTTCATAATGTCATTTAAGTGCTTGTGTGTTAGCCTTGAGCGCAGCTTTGTTTTATTAATGTTCATTACAGAGAAAACCTGTTCACAAAGATAGGTAGTCCCAAACATGCATAAAACCTTTGCAGCCAGGGCTGTTAATTTGGGGCACCCTGGCAAGAGATACTGATAAATGTGTCCAAGCCCACAGAGGCAAATTTGTCCTTCATGCCTGAATCACACTGCAAGTCAATTATTTCGAGTTGGATGTCAGCGGGCAGATCAGAAGCCTTGACTGTGAATGGCGAGCAAAAAACGGCAAATTCTGTCTCAAGTTCACAGAAGACCTGAAACCGTCGCTCAAACTCCCGCAGCAATCCTGTAATCTTGTCTTTGTATTGAGCCATGTCAGCATTAAGTCCGGTCGCACGCACATCTCTTAGACAAGGGAAATGAGCGGTGTCACCGCTAGATAGTTGTGTCTCCCAGAGTGACAGTTTCAACTTGAATGCGCGTATGCTGTCATAATACTGAGTGACAACTTTTTTGCGGCCCTGCAACATTTTGTTAAGATTATTCAGGTGCTCTGTAATATCCACCAGAAAGGCAAGATCCTGCACCCATTCTAGGCATTTAAGTTCCTTCACTGGTATGCCTTTTTTCTCCATGAACTGTTCAATTTGCTCTCGTAGCTCAAAGAAACGCTTCAGCACGGCACCTCGGCTTAACCACCGTACTTCAGTGTGGTATGGCAAGCCATGCGTAATGTCTTTATCACTGAGAAGACTGTGTCACGGTTTCGGCCGAGGCTGCCTCTCTCCCTTGCTCGGGCAGGCTTCGGCGTTCGTCGTCTCCGGAATACTAGCTGCCACCGTTGGATGTTTCTATGTTCGTTTGCTTTGGTCTGATTGTTGTACACCTGTTTCTCGTTTAGTGTAATTAGTGTCCTATAAGTTCTCGTTGTGTCTTGTCTAGTGTTGTGTGTTATTGTTTTCTCTTAGTGCGTTGTTGGACGTTACATTCGTATTTGCTCGGTAGAGCTGTTCTCCACTGTGTTGGAGCCTTATTGCGCACCTGTTTTGTGCGCCCGTTTTGTTTCTCGCCTGCGTGCGGAGTTTTCTTCTTCGGGCTAGTTGGGCATTTGACCCTGTTATTTCTTCACTAAAGTCTTTGGACTGTGCTTCTGCGTCCTGCGCCTGATTGCACCACCACACCCACCTACAGCCACACTGACAGAATAACACACCTTGAAAATGGAATCAGCAGGAGCCGCAGCAGCCCAGGCGACGCTGGAGGAAAAGGTCCGGGAACAGAGTGACCAGATCCTGCAGATGGGGTCCGCACTGCAGGAGGTGATCACCACCCTCTGAGGCTGGGGGACTCCTCCACCGCCATCCTCTCCGCCAGCACCATCGGCCAGTCAGCCCGTTCCTGCGCCGGAACCCGGGGGAGTTCGACTCTCGCTCCCGAGAGCCTACGACGGGACCGCGGCCGGGTGTCAGGGATTCCTGCTCCAGGTGGAGCTATACCTGGCCACCGTGCACCCGGCGCCCTCGGGACATGAGAGCGTGTCCGCCCTGATCTCCTGCCTGTCCGGGAAGGCGTTGGAATGGGCCAACGCGGAGTGGAGGAGGATTTACGCGGGCACCATTACCTACGCCGAGTTCTCCCGCCGCTTCAGGGTGGTGTTTGACCATCCCCCGGAGGGGAAAGCGGCGTGGGAGCGTCTGGTCTTCCTCCGGCAGGGGAGAAGGAGTGCCCAGGAGTTCGCCCTTGAATTCCGTACTCTAGCGGCGGATGCAGGGTGGAATGAGCGGGCGCTCATCGATCACTACAGATGTAGTCTTCGCGAGGACGTCCGTCGGGAGCTGGCCTGTAGGGACACCAGCCTCTCGTTCGACCAGTTGGTCGACATGTCCATCAGGCTGGATAACCTACTAGCTACCCGCGGACGTTCCGAGAGGGGTCCGCCCATTTTACCCTCCAGCGTCCCTGAGCCATGCCCCATGGAGCTCGGGAGCACTGGCGCTAGAGAGAGGAGGGGTCGGCTTACGAGGGGGTCCATCCCTTGCACCAACTGTGGTCGGGGAGGACACACCGCGGCTAGGTGCTGGGGATGGCCTCCTAGGGGAGAGGATGACAGGTCCCGCACTGGGGATTCCTTCCAGGTGAGTACGCGCCCCACTCACCCAGAGCTCTCTGTTGCACATTTCTGTATACCTGTGCGTTTTCCACAGGTAGCACCTCATTCCCAGCATAAGGCGCTGGTAGATTCAGGCGCGGCTGGGAACTTTGTGGATAAGAAGTTTTGTTTAGCCTTAGGGATTCCCCTTCTCCCTGTTGATGTTCCTTTCCCCGTTCATGCCCTAGATAGCCGTCCGTTTGGTGCGGGCTTGATCAGGGAGGTCACTGCGCCACTTAGGATGTGTGCGCAGGGGGGTCATCAGGAGATGATTCAGCTATTTCTAATCGACTCGCCTGTGTATCCGGTGGTGCTGGGCATGCCCTGGTTAAGTACCCACAACCCATCGATTTCGTGGCAGGAGAGAGCTCTGATGGAGTGGTCTGCTCAGTGTGTGGGTCGATGTCTGGGCGTTTCCGTAGGGGCTACCTCGGTGGAGAGTCCAAACCAGGTGCCCGCATTGCACGTTCCTCCTGAGTATGGGGATTTGGCTATTGCGTTTAGTAAGTCGAGGGCGACGCGGTTGCCGCCCCATAGGCAGGGAGATTGTGCGATAGACCTCCAGGCAGGAGCTGCGCTCCCACGGAGCCAAGTGTATCCTCTGTCTCAGGAGGAGAAGAAAGCCATGGAGACTTACATAGAGGAATCTCTGAGACAAGGTTACATACGGCCTTCCACTTCTCCTGCATCCTCGAGTTTCTTTTTTGTGAAGAAAAAGGATGGTGGGTTGCGCCCGTGCATCGATTATCGTGGTCTCAATCAGATCACGGTGAAGTACAGCTATCCACTTCCGCTGATTGCGACCATGACTGAGTCATTGCATGGGGCGCGTTTCTTCACTAAACTAGATCTCAGGAGCGCGTACAACTTGGTGCGCATCAGGGAGGGCGATGAATGGAAGACAGCCTTTAGTACCACCTCGGGCCATTACGAGTATCTGGTCATGCCATACGGGTTGATGAACGCTCCGTCAGTTTTCCAATCATTTGTGGATGAGATCTTCAGGGACATGCAGGGGGTGGTTGTGTACATAGATTACATTCTCGTGTACTCGCCTACCCGTGTTGAGCATGTGGCCCTGGTACGCAGAGTGTTGCGGAGGCTGGTGGAGCACGACCTGTATGTTAAGGCAGAGAAGTGTCTGTTTTTCTAGGAGTCGGTCTCCTTTTTGGGTTATCAGTTGTCTGCGTCAGGGGTGAAGATGGAGGTCGGCCGGGTGTCAGCCGTGCGTAATTGGCAAACACCAACAACTGTGAAGGAGGTGCAACAGTTTTTGGGGTTTGCGAATTACTACCGGAGGTTTATCCGGGGTTTTGGACAGGTGGCAGCTCCCATCACGTCTCTTTTGAAGGGGGGTCCGGTGCGTCTGCAGTGGTCGGCCGAGGCGGACAGGGCGTTTGGGAGGCTGAAGGACCTGTTTACCTCGGCCCCGGTGCTGGCGCATCCGGATCCCTCTTTGCCATTTCAGGTAGAGGTGGACGCGTCTGAGGCCGGTATAGGAGCCGTACTGTCTCAACGGTCAGGCGTGCCACCTAAGCTCCGCCCTTGTGCATTTTATTCCAAGAAGCTCAGTCCGGCGGAGCGAAACTATGACGTGGGAGACAGGGAGTTGTTAGCCGTGGTACAGGCCCTCAAGGTGTGGAGGCACTGGCTTGAGGGGGCTCAACACCCTTTCCTCATTTTGACGGACCACCGTAACCTGGAGTACATTCGGGCAGCGAGGAGGCTGAACCCTCGCCAGGCGAGGTGGAATATGTTTTTGACCCGTTTCACATTAAAGATCACGTACATCGCTGGGTCACAGAACGGTAAGGCAGACGCGCTGTCTCGGCGGTATGACACGGAGGAGAGGTCCGTGGAGCCTACTCCCATACTGCCGGAGTCTTGTCTGGTGGCACTGCTAGTGTGGGAGGTCGATGCTGAACTCGAGCGGGCGTTACGCACCGACCCTAGTCCACCTCAATGCCCGGAGGGTCGGAAGTACGTTCCGCTCGAGGTTCGGGATCGTTTGATCTATTGGGCTCACACGTCACCCTCCTCTGGACACCCTGGTATCGGCCGGACAATGCACTGTCTTAGTACCAAGTACTGGTGGCCCACATTGACGAGGGATGTGAGGGTTTATGTTTCCTCCTGCTTGGTGTGCGCCCAGTGTAAGGCGCCTAGACATCTGCCTAGGGATAAGTTGGTACCCCTGCCCGTTCCACAACGACCATGGTCTCACCTCTTGGTGGATTTCCTTACTGACCTTCCTCCTTCACAGGGTAATACCACTATACTGGTCGTTGTGGACCGGTTTTCTAAGGCCTGTCGTTTGCTCCCCATGCCGGGCCTTCCTACTGCCCTGCAAACTGCCGAAGCACTATTCACCCATGTGTTCCGGCACTACGGGGTACCCGAGGATATTGTGTCTGATCGAGGTCCCCAATTTACCTCCAGAGTCTGGAGAGCTTTTATGGAGCGGTTGGGGGTCTCGGTGAGCCTCACCTCGGGTTACCACCCGGAGAGTAATGGGCAGGTGGAACACGTGAACCAGGATGTGGGTAGGTTTCTCAGAACATACTGTCAGGACCGGTGGGAGGAGTGGGCAAGGTACGTTCCCTGGGCTGAGATGGCCCAGAATTCCCTACGCCATTCCTCCACTAACCTAACCCCTTTTCAATGTGTGTTAGGTTACCAGCCGGTTCTGGCACCTTGGCAGCAGAGCCAGATCGAGGCTCCTGCGGTGGATGAGTGGGCGCGGCGCTCGGAGGAGACATGGAACGCTGCACACGTCCACCTGCAGCGGGCCCTCCGACGTCATAAGGCGAGCGCTGATCTCCACCGCAGTGAGGGACCGGTGTACGCACCTGGTGATCGAGTCTGGCTCTCTACCAGAAACCTGCCCCTCCGCCTGCCCTGTCGGAAACTGGGTCGGCAGTTTGTAGGGCCATTTAAAGTCCTGAGAAGGTTGAACGAGGTATATTACAAATTACAACTACCTGTGGAGTGTAAGAGTATTAACCCCTCGTTCCATGTGTCTCTTCTCAGGCCGGTGGTAGCTGGTCCACTCCAAGAACATGAGATCATGGAGACTCCTCCGGCCCCATTGGACATCGAGGGGGTACCGGCGTACTCTGTACAGTCCATCTTGGATTCGAGACGTCGGATGGGGGGTCTCCAATATCTAGTGGAGTGGGAGGGGTACGGCCCGGAAGAACGGTGCTGGGTGCCGAGGAGAGACATTTTGGACCTGTCTCTCCTGACGGAATTCCATCAGGGGCACCCGACGCACCCTGCTCCGCGTCCTCCTGGTCGTCCCAGAGGCCGGAGTCGGCGCACGTCTGGAGCCGCGCGTCAGGGGGGGGGGGGGGTACTGTCACGGTTTCGGCCGAGGCTGCCTCTCTCCCTTGCTCGGGCAGGCTTCGGCATTCGTCGTCTCCGGAATACTAGCTGCCACCGTTGGATGTTTCTATGTTCGTTTGCTTTGGTCTGATTGTTGTACACCTGTTTCTCGTTTAATGTAATTAGTGTCCTATAAGTTCTCGTGGTGTCTTGTCTAGTGTTGTGTGTTATTGTTTTCTCACTGCGTTGTTGGACGTTACATTCGTATTTGCTCGGTAGAGCTGTTCTCCACTGTGTTGGAGCCTTATTACGCACCTGTTTTGTGCGCCCGTTTTGTTTCTCGCCTGCGTGCGGAGTTGTCGCCTTCGGGCTAGTTGGGCATTTGACCCTGTTATTTCTTCACTAAAGTCTTTGGACTGTGCTTCTGCGTCCTGCGCCTGATTCCACCACCACACCCACCTACAGCCACACTGACAGACTGTCAAACTGATGGTGATTCAAACCTCTTGCTAGGATGAAATGAACAGTGCGGACAACCACCTCCATGACATGATCCATTTTTAATGATTTGCAACACAATGCTTCCTGGTGCAAAATACAGTGAAATGTCCAAAACTCTTGTCCTCCATTTGCGGCCTGTACTTTATCTCTGAATTTTGTCACAACACCTGCTTTTCTCCCAATCATTGATAGCGCACCATCTGTAGCCAGGCTGACGGCACGGGACCAGTCCACTCCGACTCTGTCCAGCGCTCCAACGAGAGAGGTCATAATTTCATCCGCTGTTGTAGTATCCGTCATAGGTACCAACCCAAGGAACTCCTCGGTGACTGTCAAAGTCGCATCAACACCACGAATGAATATGGCCAGTTGAGCAACATCTGTAATATCAGTGCTCTCATCAATTGCAACCGAAAATGCAACAAATAACTTGACTTTGTGATTCATTTGGCTCTCCAAGTCTGCCGAGAGATCTGAAATTCTATCTGCGACAGTGTTTCTCGTTAGGCTAATGTTGGCAAAGGCCTGTCGCTTTTCGGGGCACATGATTTCTGCAGCCTTTAGCATGCATGTTTTCACGAACTCACCCTCAGAAAATGGCTTGGATCCTAACGCTATCTCATTAGCAATAAGGTAGCTAGCTTTCACCGCTGCATCACTGACCTCTCGGCTACGGGTAAAAACAGACTGCTGTTTCTTCAGACCCACTAACAATTAATTTATCTTCTCTATTCTCAGTTGTCCTCGCAAATGGTTGTATTTTTCACCATGATGAGTCTCATAGTGGCGCCGAATATTATATTCCTTGAGCACTGAAACTTGCTGATTACACACCAAGCACACAGATTTCCCATTCACTTCTGTGAATAAATATAAATCAGTACCTTTTTCTTGGAAAACTCTGCACTCTGTGTCAACTTTTCTCCTTTTTGATTAAGACATTTTGGTAATGTGGGTAATTTTGACAACAAGAGCTTAATAACGATAAGGCAAGATCGGCAGATGGCGCATTCTGGGCGCGTTAATGTCACGTGCTGTTTATTTCAGGATCTCTCGTTATTTAAGTGACACCTCTGCTGGACATATTTGGAATATCTGTTCCTTTAAAAAAAAAAAATGTGGACGCTCTAGTGCCGTATGATTGACATCCCTGCACTAGAGCATGCTGGACACTTATTTGGTGCTTGCTGACCTCAATGTGTGCATGCATATCAACAGTCTAAAGCAGTCATCTTCAATCCAAAGAATTAGTTGGAATCATTTGTTTATTAGACATTTCCTATTTATACTGTATGGATAATAAAACCCATCCTTTATTCACTTGTGTTTTAGCTTTTTCCCCACACCCACACTGAAAGATGTTACTATTACTTTAGTCTGTCTTGCTTTATGATAGTCACATGCCTCTACCTTTACAAGATGTCTGTCAGTATTCTTCATGAGGGCTTTAAAGCTAATGTTAATTTGACTGTGTACTTCAAGAACATACATGTATTTTCCAAGACAGACCTGTTACTGGCTGTGTCTAAATATCCATTCTAGCGTAATACATACTTAAACTGCATACTAATTTCGCCTTTGATCTAGTAGAATTCACTCTTCTTTTCTGACTCACTTGTTTGGCAACAGCTGATAGTCAGATAAATTGACGCGCTGTACCGAAATGAACGAATGACGGGAGTCAATGCAATCGCGCATTAGATGACAAATTCTGAGTACTATTGCCGCATTCACATGCTAGTCGGAACTTGGAACCCCGGAAATGTCAGACTTGCTTACTGGTTGTGGTTATACACGTGCCGCATTCTAAGAACAGCAAGTTGGACATTTCAGAGTTTCATAGGTCCGACTAGAATGTGAACGCGGCATAGTTTCTAAATTTCACATAAAGCTAAATGTTTTTACATTCTATTTATTACTCTAATATGGGTATTTGGACACTGCCTCTTTGTCTCTCACACACTGAGCACGAGCACAGTCATTATGGCCACAGCTTCCTCTGACCTGGCAGACCACCTGTGCTGTTCCATCTGCACAGACATCTACACTGAGCCTGTGTCTCTAAGCTATCAGCACACCTTCTGCAAGAGATGCCTCCAAGACAGCCTGAATGCTGGACACCAACTTTGTCAAGTGGGAAGGGCTCTGGTCAGAGACATAATCTTCCAGATCAGCAGACTGATCAGGAACGTGGGCTACCAGCTGAAACTGGAGGAAAATGCTAAAAGACAGAGAGCTACAGCCGAGAGAGGAAACAGTAGAGAGATGAATGTCGTGAACATGGAGAGCCTCTGAAGCTGTTCTGTGAGACGGACAGTAAGCTGATCTCTGTGATCTGCAGAGATGGGTGAGACGACAGAGGACACACATTCAAACCAATAAGAGAAGCACATGAGGATCTGAAATAAGAGGTAGCCTCAGATTTATGCTACTTCAAGAAGGATATTCGTGTGCTGGAACACTCAAGAGATGAGCAGCAAAGAGAAATGTCTCAAGCAAACGAGACGTCAGATCATCTCAAAGTCCAGATCAGGTTGCTTGGTTGACAAGGAGATAGTACTTGCCAGGCTGGAAGAACAGCTAAAGGAGAAGACAGTTAAAACGGCCTCTCTTCAGTCTGAGCTGGACCTCACTGAGCCCAGAGACTTCCTGCTCTAGTGGATGGAGAGGGGCTGCCCTGAGATTAGGGAGAGGAGGAAGGAGGAGGAGTGGGTGGAGAGGAATATGATAGAGGGATTAGGATAGAGGGGAATATGATAGAGGGAATATATTGAGAGGAATGTGACAGAGAGGATTTGTTTCATTAGATCACTTTAAGACTTAAAATCTCTTAGGCTGACAGTCCCCGGAATCGGGCGCTAGAATTTCTTTAAAAAATATGTAATTGTTTGCATTACTTATTTGATTGATTTCCCACCATTTTATATTTCAGAAGACATCCATCCAGACATTCCTAGAACCACGTAAATGTTCTCTGTCGAATAAACTTGTATTTGTCTCCCTCTGGTGTTCGGATGCATCAATACATCCATTTATCACTTAACTGCAACGTTAAGTCAAAGGGACGTTCCAGGAAAAAACATTTATCCATCCTTGACTGCTTCATGGCACAGACATGGCAAAGCAATCAATGAATTTGTTGCGAGCAGGCAGAGCTAAATACATAACTTTCATAGCTCTACTATAAAGAATGCGACCTACACACTTCCTTAAACCTAAAATAAGTCAAGAAGTAATTTTGTGTGGAAGTCAAACATTTGTTCAGAACGACAAAATCGAGACCTTTACATAGCCCATCTCTCATTGTCTATAGGAGTGATGTACACTGGTCAAATTGCCCAAATGTTAATTTAGACATTCACAAATTTTACAGATTTTTACTCTCACTAATGTCATGAAATGTTTGGCAAATTAGTAAAGAAGGTTGTATTATACTTTTCTTGTGTACTAGATCATATGGTTTGAAAAGTGTTTTTTTTTCTCAGACATAAATGAACAATTCCAGGTGAAAGCTAAAGGTCATAGCTTCCTGGGGGGAGGGACACCACTACATTAATAAAATATTTCCCTCTTGCTAGATTGATGACTAAAGCCCTAGTGAAACAGTGCAAAATGGTTGTCAGCTCAACGGATTAAATACAAGACCTGTTCATTGTGAAATGAAGTCTAATAATTTTGCTCTATATATTTTCTACTCTGTATGTAATTTTATCTGTTTAAGCTGTTTGGAATGTTAATTGATATAACACAGGGCACCATTGAAAAAGAGACACTGGTCTCAATTGGGATTCCCTGTAAAAAATAAAGAGGAATATGGTAGAGGGAATATGATAGCGAGTATTATGATGGAGTGGAATATGATAGAGGAATATGATGGAGGGAATATAATAGAGGGAATATGATAGAGGGAATATGATGGAGGGAATATGATAGAGGAATATGATGGAGGGGAATATGATAGAGAATGAATGGAGGAATGTGTGACGCTCTTGAGCAACAAAGGTTGTCTGTTTGGTTATATCAACTGGAAAGACATGGATAAGAAAATGTTCAAACAATTTTAAACAATACTGTTCTATAGTCAGCTGATATTGATTTTTTTATTTAATTATTTATTAAACTTAAATGCTAAACATCAATGACACCTACTCTTCAATTACATTTTTTGGGCCTATATAATTACACATCCAGCTACTTTTATCCCTCTATGAGCATGCGTACCGTAAAGATACCGTAAGGATCACTCGACTGCAACAGCTCTCGTTGATTTAATCGATCAATGGCTCAGGTCACTTGACCAAGATAAACTTGTGGATGAGCTGCTTCTTGATTTTAGTGCTGCATTTGACCTTGTTGATCATATGGCTAATAGCTGAGGCCATTGAAGAGAGATGTTTTCTTGAACCCTCATTTCTTTTTTTGGAACTTTGTTACTGAGGTGACATAGACTATGGAAGACTTTTTGTACTGTAGTAAGGTAGCCTATGTATTTCATTGATGATGATGATGATGATGATGATGATGATGATGAATATTGACATTATTGGTAGGCTGAGATCGAACAAACAACCTAAGTAAGCCTGGCTGCTATTTAAGATATCTAAAACATATAGACTTTTAATTAGGCAAAACACATGTCGTTTGAATGGTCAACCATTTTACATGAGTTACAGCATTTTATTTTAATAAAAAATTAGGTTATATGGATTCATTGTATATATTAGGTATGACTGTGCTGCATAGGTACAAAAAATCTAAAATAAATAAACTAAATTGTGCCAGCATTTGATAACACATGAAAGCTGCTGTGGGTAACCATGGCAATGGGGACTCCATTGTGACATCACAAGATTCCGATTCTGGAAGGTTACCTGTTGCACAGACAAACTGAACAGTGCAAAGAGACTGATTCAACTAACCACTGACAAATTATTAATGTCCTATTTCATTAGTGAGAGAACACACTGCTTACTTCAGAGGTAGGATGTAAAAAACTTATTGTGTGAATGTGTTTCAGTAGTATAACTTATTTTCAAATTACTTGTGTATGAATGTGACATTTTAAGTAGACCTAACATGACTAGTGAAACTGTTGAAGAGAGATAGTTTGCTTGAGTCCTCTTTTTGTGAGAAAATGCTTCATCCTGACACCTGAGATGCCATGTTACAATTGTAGTGAGCCAGCCTAATGGCTAATGCATTCTATTGATGACTGAAAAAAAACCTCTCTCTGTGTTAATCACCAACATATGTTGTAATCAATTATCTCAATAAATATGTACCAAAAGAGTAGGTTGTGTAAAAAAACAAGTACGCCTACCTAATTTGTAGCTGATTCATTTCTAATAAGAATAATATGTTCTTAATTGAATGGACATCCATTTCAAATGGTTGAATTGATAGACCTCTTTCAATTGAGGTGCACTCAAGGGCACTCAAAGAGAAGACAGGCGTTTTTACCTCCTTGGTTTTTAAAATAGATGAAACTGTACAAGTTAGGTCCTGCATGGATATAGAGTCATTTTCTACCCAAAACACAGTGTTTTCAATGATATGATGGAAGTGATTAGTGTGGTTTGTGAGAACCAGGCCCAATATGGAGTAGAGCTACATGAGGGGTTGAATAAGGCTCAATAGTAAGGTACAGAAAGAGTGTGACGTTTGCTTTTTAAAGTCTGTGTTGTGCTTTTTCATCTGCCATGGCAACGCCTTCGATCACAATGATGATGTCATGAAGGATATTGTTCACGAAATGATAAGAACAGCCAAAATCGATTCATTTGAACTTGGTCGCTTTTCCAGTAGCCAACTTTTTACTAGTAATTCAGATAGGCCTATTGCCTAAACATATCTGGATCAGGATTCTCACTTGCTTAATTGTAAGTAGCTGGGAAGAAAACGTGTGCACATTGTAAAGAGATGCATTATTATTTGGTTAGCAACACCCACTTACTACAACGTTGTGTATTTTCCAGAGTTATTGTTAGCTAAGAGGAAGACATGGAGGGTTCAACGCTGACACAGAGGAGGGGTGAGTGTCGGTTGGAGGAAAGGGCAATCTAGACAGACTACGTGATGGAGCTGAGAGCCAGGTTGGCTCTGGTGTTGCAGATCCAGAAGGATCAGGAGAAGAAGATGAAGAGGATTTGGTTCAAGACGAGGAAATTGCCAAGACTGATTGAGGAGGTAACAAGACCAACTTTGACAAAGTCGACTAGAGTTCTCTTTAACAATATTAATTAAAGCAAATATAAGTTATTGTAAGGGCAAAATGTTCCATATGCCATGGAATGTAAGCTAACAATGTTTTGTCCTTATTTCTTTTTGTATTAGGCTACACCATGGCAATGCTTATAACTGTTCTTGTCTAAATGTGTTGTATCATGTCTGTCTGTTTCAGTGTATTTATGTCCTCAGTTCTTATGGTTGTCTTGTCATAAAAAATAAACAACCGTTCTATCATAGACGCTCATATCAGGATTATGTGGTTGTCTCACCTAGCTACCTTAAGTTGAATGCACTAACTAACTATAAGTCGTTCTGGATAAAAGCGTCTGATAAATGGCTAAAATGTCAAATGTTATGCTGGGTGTGGGGCATGTATTTTTACACTTAGCTGGCCCATTGGCTAGGGGACCCAGGGTTGGGACAGACTGGTGCAGAGCATCTTAGAGGACACTATATATATATATATATATATATATATATATATATATATATATATATATATATATATATATATATATATATATATATATATGTGATTTATAAGTAAATAGTGCTGACTCATACAGTATATATGTATGTACTGAATGTGATCACTTTCATCATGTCTGTTTCTTTTCTCACGCAGAATGTGTGAGATGTGAGCAACTGTCCTCTCACTGAGTTCATGGCTCCCTGTATTGACTCCCTCCCACCACTGGCTTTCACCAATCAGAGGCCTATACCTACCATGTTGCATCCCCCCTCTCCATTTGCCATACGCGCTCAGGATGCACAGCGGTTCATTGTATTTTCATACTTTGTCCCTGAAACCTGCCAGTCTGCTGAATGCCCAGTTGCCACAGAGGCCACTGCAGATGTATCTACAGGTATACGAGAGGACCTATGGACGGATATACATCTTTCCTCAATGCTGCATCGATACCTGCCACACTTCTTTGACGAAGACTCCATGCAGCCACATCAGGCAGTAGAGGGCACCACTGAGGTCTCAGTTGCTCCAGTGGTAATATCTAATGTCGAGGAAGAGGACAGATTCTATCCTTACTCCCTCCCACCCCTGGCTCAGCGGTTCATTGGCAATTCATTCAATTTCCTCGAAACCTCCCAGCCTGCTGTTTCAGCCACAGAGTGCCCAGTTGCCACAGAGACCACTGCTACCACAGCCACTTTCAAGGGAGAGAATCGATGGGCAGCTAGAAGTCTTCCTTCAGTGCTGCCTCCATGCCTGCCAACAGTCTTTGACGATGACTTCATGCCACCAGAGCAGACAGTAGAGGATACCTATGAGGTCTCAGTTGCTACAGAGACCACTGCAGGCACAGCTACTGTTGATTTTGGAGTGTACAGATCAGCAGCTAAATGCCCTGTCCCAATGCTGCCTCCAAGTCTGCCACTTGTCTTTGAAGTTGACTACAAACTGCCAGGGGAGGCAGTAGAGTCCACCACCAAGTGTCCAGTTATCAGTGAAACAAACAATGATGTGTCCACTCACCTAAAAGAGGACATGGCAGCTGATCAAAGCCCTCCTGACCCTGCAGCACTGCCTCCAAGCTCGCCATGTATCCGAGACTCTGACCACAAACTGACAGAGGAGACAAAAGAGTATGACACCGAGTCCTCCGTTACCACAGCGAACACTACAGGCACATCCATTGTCCAGGGAGAGGACCTGTTGGGTGATAAAAGCCCGGCTCCAATGCTGCCTTCAAAGTTGCCACACATTCTAGACAATGACCACAAGCAGCCAGAGGAGGCAGTAGAGGACACCACCAAGAGTCAAGTGTCCAGGGAAGCGGCCGTTTCCGTCTCCACTGTCCACAATCTGCCAGGGGAGGCAGTAGAGGACACCAACACGTGTCCAGTTGCCAGGGAAGCAGCCGTTTCTGTGTCCACTGTCCACACAGAGGAGTGTTTGGCTGATAAAAGTCCTCCTGCACCTGCAACACTGCCTCTAATCCTGACATGCACCCACAACATTGACCACAAACAGCTATGGAAGACAGTTGAGTGCACTACAAAGTGCTCAGTCGACACAGAGGCAACTGTTGCCATTTACACCTGGGATGATAAAAGTCCTCCAGGTTTGCAATGCATTCACAACAACAATGACCACAAGCAGCCAGAGGAGACAGTTGAGGACACCACATAGTGCTCAGTTAACACAGAGGCAAGTGCAGTTGCATCCACTGTCAAGAGAAAGGAACTGATGAGTGATAAAAGCCCTGTCCTAGCACTTCCTCCAAGCCTGGCATGAATCCATGACAAGGACCACAAGCAGCCAGAGCAGAAAGGGAAGGGCACTAGTGAAGAGGTGGATCGCTGCCCTCATGCTCACCAGCTGGTCCTAGATGCTAACTTAACTCTGGCAACCCCTCTGCTCTGCATGGCCACTAAGATGCCTGTTAGAGTGAGAGCCTCCATATGCAGGTCAGAGGATGAAGAACCCAGGCCCTGGACGCTGAAAGAGGCAAAGGTAGGTGTCCTATTTTACACTTCTACTCTACAGGGTTGGGGGTCTGTTCCATTTCAATTCAAAGCATTGAATTAAGTACTTCCTGAATTGACTGGAATTGAAATTGAATTGACCCCAACCCTGCTACTCTATGCTCATAGTATAAAACATCACCCCTTACTAGAGTTAACATTTGTATTACGTTTGGTGTGGACCCAGGAAGAACATCTATGGCTATTACAAAATCGGTTTGGGATACAAATAAACAAGTTACCTCAATTACTGTCCTCTAAATTGTGTGCCCCATGAGGCCTTCAATGTATGTTGATCACTCAAATGTGTATTGAATGTGCCACATTGGAACAATATTACATCTAGAGTCAATGTCTTCCTGTTAGGATTATTGGACAGGCATTGACATTGAGCGTGAAGAGAGGAGCGTCAAGGAGGAGGTGAGCCCGAGGGAGGGTTTGAAGAGTGAGGCGGACCGTGCCCATTCCAAGAGCTCCAATGGGACGGTTTCATCAGAGAGAGCAGAGACCATCCTGGGAAGAGTGGGCTTTCTGGCCATGAACCTCAAGCAGAAAGTCACATTTTTAAAGATGGAGGAAAAAGAGAAAAATAAGGAACTGAATAAGAAGTTGAAAGATGACGAGAAAGAGAGAAAGGAGATGAAGGCGAGAGAGAAAGAGCAAAAGAAAGCCATGAAAGCTGAGAAAAAGAGGGACAAGTTAGAACAGAAAAAGAGAGAAAAGGAAAGAAAAGAGAAGGAAAAGGCAGAGACAAAGAGGTTAGAGGGGCTGATTAAGATACACAATGCCATGATGAAAGACAGGATTAAGAAAGAGAATAAGTGGTCTGAGGAGCTGAAAAAGAGAGAGAAAGCTCAAGCTGAGCTCCTGGAGATGGAGCGAAAGATTCAAAAAAAGGAGGAGAATAAGAGAGAAAAGAGGAGGAAAGAGGAGAGGAAGAGACTGGAGAAGAGGAAAAAGAGGGATCCAAGTGGAGGTGGTACTGAGAGGGTGATAGAAGAGCAGGGAAGGGATGAAAGCTTGAAGATGAATGAGTAGACTGGGTAAGAGAGAGAGAGAGAAAAGAGAGATACTGTATTTTAGCATGCAATAAGGCATACCGTACAAAACATTATAAATACAAAATGTTTACTTTTCACAAATTTGGGGAGTGTTGCACAGTTTAAATGTTGAATCCTAAATCGACACTAAGCACTCCTACATGTTGAAAGGATTGGATAGGTGTACATATACATTAGGTGTAATATGGCAAACAAAGCCTATCAGAGGGAAAGGTAGAGCCATTACCAGTGTTTATACCTATGGGATAGGTAGAGAAAATTCTAAAACAAATCTCACAAGCTCTCATCAATAGTCAAATGAACTACTGTTGTCTGGAGTAATGCAGGTGTTGGTGACCTAAAGAGACTGCAAATAGCACAACATTTTTAGGCCTACTGCTGCTAGGTAGCTCTCTCTCTGCTCTCCCCCTCCCCTCTGTATGTTCTTGATAGCAAGAGTGAAGTCTGGTGTGCGGGAGTCAGTGTTCCAGCTACAGCTCATTCACCATAATCACCTCAGCCTTAAAGACCCGGTCAAACTCGCCACTCATCGTCAGATCATAGTCAAGACAACCATGTTAGTCTCGCTGCTGATTCAACCTGCTTGTTTTCGCTCTTTGTGTTTTTTGCCTATTCTATTTACATTTTTCCTGTGTCACAGATTATTGGAACCTGACTCCTGCCTCCACTTCACTCCTGCCACCACCATCCCGTTTACCACTACTGGACTTCCCTTTTGGACTCACCCCGGACACTAGGACGTTACGGTACCACTCCTGCTCAGAACCTGGATCTGTTACCCTCCCTGTAGACCTGGACTTGCTCTTCCCCCTTTTTGGAAACCTGGACGATTTTACTTTGCAATAAACTTGTTAAACTTTCTCTGGCTCGGTGTAGTTGTCTACATTTGGGTTCATATCCAGTTAAATCATGACAAAAATAAGGCAGCAAGAAAGGGTCTGCAATGTGGTTATGAGATGTTCTCCATAGAATTACATAATGCACTCGAATGGCCGACTGTCAAGGAAATGATTAAAAAAACACACAAAAAAACATTTTTCATAAATGTACTGAAAGACCAACCGCAAAATGTGATTAACTGGATATGATCAAAGACGACTCGTAAAGATAATAGGAATCTGGATCTGTTTCCTTTTCTTTTTACCTTGCTTTTGTTATTATTATTATTTTTTAAAGTTTTCTTTTTACATTTCGTAAAATGTTATAATTACAAAAACATTTCATTTTAATTTCAATTTAGTAACATACTGTATCATTCAAATGAATATTATTATTTGTCTAATCATATTTTTATCCTTTGAAGCTTAATATTTTGTAATATAATGTATGACTGACATGAGGGTAATCAAAGGGAGAGAGATAAGGGTAACAATGAAGAAACTCTTCCATTACTAAGTGATGAGTGGAAGTGTACAGTGCCCTCCTGAATTATTGGCACCAGAAAGAAATATGAACAAAAAAGGCTGTGAAAACATGTCATTGTGGTCTATCAGCTTGATCTTACACTCAAAAGATCATATGAATCTACCCTTTAATTGAGTAAAAATTGTTCAAATAAAAAAAATAATCGTCATCAACAAATCATTATTATTTTGAACAAAATCTAATTGAGTGCATTTGTAAAGTATTCAGACCCCTTGACTTTTTCCACACTTTGTCTTATTCTAAAATTGATTAAATTGTATTTTTTCCTCATCAATCTACACACAATACCCCATAATGACAAATTGAGAACAGGTTTTTAGACTTTTTTATAAATGTATTAAAAAATAACAAATGGAAATATTACATTTACATAAGTATTCAGACCCTTTACTTAGTACTTTGTTGAAGCACCTTTTGCAGCGATTACAGCCTCGAGTCTTTTTGGGTATGACGCTACAAGCTTGGCACACCTGTATTTGAGGAGTTTCTCCCATTCTTCTCTGCAGATCCTCTCAAGCTCTGTCAGGTTGGATAGGGCGTGTCGCTGCACAGCTATTTTCCGGTCTCTCCAGAGATGTTAGATCGGGTTCAAGTCCGGTTTCTGGCTGGGCCACTCAAGGACATTCAGAGACTTGTCCCGAAGCCACTCCTGCGTTGTCTTGGCTGTGTGCTTAGGGTCGTTGTCCTGTTGGAAGGTGAACCTTAGCCCCAGTCTGAGGTCCTGAGCGCTCTGGAGCAGGTTTTCATCAATGATTTCTCTGTACATTGCTCTGTTCATCTTTCCCTTGACTCTGACTAGTCTACAAATAAAATAAAATAAAATTGTATTTGTCATGTGCCGAATACAACAGGTGTAGACCTTGACGTGAAATGCTTACTTACAAGCCCTTAACCAACAATGCAGTTCAAGAAATAGAGTTAAGAAAATATTTACTAAAAACACTAAAGTAAAAAATAAAATAAAAAGTAACACAATAAAATAATAATGAGGCTATTTACAAGGGGTACCGGTACCGAGTCAATGTGTGGGGGTACAGGTTAGTTGAGGTAATTTGTACATGTAGGTAGTGGTAAATTAACTATGCATTGATAATAAACAGCGAGTAGCAGCAGTGTAAAAACAAAGGGGGGAGGTGTCAATGTAAATAGTCCGGCTGGCCATTTGATTAATTGTTCAGCAGTCTTATGGCTTGGGGATAGAAGCTGTTAAGGAGCCTTTTGGACCTAGACTTGGCACTCTGGTACCGCTTGCTATGCGGTAGCAGAGAGAACAGTCTATGACTTGGGTGACTGGAGTCTTTGTAAATTTTTTGGGCCTCCCTCTGACACCTCCTAGTATATAGGTCCTGGATGGCAGGAAGCTTGGCTCCAGTGATGTACTGGGCCGTACGCACTACCCTCTGTAGCGCCTTACGGTCGGATGCCGAGCAGTTGCCATACCAGGCGGTGATGCAACTGGTCAGGAAGCTCTCGATGGTGCAGCTGTAGAACTTTTTGAGGATCTTGGGACCAATGCCAAATCTTTTCAGTCTCCTGAGGTGGAAAAGGCGTTGTTGTGCCCTCTTCACGACTGTCTTGGTGTGTTTGAACCATGATAGTTTGTTGGTGATGTGGACACCAAGGAACTTGAAACTCTCGACCTGCTCCACTACAGCCCTGTCGATGTGAATGGGGCGTGTTCCCAGTCCCTGTCCCTGAAAATCCTCCCCGGAGCATGATGCTGCCACCACCATGCTTCACCGTAGGGATGGTGCCAGGTTTCCTCCAAACGTGATCTCATCCCAGGTAAGAGGGAGAGTGGCAGCAGCAGCAGGTTCTCCCCATGTGAGCTGAGTCCAGTGGACCAGTCCTGTATCCCCCCACCCAGACAGTGACAGTGGTCTAAACCATGGCTAGCTATCCACAATCTGGCTCGACTAAACAAGGTTTACCAAGAGGGAAGGAGGGAGAGGAAGGTAGAGGAAGAGAAAGAGGGAGGTAAGGAAGGAGGAAAGGGAGAAAAGGGTTCTCTCCATCACGACTGTAAGAAGGAAAGGAGGGAGAAGGCCGAGCAAGAGGAAGAGGAAGAGGTGGAAGATGACAAGGAGAGTTGATCTGTCCATCCCTACCATAAGGAGATCTCTTCTGGGGGTTCTTGTTCTCTCCTCTTTCCCACAGAGGAGCACCTTTCGCAGGCAGCCCAGAGCAGACTCTCCGCTGAGAGAAGGCTAGCCCCTGGAGGTTTCACCATGGATTTATACAGAGAACCCCCCAGTACTCAAACTGCTTTACATTGTAGAGGGGGATCTAATCTCATTGGAGGCGACCCAATGACCCAGAAATGCTCCATGGACAGACTTCCTCCCTGCTCCCCGTCTCACTGGCAGGGGGCTCGTAGGAACACCCTCCCCTCCTTGACTCCAGCTCCACCCCTTACATTTTTTACATTTTTAGTCATTTAGCAGACGCTCTTATCCAGAGCGACTTACAGTTAGTGAATACATCTTTTTTTTTTATATACTGGCCACCCGTGGGAATCAAACCCGCAACCCTGGCGTTGCAAATGCCATGCTCTATCAACTGAGCTACATCCCTGCCGGCCATTCCCTCCCCTACCCTGGACGACGCTGGGCGAATTGTGCGCCGCCCATGAGTCTCCCGGTCGCGGCCGTCTGCGACAGAGCCTGGATTCGAACCAGGATCTCTAGTGGCACAGTTAGCTCTGCGATGCAGTGCCTTAGACCACTGCGCCACTCAGGAGCTAGACCACTGCGCCACCCTTCATCACCTGCCCCCCTTATCATGTTATGAGTCTCACCTACAGGTCCCGCCCCCTGGCCTACCTGTTGCATGTGTAAGTATGGTGTGTCGGACACAGCTGCCCTCCACCTCCTCCCCCTCCTTCCCTCTTTCTCCCACTCCCCCCATCTCTCACTCTCTCTCCTCCTCCCCCTCTCTTCCATTTAAAGCAATACTTAGACCAGGCTTTCTTCCTCCTCTACCCCTCTCCACCTCCTCTTCCATTCCTACTCTCTTTCTCTCCACCTCCTCCTCATCCTCCTTTGTTCCCCCTCTCCCGCCCTCCAGGAGGTCACCTCGCTATCACTCTATCCAGCTGGAGCCGCTGAGAGGGCGAGGAGCAGAGGAGGGGTATAGAGGAAGCCCAAAGGAGACAAGAGGGAGAGGAGGAGAGGAGGAGAGGGAGTGAGACACTATGTTAGCTGTTGTGGTGTGATGTGTGTAGTTACTTGTAATAACCACTATAGCATGCTGGACACTTGTTTGGTGCTTGCTGACCTCAATGTGTGCATGCATATCAACAGTCTAAAGCAGTCATCTCCAATCCAAAGAATTAGTTGGAATCATTTGTTTATTAGACATTTCCAATTTATACTGTATGGATAATAAAACCCATCCTTTATTCACTTGTGTTTTAGCTTTTTCCCCACACCCACACTGAAAGTTGTTACTGTTACTTTAGTCTGTCTTGCTTTATGATAGTCACATGCCTCTACCTTTACAAGAAGTCTGTCAGTATTCTTCATGAGGGCTTTAAAGCTAATGTTAATTTGACTGTGTACTTCAAGAACATACATGTATTTTCCAAGACAGACCTGTTACTGGCTGTGTCTAAATATCCATTCTAGCGTAATACATACTTAAACTGCATACTAATTTCGCCTTTGATCTAGTAGAATTCACTCTTCTTATCTGACTCACTTGTTTGGCAACAGCTGATAGTCAGATAAATTGACGCGCTGTACCGAAATGAACGAATGACGGGAGTAAATGCAATCACGCATTAGATGACGAATTCTGAGTACTATTGCTGCTTTCACATGCTAGTCGGAACTTGGAAACCCGGAAATGTCAGACTTGCTTACTGGTTGTATTTATACACGTGCCGCATTCAACGAACAGCAAGTCGGACATTTCAGAGTTTCCTAGGTCCGACTAGCATGTGAACGCGGCATAGTTTCTAAATTTCACATACTATAAAACTAAATGTTTTTACATTCTATTTATTACTCTAATATGGGTATTTGGACACTGCCTCTTTGTCTCTCACACACTGAGCACGAGCACAGTCATTATGGCCACATCTTCCTCTGACCTGGCAGACCACCTGTGCTGTTCCATCTGCACAAACATCTACACTGAGCCTGTGTCTCTAAGCTATCAGCACACCTTCTGCAAGAGATGCCTCCAAGACAGCCTGAATGCTGGACACCAACTCTGTCAAGTGGGCAGGGCTCTGGTCAGAGACAGAATCTTCCAGATCAACAGACTGATCAGGAATGTGGCCTACCAGCTGAAACTGGAGGAAGATGCTAAAAGACAGAGAGCTACAGCCGAGAGAGGAAACAGTAGAGAGATGAATGTCGTGAACATGGAGAGGCTCTGAAGCTGTTCTGTGAGACGGACAGTAAGCTGATCTCTGTGATCTGCAGAGATGGGTGAGACGACAGAGGAAACACATTCAAACCTATAAGAGAAGCACATGAGGATCTGAAAAAAGAGGTAGCCTCAGATTTATGCTACTTCAAGAAGGACATTAGTGTGCTGGAATACTCAAGAGATGAGCAGCAAAGAGAAATGTCTCAAGCAAAAGAGACGTCAGATCATCTCAAAGTCCAGATTAGGTTGCTTGGTTGACAATGAGATAGTACTTGCCAGGCTGGAGGAACAGCTAAAGGTGAAGAGAGTTAAAACGGCCTCTCTTCGGTTTGAGCTGGACCTCACTGAGACCAGAGACTTCCTGCTCTAGTGGATGGAGAGGGGCTGCACTGAGATGAGGGAGAGGAGGAAGGAGGAGGAGTGGGTGGAGAGGAATATGATTGAGAGGAATATGATAGAGGGATTAGGATAGAGGGGAATATGATAGAGGGAATATATTGAGAGGAATGTGACAGAGAGGATTTGTTTCATTAGATCACTTTAAGACTGAAAATCTCTTAGGCTGACAGTCCCTGAAATTGGGCGCTAGAATTTCTGTAAAAAAATATGTAAATGTTTACATGACTTATTTGATTGATTTCCCAACCATTTTATATTTCAGAAGACATCCATCCAGACCTTCCGAGAACCCCGTAAACGTCCTCTGTCGAATAAACTTGTATTTGCCTCACTCTGGTGGTCGGCTGCATCATTACATCCATTTATATCACTTAACTGCAACGTTAAGTCAAAGGGGCATTCCAGGAAAAACATTTATCCATCCTTGACTGCTTCACGGCACAGACATGGCAAAGCAATCACTGAATTTGTCTCGAGCAGGCAGAGCTAAATACATAACTTTCATAGCTTTACTATAAAGAATGCGACCTACACACTTCCTTAAACCTAAAATAAGTCAAGAAGTAATTTTGTGTGGAAGTCAAACATTTGTTCAGAACGACAAAATTGAGACCTTTACATAGCCCTTCTCCCATTGTCTATAGCAGGGATGCACACTGGTTAAATGGCCCAAATGTTAATTTAGACATTCACAAATTTTACAGATTTTGACTATCACTAATGTCATGAAATGTTTGGCAAAGTAGTAAAGAAGGTTGTATTATACTTTTCTTGTGTACTAGATCATATGGTTTGAAAAGTTTTTTTTCTTTTTCTTAGACATAAATGAACAATTCCAGGTGAAAGCTAAAGGTCATAGCTTCCTGGGGGGAGGGACACCACTACATTAATAAAATATTGCCCTCTTGCTAGATTGATGACTAAAGCCCTAGTGAAACAGTGCAAAATGGTTGTCAGCTCAACTGGTTAAATACAAGACCTGTTCATTGTGAAATGTATGTGTTCAAGTCTAATAATTTTGCTCTATATATTTTCTGCTCTGTATGTAATTGTATCTGTTTAAGCTGTTTGGACTGTTAATTGATATAACACAGGGCACCATTGAAAAAGAGACACTGGTCTCAATTGGGATTCCCTGTAAAAATAAAGAGGAATATGATAGCGAGTATTATGTTGGAGTGGAATATGATGGAGAGGTATATAATAGAGGGAAAATAATAGAGGGAATATGATAGAGGGAATATGATGGAGGGAATATGATAGAGGAATATGATGTAGGGGAATATGATAGAGAATGAATGGAGGAATGTGTGACGCTCTTGAGCAACAAAGGTTGTCTGTTTGGTTATATAATCTGGAAAGACATGGATAAGAAGATGTTCAAACATAATTTTAAACAATACTGTTCTATAGTCAGCTGATATTGATTTCCTTATTTAATAATTGATTAAACTTAAATGCTAAACATCAATGACAACTACTCTTCAATTACATTTTTTGGGCCTATATAATTACACATCCAGCTAATTTTATTCCTCTATGAGCATGCATACCGTAAAGATACCGTAAGGATCACTCGACTGCAACAGCTCTGGTTGATTTAATCGATCAATGGCTCAGGTCACTTGACCAAGATAAACTTGTGGATGAGCTACTTCTTGATTTTAGTGCTGCATTTGACCTTGTTGATCATATGGCTAATAGCTGAGGCCATTGAAGAGAGATGTTTTCTTGAACCCTCATTTCTTTTTTGGAACTTTGTTACTGAGGTGACATATCCTATGGAAGACTTGTTTTACTGTAGTAAGGTAGCCTATGTATTTCATTGATGATGATGATGATGATGATGAAAAATATTGACATTAGTGGTAGGCTGAGATCGAACAAACAACCTAAGTAAGCCTGGCTGCTAGTTATGATATCTAAAACAAATTGACTTTTAATTAGGCAAAACACATGTCGTTTGAATGGTCAACCATTTAATATGAGTTACAGCATTATATTTTAATAAAAAATTAGGTTATATGGATTCATTGTATATATTAGGTATGACTGTGCTGCATAGGTACAAAAAAATAGAAAATAAATAAACTAAATTGTGCCAGCATTTGATTACACATGAAAGGATCGGTGGGTAACCATGGCAATGGGGACTCCATTGTGACATCACAAGATTCCGATTCTGGAAGGCTACCTGTTGCACAGACAAACTGAACAGTGCAAAGAGACTGATTCAACTAACCACTGACAGATTATTAATGTCCTATTTCATTAGTGAGAGAACACACTGCTTACTTCAGAGGTAGGTTGTAATATAACTTATTGTGAATGTGTTTCAGTAGTATAACTTATTTTCAAATTACTTGTGTATGAATGTGACATTTTAAGTAGACCTAACATGACTAGTGAAACTGTTGAAGAGAGATAGTTTGCTTGAGTCCTCTTTTTGTGAGAAAATGCTTCATCCTGACACCTGAGATGCCATGTTACAATTGTAGTGAGCCAGCCTAATGGCTAATGCATTCTATTGATGACAGAAAAAAAAAACCTCTCTCTGTGTTAATCACCAACATATGTTGTAATCAATTATCTCAATAAATATATACCAAAAGAGTATGTTGTGTAAAAAAACAAGTACGCCTACCTAATTTGTAGCTGATTCATTTCTAATAAGAATAATATGTTCTTAATTGAATGGACATCCATTTCAAATGGTTGAATTGATAGACCTCTTTAAATTGAGGTGCACTCAAGGGCACTCAAAGAGAAGACTGGCGTTTTTACCTCCTTGGTTTTTTTAAATAGATGAAACTGTACAAGTTAGGTCCTGCATGGATATAGAGTCATTTTCTACCCAAAACACAGTGTTTTCAATGATAGAATGGAACTGATTAGTGTGGTTTGTGAGAACCAAGCCCAATATGGAGTAGAGCTACATGAGGGGTTGAATAAGGCTCAATAGTAAGGTACAGAAAGAGCAAGAAGTTTGCTTTTTAAAGTCTGTATTGTGCTTTTTCATCTGCCATGGCAACGCCTTGCATCACAATGATGATGCCAAAGAACAGCCAAAATCGATTCATTTGAACTTGGTCGCTTTTCCAGTAGCCAACTTTTTACTAGTAATTCAGATAGGCCTATTGCGTAAACATATCTGGAGCAGAATTCTCACTTGCTTAATTGTAAGTAGCTGGGAAGAAAACGTTTGCACATTGTAAAGAGATGCATTATTATTTGGTTAGCAACACCCACTTACTACAACGTTATGTATTTTCCAGAGTTATTGTTAGCTAAGAGGAAGACATGGAGGGTTCAACGCTGACACAGAGGAGGGGTGAGTGTCGGTTGAAGGAAAGGGCGATCTAGACAGACTACGTGATGGAGCTGGGAGCCAGGTTGGCTCTGGTTTTGCAGATCCAGAAGGATCAGGAGAAGAAGATGAAGAGGATTTGGTTCAAGACGAGGAAAATGCCAAGACTGATTGAGGAGGTAACAAGACCAACTTTGACAAAGTTCTATTTAACAATATTAAATAAAGCAAATATAAGTTATTGTAAGGGCAAAATGTTCCATATGCCATGGAATGTAAGCTAACAATGTTTTGTCCTTATTTCTTTTTGTATTAGGCCACACCAAGGCAATGCTTATATCTGTTCTTGTCTAAATGTGTTGTATCATGTCTTTCTGTTTCAGTGTATTTATGTCCTCAGTTCTTATGGTTGTCTTGTCATAAAAAAGAAACAACCGTTCTATCATAGACGCTCATATCAGGATGATGTGGTTGTCTCACCTTGCTACCTTAAGTTGAATGCACTAACTAACTATAAGTCATTCTGGATGAAAGCGTCTGATAAATGGCTAAAATGTAAAATGTTATGCTGGGTGTGGGACATGTATTTTTACACTTAGCTGGCCCATTGGCTAGGGGACCCAGGGTTGGGACAGACTGGTGCAGAGCATCTGAGAGGACACTATATATATATATATATATATATATATATATATATATATATATATATATATATATATATATATATATGTGATGTATAAGTAAATAGTGCTGACTCATACAGTATGTATGTATGTACTGAATGTGATCACTTTCATCATGTCTGTTTCTTTTCTCACGCAGAATGTGTGAGATGTGAGCAACTGTCCTCTCACTGAGTTTATGGCTCCCTGTATTGACTCCCTCCCACCACTGGCTTTCACCAATCAGAGGCCTATACCAACCATGTTGCATCCCCACACTCCATTTGCCATACGCGCTCAGGATGCACAGCGGTTCATTATATTTTCATACTTTGTCCCTGAAACCTGCCAGTCTGCTGAATGCCCAGTTGCCACAGAGGCCACTGCAGATGTATCTACAGGTATACGAGAGGACCTATGGACAGATACACATCTTTCCTCAATGCTGCATCGATACCTGCCACACTTCTTTGACGAAGACTCCATGCAGCCACATCAGGCAGTAGAGGGCACCACTGAGTTCTCAGTTGCTCCAGTGGCAATATCTAATGTCGAGAAAGAGGACAGATTCTCTCCTTACTCCCTCCCACCACTGGCTCAGTGGTTCATTGGCAATTCATTCAATTTCCTCGAAACCTCCCAGCCTGCTGTTTCAGCCACAGAGTGCCCAGTTACCACAGAGGCCACTGCTACCACAGCCACTGTCAAGGGAGAGAATCGATGGGCAGCTAGAAGTCTTCCTTCAGAGCTGCCTCCATGCCTGCCAACAGTCTTTGACGATGACTTCATGCCACCAGAGCAGACAGTAGAGGATACCTATGAGGTCTCAGTTGCTACAGAGACCACTGCAGGCACAGCTACTGTTGATTTTGGAGTGTACAGATCAGCAGCTAAATATCCTGTCCCAATGCTCCCTCCAAGTCTGCCACTTGTCTTTGAAGTTGACTACAAACTGCCAGGGGAGGCAGTAGAGGACACCACCAAGTGTCCAGTTATCAGTGAAACAAACAATGAGGTGTCCACTCACCTCAAAGAGGACATGGCAGCTGATCAAAGCCCTCCTGACCCTGCAGCACTGCCTCCAAGCTCGCCATGTATCCGAGACTCTGACCACAAACTGACCGAGGACCAGCAACACTGTCTCTAATCCTGACCTGCACCCACAACAATGCCCATAAACAGCTATGGAAGACAGTTGAGTGGACTACAAAGTGCTCAGTCAACAGAGAGGCAACTGTTTCCATTTACAACTGGGATGATAAAAGTCCTCCAGGTCTGCAATGCATTCACAACAACAATGACCACAAGCAGCCAAAGGAGACAGTTGAGGACACCACAGAGTGCTCAGTTAACACAGAGGCAAGTGCAGTTGCATCCACTGTCAAGAGAAAGGAACTGATGAGTGATAAAAGCCCTGTCCTAGCACTAACTCCAAGCCTGGCATGCATCCATGACAAGGACCACAAGCAGCCAGAGCAGAAAGGGAAGGGCACTAGTGAAGAGGTGGATCGCTGCCCTTATGCTCACCAGCTGGTCCCAGATGCTAACTTAACTCTGGCAACCCCTCTGCTCTGCTTGGCCACTAAGACGCCTGTTAGAGTGAGAGCCTCCATATGCAGGTCAGAGGATGAGGAACCCAGGCCCTGGACGCTGGAAGAGGCAAAGGTAGGTGTCCTATTTTACACTACTACTCTACAGGGTTGGGGGTCTGTTCCATTTCAATTCAAAGCATTTAATTAAGAACTTCCTGAATTGACTGGAATTGAAATGGAATTGACCCCAACCCTGCTACTCTATGCTCATAGTATAAAACATCACCCCTTACTAGGGTTAACATTTGTATTACGTTTGGTGTGGACCCAGGAAGAACATCTATGGCTATTATGAAATCGGTTTGGGATACAAATAAACAAGTTACCTCAATTACTGTCCTCCAAATTGTGTGCCCCATGAGGCCTTCAATGTATGTTGATCACTCAAATGTGTATTGAATGTGCCACATTGGAACAATATTACATCTAGAGTCAATGTCTTCCTGTTAGGATTATTGGACAGGCATTGACATTGAGAGTGAAGAGAGGAGCGTCAAGGAGGAGTTGAGCCCAAGGGAGGGATTGAAGCGTGAGGCGGACCGTGCCCATTCCAAGAGCTCCAATGGGACGGTTTCATCAGAGAGAGCAGAGACCATCCTGGGAAGAGTGGGCTTTCTGGCCATGAACCTCAAGCATTAAGTCACGTTTATAAAGATCGAGGAAAAAGAGAAAAATAAGAAACTGAATAAGATGTTGAACGGTGACGAGAAAGAGAGAAATGAGATGAAGGCGAGAGAGAAAGAGCAAAAGAAAGCCATGAAGGCTGAGAAAAAGAGGGACAAGTTAGAACAGAAAAAGAGAGAGAAGGAAAGAAAAGAGAAGTAAAAGGCAGAGAAAAAGAGGTTAATGGGGCTGATTAAGATACACAATGCCATGATGAAAGACAGGATTAAGAAAGAGAAGAAGTTGAAAAAGAGAGAGAAAGCTCAAGCTGAGCTCCTGGAGATGGAGCGAAGATTAAAAAAAAGGAGGAGAAGAAGATAGAAAAGAGGAGGA
Source organism: Coregonus lavaretus (assembly GCF_964263955.1). NCBI lineage: Eukaryota > Metazoa > Chordata > Actinopteri > Salmoniformes > Salmonidae > Coregonus > Coregonus lavaretus. Next base: position 15,302,158 of record NC_140022.1, read on the forward strand.
AAGAAGAGAGGAAGAGACTGGAGAAGAGGAAAAAGAGGGGAGCCAGCTGGAGGTGGAACTGAGAGGGTGATAGAAGAGCAGGGAAGGGATGAAAGCTTGAAGATGGATGAGTAGACTGGGTAAGAAAGAGTGAGAAGGGAGATACTGTATTTTTGCATGCAATGAAAAGCAAAGAATAAAACATTTAATGTTTCCTCTGTTTGTTTTTTGTCAATGCATACCGTACAAAACATTATAAACACAAAATGTTTACTTTTCTACAGCACAGCAAGCGGTACCAGAGTGCCAAGTCTAGGTCCAAAAGGTTCCTTAACAGCTTCTACCCCCAAGCCATAAGACTGCTGAACAATTAATCAAATGGCCACCCAGACTATTTACATTGACACCTCCCCCCTTTGTTTTTACACTGCTGCTACTTGCTGTTTATTATCTATATATAGTTACTTTACACCTACCTAAATGTACAAATTACCTCAACTAACCTGTACCCCCAAACCTTGACTCGGTACCGGTACCCCTTGTATATAGCCTCGTTATTATTTTATTGTGTTACTTTTTTTTTTTTTTTTACTTTAGTGTATTTAGTAAATATTTTCTTAACTCTATTTCTTGGACTGCATTGTTGGTTAAGGGCTTATAAGTACGCATTTCACGGTAAGGTCTACACCTCTTGTATTCGGCACATGCCAAATACAGTTTGATTTGATTTTATTTGGAGACTAGTAAGGATCAATGGAAAGATGAACAGAGCAATTTACAAAGAAATCCTTGATGAAAACCTGCTCCAGAGCGCTCAGGACCTCAGACTGTGGCTAAGGTTCACCTTCCTACAGGACAACGACCCTAAGCACACAGCCAAGACAACGCAGGAGTGGCTTCGGGACAAGTCTCTGAATGTCCTTGAGTGGCCCAGCGGGGCCAGACCGGACTAGGGGCGCAATGGGGGGATTGTTGGAGGGTGGTGGTCAAGCCCGGAGCCGGAACCGCCTCAGAGGAGGAATGCCCACCTGGCCCTCCCCTGTTCGGTTTATATTTGGCACGGTCGCAGTCCGCGCCTTTGGGGGGGGGGATACTGTCACGCCCTGGCTCTGGGACTCTGTTATGTTGAGCCAGGGTGTGTTGTTTCTATGTGTTTTGTGTTCTAGGTTGATTATCTAGCTCATGTGTTTCTGTGTTGGCCGGGGTGGTTCTCAATCAGAGGCAACGAATATCAGCTGTTGCTTGTTGTCTCTGATTGGGAACCATACTTAGGCAGCCTGTTTTCCACAGTGTTTTGTGGGATCTTGTTCCGTGTATGGTTAGTGTCTGTTACCAAGGATGTCAAGTATTGTTTTGTTGTTTTGTTTCGTGTAAAAATAAATAAGAATGTTCGCAAATCACGCTGCGCATTGGTCCACTTCCTCCAACGATCGTGACAGGTGCCAATAATTCAGGAGGGCACTGTACACTTCTACTCATCACTTAGAAACTGTAATGGAAGAAGTCTTCATTGTTACCCTTATCTCTCTCCCTTTGATTACCCTCATGTCAGTCATAGATTATATCACAAAATATTAAGCTTCAAAGGCAAAAAATATGATTAGACAAATAATATTTATTTGAATGATACTGTATTTTACTATATTTAAATTTAAATGAAATGTTTTTGTAATTATTACATTTTACGAAATGTAAAAACAAAACATTAAAAAAATGCAGTTGTCTTTGACCATATCCAGTTAATCACATATAGCGGTTGGTCTTTCAGTACATTTTATGAAAAAAACAATGTGTGTTTTTTTTTGTAATTTCCTTGACAGTCGGCCATTCGAGTGCATTATGTAATTCTATGGAGAACATCTCATAACCACATTGCAGAACCTTTCTTGCTGCCTTATTTTGTGCATAATTTTCTCTACCTATCCCATAGGTATAAACACTGGTAATGGCTCTACCTTTCCCTCTGATAGGCTTTGTTTGCCATATTACACCTAATTTATATAGCCATATGATCAACAAGGTCAAATGCAGCACTAAAATCAAGAAGCAGCTCATCCACAAGTTTATCTTGGTCAAGTGATCTGAGCCATTGATCGATTAAATCAACGAGAGCTGTTGCAGTCGAGTGATCCTTACGGTATCTTTACGGTACGCATGCTCATAGAGGGATAAAATTAGCTGGATGTGTAATTATATAGGCCCAAAAAATGTAATTGAAAAGTAGGTGTCATTGATGTTTAGCATTTAAGTTTAATAAATAATTAAATAAAGAAATCAATATCAGCTGACTATAGAAAAGTATTGTTTAAAATTATGTTTGAACATTTTCTTATCCGTGTCTTTCCAGTTGATATAACCAAACAGACAACCTTTGTTGCTCAAGAGCGTCACACATTCCTCCATTCATTCTCTATCATATTCCCCTCCATCAAATTCCTCTATCATATTCCCTCCATCATATTCTCTCTATTATATTTCTCTCCATCATATTCCACTCCATCATAATACTCGCTATCATATTCCCTCTATCATATTCCTCTTTATTTTTACAGGGAATCCCAATTGAGACCAGTGTCTCTTTTTCAATGGTGCCCTGTGTTATATCAATTAACAATCCAAACAGCTTAAACAGATAAAATTACATACAGAGTAGAAAATATATAGAGCAAAATTATTAGACTTGAACACATACATTTCACAATGAACAGGTCTTGTATTTAACCAGTTGAGCTGACAACCATTTTGCACTGTTTCACTAGGGCTTTAGTCATCAATCTAGCAAGAGGGAAATATTTTATTAATGTAGTGGTGTCCCTCCCCCCAGGAAGCTACGACCTTTAGCTTTCACCTGGAATTGTTCATTTATGTCTGAGAAAAAAAACACTTTCCAAACCATATGATCTAGTACACAAGAAAAGTATAATACAACCTTCTTTACTACTTTGCCAAACATTTCATGACATTAGTGAGAGTCAAAATCTGTAAAATTTGTGAATGTCTAAATTAACATTTGGGCAATTTGACCAGTGTACATCACTCCTATAGACAATGAGAGATGGGCTATGTAAAGGTCTCGATTTTGTCGTTCTGAACAAATGTTTGACTTCCACACAAAATTACTTCTTGACTTATTTTAGGTTTAAGGAAGTGTGTAGGTTTAAACTATTGCTTTAAAGGGAAGAGAGGGGGAGGAGGAGAGAGCGCGAGAGATGGGGGGAGTGGGAGAAAGAGGGAAGGAGGGGGAGGACAGCTGTGTCCGACACACCATACTTACACCTGCAACAGGTAGGCCAGGGGGCGGGACCTGTAGGTGAGACTCATAACATGATAAGGGGGGCAGGTGAAGAAGGGGTGTTGCTGGAGTCAAGGAAGGGAGGGTGTTCCTACGAGCCCCCTGCCAGCGAGACGGGGAGCAGGGAGGAAGTCTGTCCATGGAGCATTTCTGGGTCATTGGGTCGCCTCCAATGAGATTAGATCACCCTCTACAATGTAAAGCAGTTTGAGTACTGGGGGGTTCTCTGTATAAATCCAAGGTGAAACCTCCAGGGGCTAGCCTTCTCTCAGCGGAGAGTCTGCTCTGGGCTGCCTGCGAAAGGTGCTCCTCTGTGGGAAAGAGGAGAGAACAAGAGGCCCCAGAAGAGATCTCCTTATGGTAGTGATGGACAGATCAACTCTCCTTGTTATCTTCCACCTCTTCCTCTTCCTCTTGCTCGGCCTTCTCCCTCCTTTCCTTCTTACAGTCTTACAGTCCTTCTTACAGTCATTTTCTCCCTTTCCTCCTTCCTCTCCTCCCTCTTTCTCTTCCTCTACCTTCCTCTCCCTCCTTCCCTCTTGGTAAACCTTGTTTAGTCGAGCCAGATTGTGGATAGCTAGCCATGGTTTAGACCACTGTCGCTGTCTGGGTGGGGGGATACAGGACTGGTCCACTGGACTCAGCTCACATGGGGAGAACCTGCTGCTGCTGCCACTCCCCCTCTTACCTGGGATGAGATCACGTTTGGAGGAAACCTGGCACCATCCCTACGGTGAAGCATGGTGGTGGCAGCATCATGCTCCGGGGAGGATTTTCAGGGACAGGGACTGGGAACACGCCCCATTCACATCGACGGGGCTGTAGTGGAGCAGGTCGAGAGTTTCAAGTTCCTTGGTGTCCATATCACCAACAAACTGTCATGGTTCAAACACACCAAGACAGTCGTGAAGAGGGCACGACAACGCCTTTTCCACCTCAGGAGACTGAAAAGATTTGGCATTGGTCCCAAGATCCTCAAAAAGTTCTACAGCTGCACCATCGAGAGCTTCCTGACCAGTTGCATCACCGCCTGGCATGGCAACTGCTCGGCATCCGACCGTAAGGCGCTACAGAGGGTAGTGCGTACGGCCCAGTACATCACTGGAGCCAAGCTTCCTGCCATCCAGGACCTATATACTTGGAGGTGTAAGAGGGAGGCCCAAAAAATTGACAAAGACTCCAGTCACCCAAGTCATAGACTGTTCTCTCTGCTACCGCACAGCAAGCGGTACCAGAGTGCCAAGTCTAGGTCCAAAAGGCTCCTTAACAGCTTCTATCCCCAATTCATAAGACTGCTGAACAATTAATCAAATGGCCACCCGGACTATTTACATTGACACCTCCCCCCTTTGTTTTTACACTGGTAATAGGAATCTGGATCGGTTTCCTTTTCTTTTTACCTTGCTTTTGTTATTATTATTATTTTTTAAAGTTTTCTTTTTACATTTCGTAAAATGTTATAATTACAAAAACATTTCATTTTAATTTCAATTTAGTAACATATTGTATCATTCAAATAAATATTATTATTTGTCTAATCATATTTTGCCAGCTAACTGGGTGGCAGGCTGCAATCAGTAGCTGTAATTAAGTACAGCAGCCACCAACCATCTAACGTTAATGCCTCGGATAATGAGGTTAGAAGAACAGCTGAATGGTCGGTAGCTAGCTGGCTCAATTACAGGTTCTCTTAAGCGTGAAATAACATTGGAAACAACTAACCACAGTTGCTAAAAGTTACCAGTAGCTACCCACTAGCTAGCTAGCTTTGTTGGTCCAAGTGGTGGGTTAGCTAGCACTCGTGCTTCGCCGGGGTCCACCGAATAGAATACTTACCTACAATAATTACCTACAATAACCTACAATAACTACCTAAGTAAACTACCTATAATACCTGACTACAATACCTACATACAATCTAAATACATGGTTTAAGCTTTACTCAACAACATATAAGAAGCCAGCTTATCTCCTGCTAGAGAAAACACAACCTCTCCCGACAACCTCGAGGCAAGAGACCTTTCTCTCTTTCTCGTCATCTTTCAACTTCTTATTCAGTTCCTTATTTTTCTCTTTTTCCTCCATCTTTAAAAATGTGACTTTCTGCTTGAGGTTCATGGCCAGAAAGCCCACTCTTCCCAGGATGGTCTCTGCTCTCTCTGATGAAACCGTCCCATTGGAGCTCTTGGAATGGGCACGGTCCGCCTCACTCTTCAAACCCTCCCTCGGGCTCACCTCCTCCTTGACGCTCCTCTCTTCACTCTCAATGTCAATGCCTGTCCAATAATCCTAACAGGAAGACATTGACTCTAGATGTAATATTGTTCCAATGTGGCACATTCAATACACATTTGAGTGATCAACATACATTGATGGCCTCATGGGGCACACAATTTAGAGGACAGTAATTGAGGTAACTTGTTTATTTGTATCCCAAACCGATTTTGTAATAGCCATAGATGTTCTTCCTGGGTCCACACCAAACGTAATACATATGTTAACCCTAGTAAGGGGTGATGTTTTATACTATGAGCATAGATTAGCAGGGTTGGGGTCAATTCAATTTCAATTCCAGTCAATTCAGGAAGTACTTAATTCAATGCTTTGAATTGAAATGGAACAGACCCCCAACCCTGTAGAGTAGAAGTGTAAAATAGGACACCTACCTTTGCCTTTTTCAGCGTCCAGGGCCTGGGTTCCTCATCCTCTGACCTGCATATGGAGGCTCTCACTCTAACAGGCGTCTTAGTGGCCATGCAGAGCAGAGGGGTTGCCAGAGTTAAGTTAGCATCTGGGACCAGCTGGTGAGCATGAGGGCAGCGATCCACCTCTTCACTAGTGCCCTTCCCTTTCTGCTCTGGCTGCTTGTGGTCCTTGTCATGGATGCATGCCAGGCTTGGAGGAAGTGCTAGGACAGGGCTTTTATCACTCATCAGTTCCTCTCTCTTGACAGTGGATGCAACTGCACTTGCCTCTGTGTTAACTGAGCACTATGTGGTGTCCTCAACTGTCTCCTCTGGCTGCTTGTGGTCATTGTTGTTGTGAATGCATTGCAGACCTGGAGGACTTTTATCATCCCAGGTGTAAATAGCAAAAGTTGCCTCTGTGTCGACTGAGCACTTTGTAGTGCACACAACTGTCTTCCATAGCGGTTTGTGGTCATTGTTGTGGGTGCAGGTCAGGATTAGAGGCAGTGTTGCAGGTGCAGGAAAACTTTTATCAGCCAAACACTCCTCCGTGTGGACAGTGGACACAGAAACGGCTGCTTCCCTGGCAACTGGACACTTGTTGGTGTCCTCTACTGCCTCCCCTGGCAGAGTGTGGACAGTGGAGACGGAGACGGACGCTTCCCTGGACACTTGACTCTTGGTGGTGTCCTCTACTGCCTCCTCTGGCTGCTTGTGGCCATTGTCTAGAATGTGTGGCAACTTTGAAGGCAGCATTGGAGCCGGGCTTTTATCACCCAACAGGTTCTCTCCCTGGACAATGGATGTGCCTGCAGTGATCGCTGTGGTAACGGAGGACTCGGTGGCATCCTCTTTTGTCTCCTCTGTCAGTTTGTGGTCAGAGTCTCGGATACATGGCGAGCTTGGAGGCAGTGCTGCAGGGTCAGGAGGGCTTTGATCAGCTGCCATGTCCTCTTTGAGGTGAGTGGACACATCATTGTTTGTTTCACTGATAACTGGACACTTGGTGGTGTCCTCTACTGCCTACCCTGGCAGTTTGTAGTCAACTTCAAAGACAAGTGGCAGACTTGGAGGCAGCATTGGGATAGGGCATTTAGCTGCTGATCTGTACACTCCAAAATCAACAGTAGCTGTGCCTGCAGTGGTCTCTGTAGCAACTGAGACCTCATAGGTATCCTCTACTGTCTGCTCTGATGGCATGAAGTCATCGTTAAAGACTGTTGGCAGGCATATAGGCAGCACTGAAGGAAGACTTCTAGCTGCCCATCGATTCTCTCCCTTGACAGTGGCTGTGGTAGCAGTGGTCTCTGTGGCAACTGGGCACTCTGTGGCTGAAACAGCAGGCTTAGAGGTTTCGAGGAAATTGAATGAATTGCCAATGAACCGCTGAGCCAGGGGTGGGAGGGAGTAATGATAGAATCTGTCCTCTTCCTCAACATTAGATATTGCCACTGGAGCAACTGAGACCTCAGTGGTGCCCTCTACTGCCTGATGTGGCTGCATGGAGTCTTCGTCAAAGAAGTGTGGCAGGTATAATAAATAATAAAGCTTTGGATAAAGCTTTGGATAATAAAAGTGTGGCAGGTATAATAAAGCTTTGGATAATAAAATGGACGATTTAAGATTACGGTTATCCTACCAACGGGACATTAAAAACTGTAATATCTTATGTTTCACGGAGTCGTGGCTGAATGACAACAATGACAACATTCAGCTAGCAGGCTATACGCTACATCGGCAGGACAGAACGGCAGACTCGGGTAAGACGAGGGGTGGCGGTCTCTGTATTTTTGTAAACAACAGCTGGTGCACAAAATCAAATACTAAGGAAGTCTCAAGGTTTTGCTCGCCTGAGGTAGAGTATCTTATGATAAGCTGTAGACCACACTATTTACCAAGAGAGTTTTCATCTATACTTTTCATAGCTGTCTATTTACCACCACAAACCAATGCTGGCATTAAGATTGCACTGAATGAGTTGTACAAGGCCATTAATCAACAGGAAAACGCTCATCCAGATGCAGCGCTCCTAGTAGCAGGGGACTTTAATGCAGGGAAACTTAAATCCGTTCTACCTCATTTCTACCAGCATGTTAAATGTGCAACCAGAGGGGAAAAAACTCTAGACCACCTTTACTCCACACACAGAGACGCATACAAAGCTCTCCCTCGCCCTCCATTTGGCAAATCTGACCATAACTCTATCCTCCTGATTCCTGCTTATAAGCAAAAACTGAAGCAGGAAGCACCAGTGACTCGGCTAATAAAAAAGTGGTCAGATGACGCAGATGCTAAGCTACAGGACTGTTTTGCTAGCACAGACTGGAACATGTTCAGGGATTCTTCAGACAGCATTGAGGAGTACACCACATCAGTCACTGGCTTCATCAATAAGTGCATCGATGATGTCGTCCCCACAGTGACCGTACGTACATACCCCAACCAGAAGCCATGGATTACAGGAAACATCCGCACTGAGCTAAAGGGTAGAGCTGCCGCTTTCAAGGAACGGGACTCTAACCCGGACGCTTATAAGAAATCCCGCTATGACCTCCGACGAACCATCAAACAGGCAAAGAGTCAATACAGGTCTAAGATTGAATCATACTACACTGGCTCTGACGCTCGTCGGATGTGGCAGGGCTTGAAAACTATTACAGACTACAAAGGGAAGCACAGCCGCGAGCTGCCCAGTGACACAAGCCTACCAGACGTGCTAAACCATTTCTATGCTCGCTTCGAGGCAAGCAACACTGAAGCATGCATGAGAGCACCAGCTGTTCCGGACGACTATGTGATCACGCTCTCCGTAGCCGATGTGAGTAAGACTTTTAAGCAGGTCAACATTCACAAGGCCGCAGGGCCAGACGGATTACCAGGACGTGTACTCCGAGCATGTGCTGACCAACTGGCAAGTGTCTTCACTGACATTTTCAACATGTCCCTGACTGAGTCTGTAATACCAACATGTTTCAAGCAGACCACCATAGTCCCCGTGCCCAAGAACTCTAAGATAACCTGCCTAAATGACTACCGACCCGTGGCACTGACGTCTGTAGCCATGAAGTGCTTTGAAAGACTGGTCATGGCTCACATCAACAGCATAATCCCAGAAACCCTAGACCCACTCCAATTTGCATACCGCCCCAACAGATCCACAGATGATGCAATCTCTATCGCACTCCACACTGCCCTTTCCCACCTGGACAAGAGGAACACCTACGTGAGAATGCTATTCATTGACTACAGCTCAGCATTCAACACCATAGTGCCCTCAAAGCTCATCACTAAGCTAAGGATCCTGGGACTAAACACCTCCCTCTGCAACTGGATCCTGGACTTCCTGACGGGCCGCCCCCAGGTGGTAAGGGTAGGTAACAACACATCTGCCACACTGATCCTCAACACGGGGGCCCCTCAGGGGTGCGTGCTCAGTCCCCTCCTGTACTCTCTGTTCACCCATGACTGCATGGCCAGGCACGACTCCAACACCATCATTAAGTTTGCCGACGACACAACAGTGGTAGGCCTGATCACCGACAACGATGAGACAGCCTATAGGGAGGAGGTCAGAGATCTGGCCGTGTGGTGCCAGGACAACAACCTCTCCCTCAACGTGACCAAGACAAAGGAGATGATTGTGGACTACAGGAAAAAAAAGAGGACTGAGCACGCCCCCATTCTCATCGACGGGGCTGTAGTGGAACAGGTTGAGAGCTTCAAGTTCCTTGGTGTCCACATCACCAACGAACTATCATGGTCCAAACACACCAAGACAGTCGTGAAGAGGGCACGACAAAGCCTATTCCCCCTCAGGAGACTAAAAAGATTTGGCATGGGTCCTCAGATCCTCAAAAAATTCTACAGCTGCACCATCGAGAGCATCCTGACTGGTTGCATCACCGCCTGGTATGGCAACTGCTTGGCCTCTGACCGCAAGGCACTACAGAGGGTAGTGCGTACGGCCCAGTACATCACTGGGGCAAAGCTCCCTGCCATCCAGGACCTCTATACCAGGCGGTGTCAGAGGAAGGCCCTCAAAATTGTCAAAGACTCCAGTCACCCTAGTCATAGACTGTTCTCTCTGCTACCGCACGGCAAGCGGTACCGGAGTGCCAAGTCTAGGTCCAAAAGACTTCTCAACAGCTTCTACCCCCAAGCCATAAGACTCCTGAACAGCTAATCATGGCTACCCGGACTATTTGCACTGCCCCCCCACCCCATCCTTTTTACGCTGCTGCTACTCTGTTAAGTATTTATGCATAGTCACTTTAACTCTACCCACATGTACATATTACCTCAACTAGCCGGTGCCCCCGCACATTGACTATGCAACGGTACCCCCCTGTATATATAGCCTCCCTACTGTCACTTTATTCTATTGTATATATAGCCTCCCTACTGTCACTTTATTTTTTACTTCTGCTCTTTTTTTTCTCAACACTTTTTTGTTGTTGTTTTATTCTTACTTTTTTGTTTAAAATAAATGCACTGTTGGTTAAGGGCTGTAAGTAAGCATTTCACTGTAATGTCTGCACCTGTTGTATTCGGCGCATGTGACCAATAAAATTTGATTTGATTTGATTTGATTTGGTATCGATGCAGCATTGAGGAAAGATGTATATCTGTCCATAGGTCCTCTCGTATACCTGTAGATACATCTGCAGTGGCCTCTGTGGCAACTGGGCATTCAGCAGACTGGCAGGTTTCAGGGACAAAGTATGAAAATACAATGAACCGCTGTGCATCCTGAGCGCGTATGGCAAATGGAGAGGGGGGATGCAACATGGTAGGTATAGGCCTCTGATTGGTGAAAGCCAGTGGTGGGAGGGAGTCAATACAGGGAGCCATGAACTCAGTGAGAGGACAGTTGCTCACATCTCACACATTCTGCGTGAGAAAAGAAACAGACATGATGAAAGTGATCACATTCAGTACATACATACATACTGTATGAGTCAGCACTACTTACTTATACATCACATATACATATATATATATAGTGTCCTCTAAGATGCTCTGCACCAGTCTGTCCCAACCCTTGGTCCCCTAGCCAATGGGCCAGCTAAGTGTAAAAATACATGCCCCACACCCAGCATAACATTTGACATTTTAGCCATTTATCAGACGCTTTTATCCAGAACGACTTATAGTTAGTTAGTGCATTCAACTTAAGGTAGCTAGGTGAGACAACCACATAATCCTGATATGAGCGTCTATGATAGAACGGTTGTTTATTTTTTATGACCAGACAACCATAAGAACTGAGGACATAAATTCACGGAAACAGACAGACACGATACAACACATTTAGACAAGAACAGTTATAAGCATTGCCATGGTGTAGCCTAATACAAAAAGAAATAAGGACAAAACATTGTTAGCTTACATTCCATGGCATATGGAACATTTTGCCCTTACAATAACTTATATTTGCTTTAATTAATATTGTTAAACAGAACTCTTGTCGACTTTGTCAAAGTTGGTCTTGTTACCTCCTCAATCAGTCTTGGCATTTTCCTCGTCTTGAACCAAATCCTCTTCATCTTCTTCTCCTGATCCTTCTGGATCTGCAAAACCAGAGTCAACCTGGCTCCCAGCTCCATCACGTAGTCTGTCTAGATCGCCCTTTCCTCCAACCGACACTCACCCCTCCTCTGTGTCAGCGTTGAACCCTCCATGTCTTCCTCTTAGCTAACAATAACTCTGGAAAATACACAACGTTGTAGTAAGTGGGTGTTGCTAACCAAATAATAATGCATCTCTTTACAATGTGCACACGTTTTCTTCCCAGCTACTTACAATTAATCAAGTGAGAATCCTGATCCAGATATGTTTAGGCAATAGGCCTATCTGAATTACTAGTAAAAAGTTGGCTACTGGAAAAGCGACCAAGTTCAAATGAATCGATTTTGGCTGTTCTTATCATTTCGTGAACAATATCCTTTATGACATCATCATTGTGATGCAAGGCGTTGCCATGGCAGATGAAAAAGCACAACACAGACTTTAAAAAGCAAACTTCAGGGTCTTTCTGTACCTTACTATTGAGCCTTATTCAACCCCTCATGTAGCTCAACTCTATATTGGGCCTGGTTTTCACAAACCACACTAATCACTTCCATCATATCATTGAAAACACTGTGTTTTGGGTAGAAAATGACTCTATATCCATGCAGGACCTAACTTGTACAGTTTCATCTATTTTAAAAACCAAGGAGGTAAAAATGCCAGTCTTCTCTTTGAGTGCCCTTGAGTGCACCTCAATTTAAAGAGGTCTATCAATTCAACCATTTGAAATGGATGTCCATTCAATTAAGAACATATTATTCTTATTAGAAATGAATCAGCTACAAATTAGGTAGGCGTACTTGTTTTTTTACACAACCTACTCTTTTGGTACATATTTATTGAGATAATTGATTACAACATATGTTGGTGATTAACACAGAGAGAGGTTTTTTTTCTGTCATCAATAGAATGCATTAGCCATTAGGCTGGCTCACTACAATTGTAACATGACATCTCAGGTGTCAGGATGAAGCATTTTCTCACAAAAAGAGGACTCAAGCAAACTATCTCTCTTCAACAGTTTCACTAGTCATGTTAGGTCTACTTAAAATGTCACATTCATACACAAGTCATTTGAAAATAAGTTATACTACTGAAACACATTCACAATAAGTTATATTACAACCTACCTCTGAAGTAAGCAGTGTGTTCTCTCACTAATGAAATAGGACATTAATAATTTGTCAGTGGTTAGTTGAATCAGTCTCTTTGCACTGTTCAGTTTGTCTGTGCAACAGGTAACCTTCCAGAATCGGAATCTTGTGATGTCACAATGGAGTCCCCATTGCCATGGTTACCCACAGCAGCTTTCATGTGTTATCAAATGCTGGCACAATTTAGTTTATTTATTTTAGATTTTTTGTACCTATGCAGCACAGTCATACCTAATATATACAATGAATCCATATAACCTAATTTTTTATTAAAATAAAATGCTGTAACTCATGTAAAATGGTTGACCATTCAAACGACATGTGTTTTGCCTAATTAAAAGTCTATATGTTTTAGATATCATAAATAGCAGCCAGGCTCACTTAGGTTGTTTGTTCGATCTCAGCCTACCACTAATGCCAATATTTTTCATCATCATCATCATCAATGAAATACATAGGCTACCTTACTACAGTAAAACAAGTCTTCCATAGTCTATGTCACCTCAGTAACAAAGTTCCAAAAAAGAAATGAGGGTTCAAGAAAACATCTCTCTTCAATGGCCTCAGCTATTAGCTATATGATCAACAAGGTCAACTGCAGCACTAAAATCAAGAAGCAGCTCATCCACAAGTTTATCTTGGTCAAGTGATCTGAGCCATTGATCGATTAAATCAACGAGAGCTGTTGCAGTCGAGTGATCCTTACGGTATCTTTACGGTACGCATGCTCATAGAGGGATAAAATTAGCTGGATGTGTAATTATATAGGCCCAAAAAATGTAATTGAAGAGTAGGTGTCATTGATGTTTAGCATTTAAGTTTAATAAATAATTAAATAAAGAAATCAATATCAGCTGACTATAGAAAAGTATTGTTTAAAATTATGTTTGAACATTTTCTTATCCGTGTCTTTCCAGTTGATATAACCAAACAGACAACCTTTGTTGCTCAAGAGCGTCACACATTCCTCCATTCATTCTCTATCATATTCCCCTCCATCAAATTCCTCTATCATATTCCCTCCATCATATTCTCTCTATTATATTTCTCTCCATCATATTCCACTCCATCATAATACTCGCTATCATATTCCCTCTATCATATTCCTCTTTATTTTTACAGGGAATCCCAATTGAGACCAGTGTCTCTTTTTCAATGGTGCCCTGTGTTATATCAATTAACAATCCAAACAGCTTAAACAGATAAAATTACATACAGAGTAGAAAATATATAGAGCAAAATTATTAGACTTGAACACATACATTTCACAATGAACAGGTCTTGTATTTAACCAGTTGAGCTGACAACCATTTTGCACTGTTTCACTAGGGCTTTAGTCATCAATCTAGCAAGAGGGAAATATTTTATTAATGTAGTGGTGTCCCTCCCCCCAGGAAGCTACGACCTTTAGCTTTCACCTGGAATTGTTCATTTATGTCTGAGAAAAAAAACACTTTCCAAACCATATGATCTAGTACACAAGAAAAGTATAATACAACCTTCTTTACTACTTTGCCAAACATTTCATGACATTAGTGAGAGTCAAAATCTGTAAAATGTGTGAATGTCTAAATTAAAATTTGGGCAATTTGACCAGTGTACATCACTCCTATAGACAATGAGAGATGGGCTATGTAAAGGTCTCGATTTTGTCGTTCTGAACAAATGTTTGACTTCCACACAAAATTACTTCTTGACTTATTTTAGGTTTAAGGAAGTGTGTAGGTTTAAACTATTGCTTTAAAGGGAAGAGAGGGGGAGGAGGAGAGAGCGCGAGAGATGGGGGGAGTGGGAGAAAGAGGGAAGGAGGGGGAGGAGGTGGAGGGCAGCTGTGTCCGACACACCATACTTACACCTGCAACAGGTAGGCCAGGGGGCGGGACCTGTAGGTGAGACTCATAACATGATAAGGGGGGCAGGTGAAGAAGGGGTGTTGCTGGAGTCAAGGAAGGGAGGGTGTTCCTACGAGCCCCCTGCCAGCGAGACGGGGAGCAGGGAGGAAGTCTGTCCATGGAGCATTTCTGGGTCATTGGGTCGCCTCCAATGAGATTAGATCACCCTCTACAATGTAAAGCAGTTTGAGTACTGGGGGGTTCTCTGTATAAATCCAAGGTGAAACCTCCAGGGGCTAGCCTTCTCTCAGCGGAGAGTCTGCTCTGGGCTGCCTGCGAAAGGTGCTCCTCTGTGGGAAAGAGGAGAGAACAAGAGGCCCCAGAAGAGATCTCCTTATGGTAGTGATGGACAGATCAACTCTCCTTGTTATCTTCCACCTCTTCCTCTTCCTCTTGCTCGGCCTTCTCCCTCCTTTCCTTCTTACAGTCTTACAGTCCTTCTTACAGTCATTTTCTCCCTTTCCTCCTTCCTCTCCTCCCTCTTTCTCTACCTTCCTCTCCCTCCTTCCCTCTTGGTAAACCTTGTTTAGTCGAGCCAGATTGTGGATAGCTAGCCATGGTTTAGACCACTGTCGCTGTCTGGGTGGGGGGATACAGGACTGGTCCACTGGACTCAGCTCACATGGGGAGAACCTGCTGCTGCTGCCACTCCCCCTCTTACCTGGGATGAGATCACGTTTGGAGGAAACCTGGCACCATCCCTACGGTGAAGCATGGTGGTGGCAGCATCATGCTCCGGGGAGGATTTTCAGGGACAGGGACTGGGAACACGCCCCATTCACATCGACGGGGCTGTAGTGGAGCAGGTCGAGAGTTTCAAGTTCCTTGGTGTCCACATCACCAACAAACTATCATGGTTCAAACACACCAAGACAGTCGGGAAGAGGGAACGACAACGCCTTTTCCACCTCAGGAGACTGAAAAGATTTGGCATTGGTCCCAAGATCCTCAAAAAGTTCTACAGCTGCACCATCGAGAGCTTCCTGACCAGTTGCATCACCGCCTGGTATGGCAACTGCTCGGCATCCGACCGTAAGGCACTACAGAGGGTAGTGCGTACTGCCCAGTACATCACTGGAGCCAAGCTTCCTGCCATCCAGGACCTATATACTTGGAGGTGTAAGAGGGAGGCCCAAAAAATTGACAAAGACTCCAGTCACGCAAGTCATAGACTGTTCTCTCTGCTACCGCACAGCAAGCGGTACCAGAGTGCCAAGTCTAGGTCCAAAAGGCCCCTTAACAGCTTCTATCCCCAATTCATAAGACTGCTGAACAATTAATCAAATGGCCACCCAGACTTTTAACATTGACACCTCCCCCCTTTGTTTTTACACTGGTAATAGGAATCTGGATCGGTTTCTTTTTCTTTTTACCTTGCTTTTGTTATTATTATTATTTTTTAAACTTTTCTTTTTACATTTCGTAAAATGTTATAATTACAAAAACATTTCATTTTAATTTCAATTTAGTAACATACTGTATCATTCAAATAAATATTATTATTTGTCTAATCATATTTTGCCAGCTAACTGGGTGGCAGGCTGCAATCAGTAGCTGTAATTAAGTACAGCAGCCACCAACCATCTAACGTTAATGCCTCGGATAATGAGGTTAGAAGAACAGCTGAATGGTCGGTAGCTAGCTGGCTCAATTACAGGTACTCTTAAGCGTGAAATAACATTGGAAACAACTAACCACAGTTGCTAAAAGTTACCAGTAGCTACCCACTAGCTAGCTAGCTTTGTTGGTCCAAGTGGTGGGTTAGCTAGCACTCGTGCTTCGCCGGGGTCCACCGAATAGAATACTTACCTACAATAATTACCTACAATAACCTACAATAACTACCTAAGTAAACTACCTATAATACCTGACTACAATACCTACATACAATCTAAATACATGGTTTAAGCTTTACTCAACAACATATAAGAAGCCAGCTTATCTCCTGCTAGAGAAAACACAACCTCTCCCGACAACCTCGAGGCAAGAGACCTTTCTCTCTTTCTCGTCATCTTTCAACTTCTTATTCAGTTCCTTATTTTTCTCTTTTTCCTCCATCTTTAAAAATGTGACTTTCTGCTTGAGGTTCATGGCCAGAAAGCCCACTCTTCCCAGGATGGTCTCTGCTCTCTCTGATGAAACCGTCCCATTGGAGCTCTTGGAATGGGCACGGTCCGCCTCACTCTTCAAACCCTCCCTCGGGCTCACCTCCTCCTTGACGCTCCTCTCTTCACTCTCAATGTCAATGCCTGTCCAATAATCCTAACAGGAAGACATTGACTCTAGATGTAATATTGTTCCAATGTGGCACATTCAATACACATTTGAGTGATCAACATACATTGATGGCCTCATGGGGCACACAATTTAGAGGACAGTAATTGAGGTAACTTGTTTATTTGTATCCCAAACCGATTTTGTAATAGCCATAGATGTTCTTCCTGGGTCCACACCAAACGTAATACAAATGTTAACCCTAGTAAGGGGTGATGTTTTATACTATGAGCATAGATTAGCAGGGTTGGGGTCAATTCAATTTCAATTCCAGTCAATTCAGGAAGTACTTAATTCAATGCTTTGAATTGAAATGGAACAGACCCCCAACCCTGTAGAGTAGAAGTGTAAAATAGGACACCTACCTTTGCCTTTTTCAGCGTCCAGGGCCTGGGTTCCTCATCCTCTGACCTGCATATGGAGGCTCTCACTCTAACAGGCGTCTTAGTGGCCATGCAGAGCAGAGGGGTTGCCAGAGTTAAGTTAGCATCTGGGACCAGCTGGTGAGCATGAGGGCAGCGATCCACCTCTTCACTAGTGCCCTTCCCTTTCTGCTCTGGCTGCTTGTGGTCCTTGTCATGGATGCATGCCAGGCTTGGAGGAAGTGCTAGGACAGGGCTTTTATCACTCATCAGTTCCTCTCTCTTGACAGTGGATGCAAGTGCACTTGCCTCTGTGTTAACTGAGCACTATGTGGTGTCCTCAACTGTCTCCTCTGGCTGCTTGTGGTCATTGTTGTTGTGAATGCATTGCAGACCTGGAGGACTTTTATCATCCCAGGTGTAAATAGCAACAGTTGCCTCTGTGTCGACTGAGCACTTTGTAGTGCACTCAACTGTCTTCCATAGCGGTTTGTGGTCATTGTTGTGGGTGCAGGTCAGGATTAGAGGCAGTGTTGCAGGTGCAGGAGGACTTTTATCAGCCAAACACTCCTCCGTGTGGACAGTGGACACAGAAACGGCTGCTTCCCTGGCAACTGGACACTTGTTGGTGTCCTCTACTGCCTCCCCTGGCAGAGTGTGGACAGTGGAGACGGAAACGGCCGCTTCCCTGGACACTTGACTCTTGGTGGTGTCCTCTACTGCCTCCTCTGGCTGCTTGTGGCCATTGTCTAGAATGTGTGGCAACTTTGAAGGCAGCATTGGAGCCGGGCTTTTATCACCCAACAGGTTCTCTCCCTGGACAATGGATGTGCCTGCAGTGATCGCTGTGGTAACGGAGGACTCGGTGGCATCCTCTTTTGTCTCCTCTGTCAGTTTGTGGTCAGAGTCTCGGATACATGGCGAGCTTGGAGGCAGTGCTGCAGGGTCAGGAGGGCTTTGATCAGCTGCCATGTCCTCTTTGAGGTGAGTGGACACATCATTGTTTGTTTCACTGATAACTGGACACTTGGTGGTGTCCTCTACTGCCTCCCCTGGCAGTTTGTAGTCAACTTCAAAGACAAGTGGCAGACTTGGAGGCAGCATTGGGACAGGGCATTTAGCTGCTGATCTGTACACTCCAAAATCAACAGTAGCTGTGCCTGCAGTGGTCTCTGTAGCAACTGAGACCTCATAGGTATCCTCTACTGTCTGCTCTGATGGCATGAAGTCATCGTCAAAGACTGTTGGCAGGCATGTAGGCAGCACTGAAGGAAGACTTCTAGCTGCCCATCGATTCTCTCCCTTGGCAGTGGCTGTGGTAGCAGTGGTCTCTGTGGCAACTGGGCACTCTGTGGCTGAAACAGCAGGCTTAGAGGTTTCGAGGAAATTGAATGAATTGCCAATGAACCGCTGAGCCAGGGGTGGGAGGGAGTAATGATAGAATCTGTCCTCTTCCTCAACATTAGATATTGCCACTGGAGCAACTGAGACCTCAGTGGTGCCCTCTACTGCCTGATGTGGCTGCATGGAGTCTTCGTCAAAGAAGTGTGGCAGGTATCGATGCAGCATTGAGGAAAGATGTATATCTGTCCATAGGTCCTCTCGTATACCTGTAGATACGTCTGCAGTGGCCTCTGTGGCAACTGGGCATTCAGCAGACTGGCAGGTTTCAGGGACAAAGTATGAAAATACAATGAACCGCTGTGCATCCTGAGCGCGTATGGCAAATGGAGAGGGGGGATGCAACATGGTAGGTATAGGCCTCTGATTGGTGAAAGCCAGTGGTGGGAGGGAGTCAATACAGGGAGCCATGAACTCAGTGAGAGGACAGTTGCTCACATCTCACACATTCTGCGTGAGAAAAGAAACAGACATGATGAAAGTGATCACATTCAGTACATACATACATACATACTGTATGAGTCAGCACTACTTACTTATACATCACATATATATATATATATATATATATATATATATATATATATATATATATATATATATATATAGTGTCCTCTAAGATGCTCTGCACCAGTCTGTCCCAACCCTTGGTCCCCTAGCCAATGGGCCAGCTAAGTGTAAAAATACATGCCCCACACCCAGCATAACATTTGACATTTTAGCCATTTATCAGACGCTTTTATCCAGAATGACTTATAGTTAGTTAGTGCATTCAACTTAAGGTAGCTAGGTGAGACAACCACATAATCCTGATATGAGCGTCTATGATAGAACGGTTGTTTATTTCTTATGACCAGACAACCATAAGAACTGAGGACATAAATTCAATGAAACAGACAGACACGATACAACACATTTAGACAAGAACAGTTATAAGCATTGCCATGGTGTAGCCTAATACAAAAAGAAATAAGGACAAAACATTGTTAGCTTACATTCCATGGCATACGGAACATTTTGCCCTTACAATAACTTATATTTGCTTTAATTAATATTGTTAAACAGAACTCTTGTCGACTTTGTCAAAGTTGGTCTTGTTACCTCCTCAATCAGTCTTGGCATTTTCCTCGACTTGAACCAAATCCTCTTCATCTTCTTCTCCTGATCCTTCTGGATCTGCAAAACCAGAGCCAACCTGGCTCCCAGCTCCATCACGTAGTCTGTCTAGATCGCCCTTTCCTCCAACCGACACTCACCCCTCCTCTGTGTCAGCGTTGAACCCTCCATGTCTTCCTCTTAGCTAACAATAACTCTGGAAAATACACAACGTTGTAGTAAGTGGGTGTTGCTAACCAAATAATAATGCATCTCTTTACAATGTGCACACGTTTTCTTCCCAGCTACTTACAATTAATCAAGTGAGAATCCTGATCCAGATATGTTTAGGCAATAGGCCTATCTGAATTACTAGTAAAAAGTTGGCTACTGGAAAAGCGACCAAGTTCAAATGAATCGATTTTGGCTGTTCTTATCATTTCGTGAACAATATCCTTCATGACATCATCATTGTGATGCAAGGCGTTGCCATGGCAGATGAAAAAGCACAACACAGACTTTAAAAAGCAAACTTCAGGGTCTTTCTGTACCTTACTATTGAGCCTTATTCAACCCCTCATGTAGCTCTACTCCATATTGGGCCTGGTTCTCACAAACCACACTAATCACTTCCATCATATCATTGAAAACACTGTGTTTTGGGTAGAAAATGACTCTATATCCATGCAGGACCTAACTTGTACAGTTTCATCTATTTTAAAAACCAAGGAGGTAAAAATGCCAGTCTTCTCTTTGAGTGCCCTTGAGTGCACCTCAATTTAAAGAGGTCTATCAATTCAACCATTTGAAATGGATGTCCATTCAATTAAGAACATATTATTCTTATTAGAAATGAATCAGCTACAAATTAGGTAGGCATACTTGTTTTTTTACACAACCTACTCTTTTGGTACATATTTATTGGGATAATTGATTACAACATATGTTGGTGATTAACACAGAGAGAGGTTTTTTTTCTGTCATCAATAGAATGCATTAGCCATTAGGCTGGCTCACTACAATTGTAACATGACATCTCAGGTGTCAGGATGAAGCATTTTCTCACAAAAAGAGGACTCAAGCAAACTATCTCTCTTCAACAGTTTCACTAGTCATGTTAGGTCTACTTAAAATGTCACATTCATACACAAGTAATTTGAAAATAAGTTATACTACTGAAACACATTCACAATAAGTTATATTACAACCTACCTCTGAAGTAAGCAGTGTGTTCTCTCACTAATGAAATAGGACATTAATAATTTGTCAGTGGTTAGTTGAATCAGTCTCTTTGCACTGTTCAGTTTGTCTGTGCAACAGGTAACCTTCCAGAATCGGAATCTTGTGATGTCACAATGGAGTCCCCGTTGCCATGGTTACCCACAGCAGCTTTCATGTGTTATCAAATGCTGGCACAATTTAGTTTATTTATTTTAGATTTTTTGTACCTATGCAGCACAGTCATACCTAATATATACAATGAATCCATATAACCTAATTTTTTATTAGAATAAAATGCTGTAACTCATGTAAAATGGTTGACCATTCAAACGACATGTGTTTTGCCTAATTAAAAGTCTATATGTTTTAGATATCATAAATAGCAGCCAGGCTTACTTAGGTTGTTTGTTCGATCTCAGCCTACCACTAATGCCAATATTTTTCATCATCATCATCATCATCATCAATGAAATACATAGGCTACCTTACTACAGTAAAACAAGTCTTCCATAGTCTATGTCACCTCAGTAACAAAGTTCCAAAAAAGAAATGAGGGTTCAAGAAAACATCTCTCTTCAATGGCCTCAGCTATTAGCCATATGATCAACAAGGTCAACTGCAGCACTAAAATCAAGAAGCAGCTCATCCACAAGTTTATCTTGGTCAAGTGATCTGAGCCATTGATCGATTAAATCAACGAGAGCTGTTGCAGTCGAGTGATCCTTACGGTATCTTTACGGTACGCATGCTCATAGAGGGATAAAATTAGCTGGATGTGTAATTATATAGGCCCAAAAAATGTAATTGAAGAGTAGGTGTCATTGATGTTTAGCATTTAAGTTTAATAAATAATTAAATAAAGAAATCAATATCAGCTGACTATAGAAAAGTATTGTTTAAAATTATGTTTGAACATTTTCTTATCCGTGTCTTTCCAGTTGATATAACCAAACAGACAACCTTTGTTGCTCAAGAGCGTCACACATTCCTCCATTCATTCTCTATCATATTCCCCTCCATCAAATTCCTCTATCATATTCCCTCCATCATATTCTCTCTATTATATTTCTCTCCATCATATTCCACTCCATCATAATACTCGCTATCATATTCCCTCTATCATATTCCTCTTTATTTTTACAGGGAATCCCAATTGAGACCAGTGTCTCTTTTTCAATGGTGCCCTGTGTTATATCAATTAACAATCCAAACAGCTTAAACAGATAAAATTACATACAGAGTAGAAAATATATAGAGCAAAATTATTAGACTTGAACACATACATTTCACAACGAACAGGTCTTGTATTTAACCAGTTGAGCTGACAACCATTTTGCACTGTTTCACTAGGGCTTTAGTCATCAATCTAGCAAGAGGGAAATATTTTATTAATGTAGTGGTGTCCCTCCCCCCAGGAAGCTACGACCTTTAGCTTTCACCTGGAA
The DNA here is from genome assembly GCF_964263955.1 of Coregonus lavaretus. NCBI lineage: Eukaryota > Metazoa > Chordata > Actinopteri > Salmoniformes > Salmonidae > Coregonus > Coregonus lavaretus. The sequence continues at coordinate 15,324,531 of NC_140022.1, forward strand.
TTGTTCATTTATGTCTGAGAAAAAAAAACACTTTCCAAACCATATGATCTAGTACACAAGAAAAGTATAATACAACCTTCTTTACTACTTTGCCAAACATTTCATGACATTAGTGAGAGTCAAAATCTGTAAAATTTGTGAATGTCTAAATTAACATTTGGGCAATTTGACCAGTGTACATCACTCCTATAGACAATGAGAGATGGGCTATGTAAAGGTCTCGATTTTGTCGTTCTGAACAAATGTTTGACTTCCACACAAAATTACTTCTTGACTTATTTTAGGTTTAAGGAAGTGTGTAGGTTTAAACTATTGCTTTAAAGGGAAGAGAGGGGGAGGAGGAGAGAGCGCGAGAGATGGGGGGAGTGGGAGAAAGAGGGAAGGAGGGGGAGGAGGTGGAGGGCAGCTGTGTCCGACACACCATACTTACACCTGCAACAGGTAGGCCAGGGGGCGGGACCTGTAGGTGAGACTCATAACATGATAAGGGGGGCAGGTGAAGAAGGGGTGTTGCTGGAGTCAAGGAAGGGAGGGTGTTCCTACGAGCCCCCTGCCAGCGAGACGGGGAGCAGGGAGGAAGTCTGTCCATGGAGCATTTCTTGGTCATTGGGTCGCCTCCAATGAGATTAGATCACCCTCTACAATGTAAAGCAGTTTGAGTACTGGGGGGTTCTCTGTATAAATCCAAGGTGAAACCTCCAGGGGCTAGCCTTCTCTCAGCGGAGAGTCTGCTCTGGGCTGCCTGTTAAAGGTGCTCCTCTGTGGGAAAGAGGAGAGAACAAGAGGCCCCAGAAGAGATCTCCTTATGGTAGTGATGGACAGATCAACTCTCCTTGTTATCTTCCACCTCTTCCTCTTCCTCTTGCTCGGCCTTCTCCCTCCTTTCCTTCTTACAGTCTTACAGTCCTTCTTACAGTCATTTTCTCCCTTTCCTCCTTCCTCTCCTCCCTCTTTCTCTTCCTCTACCTTCCTCTCCCTCCTTCCCTCTTGGTAAACCTTGTTTAGTCGAGCCAGATTGTGGATAGCTAGCCATGGTTTAGACCACTGTCGCTGTCTGGGTGGGGGGATACAGGACTGGTCCACTGGACTCAGCTCACATGGGGAGAACCTGCTGCTGCTGCCACTCCCCCTCTTACCTGGGATGAGATCACGTTTGGAGGAAACCTGGCACCATCCCTACGGTGAAGCATGGTGGTGGCAGCATCATGCTCCGGGGAGGATTTTCAGGGACAGGGACTGGGAACACGCCCCATTCACATCGACGGGGCTGTAGTGGAGCAGGTCGAGAGTTTCAAGTTCCTTGGTGTCCACATCACCAACAAACTATCATGGTTCAAACACACCAAGACAGTCGTGAAGAGGGCACGACAACGCCTTTTCCACCTCAGGAGACTGAAAAGATTTGGCATTGGTCCCAAGATCCTCAAAAAGTTCTACAGCTGCACCATCGAGAGCTTCCTGACCAGTTGCATCACCGCCTGGTATGGCAACTGCTCGGCATCCGACCTTAAGGCGCTACAGAGGGTAGTGCGTACGGCCCAGTACATCACTGGAGCCAAGCTTCCTGCCATCCAGGACCTATATACTTGGAGGTGTAAGAGGGAGGCCCAAAAAATTGACAAAGACTCCAGTCACCCAAGTCATAGACTGTTCTCTCTGCTACCGCACAGCAAGCGGTACCAGAGTGCCAAGTCTAGGTCAAAAGGCTCCTTAACAGCTTCTATCCCCAATTCATAAGACTGCTGAACAATTAATCAAATGGCCACCCGGACTATTTACATTGACACCTCGCCCCTTTGTTTTTACACTGGTAATAGGAATCTGGATCGGTTTCCTTTTCTTTTTACCTTGCTTTTGTTATTATTATTATTTTTTAAAGTTTTCTTTTTACATTTCGTAAAATGTTATAATTACAAAAACATTTCATTTTAATTTCAATTTAGTAACATACTGTATCATTCAAATAAATATTATTATTTGTCTAATCATATTTTGCCAGCTAACTGGGTGGCAGGCTGCAATCAGTAGCTGTAATTAAGTACAGCAGCCACCAACCATCTAACGTTAATGCCTCGGATAATGAGGTTAGAAGAACAGCTGAATGGTCGGTAGCTAGCTGGCTCAATTACAGGTACTCTTAAGCGTGAAATAACATTGGAAACAACTAACCACAGTTGCTAAAAGTTACCAGTAGCTACCCGCTAGCTAGCTAGCTTTGTTGGTCCAAGTGGTGGGTTAGCTAGCACTCGAGCTTCTCCGGGGTCCACCGAATAGAATACTTACCTACAATAATTACCTACAATAACCTACAATAACTACCTAAGTAAACTACCTATAATACCTGACTACAATACCTACATACAATCTAAATACATGGTTTAAGCTTTACTCAACAACATATAAGAAGCCAGCTTATCTCCTGCTAGAGAAAACACAACCTCTCCCGACAACCTCGAGGCAAGAGACCTTTCTCTCTTTCTCGTCATCTTTCAACTTCTTATTCAGTTCCTTATTTTTCTCTTTTTCCTCCATCTTTAAAAATGTGACTTTCTGTTTGAGGTTCATGGCCAGAAAGCCCACTCTTCCCAGGATGGTCTCTGCTCTCTCTGATGAAACCGTCCCATTGGAGCTCTTGGAATGGGCACGGTCCGCCTCACTCTTCAAACCCTCCCTTGGGCTCACCTCCTCCTTGACGCTCCTCTCTTCACTCTCAATGTCAATGCCTGTCCAATAATCCTAACAGGAAGACATTGACTCTAGATGTAATATTGTTCCAATGTGGCACATTCAATACACATTTGAGTGATCAACATACATTGATGGCCTCATGGGGCACACAATTTAGAGGACAGTAATTGAGGTAACTTGTTTATTTGTATCCCAAACCGATTTTGTAATAGCCATAGATGTTCTTCCTGGGTCCACACCAAACGTAATACATATGTTAACCCTAGTAAGGGGTGATGTTTTATACTATGAGCATAGATTAGCAGGGTTGGGGTCAATTCAATTTCAATTCCAGTCAATTCAGGAAGTACTTAATTCAATGCTTTGAATTGAAATGGAACAGACCCCCAACCCTGTAGAGTAGAAGTGTAAAATAGGACACCTACCTTTGCCTTTTTCAGCGTCCAGGGCCTGGGTTCCTCATCCTCTGACCTGCATATGGAGGCTCTCACTCTAACAGGCGTCTTAGTGGCCATGCAGAGCAGAGGGGTTGCCAGAGTTAAGTTAGCATCTGGGACCAGCTGGTGAGCATGAGGGCAGCGATCCACCTCTTCACTAGTGCCCTTCCCTTTCTGCTCTGGCTGCTTGTGGTCCTTGTCATGGATGCATGCCAGACTTGGAGGAAGTGCTAGGACAGGGCTTTTATCACTCATCAGTTCCTCTCTCTTGACAGTGGATGCAACTGCACTTGCCTCTGTGTTAACTGAGCACTATGTGGTGTCCTCAACTGTCTCCTCTGGCTGCTTGTGGTCATTGTTGTTGTGAATGCATTGCAGACCTGGAGGACTTTTATCATCCCAGGTGTAAATAGCAACAGTTGCCTCTGTGTCGACTGAGCACTTTGTAGTGCACACAACTGTCTTCCATAGCGGTTTGTGGTCATTGTTGTGGGTGCAGGTCAGGATTAGAGGCAGTGTTGCAGGTGCAGGAGGACTTTTATCAGCCAAACACTCCTCCGTGTGGACAGTGGACACAGAAACGGCTGCTTCCCTGGCAACTGGACACTTGTTGGTGTCCTCTACTGCCTCCCCTGGCAGAGTGTGGACAGTGGAGACGGAAACGGCCGCTTCCCTGGACACTTGACTCTTGGTGGTGTCCTCTACTGCCTCTTCTGGCTGCTTGTGGCCATTGTCTAGAATGTGTGGCAACTTTGAAGGCAGCATTGGAGCCGGGCTTTTATCACCCAACAGGTTCTCTCCCTGGACAATGGATGTGCCTGCAGTGATCGCTGTGGTAACGGAGGACTCGGTGGCATCCTCTTTTGTCTCCTCTGTCAGTTTGTGGTCAGAGTCTCGGATACATGGCGAGCTTGGAGGCAGTGCTGCAGGGTCAGGAGGGCTTTGATCAGCTGCCATGTCCTCTTTGAGGTGAGTGGACACATCATTGTTTGTTTCACTGATAACTGGACACTTGGTGGTGTCCTCTACTGCCTCCCCTGGCAGTTTGTAGTCAACTTCAAAGACAAGTGGCAGACTTGGAGGCAGCATTGGGACAGGGCATTTAGCTGCTGATCTGTACACTCCAAAATCAACAGTAGCTGTGCCTGCAGTGGTCTCTGTAGCAACTGAGACCTCATAGGTATCCTCTACTGTCTGCTCTGATGGCATGAAGTCATCGTCAAAGACTGTTGGCAGGCATATAGGCAGCACTGAAGGAAGACTTCTAGCTGCCCATCGATTCTCTCCCTTGACAGTGGCTGTGGTAGCAGTGGTCTCTGTGGCAACTGGGCACTCTGTGGCTGAAACAGCAGGCTTAGAGGTTTCGAGGAAATTGAATGAATTGCCAATGAACCGCTGAGCCAGGGGTGGGAGGGAGTAATGATAGAATCTGTCCTCTTCCTCAACATTAGATATTGCCACTGGAGCAACTGAGACCTCAGTGGTGCCCTCTACTGCCTGATGTGGCTGCATGGAGTCTTCGTCAAAGAAGTGTGGCAGGTATCGATGCAGCATTGAGGAAAGATGTATATCTGTCCATAGGTCCTCTCGTATACCTGTAGATACATCTGCAGTGGCCTCTGTGGCAACTGGGCATTCAGCAGACTGGCAGGTTTCAGGGACAAAGTATGAAAATACAATGAACCGCTGTGCATCCTGAGCGCGTATGGCAAATGGAGAGGGGGGATGCAACATGGTAGGTATAGGCCTCTGATTGGTGAAAGCCAGTGGTAGGAGGGAGTCAATACTGGGAGCCATGAACTCAGTGAGAGGACAGTTGCTCACATCTCACACATTCTGCGTGAGAAAAGAAACAGACATGATGAAAGTGATCACATTCAGTACATACATACATACTGTATGAGTCAGCACTACTTACTTATACATCACATATACATATATATATATAGTGTCCTCTAAGATGCTCTGCACCAGTCTGTCCCAACCCTTGGTCCCCTAGCCAATGGGCCAGCTAAGTGTAAAAATACATGCCCCACACCCAGCATAACATTTGACATTTTAGCCATTTATCAGACGCTTTTATCCAGAACGACTTATAGTTAGTTAGTGCATTCAACTTAAGGTAGCTAGGTGAGACAACCACGTAATCCTGATATGAGCGTCTATGATAGAACGGTTGTTTATTTTTTATGACCAGACAACCATAAGAACTGAGGACATAAATTCACTGAAACAGACAGACACGATACAACACATTTAGACAAGAACAGTTATAAGCATTGCCATGGTGTAGCCTAATACAAAAAGAAATAAGGACAAAACATTGTTAGCTTACATTCCATGGCATATGGAACATTTTGCCCTTACAATAACTTATATTTGCTTTAATTAATATTGTTAAACAGAACTCTTGTCGACTTTGTCAAAGTTGGTCTTGTTACCTCCTCAATCAGTCTTGGCATTTTCCTCGTCTTGAACCAAATCCTCTTCATCTTCTTCTCCTGATCCTTCTGGATCTGCAAAACCAGAGCCAACCTGGCTCCCAGCTCCATCACGTAGTCTGTCTAGATCGCCCTTTCCTCCAACCGACACTCACCCCTCCTCTGTGTCAGCGTTGAACCCTCCATGTCTTCCTCTTAGCTAACAATAACTCTGGAAAATACACAACGTTGTAGTAAGTGGGTGTTGCTAACCAAATAATAATGCATCTCTTTACAATGTGCACACATTTTCTTCCCAGCTACTTACAATTAATCAAGTGAGAATCCTGATCCAGATATGTTTAGGCAATAGGCCTATCTGAATTACTAGTAAAAAGTTGGCTACTGGAAAAGCGACCAAATTCAAATGAATCGATTTTGGCTGTTCTTATCATTTCGTGAACAATATCCTTCATGACATCATCATTGTGATGCAAGGCGTTGCCATGGCAGATGAAAAAGCACAACACAGACTTTAAAAAGCAAACTTCAGGGTCTTTCTGTACCTTACTATTGAGCCTTATTCAACCCCTCATGTAGCTCAACTCTATATTGGGCCTGGTTTTCACAAACCACACTAATCACTTCCATCATATCATTGAAAACACTGTGTTTTGGGTAGAAAATGACTCTATATCCATGCAGGACCTAACTTGTACAGTTTCATCTATTTTAAAAACCAAGGAGGTAAAAATGCCAGTCTTCTCTTTGAGTGCCCTTGAGTGCACCTCAATTTAAAGAGGTCTATCAATTCAACCATTTGAAATGGATGTCCATTCAATTAAGAACATATTATTCTTATTAGAAATGAATCAGCTACAAATTAGGTAGGCGTACTTGTTTTTTTAAACAACCTACTCTTTTGGTACATATTTATTGAGATAATTGATTACAACATATGTTGGTGATTAACACAGAGAGAGGTTTTTTTTATGTCATCAATAGAATGCATTAGCCATAAGGCTGGCTCACTACAATTGTAACATGACATCTCAGGTGTCAGGATGAAGCATTTTCTCACAAAAAGAGGACTCAAGCAAACTATCTCTCTTCAACAGTTTCACTAGTCATGTTAGGTCTACTTAAAATGTCACATTCATACACAAGTAATTTGAAAATAAGTTATACTACTGAAACACATTCACAATAAGTTATATTACAACCTACCTCTGAAGTAAGCAGTGTGTTCTCTCACTAATGAAATAGGACATTAATAATTTGTCAGTGGTTAGTTGAATCAGTCTCTTTGCACTGTTCAGTTTGTCTGTGCAACAGGTAACCTTCCAGAATCGGAATCTTGTGATGTCACAATGGAGTCCCCGTTGCCATGGTTACCCACAGCAGCTTTCATGTGTTATCAAATGCTGGCACAATTTAGTTTATTTATTTTAGATTTTTTGTACCTATGCAGCAGAGTCATACCTAATATATACAATGAATCCATATAACCTAATTTTTTATTAAAATAAAATGCTGTAACTCATGTAAAATGGTTGACCATTCAAACGACATGTGTTTTGCCTAATTAAAAGTCTATATGTTTTAGATATCATAAAAAGCAGCCAGGCTTACTTAGGTTGTTTGTTCGATCTCAGCCTACCACTAATGCCAATATTTTTCATCATCATCATCATCATCATCAATGAAATACATAGGCTACCTTACTACAGTAAAACAAGTCTTCCATAGTCTATGTCACCTCAGTAACAAAGTTCCAAAAAAGAAATGAGGGTTCAAGAAAACATCTCTCTTAAATGGCCTCAGCTATTAGCCATATGATCAACAAGGTCAACTGCAGCACTAAAATCAAGAAGCAGCTCATCCACAAGTTTATCTTGGTCAAGTGATCTGAGCCATTGATCGATTAAATCAACGAGAGCTGTTGCAGTCGAGTGATCCTTACGGTATCTTTACGGTACGCATGCTCATAGAGGGATACAATTAGCTGGATGTGTAATTATATAGGCCCCAAAAATGTAATTGAAGAGTAGGTCTCATTGATGTTTAGCATTTAAGTTTATTAAATAATTAAATAAAGAAATCAATATCAGCTGACTATAGAAAAGTATTGTTTAAAATTATGTTTGAACATTTTCTTATCCGTGTCTTTCCAGTTGATATAACCAAACAGACAACCTTTGTTGCTCAAGAGCGTCACACATTCCTCCATTCATTCTCTATCATATTCCCCTCCATCAAATTCCTCTATCATATTCCCTCCATCATATTCTCTCTATTATATTTCTCTCCATCATATTCCACTCCATCATAATACTCGCTATCATATTCCCTCTATCATATTCCTCTTTATTTTTACAGGGAATCCCAATTGAGACCAGTGTCTCTTTTTCAAAGGTGCCCTGTGTTATATCAATTAACAATCCAAACAGCTTAAACAGATAAAATTACATACAGAGTAGAAAATATATAGAGCAAAATTATTAGACTTGAACACATACATTTCACAATGAACAGGTCTTGTATTTAACCAGTTGAGCTGACAACCATTTTGCACTGTTTCACTAGGGCTTTAGTCATCAATCTAGCAAGAGGGAAATATTTTATTAATGTAGTGGTGTCCCTCCCCCAGGAAGCTACGACCTTTAGCTTTCACCTGGAATTGTTCATTTATGTCTGAGAAAAAAAACACTTTCCAAACCATATGATCTAGTACACAAGAAAAGTATAATACAACCTTCTTTACTACTTTGCCAAACATTTCATGACATTAGTGAGAGTCAAAATCTGTAAAATTTGTGAATGTCTAAATTAACATTTGGGCAATTTGACCAGTGTACATCACTCCTATAGACAATGAGAGATGGGCTATGTAAAGGTCTCGATTTTGTCGTTCTGAACAAATGTTTGACTTCCACACAAAATTACTTCTTGACTTATTTTAGGTTTAAGGAAGTGTGTAGGTTTAAACTATTGCTTTAAAGGGAAGAGAGGGGGAGGAGGAGAGAGCGCGAGAGATGGGGGGAGTGGGAGAAAGAGGGAAGGAGGGGGAGGAGGGGGAGGAGGTGGAGGGCAGCTGTGTCCGACACACCATACTTACACCTGCAACAGGTAGGCCAGGGGGCGGGACCTGTAGGTGAGACTCATAACATGATAAGGGGGGCAGGTGAAGAAGGGGTGTTGCTGGAGTCAAGGAAGGGAGGGTGTTCCTACGAGCCCCCTGCCAGCGAGACGGGGAGCAGGGAGGAAGTCTGTCCATGGAGCATTTCTGGGTCATTGGGTCGCCTCCAATGAGATTAGATCACCCTCTACAATGTAAAGCAGTTTGAGTACTGGGGGGTTCTCTGTATAAATCCAAGGTGAAACCTCCAGGGGCTAGCCTTCTCTCAGCGGAGAGTCTGCTCTGGGCTGCCTGCGAAAGGTGCTCCTCTGTGGGAAAGAGGAGAGAACAAGAGGCCCCAGAAGAGATCTCCTTATGGTAGTGATGGACAGATCAACTCTCCTTGTTATCTTCCACCTCTTCCTCTTCCTCTTGCTCGGCCTTCTCCCTCCTTTCCTTCTTACAGTCTTACAGTCCTTCTTACAGTCATTTTCTCCCTTTCCTCCTTCCTCTCCTCCCTCTTTCTCTTCCTCTACCTTCCTCTCCCTCCTTCCCTCTTGGTAAACCTTGTTTAGTCGAGCCAGATTGTGGATAGCTAGCCATGGTTTAGACCACTGTCGCTGTCTGGGTGGGGGGATACAGGACTGGTCCACTGGACTCAGCTCACATGGGGAGAACCTGCTGCTGCTGCCACTCCCCCTCTTACCTGGGATGAGATCACGTTTGGAGGAAACCTGGCACCATCCCTACGGTGAAGCATGGTGGTGGCAGCATCATGCTCCGGGGAGGATTTTCAGGGACATGGACTGGGAACACGCCCCAATCACATCGACCAGGCTGTAGTGGAGCAGGTCGAGAGTTAAGTTCCTTGGTGTCCACATCACCAACAAACCTCTGTGGTCCTCTGTAGCTCAGCTGGTAGAGCACGGCGCTTGTAACGCCAAGGTAGTGGGTTCGATCCCCGGGACCACCCATACACAAAAATGTATGCACGCATGACTGTAAGTCGCTTTGGATAAAAGCGTCTGCTAAATGGCATATTATTATTTTTATTATTAAACTATCATGGTTCAAACACACCAAGACAGTCGTGAAGAGGGCACGACAACGCCTTTTCCACCTCAGGAGACTGAAAAGATTTGGCATTGGTCCCAAGATCCTCAAAAAGTTCTACAGCTGCACCATCGAGAGCTTCCTGACCAGTTGCATCACCGCCTGGTATGGCAACTGCTCGGCATCCGACCGTAAGGCGCTACAGAGGGTAGTGCGTACGGCCCAGTACATCACTGGAGCCAAGCTTCCTGCCATCCAGGACCTATATACTTGGAGGTGTAAGAGGGAGGCCCAAAAAATTGACAAAGACTCCAGTCACCCAAGTCATAGACTGTTCTCTCTGCTACCGCACAGCAAGCGGTACCAGAGTGCCAAGTCTAGGTCCAAAAGGCTCCTTAACAGCTTCTATCCCCAATTCATAAGACTGCTGAACAATTAATCAAATGGCCACCCGGACTATTTACATTGACACCTCCCCCCTTTGTTTTTACACTGGTAATAGGAATCTGGATCGGTTTCCTTTTCTTTTTACCTTGCTTTTGTTATTATTATTATTTTTTAAAGTTTTCTTTTTACATTTCGTAAAATGTTATAATTACAAAAACATTTCATTTTAATTTCAATTTAGTAACATACTGTATCATTCAAATAAATATTATTATTTGTCTAATCATATTTTGCCAGCTAACTGGGTGGCAGGCTGCAATCAGTAGCTGTAATTAAGTACAGCAGCCACCAACCATCTAACGTTAATGCCTCTGATAATGAGGTTAGAAGAACAGCTGAATGGTCGGTAGCTAGCTGGCTCAATTACAGGTACTCTTAAGCGTGAAATAACATTGGAAACAACTAACCACAGTTGCTAAAAGTTACCAGTAGCTACCCGCTAGCTAGCTAGCTTTGTTGGTCCAAGTGGTGGGTTAGCTAGCACTCGTGCTTCGCCGGGGTCCACCGAATAGAATACTTACCTACAATAATTACCTACAATAACCTACAATAACTACCTAAGTAAACTACCTATAATACCTGACTACAATACCTACATACAATCTAAATAAATGGTTTAAGCTTTACTCACTGGCTTGCTGGTGCTCTTTCATGCCGTCCCTAGGAGGGGTGCGTCACTTGAGTGGGTTGAGTTACTGACGTGATCTTCCTGTCTGGGTTGGCGCCCCCCCTTGGTTTGTGCTGTGGTGGAGACCTCTGTGGGCTATACTCGGCCTTGTCTCAGGATTGTAAGTTGGTGGTTGAGGATATCCCTCTAGTGGTGCGGGGGCTGTGCTTTGGCAGAGTGGGTGGGGTTATATCCTTCCTGTTTGGCCCTGTCCGGGGGTTTCTTCGGATGGGGCCACAGTGTCTCCGGACCGCTCCTGTCTCAGCCTCCAGTATTTATGCTGCAGTAGTTTATGTGTCGGGGGGCTGGGGTCAGTTGGTTATACCTGGAGTACTTCTCCTGTCTTATCCAGTGTCCTGTGTGATTTTAAGTATGCTCTCTCTAATTCTCTCGTTCTCTCTTTCTCTCTGAGAACCTGAGCCCTAGGACCATACGTCAGGACTACCGGGCATGCCGACACCTTGCTGTCCCCAGTCCGCCTGGCCTTGCTGCTATTCCAGTTTCAACTGTTCTGCCTGCGGTTACGAAACCCCTACCTGTCCCAGACCTGCTGTTTTCAACTCTTAATGATCGGCTATGAAAAGCCAACTGAGAGACCTGAGCCCTAGGACCATACGTCGGGACTACCGGCCGTGGTGACTCCTTGCTGTCCCCAGTCCGCCTGGCCTTGCTGCTATTCCAGTTTCAACTGTTCTGCCTGCGGTTATGGAACCCCTACCTGTCCCAGACCTGCTGTTTTCAACTCTTAATGATCGGCTATGAAAAGCCAACTGAGATTTATTCCTGATTATTATTTGACCATGCTTGTCACTTATGAACATTTTTGAACATCTTGGCATGGTTCTGTTATAATCTCCACCCGGCACAGCCAGAAGAGGACTGGCCACCCCTCATAGCCTGGTTCCTCTCTAGGTTTCTTCCTAGGTTTTGGCCTTTCTAGGGAGTTTTTCCTAGCCACCGTGCTTCTACACCTGCATTACTAGCTATTTGGGGTTTTAGGCTGGGTTTCTGTACAGCACTTCGAGATATTAGCTGATGTACGAAGGGCTATATAAAATAAAATTGATTGAAATTGATTGATATAAGAAGCCAGCTTATCTCCTGCTAGAGAAAACACAACCTCTCCCGACAACCTCGAGGCAAGAGACCTTTCTCTCTTTCTCGTCATCTTTCAACTTCTTATTCAGTTCCTTATTTTTCTCTTTTTCCTCCATCTTTAAAAATGTGACTTTCTGCTTGAGGTTCATGGCCAGAAAGCCCACTCTTCCCAGGATGGTCTTTGCTCTCTCTGATGAAACCGTCCCATTGGAGCTCTTGGAATGGGCACGGTCCGCCTCACTCTTCAAACCCTCCCTCGGGCTCACCTCCTCCTTGACGCTCCTCTCTTCACTCTCAATGTCAATGCCTGTCCAATAATCCTAACAGGAAGACATTGACTCTAGATGTAATATTGTTCCAATGTGGCACATTCAATACACATTTGAGTGATCAACATACATTGACGGCCTCATGGGGCACACAATTTAGAGGACAGTAATTGAGGTAACTTGTTTATTTGTATCCCAAACCGATTTTGTAATAGCCATAGATGTTCTTCCTGGGTCCACACCAAACGTAATACAAATGTTAACCCTAGTAAGGGGTGATGTTTTATACTATGAGCATAGATTAGCAGGGTTGGGGTCAATTCAATTTCAATTCCAGTCAATTCAGGAAGTACTTAATTCAATGCTTTGAATTGAAATGGAACAGACCCCCAACCCTGTAGAGTAGAAGTGTAAAATAGGACACCTACCTTTGGCTTTTTCAGCGTCCAGGGCATGGGTTCCTCATCCTCTGACCTGCATATGGAGGCTCTCACTCTAACAGGCGTCTTAGTGGCCATGCAGAGCAGAGGGGTTGCCAGAGTTAAGTTAGCATCTGGGACCAGCTGGTGAGCATGAGGGCAGCGATCCACCTCTTCACTAGTGCCCTTCCCTTTCTGCTCTGGCTGCTTGTGGTCCTTGTCATGGATGCATGCCAGGCTTGGAGGAAGTGCTAGGACAGGGCTTTTATCACTCATCAGTTCCTCTCTCTTGACAGTGGATGCAACTGCACTTGCCTCTGTGTTAACTGAGCACTATGTGGTGTCCTCAACTGTCTCCTCTGGCTGCTTGTGGTCATTGTTGTTGTGAATGCATTGCAGACCTGGAGGACTTTTATCATCCCAGGTGTAAATAGCAACAGTTGCCTCTGTGTCGACTGAGCACTTTGTAGTGCACACAACTGTCTTCCATAGCGGTTTGTGGTCATTGTTGTGGGTGCAGGTCAGGATTAGAGGCAGTGTTGCAGGTGCAGGAGGACTTTTATCAGCCAAACACTCCTCCGTGTGGACAGTGGACACAGAAATGGCTGCTTCCCTGGCAACTGGACACTTGTTGGTGTCCTCTACTGCCTCCCCTGGCAAAGTGTGGACAGTGGAGACGGAAACGGCCGCTTCCCTGGACACTTGACTCTTGGTGGTGTCCTCTACTGCCTCCTCTGGCTGCTTGTGGCCATTGTCTAGAATGTGTGGCAACTTTGAAGGCAGCATTGGAGCCGGGCTTTTATCACCCAACAGGTTCTCTCCCTGGACAATGGATGTGCCTGCAGTGATCGCTGTGGTAACGGAGGACTCGGTGGCATCCTCTTTTGTCTCCTCTGTCAGTTTGTGGTCAGAGTCTCGGATACATGGCAAGCTTGGAGGCAGTGCTGCAGGGTCAGGAGGGCTTTGATCAGCTGCCATGTCCTCTTTGAGGTGAGTGGACACATCATTGTTTGTTTCACTGATAACTATACACTTGGTGGTGTCCTCTACTGCCTCCCCTGGCAGTTTGTAGTCAACTTCAAAGACAAGTGGCAGACTTGGAGGCAGCATTGGGACAGGGCATTTAGCTGCTGATCTGTACACTCCAAAATCAACAGTAGCTGTGCCTGCAGTGGTCTCTGTAGCAACTGAGACCTCATAGGTATCCTCTACTGTCTGCTCTGATGGCATGAAGTCATCGTCAAAGACTGTTGGCAGGCATGTAGGCAGCACTGAAGGAAGACTTCTAGCTGCCCATCGATTCTCTCCCTTGACAGTGGCTGTGGTAGCAGTGGTCTCTGTGGCAACTGGGCACTCTGTGGCTGAAACAGCAGGCTTAGAGGTTTCGAGGAAATTGAATGAATTGCCAATGAACCGCTGAGCCAGGGGTGGGAGGGAGTAATGATAGAATCTGTCCTCTTCCTCAACATTAGATATTGCCACTGGAGCAACTGAGACCTCAGTGGTGCCCTCTACTGCCTGATGTGGCTGCATGGAGTCTTCGTCAAAGAAGTGTGGCAGGTATCGATGCAGCATTGAGGAAAGATGTATATCTGTCCATAGGTCCTCTCGTATACCTGTAGATACATCTGCAGTGGCCTCTGTGGCAACTGGGCATTCAGCAGACTGGCAGGTTTCAGGGACAAAGTATGAAAATACAATGAACCGCTGTGCATCCTGAGCGCGTATGGCAAATGGAGAGGGGGGATGCAACATGGTAGGTATAGGCCTCTGATTGGTGAAAGCCAGTGGTGGGAGGGAGTCAATACAGGGAGCCATGAACTCAGTGAGAGGACAGTTGCTCACATCTCACACATTCTGCGTGAGAAAAGAAACAGACATGATGAAAGTGATCACATTCAGTACATACATACATACTGTACGAGTCAGCACTACTTACTTATACATCACATATATATATATAGTGTCCTCTAAGATGCTCTGCACCAGTCTGTCCCAACCCTTGGTCCCCTAGCCAATGGGCCAGCTAAGTGTAAAAATACATGCCCCACACCCAGCATAACATTTGACATTTTAGCCATTTATCAGACGCTTTTACCCAGAACGACTTATAGTTAGTTAGTGCATTCAACTTAAGGTAGCTAGGTGAGACAACCACATAATCCTGATATGAGCGTCTATGATAGAACGGTTGTTTATTTTTTATGACCAGACAACCATAAGAACTGAGGACATAAATTCACGGAAACAGACAGACACGATACAACACATTTAGACAAGAACAGTTATAAGCATTGCCATGGTGTAGCCTAATACAAAAAGAAATAAGGACAAAACATTGTTAGCTTACATTCCATGGCATATGGAACATTTTGCCCTTACAATAACTTATATTTGCTTTAATTAATATTGTTAAACAGAACTCTTGTCGACTTTGTCAAAGTTGGTCTTGTTACCTCCTCAATCAGTCTTGGCATTTTCCTCGACTTGAACCAAATCCTCTTCATCTTCTTCTCCTGATCCTTCTGGATCTGCAAAACCAGAGCCAACCTGGCTCCCAGCTCCATCACGTAGTCTGTCTAGATCTCCCTTTCCTCCAACCGACACTCACCCCTCCTCTGTGTCAGCGTTGAACCCTCCATGTCTTCCTCTTAGCTAACAATAACTCTGGAAAATACACAACGTTGTAGTAAGTGGGTGTTGCTAACCAAATAATAATGCATCTCTTTACAATGTGCACACGTTTTCTTCCCAGCTACTTACAATTAATCAAGTGAGAATCCTGATCCAGATATGTTTAGGCAATAGGCCTATCTGAATTACTAGTAAAAAGTTGGCTACTGGAAAAGCGACCAAGTTCAAATGAATCGATTTTGTCTGTTCTTATCATTTCGTGAACAATATCCTTCATGACATCATCATTGTGATGCAAGGCGTTGCCATGGCAGATGAAAAAGCACAACACAGACTTTAAAAAGCAAACTTCAGGGTCTTTCTGTACCTTACTATTGAGCCTTATTCAACCCCTCATGTAGCTCTACTCCATATTGGGCCTGGTTCTCACAAACCACACTAATCACTTCCATCATATCATTGAAAACACTGTGTTTTGGGTAGAAAATGACTCTATATCCATGCAGGACCTAACTTGTACAGTTTCATCTATTTTAAAAACCAAGGAGGTAAAAATGCCAGTCTTCTCTTTGAGTGCCCTTGAGTGCACCTCAATTTAAAGAGGTCTATCAATTCAACCATTTGAAATGGATGTACATTCAATTAAGAACATATTATTCTTATTAGAAATGAATCAGCTACAAATTAGGTAGGCGTACTTGTTTTTTTACACAACCTACTCTTTTGGTACATATTTATTGAGATAATTGATTACAACATATGTTGGTGATTAACACAGAGAGAGGTTTTTTTTCTGTCATCAATAGAATGCATTAGCCATTAGGCTGGCTCACTACAATTGTAACATGACATCTCAGGTGTCAGGATGAAGCATTTTCTCACAAAAAGAGGACTCAAGCAAACTATCTCTCTTCAACAGTTTCACTAGTCATGTTAGGTCTACTTAAAATGTCACATTCATACACAAGTAATTTGAAAATAAGTTATACTACTGAAACACATTCACAATAAGTTATATTACAACCTACCTCTGAAGTAAGCAGTGTGTTCTCTCACTAATGAAATAGGACATTAATAATTTGTCAGTGGTTAGTTGAATCAGTCTCTTTGCACTGTTCAGTTTGTCTGTGCAACAGGTAACCTTCCAGAATCGGAATCTTGTGATGTCACAATGGAGTCCCCATTGCCATGGTTACCCACAGCAGCTTTCATGTGTTATCAAATGCTGGCACAATTTAGTTTATTTATTTGAGATTTTTTGTACCTATGCAGCACAGTCATACCTAATATATACAATGAATCCATATAACCTAATTTTTTATTAAAATAAAATGCTGTAACTCATGTAAAATGGTTGACCATTCAAACGACATGTGTTTTGCCTAATTAAAAGTCTATATGTTTTAGATATCATAAATAGCAGCCAGGCTTACTTAGGTTGTTTGTTCGATCTCAGCCTACCACTAATGCCAATATTTTTCATCATCATCATCATCATCAATGAAATACATAGGCTACCTTACTACAGTAAAACAAGTCTTCCATAGTCTATGTCACCTCAGTAACAAAGTTCCAAAAAAGAAATGAGGGTTCAAGAAAACATCTCTCTTCAATGGCCTCAGCTATTAGCCATATGATCAACAAGGTCAACTGCAGCACTAAAATCAAGAAGCAGCTCATCCACAAGTTTATCTTGGTCAAGTGATCTGAGCCATTGATCGATTAAATCAACGAGAGCTGTTGCAGTCGAGTGATCCTTACGGTATCTTTACGGTACGCATGCTCATAGAGGGATAAAATTAGCTGGATGTGTAATTATATAGGCCCAAAAAATGTAATTGAAGAGTAGGTGTCATTGATGTTTAGCATTTAAGTTTAATAAATAATTAAATAAAGAAATCAATATCAGCTGACTATAGAAAAGTATTGTTTAAAATTATGTTTGAACATTTTCTTATCCGTGTCTTTCCAGTTGATATAACCAAACAGACAACCTTTGTTGCTCAAGAGCGTCACACATTCCTCCATTCATTCTCTATCATATTCCCCTCCATCAAATTCCTCTATCATATTCCCTCCATCATATTCTCTCTATTATATTTCTCTCCATCATATTCCACTCCATCATAATACTCGCTATCATATTCCCTCTATCATATTCCTCTTTATTTTTACAGGGAATCCCAATTGAGACCAGTGTCTCTTTTTCAATGGTGCCCTGTGTTATATCAATTAACAATCCAAACAGCTTAAACAGATAAAATTACATACAGAGTAGAAAATATATAGAGCAAAATTATTAGACTTGAACACATACATTTCACAATGAACAGGTCTTGTATTTAACCAGTTGAGCTGACAACCATTTTGCACTGTTTCACTAGGGCTTTAGTCATCAATCTAGCAAGAGGGAAATATTTTATTAATGTAGTGGTGTCCCTCCCCCCAGGAAGCTACGACCTTTAGCTTTCACCTGGAATTGTTCATTTTTGTCTGAGAAAAAAAACACTTTCCAAACCATATGATCTAGTACACAAGAAAAGTATAATACAACCTTCTTTACTACTTTGCCAAACATTTCATGACATTAGTGAGAGTCAAAATCTGTAAAATGTGTGAATGTCTAAATTAAAATTTGGGCAATTTGACCAGTGTACATCACTCCTATAGACAATGAGAGATGGGCTATGTAAAGGTCTCGATTTTGTCGTTCTGAACAAATGTTTGACTTCCACACAAAATTACTTCTTGACTTATTTTAGGTTTAAGGAAGTGTGTAGGTTTAAACTATTGCTTTAAAGGGAAGAGAGGGGGAGGAGGAGAGAGCGCGAGAGATGGGGGGAGTGGGAGAAAGAGGGAAGGAGGGGGAGGAGGGGGAGGAGGTGGAGGGCAGCTGTGTCCGACACACCATACTTACACCTGCAACAGGTAGGCCAGGGGGCGGGACCTGTAGGTGAGACTCATAACATGATAAGGGGGGCAGGTGAAGAAGGGGTGTTGCTGGAGTCAAGGAAGGGAGGGTGTTCCTACGAGCCCCCTGCCAGCGAGACGGGGAGCAGAGAGGAAGTCTGTCCATGGAGCATTTCTGGGTCATTGGGACGCCTCCAATGAGATTAGATCACCCTCTACAATGTAAAGCAGTTTGAGTACTGGGGGGTTCTCTGTATAAATCCAAGGTGAAACCTCCAGGGGCTAGCCTTCTCTCAGCGGAGAGTCTGCTCTGGGCTGCCTGCGAAAGGTGCTCCTCTGTGGGAAAGAGGAGAGAACAAGAGGCCCCAGAAGAGATCTCCTTATGGTAGTGATGGACAGATCAACTCTCCTTGTTATCTTCCACCTCTTCCTCTTCCTCTTGCTCGGCCTTCTCCCTCCTTTCCTTCTTACAGTCTTACAGTCCTTCTTACAGTCATTTTCTCCCTTTCCTCCTTCCTCTCCTCCCTCTTTCTCTACCTTCCTCTCCCTCCTTCCCTCTTGGTAAACCTTGTTTAGTCGAGCCAGATTGTGGATAGCTAGCCATTGTTTAGACCACTGTCGCTGTCTGGGTGGGGGGATACAGGACTGGTCCACTGGACTCAGCTCACATGGGGAGAACCTGCTGCTGCTGCCACTCCCCCTCTTACCTGGGATGAGATCACGTTTGGAGGAAACCTGGCACCATCCCTACGGTGAAGCATGGTGGTGGCAGCATCATGCTCCGGGGAGGATTTTCAGGGACAGGGACTGGGAACACGCCCCATTCACATCGACGGGGCTGTAGTGGAGCAGGTCGAGAGTTTCAAGTTCCTTGGTGTCCACATCACCAACAAACTATCATGGTTCAAACACACCAAGACAGTCGGGAAGAGGGCAGGACAACGCCTTTTCCACCTCAGGAGACTGAAAAGATTTGGCATTGGTCCCAAGATCCTCAAAAAGTTCTACAGCTGCACCATCGAGAGCTTCCTGACCAGTTGCATCACCGCCTGGTATGGCAACTGCTCGGCATCCGACCGTAAGGCACTACAGAGGGTAGTGCGTACGGCCCAGTACATCACTGGAGCCAAGCTTCCTGCCATCCAGGACCTATATACTTGGAGGTGTAAGAGGGAGGCCCAAAAAATTGACAAAGACTCCAGTCACCCAAGTCATAGACTGTTCTCTCTGCTACCGCACAGCAAGCGGTACCAGAGTGCCAAGTCTAGGTCCAAAAGGCCCCTTAACAGCTTCTATCCCCAATTCATAAGACTGCTGAACAATTAATCAAATGGCCACCCGGACTATTTACATTGACACCTCCCCCCTTTGTTTTTACACTGGTAATAGGAATCTGGATCGGTTTCTTTTTCTTTTTACCTTGCTTTTGTTATTATTATTATTTTTTTAACTTTTCTTTTTACATTTCGTAAAATGTTATAATTACAAAAACATTTCATTTTAATTTCAATTTAGTAACATACTGTATCATTCAAATAAATATTATTATTTGTCTAATCATATTTTGCCAGCTAACTGGGTGGCAGGCTGCAATCAGTAGCTGTAATTAAGTACAGCAGCCACCAACCATCTAACGTTAATGCCTCGGATAATGAGGTTAGAAGAACAGCTGAATGGTCGGTAGCTAGCTGGCTCAATTACAGGTACTCTTAAGCGTGAAATAACATTGGAAACAACTAACCACAGTTGCTAAAAGTTACCAGTAGCTACCCACTAGCTAGCTAGCTTTGTTGTTCCAAGTGGTGGGTTAGCTAGCACTCGTGCTTCGCCGGGGTCCACCGAATAGAATACTTACCTACAATAATTACCTACAATAACCTACAATAACTACCTAAGTAAACTACCTATAATACCTGACTACAATACCTACATACAATCTAAATAGGTCCTCTGTAGCTCAGCTGGTAGAGCACGGCGCTTGTAACGCCAAGGTAGTGGGTTCGATCCCCGGGACCACCCATACACAAAAATGTATGCACGCATGACTGTAAGTCGCTTTGGATAAAAGCGTCTGCTAAATGGCATACTATTATTATTATTATTATAAATACATGGTTTAAGCTTTACTCAACAACATATAAGAAGCCAGCTTATCTCCTGCTAGAGAAAACACAACCTCTCCCGACAACCTCGAGGCAAGAGACCTTTCTCTCTTTCTCGTCATCTTTCAACTTCTTATTCAGTTCCTTATTTTTCTCTTTTTCCTCCATCTTTAAAAATGTGACTTTCTGCTTGAGGTTCATGGCCAGAAAGCCCACTCTTCCCAGGATGGTCTCTGCTCTCTCTGATGAAACCGTCCCATTGGAGCTCTTGGAATGGGCACGGTCCGCCTCACTCTTCAAACCCTCCCTCGGGCTCACCTCCTCCTTGACGCTCCTCTCTTCACTCTCAATGTCAATGCCTGTCCAATAATCCTAACAGGAAGACATTGACTCTAGATGTAATATTGTTCCAATGTGAACATTCAATACACATTTGAGTGATCAACATACATTGATGGCCTCATGGGGCACACAATTTAGAGGACAGTAATTGAGGTAACTTGTTTATTTGTATCCCAAACCGATTTTGTAATAGCCATAGATGTTCTTCCTGGGTCCACACCAAACGTAATACAAATGTTAACCCTAGTAAGGGGTGATGTTTTATACTATGAGCATAGATTAGCAGGGTTGGGGTCAATTCAATTTCAATTCCAGTCAATTCAGGAAGTACTTAATTCAATGCTTTGAATTGAAATGGAACAGACCCCCAACCCTGTAGAGTAGAAGTGTAAAATAGGACACCTACCTTTGCCTTTTTCAGCGTCCAGGGCCTGGGTTCCTCATCCTCTGACCTGCATATGGAGGCTCTCACTCTAACAGGCGTCTTAGTGGCCATGCAGAGCAGAGGGGTTGCCAGAGTTAAGTTAGCATCTGGGACCAGCTGGTGAGCATGAGGGCAGCGATCCACCTCTTCACTAGTGCCCTTCCCTTTCTGCTCTGGCTGCTTGTGGTCCTTGTCATGGATGCATGCCAGGCTTGGAGGAAGTGCTAGGACAGGGTTCCTCTCTCTTGACAGTGGATGCAACTGCACTTGCCTCTGTGTTAACTGAGCACTATGTGGTGTCCTCAACTGTCTCCTCTGGCTGCTTGTGGTCATTGTTGTTGTGAATGCATTGCAGACCTGGAGGACTTTTATCATCCCAGGTGTAAATAGCAACAGTTGCCTCTGTGTCGACTGAGCACTTTGTAGTGCACTCAACTGTCTTCCATAGCGGTTTGTGGTCATTGTTGTGGGTGCAGGTCAGGATTAGAGGCAGTGTTGCAGGTGCAGGAGGACTTTTATCAGCCAAACACTCCTCCGTGTGGACAGTGGACACAGAAACGGCTGCTTCCCTGGCAACTGGACACTTGTTGGTGTCCTCTACTGCCTCCCCTGGCAGAGTGTGGACAGTGGAGACGGAAACGGCCGCTTCCCTGGACACTTGACTCTTGGTGGTGTCCTCTACTGCCTCCTCTGGCTGCTTGTGGCCATTGTCTAGAATGTGTGGCAACTTTGAAGGCAGCATTGGAGCCGGGCTTTTATCACCCAACAGGTTCTCTCCCTGGACAATGGATGTGCCTGCAGTGATCGCTGTGGTAACGGAGGACTCGGTGGCATCCTCTTTTGTCTCCTCTGTCAGTTTGTGGTCAGAGTCTCGGATACATGGCGAGCTTGGAGGCAGTGCTGCAGGGTCAGGAGGGCTTTGATCAGCTGCCATGTCCTCTTTGAGGTGAGTGGACACATCATTGTTTGTTTCACTGATAACTGGACACTTGGTGGTGTCCTCTACTGCCTCCCCTGGCAGTTTGTAGTCAACTTCAAAGACAAGTGGCAGACTTGGAGGCAGCATTGGGACAGGGCATTTAGCTGCTGATCTGTACACTCCAAAATCAACAGTAGCTGTGCCTGCAGTGGTCTCTGTAGCAACTGAGACCTCATAGGTATCCTCTACTGTCTGCTCTGATGGCATGAAGTCATCGTCAAAGACTGTTGGCAGGCATGTAGGCAGCACTGAAGGAAGACTTCTAGCTGCCCATCGATTCTCTCCCTTGACAGTGGCTGTGGTAGCAGTGGTCTCTGTGGCAACTGGGCACTCTGTGGCTGAAACAGCAGGCTTAGAGGTTTCGAGGAAATTGAATGAATTGCCAATGAACCGCTGAGCCAGGGGTGGGAGGGAGTAATGATATAATCTGTCCTCTTCCTCAACATTAGATAATGCCACTGGAGCAACTGAGACCTCAGTGGTGCCCTCTACTGCCTGATGTGGCTGCATGGAGTCTTCGTCAAAGAAGTGTGGCAGGTATCGATGCAGCATTGAGGAAAGATGTATATCTGTCCATAGGTCCTCTCGTATACCTGTAGATACATCTGCAGTGGCCTCTGTGGCAACTGGGCATTCAGCAGACTGGCAGGTTTCAGGGACAAAGTATGAAAATACAATGAACCGCTGTGCATCCTGAGCGCGTATGGCAAATGGAGAGGGGGGATGCAACATGGTAGGTATAGGCCTCTGATTGGTGAAAGCCAGTGGTGGGAGGGAGTCAATACAGGGAGCCATGAACTCAGTGAGAGGACAGTTGCTCACATCTCACACATTCTGCGTGAGAAAAGAAACAGACATGATGAAAGTGATCACATTCAGTACATACATACATACTGTATGAGTCAGCACTACTTACTTATACATCACATATACATATATATATATATATATATAGTGTCCTCTAAGATGCTCTGCACCAGTCTGTCCCAACCCTTGGTCCCCTAGCCAATGGGCCAGCTAAGTGTAAAAATACATGCCCCACACCCAGCATAACATTTGACATTTTAGCCATTTATCAGACGCTTTTACCCAGAACGACTTATAGTTAGTTAGTGCATTCAACTTAAGGTAGCTAGGTGAGACAACCACATAATCCTGATATGAGCGTCTATGATAGAACGGTTGTTTATTTTTTATGACCAGACAACCATAAGAACTGAGGACATAAATTCACTGAAACAGACAGACACGATACAACACATTTAGACAAGAACAGTTATAAGCATTGCCATGGTGTAGCCTAATACAAAAAGAAATAAGGACAAAACATTGTTAGCTTACATTCCATGGCATATGGAACATTTTGCCCTTACAATAACTTATATTTGCTTTAATTAATATTGTTAAACAGAACTCTTGTCGACTTTGTCAAAGTTGGTCTTGTTACCTCCTCAATCAGTCTTGGCATTTTCCTCGTCTTGAACCAAATCCTCTTCATCTTCTTCTCCTGATCCTTCTGGATCTGCAAAACCAGAGCCAACCTGGCTCCCAGCTCCATCACGTAGTCTGTCTAGATCGCCCTTTCCTCCAACCGACACTCACCCCTCCTCTGTGTCAGCGTTGAACCCTCCATGTCTTCCTCTTAGCTAACAATAACTCTGGAAAATACACAACGTTGTAGTAAGTGGGTGTTGCTAACCAAATAATAATGCATCTCTTTACAATGTGCACACGTTTTCTTCCCAGCTACTTACAATTAATCAAGTGAGAATCCTGATCCAGATATGTTTAGGCAATAGGCCTATCTGAATTACTAGTAAAAAGTTGGCTACTGGAAAAGCGACCAAGTTCAAATGAATCGATTTTGGCTGTTCTTATCATTTCGTGAACAATATCCTTCATGACATCATCATTGTGATGCAAGGCGTTGCCATGGCAGATGAAAAAGCACAACACAGACTTTAAAAAGCAAACTTCAGGGTCTTTCTGTACCTTACTATTGAGCCTTATTCAACCCCTCATGTAGCTCTACTCCATATTGGGCCTGGTTCTCACAAACCACACTAATCACTTCCATCATATCATTGAAAACACTGTGTTTTGGGTAGAAAATGACTCTATATCCATGCAGGACCTAACTTGTACAGTTTCATCTATTTTAAAAACCAAGGAGGTAAAAATGCCAGTCTTCTCTTTGAGTGCCCTTGAGTGCACCTCAATTTAAAGAGGTCTATCAATTCAACCATTTGAAATGGATGTCCATTCAATTAAGAACATATTATTCTTATTAGAAATGAATCAGCTACAAATTAGGTAGGCGTACTTGTTTTTTTACACAACCTACTCTTTTGGTACATATTTATTGAGATAATTGATTACAACATATGTTGGTGATTAACACAGAGAGAGGTTTTTTTTCTGTCATCAATAGAATGCATTAGCCATTAGGCTGGCTCACTACAATTGTAACATGACATCTCAGGTGTCAGGATGAAGCATTTTCTCACAAAAAGAGGACTCAAGCAAACTATCTCTCTTCAACAGTTTCACTAGTCATGTTAGGTCTACTTAAAATGTCACATTCATACACAAGTAATTTGAAAATAAGTTATACTACTGAAACACATTCACAATAAGTTATATTACAACCTACCTCTGAAGTAAGCAGTGTGTTCTCTCACTAATGAAATAGGACATTAATCATTTGTCAGTGGTTAGTTGAATCAGTCTCTTTGCACTGTTCAGTTTGTCTGTGCAACAGGTAACCTTCCAGAATCGGACTCTTGTGATGTCACAATGGAGTCCCCATTGCCATGGTTACCCACAGCAGCTTTCATGTGTTATCAAATGCTGGCACAATTTAGTTTATTTATTTTAGATTTTTTGTACCTATGCAGCACAGTCATACCTAATATATACAATGAATCCATATAACCTAATTTTTTATTAAAATAAAATGCTGTAACTCATGTAAAATGGTTGACCATTCAAACGACATGTGTTTTGCCTAATTAAAAGTCTATATGTTTTAGATATCATAAATAGCAGCCAGGCTTACTTAGGTTGTTTGTTCGATCTCAGCCTACCACTAATGCCAATATTTTTCATCATCATCATCATCATCATCATCAATGAAATACATAGGCTACCTTACTACAGTAAAACAAGTCTTCCATAGTCTATGTCACCTCAGTAACAAAGTTCCAAAAAAGAAATGAGGGGTCAAGAAAACATCTCTCTTCAATGGCCTCAGCTATTAGCCATATGATCAACAAGGTCAACTGCAGCACTAAAATCAAGAAGCAGCTCATCCACAAGTTTATCTTGGTCAAGTGATCTGAGCCATTGATCGATTAAATCAACGAGAGCTGTTGCAGTCGAGTGATCCTTACGGTATCTTTACGGTACGCATGCTCATAGAGGGATAAAATTAGCTGGATGTGTAATTATATAGGCCCAAAAAATGTAATTGAAGAGTAGGTGTCATTGATGTTTAGCATTTAAGTTTAATAAATAATTAAATAAAGAAATCAATATCAGCTGACTATAGAAAAGTATTGTTTAAAATTATGTTTGAACATTTTCTTATCCGTGTCTTTCCAGTTGATATAACCAAACATACAACCTTTGTTGCTCAAGAGCGTCACACATTCCTCCATTCATTCTCTATCATATTCCCCTCCATCAAATTCCTCTATCATATTCCCTCCATCATATTCTCTCTATTATATTTCTCTCCATCATATTCCACTCCATCATAATACTCGCTATCATATTCCCTCTATCATATTCCTCTTTATTTTTACAGGGAATCCCAATTGAGACCAGTGTCTCTTTTTCAATGGTGCCCTGTGTTATATCAATTAACAATCCAAACAGCTTAAACAGATAAAATTACATACAGAGTAGAAAATATATCGAGCAAAATTATTAGACTTGAACACATACATTTCACAATGAACAGGTCTTGTATTTAACCAGTTGAGCTGACAACCATTTTGCACTGTTTCACTAGGGCTTTAGTCATCAATCTAGCAAGAGGGAAATATTTTATTAATGTAGTGGTGTCCCTCCCCCCAGGAAGCTACGACCTTTAGCTTTCACCTGGAATTGTTCATTTATGTCTGAGAAAAAAAACACTTTCCAAACCATATGATCTAGTACACAAGAAAAGTATAATACAACCTTCTTTACTACTTTGCCAAACATTTCATGACATTAGTGAGAGTCAAAATCTGTAAAATTTGTGAATGTCTAAATTAACATTTGGGAAATTTGACCAGTGTACATCACTCCTATAGACAATGAGAGATGGGCTATGTAAAGGTCTCGATTTTGTCGTTCTGAACAAATGTTTGACTTCCACACAAAATTACTTCTTGACTTATTTTAGGTTTAAGGAAGTGTGTAGGTTTAAACTATTGCTTTAAAGGGAAGAGAGGGGGAGGAGGAGAGAGCGCGAGAGATGGGGGGAGTGGGAGAAAGAGGGAAGGAGGGGGAGGAGGGGGAGGAGGGGGAGGAGGGGGAGGAGGTGGAGGGCAGCTGTGTCCGACACACCATACTTACACCTGCAACAGGTAGGCCAGGGGGCGGGACCTGTAGGTGAGACTCATAACATGATAAGGGGGGCAGGTGAAGAAGGGGTGTTGATGGAGTCAAGGAAGGGAGGGTGTTCCTACGAGCCCCCTGCCAGCGAGACGGGGAGCAGGGAGGAAGTCTGTCCATGGAGCATTTCTGGGTCATTGGGTCGCCTCCAATGAGATTAGATCACCCTCTACAATGTAAAGCAGTTTGAGTACTGGGGGGTTCTCTGTATAAATCCAAGGTGAAACCTCCAGGGGCTAGCCTTCTCTCAGCGGAGAGTCTGCTCTGGGCTGCCTGCGAAAGGTGCTCCTCTGTGGGAAAGAGGAGAGAACAAGAGGCCCCAGAAGAGATCTCCTTATGGTAGTGATGGACAGATCAACTCTCCTTGTTATCTTCCACCTCTTCCTCTTCCTCTTGCTCGGCCTTCTCCCTCCTTTCCTTCTTACAGTCTTACAGTCATTTTCTCCCTTTCCTCCTTCCTCTCCTCCCTCTTTCTCTTCCTCTACCTTCCTCTCCCTCCTTCCCTCTTGGTAAACCTTGTTTAGTCGAGCCAGATTGTGGATAGCTAGCCATGGTTTAGACCACTGTCGCTGTCTGGGTGGGGGGATACAGGACTGGTCCACTGGACTCAGCTCACATGGGGGCAACCTGCTGCTGCCACTCCCCCTCTTACCTGGGATGAGATCACGTTTGGAGGAAACCTGGCACCATCCCTACGGTGAAGCATGGTGGTGGCAGCATCATGCTCCGGGGAGGATTTTCAGGGACAGGGACTGGGAACACGCCCCATTCACATCGACGGGGCTGTAGTGGAGCAGGTCGAGAGTTTCAAGTTCCTTGGTGTCCACATCACCAACAAACTATCATGGTTCAAACACACCAAGACAGTCGTGAAGAGGGCACGACAACGCCTTTTCCACCTCAGGAGACTGAAAAGATTTGGCATTGGTCCCAAGATCCTCAAAAAGTTCTACAGCTGCACCATCGAGAGCTTCCTGACCAGTTGCATCACCGCCTGGTATGGCAACTGCTCGGCATCCGACCGTAAGGCGCTACAGAGGGTAGTGCGTACGGCCCAGTACATCACTGGAGCCAAGCTTCCTGCCATCCAGGACCTATATACTTGGAGGTGTAAGAGGGAGGCCCAAAAAATTGACAAAGACTCCAGTCACCCAAGTCATAGACTGTTCTCTCTGCTACCGCATAGCAAGCGGTACCAGAGTGCCAAGTCTAGGTCCAAAAGGCTCCTTAACAGCTTCTAACCCCAATTCATAAGACTGCTGAACAATTAATCAAATGGCCACCCGGACTATTTACATTGACACCTCCCCCCTTTGTTTTTACACTGGTAATAGGAATCTGTATCGGTTTCCTTTTCTTTTTACCTTGCTTTTGTTATTATTATTATTTTTTAAACTTTTCTTTTTACATTTCGTAAAATGTTATAATTACAAAAACATTTCATTTTAATTTCAATTTAGTAACATACTGTATCATTCAAATAAATATTATTATTTGTCTAATCATATTTTGCCAGCTAACTGGGTGGCAGGCTGCAATCAGTAGCTGTAATTAAGTACAGCAGCCACCAACCATCTAACGTTAATGACTCGGATAATGAGGTTAGAAGAACAGCTGAATGGTCGGTAGCTAGCTGGCTCAATTACAGGTACTCTTAAGCGTGAAATAACATTGGAAACAACTAACCACAGTTGCTAAAAGTTACCAGTAGCTACCCACTAGCTAGCTAGCTTTGTTGGTCCAAGTGGTGGGTTAGCTAGCACTCGTGCTTCGCCGGGGTCCACCGAATAGAATACTTACCTACAATAATTACCTACAATAACCTACAATAACTACCTAAGTAAACTACCTATAATACCTGACTACAATACCTACATACAATCTAAATACATGGTTTAAGCTTTACTCAAGAACATATAAGAAGCCAGCTTATCTCCTGCTAGAGAAAACACAACCTCTCCCGACAACCTCGAGGCAAGAGACCTTTCTCTCTTTCTCGTCATCTTTCAACTTCTTATTCAGTTCCTTATTTTTCTCTTTTTCCTCCATCTTTAAAAATGTGACTTTCTGCTTGAGGTTCATGGCCAGAAAGCCCACTCTTCCCAGGATGGTCTCTGCTCTCTCTGATGAAACCGTCCCATTGGAGCTCTTGGAATGGGCACGGTCCGCCTCACTCTTCAAACCCTCCCTCGGGCTCACCTCCTCCTTGACGCTCCTCTCTTCACTCTCAATGTCAATGCCTGTCCAATAATCCTAACAGGAAGACATTGACTCTAGATGTAATATTGTTCCAATGTGGCACATTCAATACACATTTGAGTGATCAACATACATTGATGGCCTCATGGGGCACACAATTTAGAGGACAGTAATTGAGGTAACTTGTTTATTTGTATCCCAAACCGATTTTGTAATAGCCATAGATGTTCTTCCTGGGTCCACACCAAACGTAATACAAATGTTAACCCTAGTAAGGGGTGATGTTTTATACTATGAGCATAGATTAGCAGGGTTGGGGTCAATTCAATTTCAATTCCAGTCAATTCAGGAAGTACTTAATTCAATGCTTTGAATTGAAATGGAACAGACCCCCAACCCTGTAGAGTAGAAGTGTAAAATAGGACACCTACCTTTGCCTTTTTCAGCGTCCAGGGCCTGGGTTCCTCATCCTCTGACCTGCATATGGAGGCTCTCACTCTAACAGGCGTCTTAGTGGCCATGCAGAGCAGAGGGGTTGCCAGAGTTAAGTTAGCATCTGGGACCAGCTGGTGAGCATGAGGGCAGCGATCCACCTCTTCACTAGTGCCCTTCCCTTTCTGCTCTGGCTGCTTGTGGTCCTTGTCATGGATGCATGCCAGGCTTGGAGGAAGTGCTAGGACAGGGCTTTTATCACTCATCAGTTCCTCTCTCTTGACAGTGGATGCAACTGCACTTGCCTCTGTGTTAACTGAGCACTATGTGGTGTCCTCAACTGTCTCCTCTGGCTGCTTGTGGTCATTGTTGTTGTGAATGCATGCAGACCTGGAGGACTTTTATCATCCCAGGTGTAAATAGCAACAGTTGCCTCTGTGTCGACTGAGCACTTTGTAGTGCACTCAACTGTCTTCCATAGCGGTTTGTGGTCATTGTTGTGGGTGCAGGTCAGGATTAGAGGCAGTGTTGCAGGTGCAGGAGGACTTTTATCAGCCAAACACTCCTCCGTGTGGACAGTGGACACAGAAACGGCTGCTTCCCTGGCAACTGGACACTTGTTGGTGTCCTCTACTGCCTCCCCTGGCAGAGTGTGGACAGTGGAGACGGAAACGGCCGCTTCCCTGGACACTTGACTCTTGGTGGTGTCCTCTACTTCCTCCTCTGGCTGCTTGTGGCCATTGTCTAGAATGTGTGGAAACTTTAAGGCAGCATTGGAGCCGGGCTTTTATCACCCAACAGGTTCTCTCCCTGGACAATGGATGTGCCTGCAGTGATCGCTGCGGTAACGGAGGACTCGGTGGCATCCTCTTTTGTCTCCTCTGTCAGTTTGTGGTCAGACTCTCGGATACATGGCGAGCTTGGAGGCAGTGCTGCAGGGTCAGGAGGGCTTTGATCAGCTGCCATGTCCTCTTTGAGGTGAGTGGACACATCATTGTTTGTTTCACTGATAACTGGACACTTGGTGGTGTCCTCTACTGCCTCCCCTGGCAGTTTGTAGTCAACTTCAAAGACAAGTGGCAGACTTGGAGGCAGCATTGGGACAGGGCATTTAGCTGCTGATCTGTACACTCCAAAATCAACAGTAGCTGTGCCTGCAGTGGTCTCTGTAGCAACTGAGACCTCATAGGTATCCTCTACTGTCTGCTCTGATGGCATGAAGTCATCGTCAAAGACTGTTGGCAGGCATGTAGGCAGCACTGAAGGAAGACTTCTAGCTGCCCATCGATTCTCTCCCTTGACAGTGGCTGTGGTAGCAGTGGTCTCTGTGGCAACTGGGCACTCTGTGGCTGAAACAGCAGGCTTAGAGGTTTCGAGGAAATTGAATGAATTGCCAATGAACCGCTGAGCCAGGGGTGGGAGGGAGTAATGATAGAATCTGTCCTCTTCCTCAACATTAGATATTGCCACTGGAGCAACTGAGACCTCAGTGGTGCCCTCTACTGCCTGATGTGGCTGCATGGAGTCTTCGTCAAAGAAGTGTGGCAGGTATCGATGCAGCATTGAGGAAAGATGTATATCTGTCCATAGGTCCTCTCGTATACCTGTAGATACATCTGCAGTGGCCTCTGTGGCAACTGGGCATTCAGCAGACTGGCAGGTTTCAGGGACAATGTATGAAAATTACAATGAACCGCTGTGCATCCTGAGCGCGTATGGCAAATGGAGAGGGGGGATGCAACATGGTAGGTATAGGCCTCTGATTGGTGAAAGCCAGTGGTGGGAGGGAGTCAATACAGGGAGCCATGAACTCAGTGAGAGGACAGTTGCTCACATCTCACACATTCTGCGTGAGAAAAGAAACAGACATGATGAAAGTGATCACATTCAGTACATACATACATACTGTATGAGTCAGCACTACTTACTTATACATCACACACACATATATATACAGTGGGGAAAAAAAGTATTTAGTCAGCCACCAATTGTGCAAGTTCTCCCACTTAAAAATATGAGAGAGGCCTGTAGTTTTCATCATAGGTACACGTCAACTATGACAGACAAAATGAGGAAAAAAAATCCAGAAAATCATATTGTAGGATTTTTAATGAATTTATTTGCAAATTATGGTGGAAAATAAGTATTTGGTCAATAACAAAAGTTTCTCAATACTTTGTTATATACCCTTTGTTGGCAATGACACAGGTCAAAGGTTTCTGTAAGTCTTCACAAGGTTTTCACACACTGTTGCTGGTATTTTGGCCCATTCCTCCATGCAGATCTCCTCTAGAGCAGTGATGTTTTGGGGCTGTCGCTGGGCAACACGGACTTTCAACTCCCTCCAAAGATGTTCTATGGGGTTGAGATCTGGAGACTGGCTAGGCCACTCCAGGACCTTGAAATGCTTCTTACGAAGCCACTCCTTCGTTGCCCGGGCGGTGTGTTTGGGATCATTGTCATGCTGAAAGACCCAGCCACGTTTCATCTTCAATGCCCTTGCTGATGGAAGGAGGTTTTCACTCAAAATCTCACGATACATGGCTCCATTCATTCTTTCCTTTACACGGATCAGTCGTCCTGGTCCCTTTGCAGAAAAACAGCCCCAAAGCATGATGTTTCCACCCCCATGCTTCACAGGAGGTATGGTGTTCTTAGGATGCAACTCAGCATTCTCTGTCCTCCAAACACGACAAGTTCTATTTTGATTTCATCTGACCTTATGACATTCTCCCAATCCTCTTCTGGATCATCCAAATGCACTCTAGCAAACTTCAGACGGGCCTGGACATGTACTGGCTTAAGCAGGGGGACACGTCTGGCACTGCAGGATTTGAGTCCCTGGCGGCGTAGTGTGTTACTGATGGTAGGCTTTGTTACTTTGGTCCCAGCTCTCTGCAGGTCATTCACTAGGTCCCCCCGTGTGGTTCTGTGATCATTTTGACCCCACGGGGTGAGATCTTGCGTGGAGCCCCAGATCGAGCGAGATTATCAGTGGTCTTGTATGTCTTCCATTTCCTAATAATTGCTCCCACAGTTGATTTCTTCAAACCAAGCTGCTTACCTATTGCAGATTCAGACTTCCCTGCCTGGTGCAGGTCTACAATTTTGTTTCTGGTGTCCTTTGACAGCTCTTTGGTCTTGGCCATAGTGGAGTTTGGAGTGTGACTGTTTGAGGTTGTGGACAGGTGTCATTTATACTGATAACAAGTTCAAACAGGTGCCATTAATACAGGTAACGAGTGGAGGACAGAGGAGCCTCTTAAAGAAGAAGTTACAGGTCTGTGAGAGCCAGAAATCTTGCTTGTTTGTAGGTGACCAAATACTTATTTTCCACCATCATTTGCAAATAAATTCATTAAAAATCCTACAATGTGATTTTCTGGATTTTTTTTCCTCAATTTGTCTTTCATAGTTGACGTGTACCTATGATGAAAATTACAGGCCTCTCTCATCTTTTTAAGTGGGAGAACTTGCACAATTGGTGGCTGACTAAATACTTTTTTTCCCCACTGTATATATATATATATATATATATATATATATATATTAGGGCTGTCAAAAATAGCGCGTTAACGACGTTAATTAGTTGTTTGCTGTTAATTACGTCAATTTTTTTAACGCATTTCACGCATGCGCAGTGTGACAAATTATTCAGGTCAGGAAAGTGGTTGGGAGCTAGAGGCGAGATGGAGCAAGGTGAGCAAAGTGGGCCTATTGACGGATTCAAATATAAAAAGAATGATGATGGTACAGTTAACAAGTACAAGGTTATTTGCAAGATTTGTAAGGAGGAGTTTCAATTTCACCGGAGCTGTTCAAGCTTGAAGTACCATGTCAACGCCAAACATGCGTTTGCTGGGCCGTCAGATTCAGCAAGTGGTTTGCGCCAGACCACGCTGAATGTTTGCAGGCAATTAACAAAATCAACCTCAGATAATTTGACCAACACAATAGCAAAATGGATTGCAAAGGATTGTAGACCCATTAGCATTGTAGAAGACTCAGGTTTCCTTGATGTTTTGCAAGTGGCGTCTCAAGACTCATTCTATAAGCCACCGTCAAGAGCCACAGTTATGAAGAAAATCCACGAGCTCTATGAAAACGAAAAAGAAAAAAGGAAAGAGGTCTTGGCTCAAGTAAATCATATCGCCCTGACAGGAGACCATTGGACATCAGTGAGTAACAACAATTACCTCGGAGTAACTGCACATTTAATCAGTGACACGTGGGAACTGAAGTCTTTTGCGCTGACTATATTAAAAACTGAGGAGCGTCATTTTGCGGAGGCTTGTAAAGAACAGTTCCTGTCTGTTGCACGTGAGTGGGACATCGAGGGCAAGACTACAACCATTGGGACTGACAGTGCACGCAACATGGTTGCCGCAATTCGACTTACACGCTATGAACACATGAACTGTGTCGCTCACATGGTGCAGAGAAGTGTCACAGTGAGTCTTGCTGACAGCGGCTTTGTAAATGCTTTGGCCAAGGCTCGCAAAGTTGTCGGTCATTTTAAGCACAGCCCAGCAAATGCTGCGGAGCTTCAAGCACAACAAGTCAGCCTGGGAAAGAAGCAAGAGCCATTGATCCAGGATGTTCCAACATGTTGGAATTCGACGCTGGAAATGGTCAAGCGCGTGAGCAGAAATAAAGAGGCTGTCATCGCAGCCCTGGACAATCAGGAGCACAAACTCGTTTTGCCGACCGCAGCAGAGTGGGATAAACTGCAGAGGCTGGAGACACTTCTAGAGCCATGCAGGTAAATCAGTCTGTAACTTATCAAATAACATCGCTTTGATTATTTTCTGGAATGAATTAAACCAAGTCAAATATCAATAACATGTATCTATGTAAAAAATAATGATGATGATAATAATAATAATAATAATAATAATAATAATAATAATAATAATAATAATAATAGTAATATGTTGATAACCACTGTTCTAATAATACACTGTCTCTGTGTGCATGTGTGTGTTTGTGTGCGTAGGTATGTAACTGAGCTCCTGGGTGGAGAGGCCTATGTCTCCTGTTCTGTGGTACTACCTTCTCTCTGCCACTTGCGTCTCAAGATGGAAGCCTGTGATGAGGACCCTGCATATGTGGTGAGATTCAAGACCAAGTTCAAGGAGGACCTAGCATCCCGTCAAGAACAGCTCAACAATGCATGGCTCCAGATTGCTACAGTTTTGGATCCTCGTTTCAAAGACTTGAAATGCCTGCCCAAGACAGACAGGGAAGAGGTGTGGACCACACTTGAAGGGATGCTGCAACAAGAATCACCCAGAAGGTCTTCACAGACACATGATGATGGGCCACCCAGGAAGAAAATCAGCCTTCTGCAAATGGGCTCAGATTCAGAATCAGAAGATGAAGAGGTCCAACCTGCCATACAGAGGTACAGAGCAGAGCCCACCATTAAATTGGAGGACTGCCCCTTGAGGTGGTGGGCATCTCATTCAGGAGCCCATGAGAAGCTGGCCTCACTAGCTCACAAATATCTAGCCACTCCTGCAACCACTGTTCCCTGTGAACGACTTTTCTCAGTTGCAGGTCACATTGTGAACAAGAAAAGGTCAGCTTTACTTTCAGAAAATGTGAACAAGTTAGTTTGCCTCAGCAACTGGCTGAAAGATGATGAAGCTCAGTAGATTTGAAAGGTGATGTTCAAACAAAAAGACCAGTTTCAGTGCAACATGTTATAGTAGTTAGCAACTGGATTTTTGAGCAACTGGATTAAAGAATGGAGGAAAAGGTAAAAGATTGTTCTTTGGTTTGATTTAAAAGTTTTATTGAAAATGTTTTTTTCCACAGATGACTCAAATTGTGCAAAAATGTGGTAGGTCACTGTTATGATTTGACTACATTTATTGCTTTCTGTTCAATTGAATACTGTAAATTGTACATCCTGGTTAAGAGGAATGCCAAAGAGGAAGTGATGGAACATTACAAAGACAAATATTATGGTGTGTAGTATGTTTCAGCTTGATTTAAAACACCATTATTTGGCTGTGTTAATAAACAGACATAATATGAAAATTATGTATCTGTGTCCTGTTATTTATCTTTTGGTATGCATTTCAGAAAAAAAATGGTTAGGATTCAGGTGTAATTGCAAATAGTGATTAATCATGATTAATCCACTGAAAATTCTGATTAATTTGATTAAAAATTTTAATCATTTGACAGCCCTAATATATATATATATATAAATATAGTGTCCTCTAAGATGCTCTGCACCAGTCTGTCCCAACCCTTGGTCCCCTAGCCAATGGGCCAGCTAAGTGTAAAAATACATGCCCCACACCCAGCATAACATTTGACATTTTAGCCATTTATCAGACGCTATTATCCAGAACGACTTATAGTTAGTTAGTTCATTCAACTTAAGGTAGCTAGGTGAGACAACCACATAATCCTGATATGAGCGTCTATGATAGAACGGTTGTTTATTTTTTATGACCAGACAACCATAAGAACTGAGGACATAAATTCACTGAAACAGACAGACACGATACAACACATTTAGACAAGAACAGTTATAAGCATTGCCATGGTGTAGCCTAATACAAAAAGAAATAAGGACAAAACATTGTTAGCTTACATTCCATGGCATATGGAACATTTTGCCCTTACAATAACTTATATTTGCTTTAATTAATATTGTTAAACAGAACTCTTGTCGACTTTGTCAAAGTTGGTCTTGTTACTTCCTCAATCAGTCTTGGCATTTTCCTCGTCTTGAACCAAATCCTCTTCATCTTCTTCTCCTGATCCTTCTGGATCTGCAAAACCAGAGCCAACCTGGCTCCCAGCTCCATCACGTAGTCTGTCTAGATCGCCCTTTCCTCCAACCGACACTCACCCCTCCTCTGTGTCAGCGTTGAACCCTCCATGTCTTCCTCTTAGCTAACAATAACTCTGGAAAATACACAACGTTGTAGTAAGTGGGTGTTGCTAACCAAATAATAATGCATCTCTTTACAATGTGCACACGTTTTCTTCCCAGCTACTTACAATTAATCAAGTGAGAATCCTGATCCAGATATGTTTAGGCAATAGGCCTATCTGAATTACTAGTAAAAAGTTGGCTACTGGAAAAGCGACCAAGTTCAAATGAATCGATTTTGGCTGTTCTTATCATTTCGTGAACAATATCCTTCATGACATCATCATTGTGATGCAAGGCGTTGCCATGGCAGATAAAAAAGCACAACACAGACTTTAAAAAGCAAACTTCAGGGTCTTTCTGTACCTTACTATTGAGCCTTATTCAACCCCTCATGTAGCTCTACTCCATATTGGGCCTGGTTCTCACAAACCACACTAATCACTTCCATCATATCATTGAAAACACTGTGTTTTGGGTAGAAAATGACTCTATATCCATGCAGGACCTAACTTGTACAGTTTCATCTATTTTAAAAACCAAGGAGGTAAAAATGCCAGTCTTCTCTTTGAGTGCCCTTGAGTGCACCTCAATTTAAAGAGGTCTATCAATTCAACCATTTGAAATGGATGTCCATTCAATTAAGAACATATTATTCTTATTAGAAATGAATCAGCTACAAATTAGGTAGGCGTACTTGTTTTTTTACACAACCTACTCTTTTGGTACATATTTATTGAGATAATTGATTACAACATATGTTGGTGATTAACACAGAGAGAGGTTTTTTTTCTGTCATCAATAGAATGCATTAGCCATTAGGCTGGCTCACTACAATTGTAACATGACATCTCAGGTGTCAGGATGAAGCATTTTCTCACAAAAAGAGGACTCAAGCAAACTATCTCTCTTCAACAGTTTCACTAGTCATGTTAGGTCTACTTAAAATGTCACATTCATACACAAGTAATTTGAAAATAAGTTATACTACTGAAACACATTCACAATAAGTTATATTACAACCTACCTCTGAAGTAAGCAGTGTGTTCTCTCACTAATGAAATAGGACATTAATAATTTGTCAGTGGTTAGTTGAATCAGTCTCTTTGCACTGTTCAGTTTGTCTGTGCAACAGGTAACCTTCCAGAATCGGAATCTTGTGATGTCACAATGGAGTCCCCATTGCCATGGTTACCCTCAGCAGCTTTCATGTGTTATCAAATGCTGGCACAATTTAGTTTATTTATTTTAGATTTTTTGTACCTATGCAGCACAGTCATACCTAATATATACAATGAATCCATATAACCTAATTTTTTATTAAAATAAAATGCTGTAACTCATGTAAAATGGTTGACCATTCAAACGACATGTGTTTTGCCTAATTAAAAGTCTATATGTTTTAGATATCATAAATAGCAGCCAGGCTTACTTAGGTTGTTTGTTCGATCTCAGCCTACCACTAATGCCAATATTTTTCATCATCATCATCATCAATGAAATACATAGGCTACCTTACTACAGTAAAACAAGTCTTCCATAGTCTATATCACCTCAGTAACAAAGTTCCAAAAAAGAAATGAGGGTTCAAGAAAACATCTCTCTTCAATGGCCTCAGCTATTAGCCATATGATCAACAAGGTCAACTGCAGCACTAAAATCAAGAAGCAGCTCATCCACAAGTTTATCTTGGTCAAGTGATCTGAGCCATTGATCGATTAAATCAACGAGAGCTGTTGCAGTCGAGTGATCCTTACGGTATCTTTACGGTACGCATGCTCATAGAGGGATAAAATTAGCTGGATGTGTAATTATATAGGCCCAAAAAATGTAATTGAAGAGTAGGTGTCATTGATGTTTAGCATTTAAGTTTAATAAATAATTAAATAAAGAAATCAATATCAGCTGACTATAGAAAAGTATTGTTTAAAATTATGTTTGAACATTTTCTTATCCGTGTCTTTCCAGTTGATATAACCAAACAGACAACCTTTGTTGCTCAAGAGCGTCACACATTCCTCCATTCATTCTCTATCATATTCCCCTCCATCAAATTCCTCTATCATATTCCCTCCATCATATTCTCTCTATTATATTTCTCTCCATCATATTCCACTCCATCATAATACTCGCTATCATATTCCCTCTATCATATTCCTCTTTATTTTTACAGGGAATCCCAATTGAGACCAGTGTCTCTTTTTCAATGGTGCCCTGTGTTATATCAATTAACAATCCAAACAGCTTAAACAGATAAAATTACATACAGAGTAGAAAATATATCGAGCAAAATTATTAGACTTGAACACATACATTTCACAATGAACAGGTCTTGTATTTAACCAGTTGAGCTGACAACCATTTTGCACTGTTTCACTAGGGCTTTAGTCATCAATCTAGCAAGAGGGAAATATTTTATTAATGTAGTGGTGTCCCTCCCCCCAGGAAGCTACGACCTTTAGCTTTCACCTGGAATTGTTCATTTATGTCTGAGAAAAAAAACACTTTCCAAACCATATGATCTAGTACACAAGAAAAGTATAATACAACCTTCTTTACTACTTTGCCAAACATTTCATGACATTAGTGAGAGTCAAAATCTGTAAAATTTGTGAATGTCTAAATTAACATTTGGGCAATTTGACCAGTGTACATCACTCCTATAGACAATGAGAGATGGGCTATGTAAAGGTCTCGATTTTGTCGTTCTGAACAAATGTTTGACTTCCACACAAAATTACTTCTTGACTTATTTTAGGTTTAAGGAAGTGTGTAGGTTTAAACTATTGCTTTAAAGGGAAGAGAGGGGGAGGAGGAGAGAGCGCGAGAGATGGGGGGAGTGGGAGAAAGAGGGAAGGAGGGGGAGGACGGGGAGGAGGGGGAGGACGGGGAGGAGGTGGAGGGCAGCTGTGTCCGACACACCATACTTACACCTGCAACAGGTAGGCCAGGGGGCGGGACCTGTAGGTGAGACTCATAACATGATAAGGGGGGCAGGTGAAGAAGGGGTGTTGCTGGAGTCAAGGAAGGGAGGGTGTTCCTACGAGCCCCCTGCCAGCGAGACGGGGAGCATGGAGGAAGTCTGTCCATGGAGCATTTCTGGGTCATTGGGTCGCCTCCAATGAGATTAGATCACCCTCTACAATGTAAAGCAGTTTGAGTACTGGGGGGTTCTCTGTATAAATCCAAGGTGAAACCTCCAGGGGCTAGCCTTCTCTCAGCGGAGAGTCTGCTCTGGGCTGCCTGCGAAAGGTGCTCCTCTGTGGGAAAGAGGAGAGAACAAGAGGCCCCAGAAGAGATCTCCTTATGGTAGTGATGGACAGATCAACTCTCCTTGTTATCTTCCACCTCTTCCTCTTCCTCTTGCTCGGCCTTCTCCCTCCTTTCCTTCTTACAGTCTTACAGTCCTTCTTACAGTCATTTTCTCCCTTTCCTCCTTCCTCTCCTCCCTCTTTCTCTTCCTCTACCTTCCTCTCCCTCCTTCCCTCTTGGTAAACCTTGTTTAGTCGAGCCAGATTGTGGATAGCTAGCCATGGTTTAGACCACTGTCGCTGTCTGGGTGGGGGGATACAGGACTGGTCCACTGGACTCAGCTCACATGGGGAGAACCTGCTGCTGCCACTCCCCCTCTTACCTGGGATGAGATCACGTTTGGAGGAAACCTGGCACCATCCCTACGGTGAAGCATGGTGGTGGCAGCATCATGCTCCGGGGAGGATTTTCAGGGACAGGGACTGGGAACACGCCCCATTCACATCGACGGGGCTGTAGTGGAGCAGGTCGAGAGTTTCAAGTTCTTTGGTGTCCACATCACCAACAAACTATCATGGTTCAAACACACCAAGACAGTCGTGAAGAGGGCACGACAACGCCTTTTCCACCTCAGGAGACTGAAAAGATTTGGCATTGGTCCCAAGATCCTCAAAAAGTTCTACAGCTGCACCATCGAGAGCTTCCTGACCAGTTGCATCACCGCCTGGTATGGCAACTGCTCGGCATCCGACCATAAGGCGCTACAGAGGGTAGTGCGTACGGCCCAGTACATCACTGGAGCCAAGCTTCCTGCCATCCAGGACCTATATACTTGGAGGTGTAAGAGGGAGGCCCAAAAAATTGACAAAGACTCCAGTCACCCAAGTCATAGACTGTTCTCTCTGCTACCGCACAGCAAGCGGTACCAGAGTGCCAAGTCTAGGTCCAAAAGGCTCCTTAACAGCTTCTATCCCCAATTCATAAGACTGCTGAACAATTAATCAAATGGCCACCCGGACTATTTACATTGACACCTCCTCCCTTTGTTTTTACACTGGTAATAGGAATCTGGATCGGTTTCCTTTTCTTTTTACCTTGCTTTTGTTATTATTATTATTTTTTAAAGTTTTCTTTTTACATTTCGTAAAATGTTATAATTACAAAAACATTTCATTTTAATTTCAATTTAGTAACATACTGTATCATTCAAATAAATATTATTATTTGTCTAATCATATTTTGCCAGCTAACTGGGTGGCAGGCTGCAATCAGTAGCTGTAATTAAGTACAGCAGCCACCAACCATCTAACGTTAATGCCTCGGATAATGAGGTTAGAAGAACAGCTGAATGGTCGGTAGCTAGCTGGCTCAATTACAGGTACTCTTAAGCGTGAAATAACATTGGAAACAACTAACCACAGTTGCTAAAAGTTACCAGTAGCTACCCACTAGCTAGCTAGCTTTGTTGGTCCAAGTGGTGGGTTAGCTAGCACTCGTGCTTCGCCAGGGTCCACCGAATAGAATACTTACCTACAATAATTACCTACAATAACCTACAATAACTACCTAAGTAAACTACCTATAATACCTGACTACAATACCTACATACAATCTAAATACATGGTTTAAGCTTTACTCAACAACATATAAGAAGCCAGCTTATCTCCAGCTAGAGAAAACACAACCTCTCCCGACAACCTCGAGGCAAGAGACCTTTCTCTCTTTCTCGTCAACTTTCAACTTCTTATTCAGTTCCTTATTTTTCTCTTTTTCCTCCATCTTTAAAAATGTGACTTTCTGCTTGAGGTTCATGGCCAGAAAGCCCACTCTTCCCAGGATGGTCTCTGCTCTCTCTGATGAAACCGTCCCATTGGAGCTCTTGGAATGGGCACGGTCCGCCTCACTCTTCAAACCCTCCCTCGGGCTCACCTCCTCCTTGACGCTCCTCTCTTCACTCTCAATGTCAATGCCTGTCCAATAATCCTAACAGGAAGACATTGACTCTAGATGTAATATTGTTCCAATGTGGCACATTCAATACACATTTGAGTGATCAACATACATTGATGGCCTCATGGGGCACACAATTTAGAGGACAGTAATTGAGGTAACTTGTTTATTTGTATCCCAAACCGATTTTGTAATAGCCATAGATGTTCTTCCTGGGTCCACACCAAACGTAATACAAATGTTAACCCTAGTAAGGGGTGATGTTTTATACTATGAGCATAGATTAGCAGGGTTGGGGTCAATTCAATTTCAATTCCAGTCAATTCAGGAAGTACTTAATTCAATGCTTTGAATTGAAATGGAACAGACCCCAACCCTGTAGAGTAGAAGTGTAAAATAGGACACCTACCTTTGCCTTTTTCAGCGTCCAGGGCCTGGGTTCCTCATCCTCTGACCTGCATATGGAGGCTCTCACTCTAACAGGCGTCTTAGTGGCCATGCAGAGCAGAGGGGTTGCCAGAGTTAAGTTAGCATCTGGGACCAGCTGGTGAGCATGAGGGCAGCGATCCACCTCTTCAGTAGTGCCTTTCCCTTTCTGCTCTGGCTGCTTGTGGTCCTTGTCATGGATGCATGCCAGGCTTGGAGGAAGTGCTAGGACAGGGCTTTTATCACTCATCAGTTCCTCTCTCTTGACAGTGGATGCAACTGCACTTGCCTCTGTGTTAACTGAGCACTATGTGGTGTCCTCAACTGTCTCCTCTGGCTGCTTGTGGTCATTGTTGTTGTGAATGCATTGCAGACCTGGAGGACTTTTATCATCCCAGGTGTAAATAGCAACAGTTGCCTCTGTGTCGACTGAGCACTTTGTAGTGCACTCAACTGTCTTCCATAGCGGTTTGTGGTCATTGTTGTGGGTGCAGGTCAGGATTAGAGGCAGTGTTGCAGGTGCAGGAGGACTTGTATCAGCCAAACACTCCTCCGTGTGGACAGTGGACACAGAAACGGCTGCTTCCCTGGCAACTGGATACTTGTTGGTGTCCTCTACTGCCTCCCCTGGCAGAGTGTGGACAGTGGAGACGGAAACGGCCGCTTCCCTGGACACTTGACTCTTGGTGGTGTCCTCTACTGCCTCCTCTGGCTGCTTGTGGCCATTGTCTAGAACAGGGGTGTCAAACTCATTTTAGCTCAGGGGCCACATGGAGGAAAATCTATTCCCAAGTGGGCCGGACCGAAAAAATCATGGTATATATAACTTAAAAACAATAACTTCAGATTGTTTTCTTTGTTTTAATATGATCAACATACAACATAAAGCTGGAGCCTGAGGACAGTGTGTCCAAAATAGTACAAGCACAACATCACTATTAATCATAAAACACGTCAAGTTTATTTGAAAATTCTAAAGAAAAAGAACACACAAACACACAATGCCTCAGTGATTAACAGAACCGTTTCACAGATCACAGAACTTTATCAGGGTGTCATTTCTCAGGCAGAAATGTAGATAAAAAGAATGAAATCCTGTTCCCCAAACAAGTGCAAGAACCACAGAGTCAAGAATAGGTTAAATATACAAATAAAATAAAATCAATTAAAAACAATAGCACATCAACATAAAAACATATAAACATAAAGCTGGAGCCTGAGGACAGTGTCCAAAAGCACAACATCACTATTAATCATAAAACACCTCAAGTTATTTGAAAGTTCTGAGGACAAAGAACACACAAACACACAATGCCTCAGTGATTCACAGAAGTATATCACAGATCACAGAACTATATCAGGGTGTCATTTCTCAGGCAGAAATGTAGATAAAAATAATGAAATCCTGTTCCCCAAACAAGTGCAAGAACCAC
Organism: Coregonus lavaretus; assembly: GCF_964263955.1. Classification (NCBI taxonomy): domain Eukaryota; kingdom Metazoa; phylum Chordata; class Actinopteri; order Salmoniformes; family Salmonidae; genus Coregonus; species Coregonus lavaretus. Next base: position 15,367,730 of record NC_140022.1, read on the forward strand.
AGAGTCAAGAATAGGTTAAATATACAAATAAAATAAAATCAATTAAAAACAATAGCACATCAACATAAAAACATATAAACATAAATCTGAAAGCGTTGCTCAAACTCCCGTAACAGTCCAGTTATTTTATCTTTGAACCGCTTCATGTCTGCCAGATGTTGGGTCGCGCACACATTTTTCAGACAGGGGAAGTGAGCTGCATCACCACCGGCAAGTTGCGTCTCCCACAATGACAGCTTCAACTTGAAAGAACGTATGCTGTCATAATACTGCGTGACAACATTGTTGCGCCCTTGCAGCTGTTTGTTCAAGTTATTCAGGTGCTCTGTAACATCCACCATAAATGCAAGGTCCGGCATCCATTCTGCGGAATGAAATTCTAACACTGGTTTGCCCTTTTCTTCCATGAACTGTTCAATTTCTTCTCGTAAATCAAAGAAACGCCTCAGCACAGCACCTCGGCTTAACCATCTTACCTCAGTGTGGTATGGCAGGCCATAGATGTGGTCTTTCTCTCTGAGAAGGCTGTCAAACTGACGGTGATTCAGGCTTCTGGATCGGATGAAATTAACAGTTTGGATGACCACCTTCATGACGTTATCCATCTTTAATGACTTGCAACACAAAGCCTCCTGGTGCAAAATACAGTGAAAAGTCAAAAAATCACGTCCTCCATTTGCAGATTGCACTTTCTCTCTGAACTTTGTCACAACGCCTGCTTTTTTCCCGATCATTGAGGGCGCACCATCTGTAGCCAGGCTGACAGCGCGGGACCAGTCCACTCCGACCCTGTCCAGCGCGCCGACGAGTGCGGTAAAAATATCAGCTGCTGTCGTTGTATCTGTCATCGGCACCAACTCCACGAACTCCTCGGTGACGGTCAATGTGTCATCAACTCCGCGGATGAAAAAATGGCCAGTTGTGCAACATCTGTAATGTCCGTGCTTTCATCAATTGCAACCGAAAACGCAATAAATGACTTTACTTTTTGCTTCAACTGGCTGTCCAAATCCACTGAAAGATCAGAAATCCTGTCTGCAACTGTGTTTCTTGTCAGGCTGATATTTGCAAAAGCCTGCCGCTTTTCAGGGCACACAATCTCCGCTGCCTTCATCATGCATGTTTTTACAAATTCACCCTCACTAAATGGTTTTGAAGCCACTGCGATTTCATTAGCAATGAGGTAGCTAGCTTTCACTGCAGCGTCACTGATGTCTCGGCTGTGAGTAAACACAGACTGCTGTTTCTTCAGACCCGCCAACAGTTCATTCACCTTCTCTCATCTCCGCTGTCCTTGAAAGTTGTCATATTTGTCGGCATGAAGACTCACATAGTGGCGACGAAGGTTATATTCTTTCAGCACTGCAACATGCTCTGAACACACCAAACATACAGCTTTCCCATTCAATTCCGTGATTAAATAGGATGACCATTTTTCTTGGAACACTCTGCACTCTGCGTCCACTTTTCTCTTTTTTGACAGAGACATATTGGGGCAATGAGGGTGCCAAAGCACATAATGTTAAAAGTAGAAGCCGTAATAAATATCGCGGGCAAAACAAAGTAGCTCATTGGCTGCACGTGCTTGACCTACTTGCTCTGCCCCGGTATAAACAGTTTACTTGCTTAACACAATTGCTATTGCGCCATCCAGTGGACGCAATTGGAACAGCAGTTTATTTTATTGAAAAATTGCAGCCCATTTTTATACTTAAATTTTTTTTTTTTTTTTTTTTTTTTTTTTATCATCTCGCGGGCCGGATTAAACCCGTTTGCGGGCCTGATCCGGCCCGCGGGCCGTAAGTTTGACACCCCTGGTCTAGAATGTGTGGCAACTTTGAAGGCAGCATTGGAGCCGGGCTTTTATCACCCAACAGGTTCTCTCCCTGGACAATGGATGTGCCTGCAGTGATCGCTGTGGTAACGGAGGACTCGGTGGCATCCTCTTTTGTCTCCTCTGTCAGTTTGTGGTCAGAGTCATGGATACATGGCGAGCTTGGAGGCAGTGCTGCAGGGTCAGGAGGGCTTTGATCAGCTGCCATGTCCTCTTTGAGGTGAGTGGACACATCATTGTTTGTTTCACTGATAACTGGACACTTGGTGGTGTCCTCTACTGCCTCCCCTGGCAGTTTGTAGTCAACTTCAAAGACAAGTGGCAGACTTGGAGGCAGCATTGGGACAGGGCATTTAGCTGCTGATCTGTACACTCCAAAATCAACAGTAGCTGTGCCTGCAGTGGTCTCTGTAGCAACTGAGACCTCATAGGTATCCTCTACTGTCTGCTCTGATGGCATGAAGTCATCGTCAAAGACTGTTGGCAGGCATGTAGGCAGCACTGAAGGAAGACTTCTAGCTGCCCATCGATTCTCTCCCTTGACAGTGGCTGGTTAGTTGTTTCCAATGTTATTTCACGCTTAAGAGTACCTGTAATTGAGCCAGCTAGCTACCGACTATTCAGCTGTTCTTCTAACCTCATTATCCGAGGCATTAACGTTATATGGTTGGTGGCTGCTGTACTTAATTACAGCTACTGATTGCAGCCTAACACCCAGTTAGCTGGTAAAATATGATTAGACAAATAATAATATTTATTTGAATGATACAGTATGTTACTAAATTGAAATTAAAATGAAATGTTTTTGTAATTATAACATTTTACGAAATGTAAAAAGAAAAGTTTAAAAAATAATAATAATAACAAAAGCAAGGTAAAAAGAAAAGGAAACCGATACAGATTCCTATTACCAGTGTAAAAACAAAGGGGGGAGGTGTCAATGTAAATAGTCCGGGTGGCCATTTGATTAATTGTTCAGCAGTCTTATGAATTGGGGATAGAAGCTGTTAAGGAGCCTTTTGGACCTAGACTTGGCACTCTGGTACCGCTTGCTGTGCGGTAGCAGAGAGAACAGTCTATGACTTGGGTGACTGGAGTCTTTGTCAATTTTTTGGGCCTCCCTCTTACACCTCCAAGTATATAGGTCCTGGATGGCAGGAAGCTTGGCTCCAGTGATGTACTGGGCCGTACGCACTATCCTCTGTAGCGCCTTACGGTCGGATGCCGAGCAGTTGCCATACCAGGCGGTGATGCAACTGGTCAGGAAGCTCTCGATGGTGCAGCTGTAGAACTTTTTGAGGATCTTGGGACCAATGCCAAATCTTTTCAGTCTCCTGAGGTGGAAAAGGCGTTGTCGTGCCCTCTTCACGACTGTCTTGGTGTGTTTGAACCATGATAGTTTGTTGGTGATGTGGACACCAAGGAACTTGAAACTCTCGACCTGCTCCACTACAGCCCCGTCGATGTGAATGGGGCGTGTTCCCAGTCCCTGTCCCTGAAAATCCTCCCCGGAGCATGATGCTGCCACCACCATGCTTCACCGTAGGGATGGTGCCAGGTTTCCTCCAAACATGATCTCATCCCAGGTAAGAGGGGGAGTGGCAGCAGCAGCAGGTTCTCCCCATGTGAGCTGAGTCCAGTGGACCAGTCCTGTATCCCCCCACCCAGACAGCGACAGTGGTCTAAACCATGGCTAGCTATCCACAATCTGGCTCGACTAAACAAGGTTTACCAAGAGGGAAGGAGGGAGAGGAAGGTAGAGGAAGAGAAGGAGGAAAGGGAGAAAATGACTGTAAGAAGGACTGTGAGACTGTAAGAAGGAAAGGAGGGAGAAGGCCGAGCAAGAGGAAGAGGAAGAGGTGGAAGATAACAAGGAGAGTTGATCTGTCCATCACTACCATAAGGAGATCTCTTCTGGGGCCTCTTGTTCTCTCCTCTTTCCCACAGAGGAGCACCTTTCGCAGGCAGCCCAGAGCAGACTCTCCGCTGAGAGAAGGCTAGCCCCTGGAGGTTTCACCTTGGATTTATACAGAGAACCCCCCAGTACTCAAACTGCTTTACATTGTAGAGGGTGATCTAATCTCATTGGAGGCGACCCAATGACCCAGAAATGCTCCATGGACAGACTTCCTCCCTGCTCCCCGTCTCGCTGGCAGGGGGCTCGTAGGAACACCCTCCCTTCCTTGACTCCAGCAACACCCCTTCTTCACCTGCCCCCCTTATCATGTTATGAGTCTCACCTACAGGTCCCCCCCCCTGGCCTACCTGTTGCAGGTGTAAGTATGGTGTGTCGGACACAGCTGCCCTCCACCTCCTCCCCCTCCTCCCCCTCCTCCCCCTCCTTCCCTCTTTCTCCCACTCCCCCCATCTCTTGCGCTCTCTCTCTCCTCCTCCCCCTCTCTTCCCTTTAAAGCAATAGTTTAAACCTACACACTTCCTTAAACCTAAAATAAGTCAAGAAGTAATTTTGTGTGGAAGTCAAACATTTGTTCAGAACGACAAAATGGAGACCTTTACATAGCCCATCTCTCATTGTCTATAGGAGTGATGTACACTGGTCAAATTGCCCAAATGTTAATTTAGACATTCACAAATTTTACAGATTTTGACTCTCACTAATGTCATGAAATGTTTGGCAAAGTAGTAAAGAAGGTAGTATTATACTTTTCTTGTGTACTAGATCATATGGTTTGGAAAGTGTTTTTTTTCTCAGACATAAATGAACAATTCCAGGTGAAAGCTAAAGGTCGTAGCTTCCTGGGGGGAGGGACACCACTACATTAATAAAATATTTCCCTCTTGCTAGATTGATGACTAAAGCCCTAGTGAAACAGTGCAAAATGGTTGTCAGCTCAACTGGTTAAATACAAGACCTGTTCATTGTGAAATGTATGTGTTCAAGTCTAATAATTTTGCTCTATATATTTTCTACTCTGTATGTAATTTTATCTGTTTAAGCTGTTTGGATTGTTAATTGATATAACACAGGGCACCATTGAAAAAGAGACACTGGTCTCAATTGGGATTCCCTGTAAAAATAAAGAGGAATATGATAGAGGGAATATGATAGCGAGTATTATGATGGAGTGGAATATGATGGAGAGAAATATAATAGAGAGAATATGATGGAGGGAATATGATAGAGGAATTTGATGGAGGGGAATATGATAGAGAATGAATGGAGGAATGTGTGACGCTCTTGAGCAACAAAGGTTGTCTGTTTGGTTATATCAACTGGAAAGACACGGATAAGAAAATGTTCAAACATAATTTTAAACAATACTTTTCTATAGTCAGCTGATATTGATTTCTTTATTTAATTATTTACTAAACTTAAATGCTAAACATCAATGACACCTACTCTTCAATTACATTTTTTGGGCCTATATAATTACACATCCAGCTAATTTTATCCCTCTATGAGCATGCGTACCGTAAAGATACCGTAAGGATCACTCGACTGCAACAGCTCTCGTTGATTTAATCGATCAATGGCTCAGATCACTTGACCAAGATAAACTTGTGGATGAGCTGCTTCTTGATTTTATTGCTGCAGTTGACCTTGTTGATCATATGGCTAATAGCTGAGGCCATTGAAGAGAGATCTTTTCTTGAACCCTCATTTCTTTTTTGGAACTTTGTTACTGAGGTGACATAGACTATGGAAGACTTGTTTTACTGTAGTAAGGTAGCCTATGTATTTCATTGATGATGATGATGATGATGATGATGATGAAAAATATTGGCATTAGTGGTAGGCTGAGATCGAACAAACAACCTAAGTAAGCCTGGCTGCTATTTATGATATCTAAAACATATAGACTTTTAATTAGGCAAAACACATGTCGTTTGAATGGTCAACCATTTTACATGAGTTACAGCATTTTATTTTAATAAAAAATTAGGTTATATGGATTCATTGTATATATTAGGTATGACTGTGCTGCATAGGTACAAAAAAATCTAAAATAAATAAACTAAATTGTGCCAGCATTTGATAACACATGAAAGCTGCTGAGGGTAACCATGGCAATGGGGACTCCATTGTGACATCACAAGATTCCGATTCTGGAAGGTTACCTGTTGCACAGACAAACTGAACAGTGCAAAGAGACTGATTCAACTAACCACTGACAGATTATTAATGTCCTATTTCATTAGTGAGAGAACACACTGCTTACTTCAGAGGTAGGTTGTAATATAACTTATTGTGAATGTGTTTCAGTAGTATAACTTATTTTCAAATGACTTGTGTATGAATGTGACATTTTAAGTAGACCTAACATGACTAGTGAAACTGTTGAAGAGAGATAGTTTGCTTGAGTCCTCTTTTTGTGAGAAAATGCTTCATCCTGACACCTGAGATGTCATGTTACAATTGTAGTGAGCCAGCCTAATGTCTAATGCATTCTATTGATGACAGAAAAAAAAAAACCTCTCTCTGTGTTCATCACCAACATATGGTGTAATCAATTATCTCAATAAATATGTACCAAAAGAGTATGTTATGTAAAAAAACAAGTATGCCTACCTAATTTGTAGCTGATTCATTTCTAATAAGAATAATATGTTCTTAATTGAATGGACATCCATTTCAAATGGTTGAATTGATAGACCTCTTTAAATTGAGGTGCACTCAGGGGCACTCAAAGAGAAGACTGGCGTTTTTACCTCCTTGGTTTTTTTAAATAGATGAAACTGTACAAGTTAGGTCCTGCATGGATATAGAGTCATTTTCTACCCAAAACACAGTGTTTTCAATGATATGATGGAAGTGATTAGTGTGGTTTGTGAGAACCAAGCCCAATATGGAGTAGAGCTACATGAGGGGTTGAATAAGGCTCAATAGTAAGGTACAGAAAGAGCAAGAAGTTTGCTTTTTAAAGTCTGTGTTGTGCTTTTTCATCTGCCATAGCAACGCCTTGCATCACAATGATGATGCCAAAGAACAGCCAAAATCGATTCATTTGAACTTGGTCGCTTTTCCAGTAGCCAACTTTTTACTAGTAATTCAGATAGGCCTATTGCGTAAACATATCTGGAGCAGAATTCTCACTTGCTTAATTGTAAGTAGCTGTGAAGAAAACATGTGCACATTGTAAAGAGATGCATTATTATTTGGTTAGCAACACCCACTTACTACAACGTTATGTATTTTCCAGAGTTATTGTTAGCTAAGAGGAAGACATGGAGGGTTCAACGCTGACACAGAGGAGGGGTGAGTGTCGGTTGGAGGAAAGGGCGATCCAGACAGACAACGTGATGGAGCTGGGAGCCAGGTTGGCTCTGGTTTTGCAGATCCAGAGGATCAGGAGAAGAAGATGAAGAGGATTGGTTCAAGACGAGGAAAATGCCAAGACTGATTGAGGAGATAACAAGACCAACTTTGACAAAGTTCTATTTAACAATATTAATTAAAGCAAATATAAGTTATTGTAAGGGCAAAATGTTCCATATGCCATGGAATGTAAGCTAACAATGTTTTGTCCTTATTTATTTTTGTATTAGGCCACACCAAGGCAATGCTTATATCTGTTCTTGTCTAAATGTGTTGTATCATGTCTGTCTGTTTCACTGTATTTATGTCCTCAGTTCTTATGGTTGTCTTGTCATAAAAAATAAACAACCGTTCTATCATAGACGCTCATATCAGGATTATGTGGTTGTCTCACCTAGCTACCTTAAGTTGAATGCACTAACTAACTATAAGTCGTTCTGGATAAAAGCGTCTGATAAATGGCTAAAATGTCAAATGTTATGCTGGGTGTGGGACATGTATTTTTACACTTAGCTGGCCCATTGGCTAGGGGACCCAACTGGCTCCAATTCATTCAATTTCCTCGAAACCTCCCAGCCTGCTGTTTCAGCCACAGAGTGCCCAGTTGCCACAGAGGCCACTGCTACCACAGCCACTGTCAAGGGAGAGAATCGATGGGCAGCTAGAAGCCTTCCTTCAGTGCTGCCTCCATGCCTGCCAACAGTCTTTGACGATGACTTCATGCCACCAGAGCAGACAGTAGAGGATACCTATGAGGTCTCAGTTGCTACAGAGACCACTGCAGGCACAGTTACTGTTGATTTTGGAGAGTACAGATCAGCAGCTAAATGCCCTGTCCCAATGCTGCCTCCAAGTCTGCCACTTGTCTTTGAAGTTGACTACAAACTGCCAGGGGAGGCATTAGAGGGCACCACCAAGTGTCCAGTTATCAGTGAAACAAACAATGATGTGTCCACTCACCTCAAAAAGGACATGGCAGCTGATCAAAGCCCTCCTGACCCTGCAGCACTGCCTCCAAGCTCGCCATGTATCCGAGACTCTGACCACAAACTGACAGAGGAGACAAAAGAGGATGCCACCGAGTCCTCCATTACCACAGCGATCACTGCAGGCACATCTATTGTCCAGGGAGAGGACCTGTTGGGTGATAAAAGCCCGGCTCCAATGCTGCCTTCAAAGCTGCCACACATTCTAGACAATGACCACAAGCAGCTAGAGGAGGCAGTATAGGACACCACCAAGAGTCAAGTGTCCAGGGAAGCGGCCGTTTCCGTATCCACTGTCCACAATCTGCCAGGGGAGGCAGTAGAGGACACCAACAAGTGTCCAGTTGCCAGGGAAGCAGCCGTTTCCGTGTCCACTGTACACACAGATGAGTTTTTGGCTGATAAAAGTCCTCCTGCACCTGCAACACTGTCTCTAATCCTGACCTGCACCCACAACAATGCCCACAAATAGCTATGGAAGACAGTTGAGTGCACTACAAAGTGCTCAGTCAACAGAGAGGCAACTGTTGCCATTTACAACTGGGATGATAAAAGTCCCCCAGGTCTGCAATGCATTCACAACAACAATGACCACAAGCAGCCAAAGGAGACAGTTGAGGACACCACAGAGTGCTCTGTTAACACAGAGGCAAGTGCAGTTGCATCCACTGTCAAGAGAGAGGAACTGATGAGTTATAAAAGCCCTGTCCTAGCACTTCCTCCAAGCCTGGCATGCACCCATGACAAGGACCAAAAGCAGCCAGAGCAGAAAGGGAAGGGCACTAGTGAAGAGGTGGATCGCTGCCCTCATGCTCACCAGCTGGTCCCAGATGCTAACTTAACTCTGGCAACCCCTCTGCTCTGCCTGGCCACTAAGACGCCTGTTAGAGTGAGAGCCTCCATATGCAGGTCAGAGGATGAGGAACCCAGGCCCTGGACGCTGGAAGAGGCAAAGGTAGGTGTCCTATTTTACACTATTACTCTACAGGGTTGGGGGTCTGTTCCATTTCAATTCAAAGCATTGAATTAAGTACTTCCTGAATTGACTGGAATTGAAATGGAATTGACCCCAACCCTGCTACTCTATGCTCATAGTATAAAACATCACCCCTTACTAGGGTTAACATTTGTATTACGTTTGGTGTGGACCCAGGAAGAACATCTATGGCTATTATAAAATCGGTTTGGGATACAAATAAACAAGTTACCTCAATTACTGTCCTCCAAATTGTGTGCCCCATGAGGCCATCAATGTATGTTGATCACTCAAATGTGTATTGAATGTGCCACATTGGAACAATATTACATCTAGAGTCAATGTCTTCCTGTTAGGATTATTGGACAGGCATTGACATTGAGAGTGAAGAGAGGAGCGTCAAGGAGGAGGTGAGCCCGAGGGAGGGTTTGAAGCGTGAGGCGGACCGTGCCCATTCCAAGAGCTCCAATGGGACGGTTTCATCAGAGAGAGCAGAGACCATCCTGGGAAGAGTGGGTTTTCTGGCCTCGAACCTCAAGCAGAAAGTCACATTTTTAAAGATGGAGGAAAAAGAGAAAAATAAGGAACTGAATAAGAAGTTGAAAGATGACGTGAAAGAGAGAAAGGAGATGAAGGCGAGAGAGAAAGAGCAAAAGAAAGCCATGAAAGCTGAGAAAAAGAGGGACAAGTTAGAACAGAAAAAGAGAGAAAGGGAAAGAAAAGAGAAGGAAAAGGCAGAGACAAAGAGGTTAGAGGGGCTGATTAAGATACACAATGCCATGATGAAAGACAGGATTAAGAAAGAGAAGAAGTGGTCTGAGGAGCTGAAAAAGAGAGAGAAAGCTCAAGCTGAGCTCCTGGAAATGGAGCGAAAGATTCAAAAAAAGGAGGAGAATAAGAGAGAAAAGAGGAGGAAAGAGGAGAGGAAGAGACTGGAGAAGAGGAAAAAGAGGGATCCAAGTGGAGGTGGAACTGAGAGGGTGATAGAAGAGCAGGGAAGGGATGAAAGCTTGAAGATGAATGAGTAGACTGGGTAAGAGAGAGAGAGAGAAAAGAGAGATACTGTATTTTAGCATGCAATAAGGCATACCGTACAAAACATTATAAACACAAAATGTTTACTTTTCGCAAATTTGGGGAGTGTTGCACAGTTTAAATGTTGAATCCTAAATCGACACTAAGCACTCCTACATGTTGAAAGGATTGGATAGGTGTACATATACATTAGGTGTAATATGGCAAACAAAGCCTATCAGAGGGAAAGGTAGAGCCATTACCAGTGTTTATACCTATGGGATAGGTAGAGAAAATTCTAAAACAAATCTCACAAGCTCTCATCAATAGTCAAATGAACTACTGTTGTCTGGAGTAATGCAGGTGTTGGTGACCTAAAGAGACTGCAAATAGCACAACATTTTTAGGCCTACTGCTGCTAGGTAGCTCTCTCTCTGCTCTCCCCCTCCCCTCTGTATGTTCTTGATAGCAAGAGTGAAGTCTGGTGTGCGGGAGTCAGTGTTCCAGCTACAGCTCATTCACCATAATCACCTCAGCCTTAAAGACCCGGTCAAACTCGCCACTCATCGTCAGATCATAGTCAAGACAACCATGTTAGTCTCGCTGCTGATTCAACCTGCTTGTTTTCGCTCTTTGTGTTTTTTGCCTATTCTATTTACATTTTTCCTGTGTCACAGATTATTGGAACCTGACTCCTGCCTCCACTTCACTCCTGCCACCACCATCCCGTTTACCACTACTGGACTTCCCTTTTGGACTCACCCCGGACACTAGGACGTTACGGTACCACTCCTGCTCAGAACCTGGATCTGTTACCCTCCCTGTAGACCTGGACTTGCTCTTCCCCCTTTTTGGAAACCTGGACAATTTTACTTTGCAATAAACTTGTTAAACTTTCTCTGGCTCGGTGTAGTTGTCTACATTTGGGTTCATATCCAGTTAAATCATGACAAAAATAAGGCAGCAAGAAAGGGTCTGCAATGTGGTTATGAGATGTTCTCCATAGAATTACATAATGCACTCGAATGGCCGACTGTCAAGGAAATGATAAAAAAAACACACAAAAAAACATTTTTCATAAATGTACTGAAAGACCAACCGCAAAATGTGATTAACTGGATATGATCAAAGACGACTCGTAAAGATAATAGGAATCTGGATCTGTTTCCTTTTCTTTTTACCTTGCTTTTGTTATTATTATTCTTTTTTAAAGTTTTCTTTTTACATTTCGTAAAATGTTATAATTACAAAAACATTTCATTTTAATTTCAATTTAGTAACATACTGTATCATTCAAATGAATATTATTATTTGTCTAATCATATTTTTATCCTTTGAAGCTTAATATTTTGTAATATAATGTATGACTGACATGAGGGTAATCAAAGGGAGAGAGATAAGGGTAACAATGAAGAAACTCTTCCATTACTAAGTGATGAGTGGAAGTGTACAGTGCCCTCCTGAATTATTGGCACCAGAAAGAAATATGAACAAAAAAGGCTGTGAAAACATGTCATTGTGGTCTATCAGCTTGATCTTACACTCAAAAGATCATATGAATCTACCCTTTAATTGAGTAAAAATTGTTCAAATAAAAAAAATAATCGTCATCAACAAATCATTATTATTTTGAACAAAATCTAATTGAGTGCATTTGTAAAGTATTCAGACCCCTTGACTTTTTCCACACTTTGTCTTATTCTAAAATTGATTAAATTGTTTTTTTTCCTCATCAATCTACACACAATACCCCATAATGACAAATTGAGAACAGGTTTTTAGACTTTTTTATAAATGTATTAAAAAATAACAAATGGAAATATTACATTTACATAAGTATTCAGACCCTTTACTTAGTACTTTGTTGAAGCACCTTTTGCAGCGATTACAGCCTCGAGTCTTTTTGGGTATGACGCTACAAGCTTGGCACACCTGTATTTGAGGAGTTTCTCCCATTCTTCTCTGCAGATCCTCTCAAGCTCTGTCAGGTTGGATAGGGCGTGTCGCTGCACAGCTATTTTCCGGTCTCTCCAGAGATGTTAGATCGGGTTCAAGTCCGGTTTCTGGCTGGGCCACTCAAGGACATTCAGAGACTTGTCCCGAAGCCACTCCTGCGTTGTCTTGGCTGTGTGCTTAGGGTCGTTGTCCTGTTGGAAGGTGAACCTTAGCCCCAGTCTGAGGTCCTGAGCGCTCTGGAGCAGGTTTTCATCAATGATTTCTCTGTACATTGCTCTGTTCATCTTTCCCTTGATTCTGACTAGTCTACAAATAAAATAAAATAAAATTGTATTTGTCATGTGCCGAATACAACAGGTGTAGACCTTGACGTGAAATGCTTACTTACAAGCCCTTAACCAACAATGCAGTTCAAGAAATAGAGTTAAGAAAATATTTACTAAAAACACTAAAGTAAAAAATAAAATAAAAAGTAACACAATAAAATAATAATGAGGCTATTTACAAGGGGTGCCGGTACCGAGTCAATGTGTGGGGGTACAGGTTAGTTGAGGTAATTTGTACATGTAGGTAGTGGTAAATTAACTATGCATTGATAATAAACAGCGAGTAGCAGCAGTGTAAAAACAAAGGGGGGAGGTTTCAATGTAAATAGTCCGGCTGGCCATTTGATTAATTGTTCAGCAGTCTTATGGCTTGGGGATAGAAGCTGTTAAGGAGCCTTTTGGACCTAGACTTGGCACTCTGGTACCGCTTGCTATGCGGTAGCAGAGAGAACAGTCTATGACTTGGGTGACTGGAGTCTTTGTCAATTTTTTGGGCCTCCCTCTGACACCTCCTAGTATATAGGTCCTGGATGGCAGGAAGCTTGGCTCCAGTGATGTACTGGGCCGTACGCACTACCCTCTGTAGCGCCTTACGGTCGGATGCCGAGCAGTTGTCATACCAGGCGGTGATGCAACTGGTCAGGAAGCTCTCGATGGTGCAGCTGTAGAACTTTTTGAGGATCTTGGGACCAATGCCAAATCTTTTCAGTCTCCTGAGGTGGAAAAGGCGTTGTTGTGCCCTCTTCACGACTGTCTTGGTGTGTTTGAACCATGATAGTTTGTTGGTGATGTGGACACCAAGGAACTTGAAACTCTCGACCTGCTCCACTACAGCCCCGTCGATGTGAATGGGGCGTGTTCCCAGTCCCTGTCCCTGAAAATCCTCCCCGGAGCATGATGCTGCCACCACCATGCTTCACCGTAGGGATGGTGCCAGGTTTCCTCCAAACGTGATCTCATCCCAGGTAAGAGGGAGAGTGGCAGCAGCAGCAGGTTCTCCCCATGTGAGCTGAGTCCAGTGGACCAGTCCTGTATCCCCCCACCCAGACAGTGACAGTGGTCTAAACCATGGCTAGCTATCCACAATCTGGCTCGACTAAACAAGGTTTACCAAGAGGGAAGGAGGGAGAGGAAGGTAGAGGAAGAGAAAGAGGGAGGTAAGGAAGGAGGAAAGGGAGAAAAGGGTTCTCTCCATCATGACTGTAAGAAGGAAAGGAGGGAGAAGGCCGAGCAAGAGGAAGAGGAAGAGGTGGAAGATGACAAGGAGAGTTGATCTGTCCATCACTACCATAAGGAGATCTCTTCTGGGGGCTCTTGTTCTCTCCTCTTTCCCACAGAGGAGCACCTTTCGCAGGCAGCCCAGAGCAGACTCTCCGCTGAGAGAAGGCTAGCCCCTGGAGGTTTCACCATGGATTTATACAGAGAACCCCCCAGTACTCAAACTGCTTTACATTGTAGAGGGTGATCTAATCTCATTGGAGGCGACCCAATGACCCAGAAATGCTCCATGGACAGACTTCCTCCCTGCTCCCCGTCTCACTGGCAGGGGGCTCGTAGGAACACCCTCCCCTCCTTGACTCCAGCTCCACCCCTTACATTTTTTACATTTTTAGTCATTTAGCAGACGCTCTTATCCAGAGCGACTTACAGTTAGTGAATACATCTTTTTTTTTTTATATACTGGCCACCCGTGGGAATCAAACCCGCAACCCTGGCGTTGCAAACGCCATGCTCTATCAACTGAGCTACATCCCTGCCGGCCATTCCCTCCCCTACCCTGGACGACGCTGGGCGAATTGTGCGCCGCCCATGAGTCTCCCGGTCGCGGCCGTCTGCGACAGAGCCTGGATTCGAACCAGGATCTCTAGTGGCACAGTTAGCACTGCGATGCAGTGCCTTAGACCACTGCGCCACTCAGGAGCTAGACCACTGCGCCACCCTTCATCACCTGCCCCCCTTATCATGTTATGAGTCTCACCTACAGGTCCCGCCCCCTGGCCTACCTGTTGCATGTGTAAGTATGGTGTGTCGGACACAGCTGCCCTCCACCTCCTCCCCCTCCTTCCCTCTTTCTCCCACTCCCCCCATCTCTCACTCTCTCTCCTCCTCCCCCTCTCTTCCATTTAAAGCAATACTTAGACCAGGCTTTCTTCCTCCTCTACCCCTCTCCACCTCCTCTTCCATTCCTACTCTCTTTCTCTCCACCTCCTCCTCATCCTCCTTTGTTCCCCCTCTCCCGCCCTCCAGTGAGAGGCAGGAGGTCACCTCGCTATCACTCTATCCAGCTGGAGCCGCTGAGAGGGCGAGGAGCAGAGGAGGGGTATAGAGGAAGCCCAAAGGAGACAAGAGGGAGAGGAGGAGAGGAGGAGAGGGAGTGAGACACTATGTTAGCTGTTGTGGTGTGATATGTGTAGTTACTTGTAATAACCACTATAGCATGCTGGACACTTATTTGGTGCTTGCTGACCTCAATGTGTGCATGCATATCAACAGTCTAAAGCAGTCATCTCCAATCCAAAGAATTAGTTGGAATCTTTTGTTTATTAGACATTTCCAATTTATACTGTATGGATAATAAAACCCATCCTTTATTCACTTGTGTTTTAGCTTTTTCCCCACACCCACACTGAAAGTTGTTACTTTTACTTTAGTCTGTCTTGCTTTATGATAGTCACATGCCTCTACCTTTACAAGAAGTCTGTCAGTATTCTTCATGAGGGCTTTAAAGCTAATGTTAATTTGACTGTGTACTTCAAGAACATACATGTATTTTCCAAGACAGACCTGTTACTGGCTGTGTCTAAATATCCATTCTAGCGTAATACATACTTAAACTGCATACTAATTTCGCCTTTGATCTAGTAGAATTCACTCTTCTTATCTGACTCACTTGTTTGGCAACAGCTGATAGTCAGATAAATTGACGCGCTGTACCGAAATGAACGAATGACGGGAGTAAATGCAATCACGCATTAGATGACGAATTCTGAGTACTATTGCTGCTTTCACATGCTAGTCGGAACTTGGAAACCCGGAAATGTCAGACTTGCTTACTGGTTGTATTTATACACGTGCCGCATTCAACGAACAGCAAGTCGGACATTTCAGAGTTTCCTAGGTCCGACTAGCATGTGAACGCGGCTAGTTTCTAAATTTCACATACTATAAAACTAAATGTTTTTACATACTATTTATTACTCTAATATGGGTATTTGGACACTGCCTCTTTGTCTCTCACACACTGAGCACGAGCACAGTCATTATGGCCACATCTTCCTCTGACCTGGCAGACCACCTGTGCTGTTCCATCTGCACAAACATCTACACTGAGCCTGTGTCTCTAAGCTATCAGCACACCTTCTGCAAGAGATGCCTCCAAGACAGCCTGAATGCTGGACACCAACTCTGTCAAGTGGGCAGGGCTCTGGTCAGAGACAGAATCTTCCAGATCAACAGACTGATCAGGAATGTGGCCTACCAGCTGAAACTGGAGGAAGATGCTAAAAGACAGAGAGCTACAGCCGAGAGAGGAAACAGTAGAGAGATGAATGTCGTGAACATGGAGAGGCTCTGAAGCTGTTCTGTGAGACGGACAGTAAGCTGATCTCTGTGATCTGCAGAGATGGGTGAGACGACAGAGGACACACATTCAAACCTATAAGAGAAGCACATGAGGATCTGAAAAAAGAGGTAGCCTCAGATTTATGCTACTTCAAGAAGGACATTAGTGTGCTGGAATACTCAAGAGATGAGCAGCAAAGAGAAATGTCTCAAGCAAAAGAGACGTCAGATCATCTCAAAGTCCAGATTAGGTTGCTTGGTTGACAATGAGATAGTACTTGCCAGGCTGGAGGAACAGCTAAAGGTGAAGAGAGTTAAAACGGCCTCTCTTCGGTTTGAGCTGGACCTCACTGAGCCCAGAGACTTCCTGCTCTAGTGGATGGAGAGGGGCTGCACTGAGATGAGGGAGAGGAGGAAGGAGGAGGAGTGGGTGGAGAGGAATATGATTGAGAGGAATATGATAGAGGGATTAGGATAGAGGGGAATATGATAGAGGGAATATATTGAGAGGAATGTGACAGAGAGGATTTGTTTCATTAGATCACTTTAAGACTGAAAATCTCTTAGGCTGACAGTCCCTGAAATTGGGCGCTAGAATTTCTGTAAAAAAATATGTAAATGTTTACATGACTTATTTGATTGATTTCCCAACCATTTTATATTTCAGAAGACATCCATCCAGACCTTCCGAGAACCCCGTAAACGTCCTCTGTCGAATAAACTTGTATTTGCCTCACTCTGGTGGTCGGCTGCATCATTACATCCATTTATATCACTTAACTGCAACGTTAAGTCAAAGGGGCATTCCAGGAAAAACATTTATCCATCCTTGACTGCTTCACGGCACAGACATGGCAAAGCAATCACTGAATTTGTCTCGAGCAGGCAGAGCTAAATACATAACTTTCATAGCTTTACTATAAAGAATGCGACCTACACACTTCCTTAAACCTAAAATAAGTCAAGAAGTAATTTTGTGTGGAAGTCAAACATTTGTTCAGAACGACAAAATTGAGACCTTTACATAGCCCTTCTCCCATTGTCTATAGCAGGGATGCACACTGGTTAAATGGCCCAAATGTTAATTTAGACATTCACAAATTTTACAGATTTTGACTATCACTAATGTCATGAAATGTTTGGCAAAGTAGTAAAGAAGGTTGTATTATACTTTTCTTGTGTACTAGATCATATGGTTTGAAAAGTTTTTTTTTTTTCTTAGACATAAATGAACAATTCCAGGTGAAAGCTAAAGGTCATAGCTTCCTGGGGGGAGGGACACCACTACATTAATAAAATATTGCCCTCTTGCTAGATTGATGACTAAAGCCCTAGTGAAACAGTGCAAAATGGTTGTCAGCTCAACTGGTTAAATACAAGACCTGTTCATTGTGAAATGTATGTGTTCAAGTCTAATAATTTTGCTCTATATATTTTCTGCTCTGTATGTAATTGTATCTGTTTAAGCTGTTTGGACTGTTAATTGATATAACACAGGGCACCATTGAAAAAGAGACACTGGTCTCAATTGGGATTCCCTGTATAAATAAAGAGGAATATGATAGCGAGTATTATGTTGGAGTGGAATATGATGGAGAGGTATATAATAGAGGGAAAATAATAGAGGGAATATGATAGAGGGAATATGATGGAGGGAATATGATAGAGGAATATGATGTAGGGGAATATGATAGAGAATGAATGGAGGAATGTGTGACGCTCTTGAGCAACAAAGGTTGTCTGTTTGGTTATATAATCTGGAAAGACATGGATAAGAAGATGTTCAAACATAATTTTAAACAATACTGTTCTATAGTCAGCTGATATTGATTTCCTTATTTAATAATTGATTAAACTTAAATGCTAAACATCAATGACAACTACTCTTCAATTACATTTTTTGGGCCTATATAATTACACATCCAGCTAATTTTATTCCTCTATGAGCATGCATACCGTAAAGATACCGTAAGGATCACTCGACTGCAACAGCTCTGGTTGATTTAATCGATCAATGGCTCAGGTCACTTGACCAAGATAAACTTGTGGATGAGCTACTTCTTGATTTTAGTGCTGCATTTGACCTTGTTGATCATATGGCTAATAGCTGATGCCATTGAAGAGAGATGTTTTTTTGAACCCTCATTTCTTTTTTGGAACTTTGTTACTGAGGTGACATATCCTATGGAAGACTTGTTTTACTGTAGTAAGGTAGCCTATGTATTTCATTGATGATGATGATGATGATGAAAAATATTGACATTAGTGGTAGGCTGAGATCGAACAAACAACCTAAGTAAGCCTGGCTGCTAGTTATGATATCTAAAACAAATTGACTTTTAATTAGGCAAAACACATGTCGTTTGAATGGTCAACCATTTAATATGAGTTACAGCATTATATTTTAATAAAAAATTAGGTTATATGGATTCATTGTATATATTAGGTATGACTGTGCTGCATAGGTACAAAAAAATAGAAAATAAATAAACTAAATTGTGCCAGCATTTGATTACACATGAAACATTTGGGTAACCATGGCAATGGGGACTCCATTGTGACATCACAAGATTCCGATTCTGGAAGGTTACCTGTTGCACAGACAAACTGAACAGTGCAAAGAGACTGATTCAACTAACCACTGACAGATTATTAATGTCCTATTTCATTAGTGAGAGAACACACTGCTTACTTCAGAGGTAGGTTGTAATATAACTTATTGTGAATGTGTTTCAGTAGTATAACTTATTTTCAAATTACTTGTGTATGAATGTGACATTTTAAGTAGACCTAACATGACTAGTGAAACTGTTGAAGAGAGATAGTTTGCTTGAGTCCTCTTTTTGTGAGAAAATGCTTCATCCTGACACCTGAGATGCCATGTTACAATTGTAGTGAGCCAGCCTAATGGCTAATGCATTCTATTGATGACAGAAAAAAAAAACCTCTCTCTGTGTTAATCACCAACATATGTTGTAATCAATTATCTCAATAAATATATACCAAAAGAGTATGTTGTGTAAAAAAACAAGTACGCCTACCTAATTTGTAGCTGATTCATTTCTAATAAGAATAATATGTTCTTAATTGAATGGACATCCATTTCAAATGGTTGAATTGATAGACCTCTTTAAATTGAGGTGCACTCAAGGGCACTCAAAGAGAAGACTGGCGTTTTTACCTCCTTGGTTTTTTTAAATAGATGAAACTGTACAAGTTAGGTCCTGCATGGATATAGAGTCATTTTCTACCCAAAACACAGTGTTTTCAATGATAGAATGGAACTGATTAGTGTGGTTTGTGAGAACCAAGCCCAATATGGAGTAGAGCTACATGAGGGGTTGAATAAGGCTCAATAGTAAGGTACAGAAAGAGCAAGAAGTTTGCTTTTTAAAGTCTGTATTGTGCTTTTTCATCTGCCATGGCAACGCCTTGCATCACAATGATGATACCAAAGAACAGCCAAAATCGATTCATTTGAACTTGGTCGCTTTTCCAGTAGCCAACTTTTTACTAGTAATTCAGATAGGCCTATTGCGTAAACATATCTGGAGCAGAATTCTCACTTGCTTAATTGTAAGTAGCTGGGAAGAAAAAGTTTGCACATTGTAAAGAGATGCATTATTATTTGGTTAGCAACACCCACTTACTACAACGTTATGTATTTTCCAGAGTTATTGTTAGCTAAGAGGAAGACATGGAGGGTTCAACACTGACACAGAGGAGGGGTGAGTGTCGGTTGAAGGAAAGGGCGATCTAGACAGACTACGTGATGGAGCTGGGAGCCAGGTTGGCTCTGGTTTTGCAGATCCAGAAGGATCAGGAGAAGAAGATGAAGAGGATTTGGTTCAAGACGAGGAAAATGCCAAGACTGATTGAGGAGGTAACAAGACCAACTTTGACAAAGTTCTATTTAACAATATTAAATAAAGCAAATATAAGTTATTGTAAGGGCAAAATGTTCCATATGCCATGGAATGTAAGCTAACAATGTTTTGTCCTTATTTCTTTTTGTATTAGGCCACACCAAGGCAATGCTTATATCTGTTCTTGTCTAAATGTGTTGTATCATGTCTTTCTGTTTCAGTGTATTTATGTCCTCAGTTCTTATGGTTGTCTTGTCATAAAAAAGAAACAACCGTTCTATCATAGACGCTCATATCAGGATGATGTGGTTGTCTCACCTTGCTACCTTAAGTTGAATGCACTAACTAACTATAAGTCATTCTGTATGAAAGCGTCTGATAAATGGCTAAAATGTAAAATGTTATGCTGGGTGTGGGACATGTATTTTTACACTTAGCTGGCCCATTGGCTAGGGGACCCAGGGTTGGGACAGACTGGTGCAGAGCATCTGAGAGGACACTATATATATATATATATATATATATATATATATGTGATGTATAAGTAAATAGTGCTGACTCATACAGTATGTATGTATGTACTGAATGTGATCACTTTCATCATGTCTGTTTCTTTTCTCACGCAGAATGTGAGAGATGTGAGCAACTGTCCTCTCACTGAGTTTATGGCTCCCTGTATTGACTCCCTCCCACCACTGGCTTTCACCAATCAGAGGCCTATACCAACCATGTTGCATCCCCACACTCCATTTGCCATACGCGCTCAGGATGCACAGCGGTTCATTATATTTTCATACTTTGTCCCTGAAACCTGCCAGTCTGCTGAATGCCCAGTTGCCACAGAGGCCACTGCAGATGTATCTACAGGTATACGAGAGGACCTATGGACAGATACACATCTTTCCTCAATGCTGCATCGATACCTGCCACACTTCTTTGACGAAGACTCCATGCAGCCACATCAGGCAGTAGAGGGCACCACTGAGTTCTCAGTTGCTCCAGTGGCAATATCTAATGTCGAGAAAGAGGACAGATTCTCTCCTTACTCCCTCCCACCACTGGCTCAGTGGTTCATTGGCAATTCATTCAATTTCCTCGAAACCTCCCAGCCTGCTGTTTCAGCCACAGAGTGCCCAGTTACCACAGAGGCCACTGCTACCACAGCCACTGTCAAGGGAGAGAATCGATGGGCAGCTAGAAGTCTTCCTTCAGAGCTGCCTCCATGCCTGCCAACAGTCTTTGACGATGACTTCATGCCACCAGAGCAGACAGTAGAGGATACCTATGAGGTCTCAGTTGCTACAGAGACCACTGCAGGCACAGCTACTGTTGATTTTGGAGTGTACAGATCAGCAGCTAAATATCCTGTCCCAATGCTCCCTCCAAGTCTGCCATTTGTCTTTGAAGTTGACTACAAACTGCCAGGGGAGGCAGTAGAGGAC
Source organism: Coregonus lavaretus (assembly GCF_964263955.1). Classification (NCBI taxonomy): domain Eukaryota; kingdom Metazoa; phylum Chordata; class Actinopteri; order Salmoniformes; family Salmonidae; genus Coregonus; species Coregonus lavaretus. The sequence continues at coordinate 15,388,969 of NC_140022.1, forward strand.
ACCACCAAGTGTCCAGTTATCAGTGAAACAAACAATGATGTGTCCACTCACCTCAAAGAGGACATGGCAGCTGATCAAAGCCCTCCTGACCCTGCAGCACTGCCTCCAAGCTCGCCATGTATCCGAGACTCTGACCACAAACTGACCGAGGACCAGCAACACTGTCTCTAATCCTGACCTGCACCCACAACAATGCCCATAAACAGCTATGGAAGACAGTTGAGTGGACTACAAAGTGCTCAGTCAACAGAGAGGCAACTGTTTCCATTTACAACTGGGATGATAAAAGTCCTCCAGGTCTGCAATGCATTCACAACAACAATGACCACAAGCAGCCAAAGGAGACAGTTGAGGACACCACAGAGTGCTCAGTTAACACAGAGGCAAGTGCAGTTGCATCCACTGTCAAGAGAAAGGAACTGATGAGTGATAAAAGCCCTGTCCTAGCACTAACTCCAAGCCTGGCATGTATCCATGACAAGGACCACAAGCAGCCAGAGCAGAAAGGGAAGGGCACTAGTGAAGAGGTGGATCGCTGCCCTTATGCTCACCAGCTGGTCCCAGATGCTAACTTAACTCTGGCAACCCCTCTGCTCTGCTTGGCCACTAAGACGCCTGTTAGAGTGAGAGCCTCCATATGCAGGTCAGAGGATGAGGAACCCAGGCCCTGGACGCTGGAAGAGGCAAAGGTAGGTGTCCTATTTTACACTACTACTCTACAGGGTTGGGGGTCTGTTCCATTTCAATTCAAAGCATTGAATTAAGAACTTCCTGAATTGACTGGAATTGAAATGGAATTGACCCCAACCCTGCTACTCTATGCTCATAGTATAAAACATCACCCCTTACTAGGGTTAACATTTGTATTACGTTTGGTGTGGACCCAGGAAGAACATCTATGGCTATTATGAAATCGGTTTGGGATACAAATAAACAAGTTACCTCAATTACTGTCCTCCAAATTGTGTGCCCCATGAGGCCTTCAATGTATGTTGATCACTCAAATGTGTATTGAATGTGCCACATTGGAACAATATTACATCTAGAGTCAATGTCTTCCTGTTAGGATTATTGGACAGGCATTGACATTGAGAGTGAAGAGAGGAGCGTCAAGGAGGAGTTGAGCCCAAGGGAGGGATTGAAGCGTGAGGCGGACCGTGCCCATTCCAAGAGCTCCAATGGGACGGTTTCATCAGAGAGAGCAGAGACTATCCTGGGAAGAGTGGGCTTTCTGGCCATGAACCTCAAGCATTAAGTCACGTTTATAAAGATCGAGGAAAAAGAGAAAAATAAGAAACTGAATAAGATGTTGAACGGTGACGAGAAAGAGAGAAATGAGATGAAGGCGAGAGAGAAAGAGCAAAAGAAAGCCATGAAGGCTGAGAAAAAGAGGGACAAGTTAGAACAGAAAAAGAGAGAGAAGGAAAGAAAAGAGAAGTAAAAGGCAGAGAAAAAGAGGTTAATGGGGCTGATTAAGATACACAATGCCATGATGAAAGACAGGATTAAGAAAGAGAAGAAGTTGAAAAAGAGAGAGAAAGCTCAAGCTGAGCTCCTGGAGATGGAGCGAAGATTAAAAAAAAGGAGGAGAAGAAGATAGAAAAGAGGAGGAAAGAAGAGAGGAAGAGACTAGAGAAGAGGAAAAAGAGGGGAGCCAGCTGGAGGTGGAACTGAGAGGGTGATAGAAGAGCAGGGAAGGGATGAAAGCTTGAAGATGGATGAGTAGACTGGGTAAGAAAGAGTGAGAAGGGAGATACTGTATTTTTGCATGCAATGAAAAGCAAAAAATAAAAAATTTAATGTTTCCTCTGTTTGTTTTTTGTCAATGCATACCGTACAAAACATTATAAACACAAAATGTTTACTTTTCTACAGCACAGCAAGCGGTACCAGAGTGCCAAGTCTAGGTCCAAAAGGTTCCTTAACAGCTTCTACCCCCAAGCCATAAGACTGCTGAACAATTAATCAAATGGCCACCCAGACTATTTACATTGACACCTCCCCCCTTTGTTTTTACACTGCTGCTACTTGCTGTTTATTATCTATGTATAGTTACTTTACACCTACCTAAATGTACAAATTACCTCAACTAACCTGTACCCCCAAACCTTGACTCGGTACCGGTACCCCTTGTATATAGCCTCGTTATTATTTTATTGTGTTACTTTTTTTTTTTTTTTTACTTTAGTGTATATAGTAAATATTTTCTTAACTCTATTTCTTGGACTGCATTGTTGGTTAAGGGCTTATAAGTAAGCATTTCACGGTAAGGTCTACACCTCTTGTATTCGGCACATGCCAAATACAGTTTGATTTTATTTTATTTGGAGACTAGTAAGGATCAATGGAAAGATGAACAGAGCAATTTACAGAGAAATCCTTGATGAAAACCTGCTCCAGAGCGCTCAGGACCTCAGACTGTGGCTAAGGTTCACCTTCCTACAGGACAACGACCCTAAGCACACAGCCAAGACAACGCAGGAGTGGCTTCGGGACAAGTCTCTGAATGTCCTTGAGTGGCCCAGCGGGGCCAGACCGGACTAGGGGCGCAATGGGGGGATTGTTGGAGGGTGGTGGTCAAGCCCGGAGCCGGAACCGCCTCAGAGGAGGAATGCCCACCTGGCCCTCCCCTGTTCGGTTTATATTTGGCACGGTCGCAGTCCGCGCCTTTGGGGGGGGGGATACTGTCACGCCCTGGCTCTGGGACTCTGTTATGTTGAGCCAGGGTGTGTTGTTTCTATGTGTTTTGTGTTCTAGGTTGATTATCTAGCTCATGTGTTTCTGTGTTGGCCGGGGTGGTTCTCAATCAGAGGCAACGAATATCAGCTGTTGCTTGTTGTCTCTGATTGGGAACCATACTTAGGCAGCCTGTTTTCCACAGTGTTTTGTGGGATCTTGTTCCGTGTATGGTTAGTGTCTGTTACCAAGGATGTCAAGTATTGTTTTGTTGTTTTGTTTCGTGTAAAAATAAATAAGTATGTTCGCAAATCACGCTGCGCATTGGTCCACTTCCTCCAACGATCGTGACAGGTGCCAATAATTCAGGAGGGCACTGTACACTTCTACTCATCACTTAGAAACTGTAATGGAAGAAGTCTTCATTGTTACCCTTATCTCTCTCCCTTTGATTACCCTCATGTCAGTCATAGATTATATCACAAAATATTAAGCTTCAAAGGCAAAAAATATGATTAGACAAATAATATTTATTTGAATGATACTGTATTTTACTATATTTAAATTTAAATGAAATGTTTTTGTAATTATTACATTTTACGAAATGTAAAAACAAAACATTAAAAAAATTCAAAAATAACAAAAGCAAGGTAAAAAGAAAAGGACACAGAAACAGATCCAGATTCCTATTGATTTTATGAGTTGTCTTTGACCATATCCAGTTAATCACATATAGCGGTTGGTCTTTCAGTACATTTTATGAAAAAAACAATGTTGTGTGTTTCCTTGACAGTCGGCCATTCGAGTGCATTATGTAATTCTATGGAGAACATCTCATAACCACATTGCAGAACCTTTCTTGCTGCCTTATTTTGTGCCTAATTTTCTCTACCTATCCCATAGGTATAAACACTGGTAATGGCTCTACCTTTCCCTCTGATAGGCTTTGTTTGCCATATTACACCTAATTTATATAGCCATATGATCAACAAGGTCAAATGCAGCACTAAAATCAAGAAGCAGCTCATCCACAAGTTTATCTTGGTCAAGTGACCTGAGCCATTGATGGATTAAATCAACGAGAGCTGTTGCAGTCGAGTGATCCTTACGGTATCTTTACGGTATGCATGCTCATAGAGGGATAAAATTAGCTGGATGTGTAATTATATAGGCCCAAAAAATTTAATTGAAGAGTAGGTGTCATTGATGTTTAGCATTTTAGTTTAATAAATTATTAAATAAGGAAATCAATATCAGCTGACTATAGAACAGTATTTGTAGACCTGCCAACAGCGCCCATTGTTTAAAAATATATTTGTACATTTTCTTATCCATGTCTTTCCAGTTGATATAACCAAACAGACAACCTTTGTTGCTCAAGAGCGTCACACATTCCTCCATTCATTCTCTATAATATTCCCCTCCATCATATTCCTCTATCATATTCCATCTATTATATTCCCTCTATTATATTCCCTCTGTTATATTCCTCTCCATCATATTCCACTCCATCATAATACTCGCTATCATATTCCCTCTATCATATTCCTCTTTATTTATACAGGGAATCCCAATTGAGACCAGTGTCTCTTTTTCAATGGTGCCCAGTGTTATATCAATGAACAATCCAAACAGCTTAAATAGATACAATTACATACAGAGCAGAAAATATAAAGAGCAAAATTATTAGACTTGAACACATATATTTCACAATGAACAGGTCTTACATTTACATTACATTTTAGTCATTTAGCAGACGCTCTTATCCAAAGCGACTTACAGTTAGTGGGCCCCCGTGGGAAACGAACCCACAACCCTGGCGTTGCAAGCACTACCAACTGAGCTACAGGAGGGCCTGTCTTATATTTAACCAGTTGAGCTGACAACCATTTTGCACTGTTTCACTAGGGCTATAGTCATCAATCTAGCAAGAGGGCAATATTTTATTAATGTAGTGGTGTCCCTCCCCCCAGGAAGCTATGACCTTTAGCTTTCACCTGGAATTGTTCATTTATGTCTGAGAAAAAAAAAAAAAAATTCAAACCATATGATCTAGTACACAATAAAAGTATAGTACAACCTTCTTTACTACTTTGCCAAACATTTCATGACATTAGTCATAGTCAAAATCTGCTAAATTTGTGGATGTCTAAATTAACATTTGGGCCATTTAACCAGTGTTCATCCCTCCTATAGACAATGAGAGATGGGCTATGTAAAGGTCTCGATTTTGTCGTTCTGAACAAATGTTGGACTTCCACACAAAATTACTTCTTGACTTCTTTTAGGTTTAAGGAAGTGTGAAGGTCGCGTTCTTTATCGTTGAGCTATGAAAGTTATGTATTTAGCTCTGCCTGCTCGAGACAAATTCAGTGATTGCTTTGCCATGTCTGTGCCGTGAAGCAGTCAAGCTGGATAAAAGTTTTTCCTGGAACGCCACTTTGATGTAGCGCTGCAGTGAAGTGATATAAATGGATGTAATTATGCAGCCGACCACCAGAGTGAGGCAAATACAAGTTTATTCGACAGAGGATGTTTACATAGTTCTAGGAAGGTCTGGATGGATGTCTTCTGAAATATAAAACGGTGGGAAATCAATCAAATAAGTCATGTAAACATTTACATATTTTTTAAAGAAATTCTAGCGCCCGATTTCGGGGACTGTCAGCCTAAGAGATTTTATGTCTTAAAGTGATCTAATGAAAAAACAAATCCTCTCTGTCACATTCCTCTCAATATATTCCCTCTATCATATTCCCCTCCATCCTAATCCCTCTATCATATTCCTCTCTATCATATTCCTCTCCAACCACTCCTCCTCCTTCCTCCTCTCCCTAATCTCAGTGCAGCCCCTCTCCATCCACTAGAGCAGGAAGTCTCTGGGCTCAGTGAGGTCCAGCTCAGACTGAAGAGAGGCCGTTTTAACTCTCTTCTCCTTTAGCTGTTCCTCCAGCCTGGCAAGTACTATCTCCTTGTCAACCAAGCAACCTGATCTGGACTTTGAGATGATCTGACGTCTCTTTTGCTTGAGACATTTCTCTTTGCTGCTCATCTCTTGAGTATTCCAGTACACGAATATCCTTCTTGAAGTAGCATAAATCTGAGGCTACCTCTTTTTTCAGATCCTCATGTGCTTCTCTTATAGGTTTGAATGTGTGTCCTCTGTCGTCTCACCCATCTCTGCAGATCACAGAGATCAGATTACTGTCCGTCTCACAGAACAGCTTCAGAGCCTCTCCATGTTCACGACATTCATCTCTCTACTGTTTCCTCTCTCGGCTGTAGCTCTCTGTCTTTTAGCATTTTCCTCCAGCTTCAGCTCGAAGGCCACGTTCCTGATCAGTCTGTTGATCTGGAAGATTCTGTCTCTGACCAGAGAGTCTTGGAGGCATCTCTTGCAGAAGGTGTGCTGATAGCTTAGAGACACAGGCTCAGTGTAGATGTCTGTGCAGATGGAACAGCACAGGTGGCCATAATGACTGTGCTCATGCTCAGTGTGTGAGAGACAAAGAGGCAGTGTCCGAATACCCATATTAGAGTACTAAATAGTATATAAAAACATTTAGTTTTTTAGTATGTGAAATTTAGAAATTATGCCGCGTTCACATGCTAGTCGGACCTAGGAAACTCTGAAATGTCTGACTTGCTGTTCGTTGAATGCGCCACGTGTATAACTACAACCAGTAAGCAAGTCTGACATTTCCGGGTTTCCAAGTTCCGACTAGCATGTGAACGCGGCAATAGTACTCAGAATTCGTCATCTAATGCGCGATTGCATTGACTCCCGTCATTTGTTCATTTCGGTACAGCGCGTCAATTTATCTGACTATCAGCTGTTGCAAAACAAGTGAGTCAGAAAAGAAGAGTGTATTCTACTAGATCAAAGGCGAAATTAGTATGCAGTTTAAGTATGTATTACGCTAGAATGGATATTTAGACACGGCCAGTAACAGGTCTGTCTTGGAAAATACATGTATATTCTTGAAGTACACAATCAAATTAATATTAGCTTTAAAGCCCTCATGAAGAATACTGATAGACTTCTTGTAAAGGTAGAGGCATGTGACTATCATAAAGCAAGACAGACTAAAGTAACAGTAACAACTTTCAGTGTGGGTGTGGGGAAAAAGCTAAAACACAAGTAAATAAAGGATGGGTTTTATTATCCATACAGTATAAATAGGAAATGTCTAATAAACAAATGATTCCAACTAATTCTTTGGATTGGAGATGACTGCTTTAGACTGTTGATATGCATGCACACATTGAGGTCAGCAAGCACCAAATAAGTGTCCAGCATGCTCTAGTGGTTATTACAAGTAACTACACATATCACACCACAACAGCTAACTTAGTGTCTCACTCCCTCTCCTCCTCTCCACCTCTCCCTCTTGTCTCCTCTGTTCTTCCTCTATTCCTCCTCCTCTCCTCCTCGCCCTCTCAGCGGCTCCAGCTGGATAGAGTGACGGCGAGGTGGCCTCCTGCCTCTCTCACTGGAGGGCGGGAGAGGGGGAACAAAGAGGAGGAGGAGGAGGTGGAGAGAAAGAGAGTAGGAATGGAAGAGGAGGTGGAGAGGGGTAGAGGAGGCAGAAAGCCTGGTCTAAGTATTGCTTTAAAGGGAAGAGAGGGGGACGAGGAGAGAGTGCGAGAGGTGGGGGGAGTGGGAGAAAGAGGGGAGGAGGGGGAGGGCAGCTGTTTCCGACACTCCATCCTTACACCTGCAACAGGTAGGCCAGGGGGTGGGACCTGTAGGTGAGACTCATAACATGATAAGGGGGGCAGGTGAAGAAGGGGTGGAGCTGGAGTCAAGGAGGGGAGGGTGTTCCTACGAGCCCCCTGCCAGCGAGACGGTTGAGCAGGGAGGAAGTCTGTCCACGGAGCATTTCTGGGTCATTGGGTCGCCTCCAATGAGATTACATCCCCCTCTACAATGTAAAGCAGTTTGAGTACTGGGGGGTTCTCTGTATAAATCCAAGGTGAAACCTCCAGGGGCTAGCCTTCTCTCAGGAGAGAGTCTGCTCTGGGCTGCCTGCGAAAGGTGCTCCTCTGTGGGAAAGAGGAGAGAACAAGAGGCCCCAGAAGAGATCTCCTTATGGTAGTGATGGACATATCAACTATCCTTGTCATCTTCCACCTCTTCCTCTTCCTCTTCCTCTTGCTCGGCCTTCTCCCTCCTTTCCTTCTTACAGTCGTGATGGAGAGAACCCTTTTCTCCCTTTCCTCCTTCCTCTCCTCCCTCTTTCTCTTCCTCTACCTTCCTCTCCCTCCTTCCCTCTTGGTAGAACTTGTTTAGTCAAGCCAGATTGTGGATAGCTAGCCATGGTTCAGACCACTGTCGCTCTCTGGGAGGGGAGATACAGGACTGGTCCACTGGACTCAGCTCACATGGGGAGAACCTGCTGCTGCTGCCACTACCCCTCTTACCTGGGATGAGATCACGTTTGGAGGAAACCTGGCACCATCCCTACGGTGAAGCATGGTGGTGCCAGCATCATGCTGTGGGGAGGATTTTCAGGGACAGGGACTGGGAACACGCCCCATTCACATCGACGGGGCTGTAGTGGAACGGGTCGAGAGTTTCAAGTTCCTTGGTGTCCGCCTCACCAACCAACTATCATGGTCCAAACACACCAAGACAGTCGTGAAGAGGGCACAACAACGCCTTTTCCACCTCAGGAGACTGAAAAGATTTGACATTGGTCCCAAGATCCTCAAAAAGTTAAACAGCTGCACCATCGAGAGCATCCTGAACGGTTGCATCACCGCCTGGTATGGCAACTGCTCGGCATCCGACCGTAAGGCGCTACAGAGGGTAGTGCGTACGGCCCAGTACATCACTGGGGCCAAGCTTCCTGCCATCCAGGACCTATATACTAGGCGGTGTCAGAAGGCAAGCGGTACCAGAGTGCCAAGTCTAGGTCCAAAAGGCTCCTTAACAGCTTCTATCCCCAATTCATAAGACTGCTGAACAATTAATCAAATGGCCACTCAGACTATTTACATTGACACCTCCCCCCTTTGTTTTTACACTGCTGCTACTCGCTGTTTATTATCTATGCATAGTTACTTTACCCCTACCTAAAAACCGATTTTGTAATAGCCATAGATGTTCTTCCTGGGTCCACACCAAACGTAATACAAATGTTAACCCTAGTAATGGGTGATGTTTTATACTATGAGCATAGATTAGCAGGGTTGGGGTCAATTCAATTTCAATTCCAGTCAATTCAGGAAGTACTTAATTCAATGCTTTGAATTGAAATGGAACAGACCCCCAACCCTGTAGAGTAGAAGTGTAAAATAGGACACCTACCTTTGCCTTTTTCAGCGTCCAGGGCCTGGGTTCCTCATCCTCTGACCTGCATATGGAGGCTCTCACTCTAACAGGCGTCTTAGTGGCCATGCAGAGCAGAGGGGTTGCCAGAGTTAAGTTAGCATCTGGGACCAGCTGGTGAGCATGAGGGCAGCGATCCACCTCTTCACTAGTGCCCTTCCCTTTCTGCTCTGGCTGCTTGTGGTCCTTGTCATGGATGCATGCCAGGCTTGGAGGAAGTGCTAGGACAGGGCTTTTATCACTCATCAGTTCCTCTCTCTTGACAGTGGATGCAACTGCACTTGCCTCTGTGTTAACTGAGCACTATGTGGTGTCCTCAACTGTCTCCTCTGGCTGCTTGTGGTCATTGTTGTTGTGAATGCATTGCAGACCTGGAGGACTTTTATCATCCCAGGTGTAAATAGCAACAGTTGCCTCTGTGTCGACTGAGCACTTTGTAGTGCACACAACTGTCTTCCTAAGCGGTTTGTGGTCATTGTTGTGGGTGCAGGTCAGGATTAGAGGCAGTGTTGCAGGTGCAGGAGGACTTTTATCAGCCAAACACTCCTCCGTGTGGACAGTGGACACAGAAACGGCTGCTTCCCTGGCAACTGGACACTTGTTGGTGTCCTCTACTGCCTCCCCTGGCAGAGTGTGGACAGTGGAGACGGAAACGGCCGCTTCCCTGGACACTTGACTCTTGGTGGTGTCCTCTACTGCCTCCTCTGGCTGCTTGTGGCCATTGTCTAGAATGTGTGGCAACTTTGAAGGCAGCATTGGAGCCGGGCTTTTATCACCCAACAGGTTCTCTCCCTGGACAATGGATGTGCCTGCAGTGATCGCTGTGGTAACGGAGGACTCGGTGGCATCCTCTTTTGTCTCCTCTGTCAGTTTGTGGTCAGAGTCTCGGATACATGGCGAGCTTGGAGGCAGTGCTGCAGGGTCAGGAGGGCTTTGATCAGCTGCCATGTCCTCTTTGAGGTGAGTGGACACATCATTGTTTGTTTCACTGATAACTGGACACTTGGTGGTGTCCTCTACTGCCTCCCCTGGCAGTTTGTAGTCAACTTCAAAGACAAGTGGCAGACTTGGAGGCAGCATTGGGACAGGGCATTTAGCTGCTGATCTGTACACTCCAAAATCAACAGTAGCTGTGCCTGCAGTGGTCTCTGTAGCAACTGAGACCTCATAGGTATCCTCTACTGTCTGCTCTGATGGCATGAAGTCATCGTTAAAGACTGTTGGAAGGCATATAGGCAGCACTGAAGGAAGACTTCTAGCTGCCCATCGATTCTCTCCCTTGACAGTGGCTGTGGTAGCAGTGGTCTCTGTGGCAACTGGGCACTCTGTGGCTGAAACAGCAGGCTTAGAGGTTTCGAGGAAATTGAATGAATTGCCAATGAACCGCTGAGCCAGGGGTGGGAGGGAGTAATGATAGAATCTGTCCTCTTCCTCAACATTAGATATTGCCACTGGAGCAACTGAGACCTCAGTGGTGCCCTCTACTGCCTGATGTGGCTGCATGGAGTCTTCGTCAAAGAAGTGTGGCAGGTATCGATGCAGCATTGAGGAAAGATGTATATCTGTCCATAGGTCCTCTCGTATACCTGTAGATACATCTGCAGTGGCCTCTGTGGCAACTGGACATTCAGCAGACTGGCAGGTTTCAGGGACAAAGTATGAAAATACAATGAACCGCTGTGCATCCTGAGCGCGTATGGCAAATGGAGAGGGGGGATGCAACATGGTAGGTATAGGCCTCTGATTGGTGAAAGCCAGTGGTGGGAGGGAGTCAATACTGGGAGCCATGAACTCAGTGAGAGGACAGTTGCTCACATCTCACACATTCTTTGTGAGAAAAGAAACAGACATGATGAAAGTGATCACATTCAGTACATACATACATACTGTATGAGTCAGCACTACTTACTTATACATCACATATACATATATATATATATATATATATATAGTGTCCTCTAAGATGCTCTGCACCAGTCTGTCCCAACCCTTGGTCCCCTAGCCAATGGACCAGCTAAGTGTAAAAATACATGCCCCACACCCAGCATAACATTTGACATTTTAGCCATTTATCAGACGCTTTTATCCAGAACGACTTATAGTTAGTTAGTGCATTCAACTTAAGGTAGCTAGGTGAGACAACCACGTAATCCTGATATGAGCGTCTATGATAGAACGGTTGTTTATTTTTTATGACCAGACAACCATAAGAACTGAGGACATAAATTCACTGAAACAGACAGACACGATACAACACATTTAGACAAGAACAGTTATAAGCATTGCCATGGTGTAGCCTAATACAAAAAGAAATAAGGACAAAACATTGTTAGCTTACATTCCATGGCATATGGAACATTTTGCCCTTACAATAACTTATATTTGCTTTAATTAATATTGTTAAACAGAACTCTTGTCGACTTTGTCAAAGTTGGTCTTGTTACCTCCTCAATCAGTCTTGGCATTTTCCTCGTCTTGAACCAAATCCTCTTCATCTTCAATCAATCAATTTTATTTTATATAGCCCTTCTTACATCAGCTAATATCTCGAAGTGCTGTACAGAAACCCAGCCTAAAACCCCAAACAGCTAGTAATGCAGGTGTAGAAGCACGGTGGCTAGGAAAAACTCCCTAGAAAGGCAAAACCTAGGAAGAAACCTAGAGAGGAACCAGGCTATGAGGGGTGGCCAGTCCTCTTCTGGCTGTGCCGGGTGGAGATTATAACAGAACCATGCCAAGATGTTCAAAAATGTTCATAAGTGACAAGCATGGTCAAATAATAATCAGGAATAAATCTCAGTTGGCTTTTCATAGCCGATCATTAGAGTTTAAAACAGCAGGTCTGGGACAGGTAGGGGTTCCATAACCGCAGGCAGAACAGTTTAAACTGGAATAGCAGCAAGGCCAGGCGGACTGGGGACAGCAAGGAGTCACCACGGCCGGTAGTCCCGACGTATGGTCCTAGGGCTCAGGTCTCTCAGTTGGCTTTTCATAGCCGATCATTTAGAGTTGAAAACAGCAGGTCTGGGACAGGTAGGGGTTTCGTAGCCGCAGGCAGAACAGTTGAAACTGGAATAGCAGCAAGGCCAGGCGGACTGGGGACAGCAGGGTGTCATCATGCCCGGTAGTCCTGACGTATGGTCCTAGGGCTCAGGTTCTCAGAAAGAAAGAGAGAACGAGAGAATTAGAGAGAGCATACTTAAATTCACACAGGACACTGGATAAGACAGGAGAAGTACTCCAGGTATAACCAACTAACCCCAGCCCCCCGACACATAAACTACTGCAGCATAAATACTGGAGGCTGAGACAGGAGCGGTCCGGAGACACTGTGGCCCCATCCGAAGAAACCCCCGGACAGGGCCAAACAGTAAGGATATAACCCCACCCACTCCGCCAAAGCACAGCCCCCGCACCACTAGAGGGATATCCCCAACCACCAACTTACAATCCTGAGACAAGGCCGAGTATAGCCCACAGAGGTCTCCACCACAGCACAAACCAAGGGGGGGGGGCGCCAACCCAGACAGGAAGATCACGTCAGTAACTCAACCCACTCAAGTGACGCACCCCTCCCAGGGACGGCATGAAAGAGCACCAGCAGGCCAGTGACTCAGCCCCTGCAACAGGGTTAGAGGCAGAGAACCCCAGTGGAGAGGGGAACCGGCCCGGCAGAGACAGCAAGGGCTGTTCGTTGCTCCAGCCTTTCCGTTCACCTTCACACTCCTGGGCCAGACTACACTCAATCATATGACCTACTGAAGAGATAAGTCTTCAGTAAAGACTTAAAGGTTGAGACCGAGTCTGCGTCTCTCACATGGGTTGGCAGACTGTTCCATAAAAATGGAGATCTATAGGAGAAAGCCCTGCCTCCCGCTGTTTGCTTAGAAATTCTAGGGACAATTAGGAGGCCTGCGTCTTGTGACCGTAGCGTACGTATTGGTATGTACGGCAGGACCAACTCGGAAAGATAGGTAGGAGCAAGCCCATGTAACGCTTTATAGGTTAACAGTAAAACCTTGAAATCAGCCCTTGCCTTAACAGGAAGCCAGTGTAGGGAAGCTAGCACTGGAGTAATATGATCAAATTTCTTGGTTCTAGTCAGGATTCTAGCAGCCGTATTTAGCACTAACTGAAGTTTATTTAGTGCTTTATCCGGGTAGCCGGAAAATAGAGCATTGCAGTAGTCTAATCTAGAAGTAACAAATGCATGGATTAATTTTTCTGCATCATTTTTGGACAGAAAATTTCTGATTTTTGCAATGTTACGTAGATGGAAAAAAGCTGTCCTTGAAACAGTCTTGATATGTTCGTCAAAAGAGAGATCAGGGTCAAGAGTAACGCCTAGGTCCTTCACAGTTTTATTTGAGACGACTTTACAACCATCAAGATGAATTGTCAGATTTAACAGAAGATCTCTTTGTTTCTTGGGACCTAGAACAAGCATCTCTGTTTTGTCCGAGTTTAAAAGTAAAAAGTTTTCAGCCATCCACTTCCTTATGTCTGAAACACAGGCTTCTAGCGAGGGCAATTTTGGGGCTTCACCATGCTTCATTGAAATGTACAGCTGTGTGTCATCCGCATAGCAGTGAAAGTTAACATTATGTTTTCGAATAACATCCCCAAGAGGTAAAATATATAGTGAAAACAATAGTGGTCCTAAAACGGAACCTTGAGGAACACCGAAATGTACAGTTGATTTGTCGGAGGACAGACCATTCACAGAGACAAACTGATATCTTTCCGACAGGTAGGATCTAAACCAGGCCAGAACTTGTCCGTGTAGACCAATTTGGGTTTCCAGTCTCTCCAAAAGAATGTGGTGATCGATGGTGTCAAAGGCAGCACTAAGGTCTAGTAGCACGAGGACAGATGCAGAGCCTCGGTCTGACGCCATTAAAAGGTCATTTACCACCTTCACAAGTGCAGTCTCAGTGCTATGATGGGGTCTAAAACCAGACTGAAGCATTTCGTATACATTGTTTGTCTTCAGAAAGGCAGTGAGTTGCTGCGCAACAGCTTTTTCTAAAATTTTTGAGAAGAATGGAAGATTCGATATAGGCCGATAGTTTTTTATATTTTCCGGGTCAAGGTTTGGCTTTTTCAAGAGAGGCTTTATCACTGCCACTTTTAGTGAGTTTGGTACACATCCGGTGGATAGAGAGCTGTTTATTATGTTCAACATAGGAGGGCCAAGCACAGGAAGCAGCTCCTTCAGCAGTTTAGTAGGAATAGGATCCAGTATGCAGCTTGAAGGTTTAGAGGCCATGATTATTTTCATCATTGTGTCAAGAGATATAGTACTAAAACACTTAAGTGTCTCTCCCGATCCCAGGCCCTCGCAGAGCTGTGCAGATCCAGGACAGCTAAGCCCTGGAGGAATACGCAGATTCAAAGAGGAGTCCGTAATTTGCTTTCTAATGGTCATGATCTTTTCCTCAAAGAAGTTCATGAATTTATCACTGCTGAAGTGAAAACCATCCTCTCTTGGGGAATGCTGCTTTTTAGTTAGCTTTGCAACAGTATCAAAAAGAAATTTTGGATTGTTCTTATTTTCCTCGATTAATTTGGAAAAGTAGGATGATCGAGCAGCAGTGAGGGCTCTTCGGTACTGCACGGTACTGTCTTTCCAAGCTAGTCGGAAGACTTCCAGTTTGGTGTGGCGCCATTTCCGTTCCAATTTCCTGGAAGCTTGCTTCAAAGCTCGGGTATTTTCTGTATACCAGGGAGCTAGTTTCTTATGACAAATGTTTTTCGTTTTTAGGGGTGCAACTGCATCTAGGGTATTGCGCAAGGTTAAATTGAGTTCCTCAGTTAAGTGGTTAACTGATTTTTGTCCTCTGACGTCCTTGGGTAGGCAGAAGGAGTCTGGAAGGGCATCAATGAATTTTTGTGTTGTCTGAGAATTTATAGCACGACTTTTGATGCTCCTTGGTTGGGGTCTGAGCAGATTATTCTTCTTCTCCTGATCCTTCTGGATCTGCAAAACCAGAGCCAACCTGGCTCCCAGCTCCATCACGTAGTCTGTCTAGATCGCCCTTTCCTCCAACCGACACTCACCCCTCCTCTGTGTCAGCGTTGAACCCTCCATGTCTTCCTCTTAGCTAACAATAACTCTGGAAAATACACAACGTTGTAGTAAGTGGGTGTTGCTAACCAAATAATAATGCATCTCTTTACAATGTGCACACGTTTTCTTCCCAGCTACTTACAATTAATCAAGTGAGAATCCTGATCCAGATATGTTTAGGCAATAGGCCTATCTGAATTACCAGTAAAAAGTTGGCTACTGGAAAAGCGACCAAGTTCAAATGAATCGATTTTGGCTGTTCTTATCATTTCGTGAACAATATCCTTCATGACATCATCATTGTGATGCAAGGCGTTGCCATGGCAGATGAAAAAGCACAACACAGACTTTAAAAAGCAAACTTCAGGGTCTTTCTGTACCTTACTATTGAGCCTTATTCAACCCCTCATGTAGCTCAACTCTATATTGGGCCTGGTTTTCACAAACCACACTAATCACTTCCATCATATCATTGAAAACACTGTGTTTTGGGTAGAAAATGACTCTATATCCATGCAGGACCTAACTTGTACAGTTTCATCTATTTTAAAAACCAAGGAGGTAAAAATGCCAGTCTTCTCTTTGAGTGCCCTTGAGTGCACCTCAATTTAAAGAAGTCTATCAATTCAACCATTTGAAATGGATGTCCATTCAATTAAGAACATATTATTCTTATTAGAAATGAATCAGCTACAAATTTGGTAGGCGTACTTGTTTTTTTACACAACCTACTCTTTTGGTACATATTTATTGAGATAATTGATTACAACATATGTTGGTGATTAACACAGAGAGAGGTTTTTTTTCTGTCATCAATAGAATGCATTAGCCATTAGGCTGGCTCACTACAATTGTAACATGACATCTCAGGTGTCAGGATGAAGCATTTTCTCACAAAAAGAGGACTCAAGCAAACTATCTCTCTTCAACAGTTTCACTAGTCATGTTAGGTCTACTTAAAATGTCACATTCATACACAAGTAATTTGAAAATAAGTTATACTACTGAAACACATTCACAATAAGTTATATTACAACCTACCTCTGAAGTAAGCAGTGTGTTCTCTCACTAATGAAATAGGACATTAATAATTTGTCAGTGGTTAGTTGAATCAGTCTCTTTGCACTGTTCAGTTTGTCTGTGCAACAGGTAACCTTCCAGAATCGGAATCTTGTGATGTCACAATGGAGTCCCCATTGCCATGGTTACCCACAGCAGCTTTCATGTGTTATCAAATGCTGGCACAATTTAGTTTATTTATTTTAGATTTTTTGTACCAATGCAGCACAGTCATACCTAATATATACAATGAATCCATATAACCTAATTTTTTATTAAAATAAAATGCTGTAACTCATGTAAAATGGTTGACCATTCAAACGACATGTGTTTTGCCTAATTAAAAGTCTATATGTTTTAGATATCATAAAAAGCAGCCAGGCTTACTTAGGTTGTTTGTTCGATCTCAGCCTACCACTAATGCCAATATTTTTCATCATCATCATCATCATCATCATCATCATCATCATCAATGAAATACATAGGCTACCTTACTACAGTAAAACAAGTCTTCCATAGTCTATGTCACCTCAGTAACAAAGTTCCAAAAAAGAAATGAGGGTTCAAGAAAACATCTCTCTTCAATGGCCTCAGCTATTAGCCATATGATCAACAAGGTCAACTGCAGCACTAAAATCAAGAAGCAGCTCATCCACAAGTTTATCTTGGTCAAGTGATCTGAGCCATTGATCGATTAAATCAACGAGAGCTGTTGCAGTCGAGTGATCCTTACGGTATCTTTACGGTACGCATGCTCATAGAGGGATAAAATTAGCTGGATGTGTAATTATATAGGCCCAAAAAATGTAATTGAAGAGTAGGTGTCATTGATGTTTATTATTTAAGTTTAATAAATAATTAAATAAAGAAATCAATATCAGCTGACTATAGAAAAGTATTGTTTAAAATTATGTTTGAACATTTTCTTATCCGTGTCTTTCCAGTTGATATAACCAAACAGACAACCTTTGTTGCTCAAGAGCGTCACACATTCCTCCATTCATTCTCTATCATATTCCCCTCCATCAAATTACTCTATCATATTCCCTCCATCATATTCTCTCTATTATATTTCTCTCCATCATATTCCACTCCATCATAATACTCGCTATCATATTCCCTCTATCATATTCCTCTTTATTTTTACAGGGAATCCCAATTGAGACCAGTGTCTCTTTTTCAATGGTGCCCTGTGTTATATCAATTAACAATCCAAACAGCTTAAACAGATAAAATTACATACAGAGTAGAAAATATATAGAGCAAAATTATTAGACTTGAACACATACATTCCACAATGAACAGGTCTTGTATTTAACCAGTTGAGCTGACAACCATTTTGCACTGTTTCACTAGGGCTTTAGTCATCAATCTAGCAAGAGGGAAATATTTTATTAATGTAGTGGTGTCCCTCCCCCCAGGAAGCTACGACCTTTAGCTTTCACCTGGAATTGTTCATTTATGTCTGAGAAAAAAAACACTTTCCAAACCATATGATCTAGTACACAAGAAAAGTATAATACAACCTTCTTTACTACTTTGCCAAACATTTCATGACATTAGTGAGAGTCAAAATCTGTAAAATTTATGAATGTCTAAATTAACATTTGGGCAATTTGACCAGTGTACATCACTCCTATAGACAATGAGAGATGGGCTATGTAAAGGTCTCGATTTTGTCGTTCTGAACAAATGTTTGACTTCCACACAAAATTACTTCTTGACTTATTTTAGGTTTAAGGAAGTGTGTAGGTTTAAACTATTGCTTTAAAGGGAAGAGAGGGGGACGAGGAGAGAGCGCGAGAGATGGGGGGAGTGGGAGAAAGAGGGAAGGAGGGGGAGGAGGGGGAGGAGGTGGAGGGCAGCTGTGTCCGACACACCATACTTACACCTGCAACAGGTAGGCCAGGGGGCGGGACCTGTAGGTGAGACTCATAACATGATAAGGGGGGCAGGTGAAGAAGGGGTGTTGCTGGAGTCAAGGAAGGGAGGGTGTTCCTACGAGCCCCCTGCCAGCGAGACGGGGAGCAGGGAGGAAGTCTGTCCATGGAGCATTTCTGGGTCATTGGGTCACCTCCAATGAGATTAGATCACCCTCTACAATGTAAAGCAGTTTGAGTACTGGGGGGTTCTCTGTATAAATCCAAGGTGAAACCTCAAGGGGCTAGCCTTCTCTCAGCGGAGAGTCTGCTCTGGGCTGCCTGCGAAAGGTGCTCCTCTGTGGGAAAGAGGAGAGAACAAGAGGCCCCAGAAGAGATCTCCTTATGGTAGTGATGGACAGATCAACTCTCCTTGTTATCTTCCACCTCTTCCTCTTCCTCTTGCTCGGCCTTCTCCCTCCTTTCCTTCTTACAGTCTTACAGTCCTTCTTACAGTCATTTTCTCCCTTTCCTCCTTCCTCTCCTCCCTCTTTCTCTTCCTCTACCTTCCTCTCCCTCCTTCCCTCTTGGTAAACCTTGTTTAGTCGAGCCAGATTGTGGATAGCTAGCCATGGTTTAGACCACTGTCGCTGTCTGGGTGGGGGGATACAGGACTGGTCCACTGGACTCAGCTCACATGGGGAGAACCTGCTGCTGCTGCCACTCCCCCTCTTACCTGGGATGAGATCACGTTTGGAGGAAACCTGGCACCATCCCTACGGTGAAGCATGGTGGTGGCAGCATCATGCTCCGGGGAGGATTTTCAGGGACAGGGACTGGGAACACGCCCCATTCACATCGACGGGGCTGTAGTGGAGCAGGTCGAGAGTTTCAAGTTCCTTGGTGTCCACATCACCAACAAACTATCATGGTTCAAACACACCAAGACAGTCGTGAAGAGGGCACGACAACGCCTTTTCCACCTCAGGAGACTGAAAAGATTTGGCATTGGTCCCAAGATCCTCAAAAAGTTATACAGCTGCACCATCGAGAGCTTCCTGACTAGTTGCATCACCGCCTGGTATGGCAACTGCTCGGCATCCGACCGTAAGGCGCTACAGAGGGTAGTGCGTACGGCCCAGTACATCACTGGAGCCAAGCTTCCTGCCATCCAGGACCTATATACTTGGAGGTGTAAGAGGGAGGCCCAAAAAATTGACAAAGACTCCAGTCACCCAAGTCATAGACTGTTCTCTCTGCTACCGCACAGCAAGCGGTACCAGAGTGCCAAGTCTAGGTCCAAAAGGCCCCTTAACAGCTTCTATCCCCAATTCATAAGACTGCTGAACAATTAATCAAATGGCCACCCGGACTATTTACATTGACACCTCCCCCCTTTGTTTTTACACTGGTAATAGGAATCTGGATCGGTTTCCTTTTCTTTTTACCTTGCTTTTGTTATTATTATTATTTTTTAAACTTTTCTTTTTACATTTCGTAAAATGTTATAATTACAAAAACATTTCATTTTAATTTCAATTTAGTAACATACTGTATCATTCAAATAAATATTATTATTTGTCTAATCATATTTTGCCAGCTAACTGGGTGGCAGGCTGCAATCAGTAGCTGTAATTAAGTACAGCAGCCACCAACCATCTAACGTTAATGCCTCGGATAATGAGGTTAGAAGAACAGCTGAATGGTCGGTAGCTAGCTGGCTCAATTACAGGTACTCTTAAGCGTGAAATAACATTGGAAACAACTAACCACAGTTGCTAAAAGTTACCAGTAGCTACCCACTAGCTAGCTAGCTTTGTTGGTCCAAGTGGTGGGTTAGCTAGCACTCGTGCTTCGCCGGGGTCCACCGAATAGAATACTTACCTACAATAATTACCTACAATAACTACCTAAGTAAACTACCTATAATACCTGACTACAATACCTACATACAATCTAAATACATGGTTTAAGCTTTACTCAACAACATATAAGAAGCCAGCTTATCTCCTGCTAGAGAAAACACAACCTCTCCCGACAACCTCGAGGCAAGAGACCTTTCTCTCTTTCTCGTCATCTTTCAACTTCTTATTCAGTTCCTTATTTTTCTCTTTTTCCTCCATCTTTAAAAATGTGACTTTCTGCTTGAGGTTCATGGCCAGAAAGCCCACTCTTCCCAGGATGGTCTCTGCTCTCTCTGATGAAACCGTCCCATTGGAGCTCTTGGAATGGGCACGGTCCGCCTCACTCTTCAAACCCTCCCTCGGGCTCACCTCCTCCTTGACGCTCCTCTCTTCACTCTCAATGTCAATGCCTGTCCAATAATCCTAACAGGAAGACATTGACTCTAGATGTAATATTGTTCCAATGTGGCACATTCAATACACATTTGAGTGATCAACATACATTGATGGCCTCATGGGGCACACAATTTAGAGGACAGTAATTGAGGTAACTTGTTTATTTGTATCCCAAACCGATTTTGTAATAGCCATAGATGTTCTTCCTGGGTCCACACCAAACGTAATACAAATGTTAACCCTAGTAAGGGGTGATGTTTTATACTATGAGCATAGATTAGCAGGGTTGGGGTCAATTCAATTTCAATTCCAGTCAATTCAGGAAGTACTTAATTCAATGCTTTGAATTGAAATGGAACAGACCCCCAACCCTGTAGAGTAGAAGTGTAAAATAGGACACCTACCTTTGGCTTTTTCAGCGTCCAGGGCCTGGGTTCCTCATCCTCTGACCTGCATATGGAGGCTCTCACTCTAACAGGCGTCTTAGTGGCCATGCAGAGCAGAGGGGTTGCCAGAGTTAAGTTAGCATCTGGGACCAGCTGGTGAGCATGAGGGCAGCGATCCACCTCTTCACTAGTGCCCTTCCCTTTCTGCTCTGGCTGCTTGTGGTCCTTGTCATGGATGCATGCCAGGCTTGGAGGAAGTGCTAGGACAGGGCTTTTATCACTCATCAGTTCCTCTCTCTTGACAGTGGATGCAACTGCACTTGCCTCTGTGTTAACTGAGCACCATGTGGTGTCCTCAACTGTCTCCTCTGGCTGCTTGTGGTCATTGTTGTTGTGAATGCATTGCAGACCTGGAGGACTTTTATCATCCCAGGTGTAAATAGCAACAGTTGCCTCTGTGTCGACTGAGCACTTTGTAGTGCACTCAACTGTCTTCCATAGCGGTTTGTGGTCATTGTTGTGGGTGCAGGTCAGGATTAGAGGCAGTGTTGCAGGTGCAGGAGGACTTTTATCAGCCAAACACTCCTCCGTGTGGACAGTGGACACAGAAACGGCTGCTTCCCTGGCAACTGGACACTTGTTGGTGTCCTCTACTGCCTCCCCTGGCAGAGTGTGGACAGTGGAGACGGAAACGGCCGCTTCCCTGGACACTTGACTCTTGGTGGTGTCCTCTACTGCCTCCTCTGGCTGCTTGTGGCCATTGTCTAGAATGTGTGGCAACTTTGAAGGCAGCATTGGAGCCGGGCTTTTATCACCCAACAGGTTCTCTCCCTGGACAATGGATGTGCCTGCAGTGATCGCTGTGGTAACGGAGGACTCGGTGGCATCCTCTTTTGTCTCCTCTGTCAGTTTGTGGTCAGAGTCTCGGATACATGGCGAGCTTGGAGGCAGTGCTGCAGGGTCAGGAGGGCTTTGATCAGCTGCCATGTCCTCTTTGAGGTGAGTGGACACATCATTGTTTGTTTCACTGATAACTGGACACTTGGTGGTGTCCTCTACTGCCTCCCCTGGCAGTTTGTAGTCAACTTCAAAGACAAGTGGCAGACTTGGAGGCAGCATTGGGACAGGGCATTTAGCTGCTGATCTGTACACTCCAAAATCAACAGTAGCTGTGCCTGCAGTGGTCTCTGTAGCAACTGAGACCTCATAGGTATCCTCTACTGTCTGCTCTGATGGCATGAAGTCATCGTCAAAGACTGTTGGCAGGCATGTAGGCAGCACTGAAGGAAGACTTCTAGCTGCCCATCGATTCTCTCCCTTGACAGTGGCTGTGGTAGCAGTGGTCTCTGTGGCAACTGGGCACTCTGTGGCTGAAACAGCAGGCTTAGAGGTTTCGAGGAAATTGAATGAATTGCCAATGAACCGCTGAGCCAGGGGTGGGAGGGAGTAATGATAGAATCTGTCCTCTTCCTCAACATTAGATATTGCCACTGGAGCAACTGAGACCTCAGTGGTGCCCTCTACTGCCTGATGTGGCTGCATGGAGTCTTCGTCAAAGAAGTGTGGCAGGTATCGATGCAGCATTGAGGAAAGATGTATATCTGTCCATAGGTCCTCTCGTATACCTGTAGATACGTCTGCAGTGGCCTCTGTGGCAACTGGGCATTCAGCAGACTGGCAGGTTTCAGGGACAAAGTATGAAAATACAATGAACCGCTGTGCATCCTGAGCGCGTATGGCAAATGGAGAGGGGGGATGCAACATGGTAGGTATAGGCCTCTGATTGGTGAAAGCCAGTGGTGGGAGGGAGTCAATACAGGGAGCCATGAACTCAGTGAGAGGACAGTTGCTCACATCTCACACATTCTGCGTGAGAAAAGAAACAGACATGATGAAAGTGATCACATTCAGTACATACATACATACATACATACTGTATGAGTCAGCACTACTTACTTATACATCATATATATATATATATATATATATATATATATATATATATATATATATATATATATATATATATATATATATATATATATATATATATATATATATATATATATAGTGTCCTCTAAGATGCTCTGCACCAGTCTGTCCCAACCCTTGGTCCCCTAGCCAATGGGCCAGCTAAGTGTAAAAATACATGCCCCACACCCAGCATAACATTTGACATTTTAGCCATTTATCAGACGCTTTTATCCAGAACGACTTATAGTTAGTTAGTGCATTCAACTTAAGGTAGCTAGGTGAGACAACCACATAATCCTGATATGAGCGTCTATGATAGAACGGTTGTTTGTTTTTTATGACCAGACAACCATAAGAACTGAGGACATAAATTCACTGAAACAGACAGACACGATACAACACATTTAGACAAGAACAGTTATAAGCATTGCCATGGTGTAGCCTAATACAAAAAGAAATAAGGACAAAACATTGTTAGCTTACATTCCATGGCATATGGAACATTTTGCCCTTACAATAACTTATATTTGCTTTAATTAATATTGTTAAACAGAACTCTTGTCGACTTTGTCAAAGTTGGTCTTGTTACCTCCTCAATCAGTCTTGGCATTTTCCTCGTCTTGAACCAAATCCTCTTCATCTTCTTCTCCTGATCCTTCTGGATCTGCAAAACCAGAGCCAACCTGGCTCCCAGCTCCATCACGTAGTCTGTCTAGATCGCCCTTTCCTCCAACCGACACTCACCCCTCCTCTGTGTCAGCGTTGAACCCTCCATGTCTTCCTCTTAGCTAACAATAACTCTGGAAAATACACAACGTTGTAGTAAGTGGGTGTTGCTAACCAAATAATAATGCATCTCTTTACAATGTGCATACGTTTTCTTCCCAGCTACTTACAATTAATCAAGTGAGAATCCTGATCCAGATATGTTTAGGCAATAGGCCTATCTGAATTACTAGTAAAAAGTTGGCTACTGGAAAAGCGACCAAGTTCAAATGAATCGATTTTGGCTGTTCTTATCATTTCGTGAACAATATCCTTCATGACATCATCATTGTGATGCAAGGCGTTGCCATGGCAGATGAAAAAGCACAACACAGACTTTAAAAAGCAAACTTCAGGGTCTTTCTGTACCTTACTATTGAGCCTTATTCAACCCCTCATGTAGCTCTACTCCATATTGGGCCTGGTTCTCACAAACCACACTAATCACTTCCATCATATCATTGAAAACACTGTGTTTTGGGTAGAAAATGACTCTATATCCATGCAGGACCTAACTTGTACAGTTTCATCAATTTTAAAAACCAAGGAGGTAAAAATGCCAGTCTTCTCTTTGAGTGCCCTTGAGTGCACCTCAATTTAAAGAGGTCTATCAATTCAACCATTTGAAATGGATGTCCATTCAATTAAGAACATATTATTCTTATTAGAAATGAATCAGCTACAAATTAGGTAGGCGTACTTGTTTTTTTACACAACCTACTCTTTTGGTACATATTTATTGAGATAATTGATTACAACATATGTTGGTGATTAACACAGAGAGAGGTTTTTTTTCTGTCATCAATAGAATGCATTAGCCATTAGGCTGGCTCACTACAATTGTAACATGACATCTCAGGTGTCAGGATGAAGCATCTTCTCACAAAAAGAGGACTCAAGCAAACTATCTCTCTTCAACAGTTTCACTAGTCATGTTAGGTCTACTTAAAATGTCACATTCATACACAAGTAATTTGAAAATAAGTTATACTACTGAAACACATTCACAATAAGTTATATTACAACCTACCTCTGAAGTAAGCAGTGTGTTCTCTCACTAATGAAATAGGACATTAATAATTTGTCAGTGGTTAGTTGAATCAGTCTCTTTGCACTGTTCAGTTTGTCTGTGCAACAGGTAACCTTCCAGAATCGGAATCTTGTGATGTCACAATTGAGTCCCCATTGCCATGGTTACCCACAGCAGCTTTCATGTGTTATCAAATGCTGGCACAATTTAGTTTATTTATTTTAGATTTTTTGTACCAATGCAGCACAGTCATACCTAATATATACAATGAATCCATATAACCTAATTTTTTATTAAAATAAAATGCTGTAACTCATGTAAAATGGTTGACCATTCAAACGACATGTGTTTTGCCTAATTAAAAGTCTATATGTTTTAGATATCATAAATAGCAGCCAGGCTTACTTAGGTTGTTTGTTCGATCTCAGCCTACCACTAATGCCAATATTTTTCATCATCATCATCATCATCATCATCATCATCAATGAAATACATAGGCTACCTTACTACAGTAAAACAAGTCTTCCATAGTCTATGTCACCTCAGTAACAAAGTTCCAAAAAAGAAATGAGGGTTCAAGAAAACATCTCTCTTCAATGGCCTCAGCTATTAGCTATATGATCAACAAGGTCAACTGCAGCACTAAAATCAAGAAGCAGCTCATCCACAAGTTTATCTTGGTCAAGTGATCTGAGCCATTGATCGATTAAATCAACGAGAGCTGTTGCAGTCGAGTGATCCTTACGGTATCTTTACGGTACGCATGCTCATAGAGGGATAAAATTAGCTGGATGTGTAATTATATAGGCCCAAAAAATGTAATTGAAGAGTAGGTGTCATTGATGTTTAGCATTTAAGTTTAATAAATAATTAAATAAAGAAATCAATATCAGCTGACTATAGAAAAGTATTGTTTAAAATTATGTTTGAACATTTTCTTATCCGTGTCTTTCCAGTTGATATAACCAAACAGACAACCTTTGTTGCTCAAAAGCGTCACACATTCCTCCATTCATTCTCTATCATATTCCCCTCCATCAAATTCCTCTATCATATTCCCTCCATCATATTCTCTCTATTATATTTCTCTCCATCATATTCCACTCCATCATAATACTCGCTATCATATTCCCTCTATCATATTCCTCTTTATTTTTACAGGGAATCCCAATTGAGACCAGTGTCTCTTTTTCAATGGTGCCCTGTGTTATATCAATTAACAATCCAAACAGCTTAAACAGATAAAATTACATACAGAGTAGAAAATATATAGAGCAAAATTATTAGACTTGAACACATACATTCCACAATGAACAGGTCTTGTATTTAACCAGTTGAGCTGACAACCATTTTGCACTGTTTCACTAGGGCTTTAGTCATCAATCTAGCAAGAGGGAAATATTTTATTAATGTAGTGGTGTCCCTCCCCCCAGGAAGCTACGACCTTTAGCTTTCACCTGGAATTGTTCATTTATGTCTGAGAAAAAAAACACTTTCCAAACCATATGATCTAGTACACAAGAAAAGTATAATACAACCTTCTTTACTACTTTGCCAAACATTTCATGACATTAGTGAGAGTCAAAATCTGTAAAATTTATGAATGTCTAAATTAACATTTGGGCAATTTGACCAGTGTACATCACTCCTATAGACAATGAGAGATGGGCTATGTAAAGGTCTCGATTTTGTCGTTCTGAACAAATGTTTGACTTCCACACAAAATTACTTCTTGACTTATTTTAGGTTTAAGGAAGTGTGTAGGTTTAAACTATTGCTTTAAAGGGAAGAGAGGGGGAGGAGGAGAGAGCGCGAGAGATGGGGGGAGTGGGAGAAAGAGGGAAGGAGGGGGAGGAGGGGGAGGAGGTGGAGGGCAGCTGTGTCCGACACACCATACTTACACCTGCAACAGGTAGGCCAGGGGGCGGGACCTGTAGGTGAGACTCATAACATGATAAGGGGGGCAGGAGAAGAAGGGGTGTTGCTGGAGTCAAGGAAGGGAGGGTGTTCCTACGAGCCCCCTGCCAGCGAGACGGGGAGCAGGGAGGAAGTCTGTCCATGGAGCATTTCTGGGTCATTGGGTCGCCTCCAATGAGATTAGATCACCCTCTACAATGTAAAGCAGTTTGAGTACTGGGGGGTTCTCTGTATAAATCCATGGTGAAACTTCCAGGGGCTAGCCTTCTCTCAGCGGAGAGTCTGCTCTGGGCTGCCTGCGAAAGGTGCTCCTCTGTGGGAAAGAGGAGAGAACAAGAGGCCCCAGAAGAGATCTCCTTATGGTAGTGATGGACAGATCAACTCTCCTTGTTATCTTCCACCTCTTCCTCTTCCTCTTGCTCGGCCTTCTCCCTCCTTTCCTTCTTACAGTCTTACAGTCCTTCTTACAGTCATTTTCTCCCTTTCCTCCTTCCTCTCCTCCCTCTTTCTCTTCCTCTACCTTCCTCTCCCTCCTTCCCTCTTGGTAAACCTTGTTTAGTCGAGCCAGATTGTGGATAGCTAGCCATGGTTTAGACCACTGTCGCTGTCTGGGTGGGGGGATACAGGACTGGTCCACTGGACTCAGCTCACATGGGGAGAACCTGCTGCTGCTGCCACTCCCCCTCTTACCTGGGATGAGATCACGTTTGGAGGAAACCTGGCACCATCCCTACGGTGAAGCATGGTGGTGGCAGCATCATGCTCCGGGGAGGATTTTCAGGGACAGGGACTGGGAACACGCCCCATTCACATCGACGGGGCTGTAGTGGAGCAGGTCGAGAGTTTCAAGTTCCTTGGTGTCCACATCACCAACAAACTATCATGGTTCAAACACACCAAGACAGTCGTGAAGAGGGCACGACAACGCCTTTTCCACCTCAGGAGACTGAAAAGATTTGGCATTGGTCCCAAGATCCTCAAAAAGTTATACAGCTGCACCATCGAGAGCTTCCTGACCAGTTGCATCACCGCCTGGTATGGCAACTGCTCGGCATCCGACCGTAAGGCGCTACAGAGGGTAGTGCGTACGGCCCAGTACATCACTGGAGCCAAGCTTCCTGCCATCCAGGACCTATATACTTGGAGGTGTAAGAGGGAGGCCCAAAAAATTGACAAAGACTCCAGTCACCCAAGTCATAGACTGTTCTCTCTGCTACCGCACAGCAAGCGGTACCAGAGTGCCAAGTCTAGGTCCAAAAGGCTCCTTAACAGCTTCTATCCCCAATTCATAAGACTGCTGAACAATTAATCAAATGGCCACCCGGACTATTTACATTGACACCTCCCCCCTTTGTTTTTACACTGGTAATAGGAATCTGGATCGGTTTCCTTTTCTTTTTACCTTGCTTTTGTTATTATTATTATTTTTTAAAGTTTTCTTTTTACATTTCGTAAAATGTTATAATTACAAAAACATTTCATTTTAATTTCAATTTAGTAACATACTGTATCATTCAAATAAATATTATTATTTGTCTAATCATATTTTGCCAGCTAACTGGGTGGCAGGCTGCAATCAGTAGCTGTAATTAAGTACAGCAGCCACCAACCATCTAACGTTAATGCCTCGGATAATGAGGTTAGAAGAACAGCTGAATGGTCGGTAGCTAGCTGGCTCAATTACAGGTACTCTTAAGCGTGAAATAACATTGGAAACAACTAACCACAGTTGCTAAAAGTTACCAGTAGCAGTTACTAGCTAGCTAGCTTTGTTGGTCCAAGTGGTGGGTTAGCTAGCACTCGTGCTTCACCGGGGTCCACCAAATAGAATACTTACCTACAATAATTACCTACAATAACCTACAATAACTACCTAAGTAAACTACCTATAATACCTGACTACAATACCTACATACAATCTAAATACATGGTTTAAGCTTTACTCAACAACATATAAGAAGCCAGCTTATCTCCTGCTAGAGAAAACACAACCTCTCCCGACAACCTCGAGGCAAGAGACCTTTCTCTCTTTCTCGTCATCTTTCAACTTCTTATTCAGTTCCTTATTTTTCTCTTTTTCCTCCATCTTTAAAAATGTGACTTTCTGCTTGAGGTTCATGGCCAGAAAACCCACTCTTCCCAGGAGGGTCTCTGCTCTCTCTGATGAAACCGTCCCATTGGAGCTCTTGGAATGGGCACGGTCCGCCTCACTCTTCAAACCCTCCCTTGGGCTCACCTCCTCCTTGACGCTCCTCTCTTCACTCTCAATGTCAATGCCTGTCCAATAATCCTAACAGGAAGACATTGACTCTAGATGTAATATTGTTCCAATGTGGCACATTCAATACACATTTGAGTGATCAACATACATTGATGGCCTCATGGGGCACACAATTTAGAGGACAGTAATTGAGGTAACTTGTTTATTTGTATCCCAAACCGATTTTGTAATAGCCATAGATGTTCTTCCTGGGTCCACACCAAACGTAATACAAATGTTAACCCTAGTAAGGGGTGATGTTTTTTACTATGAGCATAGATTAGCAGGGTTGGGGTCAATTCAATTTCAATTCCAGTCAATTCAGGAAGTACTTAATTCAATGCTTTGAATTGAAATGGAACAGACCCCCAACCCTGTAGAGTAGAAGTGTAAAATAGGACACCTACCTTTGCCTTTTTCAGCGTCCAGGGCCTGGGTTCCTCATCCTCTGACCTGCATATGGAGGCTCTCACTCTAACAGGCGTCTTAGTGGCCATGCAGAGCAGAGGGGTTGCCAGAGTTAAGTTAGCATCTGGGACAAGCTGGTGAGCATGAGGGCAGCGATCCACCTCTTCACTAGTGCCCTTCCCTTTCTGCTCTGGCTGCTTGTGGTCCTTGTCATGGATGCATGCCAGGCTTGGAGGAAGTGCTAGGACAGGGCTTTTATCACTCATCAGTTCCTCTCTCTTGACAGTGGATGCAACTGCACTTGCCTCTGTGTTAACTGAGCACTATGTGGTGTCCTCAACTGTCTCCTCTGGCTGCTTGTGGTCATTGTTGTTGTGAATGCATTGCAGACCTGGAGGACTTTTATCATCCCAGGTGTAAATAGCAACAGTTGCCTCTGTGTCGACTGAGCACTTTGTAGTGCACTCAACTGTCTTCCATAGCGGTTTGTGGTCATTGTTGTGGGTGCAGGTCAGGATTAGAGGCAGTGTTGCAGGTGCAGGAGGACTTTTATCAGCCAAACACTCCTCCGTGTGGACAGTGGACACAGAAACGGCTGCTTCGCTGGCAACTGGACACTTGTTGGTGTCCTCTACTGCTTCCCCTGGCAGAGTGTGGACAGTGGAGACGGAAACGGCCGCTTCCCTGGACACTTGACTCTTGGTGGTGTCCTCTACTGCCTCCTCTGGCTGCTTGTGGCCATTGTCTAGAATGTGTGGCAACTTTGAAGGCAGGATTGGAGCCGGGCTTTTATCACCCAACAGGTTCTCTCCCTGGACAATGGATGTGCCTGCAGTGATCGCTGTGGTAACGGAGGACTCGGTGGCATCCTCTTTTGTCTCCTCTGTCAGTTTGTGGTCAGAGTCTCGGATACATGGCGAGCTTGGAGGCAGTGCTGCAGGGTCAGGAGGGCTTTGATCAGCTGCCATGTCCTCTTTGAGGTGAGTGGACACATCATTGTTTGTTTCACTGATAACTGGACACTTGGTGGTGTCCTCTACTGCCTCCCCTGGCAGTTTGTAGTCAACTTCAAAGACAAGTGGCAGACTTGGAGGCAGCATTGGGACAGGGCATTTAGCTGCTGATCTGTACACTCCAAAATCAACAGTAGCTGTGCCTGCAGTGGTCTCTGTAGCAACTGAGACCACATAGGTATCCTCTACTGTCTGCTCTGATGGCATGAAGTCATCGTCAAAGACTGTTGGCAGGCATGTAGGCAGCACTGAAGGAAGACTTCTAGCTGCCCATCGATTCTCTCCCTTGACAGTGGCTGTGGTAGCAGTGGTCTCTGTGGCAACTGGGCACTCTGTGGCTGAAACAGCAGGCTTAGAGGTTTCGAGGAAATTGAATGAATGGCCAATGAACCGCTGAGCCAGGGGTGGGAGGGAGTAATGATAGAATCTGTCCTCTTCCTCAACATTAGATATTGCCACTGGAGCAACTGAGACCTCAGTGGTGCCCTCTACTGCCTGATGTGGCTGCATGGAGTCTTCGTCAAAGAAGTGTGGCAGGTATCGATGCAGCATTGAGGAAAGATGTATATCTGTCCATAGGTCCTCTCGTATACCTGTAGATACATCTGCAGTGGCCTCTGTGGCAACTGGGCATTCAGCAGACTGGCAGGTTTCAGGGACAAAGTATGAAAATACAATGAACCGCTGTGCATCCTGAGCGCATATGGCAAATGGAGAGGGGGGATGCAACATGGTAGGTATAGGCCTCTGATTGGTGAAAGCCAGTGGTGGGAGGGAGTCAATACAGGGAGCCATGAACTCAGTGAGAGGACAGTTGCTCACATCTCACACATTCTGCGTGAGAAAAGAAACAGACATGATGAAAGTGATCACATTCAGTACATACATACATACTGTATGAGTCAGCACTACTTACTTATACATCACATATATATATATATATATATATATATATATATATATATATATAGTGTCCTCTAAGATGCTCTGCACCAGTCTGTCCCAACCCTTGGTCCCCTAGCCAATGGGCCAGCTAAGTGTAAAAATACATGCCCCACACCCAGCATAACATTTGACATTTTAGCCATTTATCAGACGCTTTTATCCAGAACGACTTATAGTTAGTTAGTGCATTCAACTTAAGGTAGCTAGGTGAGACAACCACATAATCCTGATATGAGCGTCTATGATAGAACGGTTGTTTATTTTTTATGACCAGACAACCATAAGAACTGAGGACATAAATTCCCTGAAACAGACAGACACGATACAACACATTTAGACAAGAACAGTTATAAGCATTGCCATGGTGTAGCCTAATACAAAAAGAAATAAGGACAAAACATTGTTAGCTTACATTCCATGGCATATGGAACATTTTGCCCTTACAATAACTTATATTTGCTTTAATTTAATATTGTTAAACAGAACTCTTGTCGACTTTGTCAAAGTTGGTCTTGTTACCTCCTCAATCAGTCTTGGCATTTTCCTCGTCTTGAACCAAATCCTCTTCATCTTCTTCTCCTGATCCTTCTGGATCTGCAAAACCAGAGCCAACCTGGCTCCCAGCTCCATCACGTAGTCTGTCTAGATCGCCCTTTCCTCCAACCGACACTCACCCCTCCTCTGTGTCAGCGTTGAACCCTCCATGTCTTCCTCTTAGCTAACAATAACTCTGGAAAATACACAACGTTGTAGTAAGTGGGTGTTGCTAACCAAATAATAATGCATCTCTTTACAATGTGCACACGTTTTCTTCCCAGCTAATTACAATTAATCAAGTGAGAATCCTGATCCAGATATGTTTAGGCAATAGGCCTATCTGAATTACTAGTAAAAAGTTGGCTACTGGAAAAGCGACCAAGTTCAAATGAATCGATTTTGGCTGTTCTTATCATTTCGTGAACAATATCCTTCATGACATCATCATTGTGATGCAAGGCGTTGCCATGGCAGATGAAAAAGCACAACACAGACTTTAAAAAGCAAACTTCAGGGTCTTTCTGTACCTTACTATTGAGCCTTATTCAACCCCTCATGTAGCTCTACTCCATATTGGGCCTGGTTCTCACAAACCACACTAATCACTTCCATCATATCATTGAAAACACTGTGTTTGGGTAGAAAATTACTCTATATCCATGCAGGACCTAACTTGTACAGTTTCATCTATTTTAAAAACCAAGGAGGTAAAAATGCCAGTCTTCTCTTTGAGTGCCCTTGAGTGCACCTCAATTTAAAGAGGTCTATCAATTCAACCATTTGAAATGTATGTCCATTCAATTAAGAACATATTATTCTTATTAGAAATGAATCAGCTACAAATTAGGTAGGCGTACTTGTTTTTTTACACAACCTACTCTTTTGGTACATATTTATTGAGATAATTGATTACAACATATGTTGGTGATTAACACAGAGAGAGGTGTTTTTTCTGTCATCAATAGAATGCATTAGCCATTAGGCTGGCTAACTACAATTGTAACATGACATCTCAGGTGTCAGGATGAAGCATTTTCTCACAAAAAGAGGACTCAAGCAAACTATCTCTCTTCAACAGTTTCACTAGTCATGTTAGGTCTACTTAAAATGTCACATTCATACACAAGTAATTTGAAAATAAGTTATACTACTGAAACACATTCACAATAAGTTATATTACAACCTACCTCTGAAGTAAGCAGTGTGTTCTCTCACTAATGAAATAGGACATTAATAATTTGTCAGTGGTTAGTTGAATCAGTCTCTTTGCACTGTTCAGTTTGTCTGTGCAACAGGTAACCTTCCAGAATCGGAATCTTGTGATGTCACAATTGAGTCCCCATTGCCATGGTTACCCACAGCAGCTTTCATGTTTTATCAAATGCTGGCACAATTTAGTTTATTTATTTTAGATTTTTTGTACCAATGCAGCACAGTCATACCTAATATATACAATGAATCCATATAACCTAATTTTTTATTAAAATAAAATGCTGTAACTCATGTAAAATGGTTGACCATTCAAACGACATGTGTTTTGCCTAATTAAAAGTCTATATGTTTTAGATATCATAAATAGCAGCCAGGCTTACTTAGGTTGTTTGTTCGATCTCAGCCTACCACTAATGCCAATATTTTTCATCATCATCATCATCATCATCATCATCAATGAAATACATAGGCTACCTTACTACAGTAAAACAAGTCTTCCATAGTCTATGTCACCTCAGTAACAAAGTTCCAAAAAAGAAATGAGGGTTCAAGAAAACATCTCTCTTCAATGGCCTCAGCTATTAGCTATATGATCAACAAGGTCAACTGCAGCACTAAAATCAAGAAGCAGCTCATCCACAAGTTTATCTTGGTCAAGTGATCTGAGCCATTGATCGATTAAATCAACGAGAGCTGTTGCAGTCGAGTGATCCTTACGGTATCTTTACGGTACGCATGCTCATAGAGGGATAAAATTAGCTGGATGTGTAATTATATAGGCCCAAAAAATGTAATTGAAGAGTAGGTGTCATTGATGTTTAGCATTTAAGTTTAATAAATAATTAAATAAAGAAATCAATATCAGCTGACTATAGAAAAGTATTGTTTAAAATTATGTTTGAACATTTTCTTATCCGTGTCTTTCCAGTTGATATAACCAAACAGACAACCTTTGTTGCTCAAAAGCGTCACACATTCCTCCATTCATTCTCTATCATATTCCCCTCCATCAAATTCCTCTATCATATTCCCTCCATCATATTCTCTCTATTATATTTCTCTCCATCATATTCCACTCCATCATAATACTCGCTATCATATTCCCTCTATCATATTCCTCTTTATTTTTACAGGGAATCCCAATTGAGACCAGTGTCTCTTTTTCAATGGTGCCCTGTGTTATATCAATTAACAATCCAAACAGCTTAAACAGATAAAATTACATACAGAGTAGAAAATATATAGAGCAAAATTATTAGACTTGAACACATACATTCCACAATGAACAGGTCTTGTATTTAACCAGTTGAGCTGACAACCATTTTGCACTGTTTCACTAGGGCTTTAGTCATCAATCTAGCAAGAGGGAAATATTTTATTAATGTAGTGGTGTCCCTCCCCCCAGGAAGCTACGACCTTTAGCTTTCACCTGGAATTGTTCATTTATGTCTGAGAAAAAAAACACTTTCCAAACCATATGATCTAGTACACAAGAAAAGTATAATACAACCTTCTTTACTACTTTGCCAAACATTTCATGACATTAGTGAGAGTCAAAATCTGTAAAATTTATGAATGTCTAAATTAACATTTGGGCAATTTGACCAGTGTACATCACTCCTATAGACAATGAGAGATGGGCTATGTAAAGGTCTCGATTTTGTCGTTCTGAACAAATGTTTGACTTCCACACAAAATTACTTCTTGACTTATTTTAGGTTTAAGGAAGTGTGTAGGTTTAAACTATTGCTTTAAAGGGAAGAGAGGGGGAGGAGGAGAGAGCGCGAGAGATGGGGGGAGTGGGAGAAAGAGGGAAGGAGGGGGAGGAGGGGGAGGAGGTGGAGGGCAGCTGTGTCCGACACACCATACTTACACCTGCAACAGGTAGGCCAGGGGGCGGGACCTGTAGGTGAGACTCATAACATGATAAGGGGGGCAGGAGAAGAAGGGGTGTTGCTGGAGTCAAGGAAGGGAGGGTGTTCCTACGAGCCCCCTGCCAGCGAGACGGGGAGCAGGGAGGAAGTCTGTCCATGGAGCATTTCTGGGTCATTGGGTCGCCTCCAATGAGATTAGATCACCCTCTACAATGTAAAGCAGTTTGAGTACTGGGGGGTTCTCTGTATAAATCCATGGTGAAACTTCCAGGGGCTAGCCTTCTCTCAGCGGAGAGTCTGCTCTGGGCTGCCTGCGAAAGGTGCTCCTCTGTGGGAAAGAGGAGAGAACAAGAGGCCCCAGAAGAGATCTCCTTATGGTAGTGATGGACAGATCAACTCTCCTTGTTATCTTCCACCTCTTCCTCTTCCTCTTGCTCGGCCTTCTCCCTCCTTTCCTTCTTACAGTCTTACAGTCCTTCTTACAGTCATTTTCTCCCTTTCCTCCTTCCTCTCCTCCCTCTTTCTCTTCCTCTACCTTCCTCTCCCTCCTTCCCTCTTGGTAAACCTTGTTTAGTCGAGCCAGATTGTGGATAGCTAGCCATGGTTTAGACCACTGTCGCTGTCTGGGTGGGGGGATACAGGACTGGTCCACTGGACTCAGCTCACATGGGGAGAACCTGCTGCTGCTGCCACTCCCCCTCTTACCTGGGATGAGATCACGTTTGGAGGAAACCTGGCACCATCCCTACGGTGAAGCATGGTGGTGGCAGCATCATGCTCCGGGGAGGATTTTCAGGGACAGGGACTGGGAACACGCCCCATTCACATCGACGGGGCTGTAGTGGAGCAGGTCGAGAGTTTCAAGTTCCTTGGTGTCCACATCACCAACAAACTATCATGGTTCAAACACACCAAGACAGTCGTGAAGAGGGCACGACAACGCCTTTTCCACCACAGGAGACTGAAAAGATTTGGCATTGGTCCCAAGATCCTCAAAAAGTTATACAGCTGCACCATCGAGAGCTTCCTGACCAGTTGCATCACCGCCTGGTATGGCAACTGCTCGGCATCCGACCGTAAGGCGCTACAGAGGGTAGTGCGTACGGCCCAGTACATCACTGGAGCCAAGCTTCCTGCCATCCAGGACCTATATACTTGGAGGTGTAAGAGGGAGGCCCAAAAAATTGACAAAGACTCCAGTCACCC
Source organism: Coregonus lavaretus (assembly GCF_964263955.1). NCBI lineage: Eukaryota > Metazoa > Chordata > Actinopteri > Salmoniformes > Salmonidae > Coregonus > Coregonus lavaretus. The sequence goes on from NC_140022.1 coordinate 15,424,794, forward strand.
AAGTCATAGACTGTTCTCTCTGCTACCGCACAGCAAGCGGTACCAGAGTGCCAAGTCTAGGTCCAAAAGGCTCCTTAACAGCTTCTATCCCCAATTCATAAGACTGCTGAACAATTAATCAAATGGCCACCCGGACTATTTACATTGACACCTCCCCCCTTTGTTTTTACACTGGTAATAGGAATCTGGATCGGTTTCCTTTTCTTTTTACCTTGCTTTTGTTATTATTATTATTTTTTAAAGTTTTCTTTTTACATTTCGTAAAATGTTATAATTACAAAAACATTTCATTTTAATTTCAATTTAGTAACATACTGTATCATTCAAATAAATATTATTATTTGTCTAATCATATTTTGCCAGCTAACTGGGTGGCAGGCTGCAATCAGTAGCTGTAATTAAGTACAGCAGCCACCAACCATCTAACGTTAATGCCTCGGATAATGAGGTTAGAAGAACAGCTGAATGGTCGGTAGCTAGCTGGCTCAATTACAGGTACTCTTAAGCGTGAAATAACATTGGAAACAACTAACCACAGTTGCTAAAAGTTACCAGTAGCAGTTACTAGCTAGCTAGCTTTGTTGGTCCAAGTGGTGGGTTAGCTAGCACTCGTGCTTCACCGGGGTCCACCAAATAGAATACTTACCTACAATAATTACCTACAATAACCTACAATAACTACCTAAGTAAACTACCTATAATACCTGACTACAATACCTACATACAATCTAAATACATGGTTTAAGCTTTACTCAACAACATATAAGAAGCCAGCTTATCTCCTGCTAGAGAAAACACAACCTCTCCCGACAACCTCGAGGCAAGAGACCTTTCTCTCTTTCTCGTCATCTTTCAACTTCTTATTCAGTTCCTTATTTTTCTCTTTTTCCTCCATCTTTAAAAATGTGACTTTCTGCTTGAGGTTCATGGCCAGAAAGCCCACTCTTCCCAGGAGGGTCTCTGCTCTCTCTGATGAAACCGTCCCATTGGAGCTCTTGGAATGGGCACGGTCCGCCTCACTCTTCAAACCCTCCCTTGGGCTCACCTCCTCCTTGACGCTCCTCTCTTCACTCTCAATGTCAATGCCTGTCCAATAATCCTAACAGGAAGACATTGACTCTAGATGTAATATTGTTCCAATGTGGCACATTCAATACACATTTGAGTGATCAACATACATTGATGGCCTCATGGGGCACACAATTTAGAGGACAGTAATTGAGGTAACTTGTTTATTTGTATCCCAAACCGATTTTGTAATAGCCATAGATGTTCTTCCTGGGTCCACACCAAACGTAATACAAATGTTAACCCTAGTAAGGGGTGATGTTTTTTACTATGAGCATAGATTAGCAGGGTTGGGGTCAATTCAATTTCAATTCCAGTCAATTCAGGAAGTACTTAATTCAATGCTTTGAATTGAAATGGAACAGACCCCCAACCCTGTAGAGTAGAAGTGTAAAATAGGACACCTACCTTTGCCTTTTTCAGCGTCCAGGGCCTGGGTTCCTCATCCTCTGACCTGCATATGGAGGCTCTCACTCTAACAGGCGTCTTAGTGGCCATGCAGAGCAGAGGGGTTGCCAGAGTTAAGTTAGCATCTGGGACAAGCTGGTGAGCATGAGGGCAGCGATCCACCTCTTCACTAGTGCCCTTCCCTTTCTGCTCTGGCTGCTTGTGGTCCTTGTCATGGATGCATGCCAGGCTTGGAGGAAGTGCTAGGACAGGGCTTTTATCACTCATCAGTTCCTCTCTCTTGACAGTGGATGCAACTGCACTTGCCTCTGTGTTAACTGAGCACTATGTGGTGTCCTCAACTGTCTCCTCTGGCTGCTTGTGGTCATTGTTGTTGTGAATGCATTGCAGACCTGGAGGACTTTTATCATCCCAGGTGTAAATAGCAACAGTTGCCTCTGTGTCGACTGAGCACTTTGTAGTGCACTCAACTGTCTTCCATAGCGGTTTGTGGTCATTGTTGTGGGTGCAGGTCAGGATTAGAGGCAGTGTTGCAGGTGCAGGAGGACTTTTATCAGCCAAACACTCCTCCGTGTGGACAGTGGACACAGAAACGGCTGCTTCGCTGGCAACTGGACACTTGTTGGTGTCCTCTACTGCTTCCCCTGGCAGAGTGTGGACAGTGGAGACGGAAACGGCCGCTTCCCTGGACACTTGACTCTTGGTGGTGTCCTCTACTGCCTCCTCTGGCTGCTTGTGGCCATTGTCTAGAATGTGTGGCAACTTTGAAGGCAGGATTGGAGCCGGGCTTTTATCACCCAACAGGTTCTCTCCCTGGACAATGGATGTGCCTGCAGTGATCGCTGTGGTAACGGAGGACTCGGTGGCATCCTCTTTTGTCTCCTCTGTCAGTTTGTGGTCAGAGTCTCGGATACATGGCGAGCTTGGAGGCAGTGCTGCAGGGTCAGGAGGGCTTTGATCAGCTGCCATGTCCTCTTTGAGGTGAGTGGACACATCATTGTTTGTTTCACTGATAACTGGACACTTGGTGGTGTCCTCTACTGCCTCCTCTGGCAGTTTGTAGTCAACTTCAAAGACAAGTGGCAGACTTGGAGGCAGCATTGGGACAGGGCATTTAGCTGCTGATCTGTACACTCCAAAATCAACAGTAGCTGTGCCTGCAGTGGTCTCTGTAGCAACTGAGACCACATAGGTATCCTCTACTGTCTGCTCTGATGGCATGAAGTCATCGTCAAAGACTGTTGGCAGGCATGTAGGCAGCACTGAAGGAAGACTTCTAGCTGCCCATCGATTCTCTCCCTTGACAGTGGCTGTGGTAGCAGTGGTCTCTGTGGCAACTGGGCACTCTGTGGCTGAAACAGCAGGCTTAGAGGTTTCGAGGAAATTGAATGAATGGCCAATGAACCGCTGAGCCAGGGGTGGGAGGGAGTAATGATAGAATCTGTCCTCTTCCTCAACATTAGATATTGCCACTGGAGCAACTGAGACCTCAGTGGTGCCCTCTACTGCCTGATGTGGCTGCATGGAGTCTTCGTCAAAGAAGTGTGGCAGGTATCGATGCAGCATTGAGGAAAGATGTATATCTGTCCATAGGTCCTCTCGTATACCTGTAGATACATCTGCAGTGGCCTCTGTGGCAACTGGGCATTCAGCAGACTGGCAGGTTTCAGGGACAAAGTATGAAAATACAATGAACCGCTGTGCATCCTGAGCGCATATGGCAAATGGAGAGGGGGGATGCAACATGGTAGGTATAGGCCTCTGATTGGTGAAAGCCAGTGGTGGGAGGGAGTCAATACAGGGAGCCATGAACTCAGTGAGAGGACAGTTGCTCACATCTCACACATTCTGCGTGAGAAAAGAAACAGACATGATGAAAGTGATCACATTCAGTACATACATACATACTGTATGAGTCAGCACTACTTACTTATACATCACATATACATATATATATATATATATATAGTGTCCTCTAAGATGCTCTGCACCAGTCTGTCCCAACCCTTGGTCCCCTAGCCAATGGGCCAGCTAAGTGTAAAAATACATGCCCCACACCCAGCATAACATTTGACATTTTAGCCATTTATCAGACGCTTTTATCCAGAACGACTTATAGTTAGTTAGTGCATTCAACTTAAGGTAGCTAGGTGAGACAACCACATAATCCTGATATGAGCGTCTATGATAGAACGGTTGTTTATTTTTTATGACCAGACAACCATAAGAACTGAGGACATAAATTCCCTGAAACAGACAGACACGATACAACACATTTAGACAAGAACAGTTATAAGCATTGCCATGGTGTAGCCTAATACAAAAAGAAATAAGGACAAAACATTGTTAGCTTACATTCCATGGCATATGGAACATTTTGCCCTTACAATAACTTATATTTGCTTTAATTTAATATTGTTAAACAGAACTCTTGTCGACTTTGTCAAAGTTGGTCTTGTTACCTCCTCAATCAGTCTTGGCATTTTCCTCGTCTTGAACCAAATCCTCTTCATCTTCTTCTCCTGATCCTTCTGGATCTGCAAAACCAGAGCCAACCTGGCTCCCAGCTCCATCACGTAGTCTGTCTAGATCGCCCTTTCCTCCAACCGACACTCACCCCTCCTCTGTGTCAGCGTTGAACCCTCCATGTCTTCCTCTTAGCTAACAATAACTCTGGAAAATACACAACGTTGTAGTAAGTGGGTGTTGCTAACCAAATAATAATGCATCTCTTTACAATGTGCACACGTTTTCTTCCCAGCTAATTACAATTAATCAAGTGAGAATCCTGATCCAGATATGTTTAGGCAATAGGCCTATCTGAATTACTAGTAAAAAGTTGGCTACTGGAAAAGCGACCAAGTTCAAATGAATCGATTTTGGCTGTTCTTATCATTTCGTGAACAATATCCTTCATGACATCATCATTGTGATGCAAGGCGTTGCCATGGCAGATGAAAAAGCACAACACAGACTTTAAAAAGCAAACTTCAGGGTCTTTCTGTACCTTACTATTGAGCCTTATTCAACCCCTCATGTAGCTCTACTCCATATTGGGCCTGGTTCTCACAAACCACACTAATCACTTCCATCATATCATTGAAAACACTGTGTTTGGGTAGAAAATTACTCTATATCCATGCAGGACCTAACTTGTACAGTTTCATCTATTTTAAAAACCAAGGAGGTAAAAATGCCAGTCTTCTCTTTGAGTGCCCTTGAGTGCACCTCAATTTAAAGAGGTCTATCAATTCAACCATTTGAAATGTATGTCCATTCAATTAAGAACATATTATTCTTATTAGAAATGAATCAGCTACAAATTAGGTAGGCGTACTTGTTTTTTTACACAACCTACTCTTTTGGTACATATTTATTGAGATAATTGATTACAACATATGTTGGTGATTAACACAGAGAGAGGTTTTTTTTCTGTCATCAATAGAATGCATTAGCCATTAGGCTGGCTAACTACAATTGTAACATGACATCTCAGGTGTCAGGATGAAGCATTTTCTCACAAAAAGAGGACTCAAGCAAACTATCTCTCTTCAACAGTTTCACTAGTCATGTTAGGTCTACTTAAAATGTCACATTCATACACAAGTAATTTGAAAATAAGTTATACTACTGAAACACATTCACAATAAGTTATATTACAACCTACCTCTGAAGTAAGCAGTGTGTTCTCTCACTAATGAAATAGGACATTAATAATTTGTCAGTGGTTAGTTGAATCAGTCTCTTTGCACTGTTCAGTTTGTCTGTGCAACAGGTAACCTTCCAGAATCAGACTCTTGTGATGTCACAATGGAGTCCCCATTGCCATGGTTACCCACAGCAGCTTTCATGTGTTATCAAATGCTGGCACAATTTAGTTTATTTATTTTAGATTTTTTGTACCTATGCAGCACAGTCATACCTAATATATACAATGAATCCATATAACCTAATTTTTTATTAAAATAAAATGTTGTAACTCATGTAAAATGGTTGACCATTCAAACGACATGTGTTTTGCCTAATTAAAAGTCTATATGTTTTAGATATCATAAATAGCAGCCAGGCTTACTTAGGTTGTTTGTTCGATCTCAGCCTACCACTAATGCCAATATTTTTCATCATCATCATCATCATCAATGAAATACATAGGCTACATTACTACAGTAAAACAAGTCTTCCATAGTCTATGTCACCTCAGTAACAAAGTTCCAAAAAAGAAATGAGGGTTCAAGAAAACATCTCTCTTCAATGGCCTCAGCTATTAGCCATATGATCAAGGTCAACTGCAGCACTAAAATCAAGAAGCAGCTCATCCACAAGTTTATCTTGGTCAAGTGATCTGAGCCATTGATCGATTAAATCAACGAGAGCTGTTGCAGTCGAGTGATCCTTACGGTATCTTTACGGTACGCATGCTCATAGAGGGATAAAATTAGCTGGATGTGTAATTATATAGGCCCAAAAAATTTAATTGAAGAGTAGGTGTCATTGATGTTTAGCATTTAAGTTTAATAAATAATTAAATAAAGAAATCAATATCAGCTGACTATAGAAAAGTATTGTTTAAAATTATGTTTTTACATTTTCTTATACGTGTCTTTCCAGTTGATATAACCAAACAGACAACCTTTGTTGCTCAAGAGCGTCACACATTCCTCCATTCATTCTCTATCATATTCCCCTCCATCAAATTCCTCTATCATATTCCCTCCATCATATTCTCTCTATTATATTTCTCTCCATCATATTCCACTCCATCATAATACTCGATATCATATTCCCTCTATCAAATTCCTCTTTATTTTTACAGGGAATCCCAATTGAGACCAGTGTCTCTTTTTCAATGGTGCCCTGTGTTATATCAATTAACAATCCAAACAGCTTAAACAGATAAAATTACATACAGAGTAGAAAATATATAGAGCAAAATTATTAGACTTGAACACATACATTTCACAATGAACAGGTCTTGTATTTAACCAGTTGAGCTGACAACCATTTTGCACTGTTTCACTAGGGCTTTAGTCATCAATCTAGCAAGAGGGAAATATTTTATTAATGTAGTGGTGTCCCTCCCCCCAGGAAGCTACGACCTTTAGCTTTCACCTGGAATTGTTCATTTATGTCTGAGAAAAAAAACACTTTCCAAACCATATGATCTAGTACACAAGAAAAGTATAATACAACCTTTTTTACTACTTTGCCAAACATTTCATGACATTAGTGAGAGTCAAAATCTGTAAAATTTGTGAATGTCTAAATTAACATTTGGGCAATTTGACCAGTGTACATCACTCCTATAGACAATGAGAGATGGGCTATGTAAAGGTCTCGATTTTGTCGTTCTGAACAAATGTTTGACTTCCACACAAAATTACTTCTTGACTTATTTTAGGTTTAAGGAAGTGTGTAGGTTTAAACTATTGCTTTAAAGGGAAGAGAGGGGGAGGAGGAGAGAGCGCGAGAGATGGGGGGAGTGGGTGAAAGAGGGAAGGAGGGGGAGGAGGTGGAGGGCAGCTGTGTCCAAAAGGCTCCTTAACAGCTTCTATCCCCAATTCATAAGACTGCTGAACAATTAATCAAATGGCCACCCGGACTATTTACATTGACACCTCCCCCCTTTGTTTTTACACTGGTAATAGGAATCTGGATCGATTTCCTTTTCTTTTTACCTTGCTTTTGTTATTATTATTATTTTTTAAACTTTTCTTTTTACATTTCGTAAAATGTTATAATTACAAAAACATTTCATTTTAATTTCAATTTAGTAACATACTGTATCATTCAAATAAATATTATTATTTGTCTAATCATATTTTGCCAGCTAACTGGGTGGCAGGCTGCAATCAGTAGCTGTAATTAAGTACAGCAGCCACCAACCATCTAACGTTAATGCGTCGGATAATGAGGTTAGAAGAACAGCTGAATGGTCGGTAGCTAGCTGGCTCAATTACAGGTACTCTTAAGCGTGAAATAACATTGGAAACAACTAACCACAGTTGCTAAAAGTTACCAGTAGCTACCCACTAGCTAGCTAGCTTTGTTGGTCCAAGTGGTGGGTTAAGCTAGCACTCGTGCTTCGCCGGGGTCCACCGAATAGAATACTTACCTACAATAATTACCTACAATAACTACCTAAGTAAACTACCTATAATACCTGACTACAATACCTACATACAATCTAAATACATGGTTTAAGCTTTACTCAACAACATATAAGAAGCCAGCTTATCTCCTGCTAGAGAAAACACAACCTCTCCCGACAACCTCGAGGCAAGAGACCTTTCTCTCTTTCTCGTCATCTTTCAACTTCTTATTCAGTTCCTTATTTTTCTCTTTTTCCTCCATCTTTAAAAATGTGACTTTCTGCTTGAGGTTCATGGCCAGAAAGCCCACTCTTCCCAGGATGGTCTCTGCTCTCTCTGATGAAACCGTCCCATTGGAGCTCTTGGAATGGGCACGGTCCGCCTCACTCTTCAAACCCTCCCTCGATCTCACCTCCTCCTTGACGCTCCTCTCTTCACTCTCAATGTCAATGCCTGTCCAATAATCCTAACAGGAAGACATTGACTCTAGATGTAATATTGTTCCAATGTGGCACATTCAATACACATTTGAGTGATCAACATACATTGATGGCCTCATGGGGCACACAATTTAGAGGACAGTAATTGAGGTAACTTGTTTATTTGTATCCCAAACCGATTTTGTAATAGCCATAGATGTTCTTCCTGGGTCCACACCAAACGTAATACAAATGTTAACCCTAGTAAGGGGTGATGTTTTATACTATGAGCATAGATTAGCAGGGTTGGGGTCAATTCAATTTCAATTCCAGTCAATTCAGGAAGTACTTAATTCAATGCTTTGAATTGAAATGGAACAGACCCCCAACCCTGTAGAGTAGAAGTGTAAAATAGGACACCTACCTTTGCCTTTTTCAGCGTCCAGGGCCTGGGTTCCTCATCCTCTGACCTGCATATGGAGGCTCTCACTCTAACAGGCGTCTTAGTGGCCATGCAGAGCAGAGGGGTTGCCAGAGTTAAGTTAGCATCTGGGACCAGCTGGTGAGCATGAGGGCAGCGATCCACCTCTTCACTAGTGCCCTTCCCTTTCTGCTCTGGCTGCTTGTGGTCCTTGTCATGGATGCATGCCAGGCTTGGAGGAAGTGCTAGGACAGGGCTTTTATCACTCATCAGTTCCTCTCTCTTGACAGTGGATGCAACTGCACTTGCCTCTGTGTTAACTGAGCACTATGTGGTGTCCTCAACTGTCTCCTCTGGCTGCTTGTGGTCATTGTTGTTGTGAATGCATTGCAGACCTGGAGGACTTTTATCATCCCAGGTGTAAATAGCAACAGTTGCCTCTGTGTCGACTGAGCACTTTGTAGTGCACTCAACTGTCTTCCATAGCGGTTTGTGGTCATTGTTGTGGGTGCAGGTCAGGATTAGAGGCAGTGTTGCAGGTGCATGAGGACTTTTATCAGCCAAACACTCCTCCGTGTGGACAGTGGACACAGAAACGGCTGCTTCCCTGGCAACTGGACACTTGTTGGTGTCCTCTACTGCCTCCCCTGGCAGAGTGTGGACAGTGGAGACGGAAACGGCCGCTTCCCTGGACACTTGACTCTTGGTGGTGTCCTCTACTGCCTCCTCTGGCTGCTTGTGGCCATTGTCTAGAATGTGTGGCAACTTTGAAGGCAGCATTGGAGCCGGGCTTTTATCACCCAACAGGTTCTCTCCCTGGACAATGGATGTGCCTGCAGTGATCGCTGTGGTAACGGAGGACTCGGTGGCATCCTCTTTTGTCTCCTCTGTCAGTTTGTGGTCAGAGTCTCGGCTACATGGCGAGCTTGGAGGCAGTGCTGCAGGGTCAGGAGGGCTTTGATCAGCTGCCATGTCCTCTTTGAGGTGAGTGGACACATCATTGTTTGTTTCACTGATAACTGGACACTTGGTGGTGTCCTCTACTGCCTCCCCTGGCAGTTTGTAGTCAACTTCAAAGACAAGTGGCCGACTTGGAGGCAGCATTGGGACAGGGCATTTAGCTGCTGATCTGTACACTCCAAAATCAACAGTAGCTGTGCCTGCAGTGGTCTCTGTAGCAACTGAGACCTCATAGGTATCCTCTACTGTCTGCTCTGATGGCATGAAGTCATCGTCAAAGACTGTTGGCAGGCATGTAGGCAGCACTGAAGGAAGACTTCTAGCTGCCCATCGATTCTCTCCCTTGACAGTGGCTGTGGTAGCAGTGGTCTCTGTGGCAACTGGGCACTCTGTGGCTGAAACAGCAGGCTTAGAGGTTTCGAGGAAATTGAATGAATTGCCAATGAACCGCTGAGCCAGGGGTGGGAGGGAGTAATGATATAATCTGTCCTCTTCCTCAACATTAGATAATGCCACTGGAGCAACTGAGACCTCAGTGGTGCCCTCTACTGCCTGATGTGGCTGCATGGAGTCTTCGTCAAAGAAGTGTGGCAGGTATCGATGCAGCATTGAGGAAAGATGTATATCTGTCCATAGGTCCTCTCGTATACCTGTAGATACATCTGCAGTGGCCTCTGTGGCAACTGGGCATTCAGCAGACTGGCAGGTTACAGGGACAAAGTATGAAAATACAATGAACCGCTGTGCATCCTGAGCGCGTATGGCAAATGGAGAGGGGGGATGCAACATGGTAGGTATAGGCCTCTGATTGGTGAAAGCCAGTGGTGGGAGGGAGTCAATACAGGGAGCCATGAACTCAGTGAGAGGACAGTTGCTCACATCTCACACATTCTGCGTGAGAAAAGAAACAGACATGATGAAAGTGATCACATTCAGTACATACATACATACTGTATGAGTCAGCACTACTTACTTATACATCACATATACATATATATATATATATATATAGTGTCCTCTAAGATGCTCTGCACCAGTCTGTCCCAACCCTTGGTCCCCTAGCCAATGGGCCAGCTAAGTGTAAAAATACATGCCCCACACCCAGCATAACATTTGACATTTTAGCCATTTATCAGACGCTTTTATCCAGAACGACTTATAGTTAGTTAGTGCATTCAACTTAAGGTAGCTAGGTGAGACAACCACATAATCCTGATATGAGCGTCTATGATAGAACGGTTGTTTATTTTTTATGACCAGACAACCATAAGAACTGAGGACATAAATTCACTGAAACAGACAGACACGATACAACACATTTAGACAAGAACAGTTATAAGCATTGCCATGGTGTAGCCTAATACAAAAAGAAATAAGGACAAAACATTGTTAGCTTACATTCCATGGCATATGGAACATTTTGCCCTTACAATAACTTATATTTGCTTTAATTAATATTGTTAAACAGAACTCTTGTCGACTTTGTCAAAGTTGGTCTTGTTACCTCCTCAATCAGTCTTGGCATTTTCCTCGTCTTGAACCAAATCCTCTTCATCTTCTTCTCCTGATCCTTCTGGATCTGCAAAACCAGAGCCAACCTGGCTCCCAGCTCCATCACGTAGTCTGTCTAGATCGCCCTTTCCTCCAACTGACACTCACCCCTCCTCTGTGTCAGCGTTGAACCCTCCATGTCTTCCTCTTAGCTAACAATAACTCTGGAAAATACACAACGTTGTAGTAAGTGGGTGTTGCTAACCAAATAATAATGCATCTCTTTACAATGTGCACACGTTTTCTTCCCAGCTAATTACAATTAATCAAGTGAGAATCCTGATCCAGATATGTTTAGGCAATAGGCCTATCTGAATTACTAGTAAAAAGTTGGCTACTGGAAAAGCGACCAAGTTCAAATGAATCGATTTTGGCTGTTCTTATCATTTCGTGAACAATATCCTTCATGACATCATCATTGTGATGCAAGGCGTTGCCATGGCAGATGAAAAAGCACAACACAGACTTTAAAAAGCAAACTTCAGGGTCTTTCTGTACCTTACTATTGAGCCTTATTCAACCCCTCATGTAGCTCTACTCCATATTGGGCCTGGTTCTCACAAACCACACTAATCACTTCCATCATATCATTGAAAACACTGTGTTTTGGGTAGAAAATGACTCTATATCCATGCAGGACCTAACTTGTACAGTTTCATCTATTTTAAAAACCAAGGAGGTAAAAATGCCAGTCTTCTCTTTGAGTGCCCTTGAGTGCACCTCAATTTAAAGAGGTCTATCAATTCAACCATTTGAAATGTATGTCCATTCAATTAAGAACATATTATTCTTATTAGAAATGAATCAGCTACAAATTAGGTAGGCGTACTTGTTTTTTTACACAACCTACTCTTTTGGTACATATTTATTGAGATAATTGATTACAACATATGTTGGTGATTAACACAGAGAGAGGTTTTTTTTCTGTCATCAATAGAATGCATTAGCCATTAGGCTGGCTAACTACAATTGTAACATGACATCTCAGGTGTCAGGATGAAGCATTTTCTCACAAAAAGAGGACTCAAGCAAACTATCTCTCTTCAACAGTTTCACTAGTCATGTTAGGTCTACTTAAAATGTCACATTCATACACAAGTAATTTGAAAATAAGTTATACTACTGAAACACATTCACAATAAGTTATATTACAACCTACCTCTGAAGTAAGCAGTGTGTTCTCTCACTAATGAAATAGGACATTAATAATTTGTCAGTGGTTAGTTGAATCAGTCTCTTTGCACTGTTCAGTTTGTCTGTGCAACAGGTAACCTTCCAGAATCAGACTCTTGTGATGTCACAATGGAGTCCCCATTGCCATGGTTACCCACAGCAGCTTTCATGTGTTATCAAATGCTGGCACAATTTAGTTTATTTATTTTAGATTTTTTGTACCTATGCAGCACAGTCATACCTAATATATACAATGAATCCATATAACCTAATTTTTTATTAAAATAAAATGTTGTAACTCATGTAAAATGGTTGACCATTCAAACGACATGTGTTTTGCCTAATTAAAAGTCTATATGTTTTAGATATCATAAATAGCAGCCAGGCTTACTTAGGTTGTTTGTTCGATCTCAGCCTACCACTAATGCCAATATTTTTCATCATCATCATCATCATCAATGAAATACATAGGCTACATTACTACAGTAAAACAAGTCTTCCATAGTCTATGTCACCTCAGTAACAAAGTTCCAAAAAAGAAATGAGGGTTCAAGAAAACATCTCTCTTCAATGGCCTCAGCTATTAGCCATATGATCAAGGTCAACTGCAGCACTAAAATCAAGAAGCAGCTCATCCACAAGTTTATCTTGGTCAAGTGATCTGAGCCATTGATCGATTAAATCAACGAGAGCTGTTGCAGTCGAGTGATCCTTACGGTATCTTTACGGTACGCATGCTCATAGAGGGATAAAATTAGCTGGATGTGTAATTATATAGGCCCAAAAAATTTAATTGAAGAGTAGGTGTCATTGATGTTTAGCATTTAAGTTTAATAAATAATTAAATAAAGAAATCAATATCAGCTGACTATAGAAAAGTATTGTTTAAAATTATGTTTTTACATTTTCTTATACGTGTCTTTCCAGTTGATATAACCAAACAGACAACCTTTGTTGCTCAAGAGCGTCACACATTCCTCCATTCATTCTCTATCATATTCCCCTCCATCAAATTCCTCTATCATATTCCCTCCATCATATTCTCTCTATTATATTTCTCTCCATCATATTCCACTCCATCATAATACTCGATATCATATTCCCTCTATCAAATTCCTCTTTATTTTTACAGGGAATCCCAATTGAGACCAGTGTCTCTTTTTCAATGGTGCCCTGTGTTATATCAATTAACAATCCAAACAGCTTAAACAGATAAAATTACATACAGAGTAGAAAATATATAGAGCAAAATTATTAGACTTGAACACATACATTTCACAATGAACAGGTCTTGTATTTAACCAGTTGAGCTGACAACCATTTTGCACTGTTTCACTAGGGCTTTAGTCATCAATCTAGCAAGAGGGAAATATTTTATTAATGTAGTGGTGTCCCTCCCCCCAGGAAGCTACGACCTTTAGCTTTCACCTGGAATTGTTCATTTATGTCTGAGAAAAAAAACACTTTCCAAACCATATGATCTAGTACACAAGAAAAGTATAATACAACCTTTTTTACTACTTTGCCAAACATTTCATGACATTAGTGAGAGTCAAAATCTGTAAAATTTGTGAATGTCTAAATTAACATTTGGGCAATTTGACCAGTGTACATCACTCCTATAGACAATGAGAGATGGGCTATGTAAAGGTCTCGATTTTGTCGTTCTGAACAAATGTTTGACTTCCACACAAAATTACTTCTTGACTTATTTTAGGTTTAAGGAAGTGTGTAGGTTTAAACTATTGCTTTAAAGGGAAGAGAGGGGGAGGAGGAGAGAGCGCGAGAGATGGGGGGAGTGGGTGAAAGAGGGAAGGAGGGGGAGGAGGTGGAGGGCAGCTGTGTCCAAAAGGCTCCTTAACAGCTTCTATCCTCAATTCATAAGACTGCTGAACAATTAATCAAATGGCCACCCGGACTATTTACATTGACACCTCCCCCCTTTGTTTTTACACTGGTAATAGGAATCTGGATCGATTTCCTTTTCTTTTTACCTTGCTTTTGTTATTATTATTATTTTTTAAACTTTTCTTTTTACATTTCGTAAAATGTTATAATTACAAAAACATTTCATTTTAATTTCAATTTAGTAACATACTGTATCATTCAAATAAATATTATTATTTGTCTAATCATATTTTGCCAGCTAACTGGGTGGCAGGCTGCAATCAGTAGCTGTAATTAAGTACAGCAGCCACCAACCATCTAACGTTAATGCGTCGGATAATGAGGTTAGAAGAACAGCTGAATGGTCGGTAGCTAGCTGGCTCAATTACAGGTACTCTTAAGCGTGAAATAACATTGGAAACAACTAACCACAGTTGCTAAAAGTTACCAGTAGCTACCCACTAGCTAGCTAGCTTTGTTGGTCCAAGTGGTGGGTTAAGCTAGCACTCGTGCTTCGCCGGGGTCCACCGAATAGAATACTTACCTACAATAATTACCTACAATAACTACCTAAGTAAACTACCTATAATACCTGACTACAATACCTACATACAATCTAAATACATGGTTTAAGCTTTACTCAACAACATATAAGAAGCCAGCTTATCTCCTGCTAGAGAAAACACAACCTCTCCCGACAACCTCGAGGCAAGAGACCTTTCTCTCTTTCTCGTCATCTTTCAACTTCTTATTCAGTTCCTTATTTTTCTCTTTTTCCTCCATCTTTAAAAATGTGACTTTCTGCTTGAGGTTCATGGCCAGAAAGCCCACTCTTCCCAGGATGGTCTCTGCTCTCTCTGATGAAACCGTCCCATTGGAGCTCTTGGAATGGGCACGGTCCGCCTCACTCTTCAAACCCTCCCTCGATCTCACCTCCTCCTTGACGCTCCTCTCTTCACTCTCAATGTCAATGCCTGTCCAATAATCCTAACAGGAAGACATTGACTCTAGATGTAATATTGTTCCAATGTGGCACATTCAATACACATTTGAGTGATCAACATACATTGATGGCCTCATGGGGCACACAATTTAGAGGACAGTAATTGAGGTAACTTGTTTATTTGTATCCCAAACCGATTTTGTAATAGCCATAGATGTTCTTCCTGGGTCCACACCAAACGTAATACAAATGTTAACCCTAGTAAGGGGTGATGTTTTATACTATGAGCATAGATTAGCAGGGTTGGGGTCAATTCAATTTCAATTCCAGTCAATTCAGGAAGTACTTAATTCAATGCTTTGAATTGAAATGGAACAGACCCCCAACCCTGTAGAGTAGAAGTGTAAAATAGGACACCTACCTTTGCCTTTTTCAGCGTCCAGGGCCTGGGTTCCTCATCCTCTGACCTGCATATGGAGGCTCTCACTCTAACAGGCGTCTTAGTGGCCATGCAGAGCAGAGGGGTTGCCAGAGTTAAGTTAGCATCTGGGACCAGCTGGTGAGCATGAGGGCAGCGATCCACCTCTTCACTAGTGCCCTTCCCTTTCTGCTCTGGCTGCTTGTGGTCCTTGTCATGGATGCATGCCAGGCTTGGAGGAAGTGCTAGGACAGGGCTTTTATCACTCATCAGTTCCTCTCTCTTGACAGTGGATGCAACTGCACTTGCCTCTGTGTTAACTGAGCACTATGTGGTGTCCTCAACTGTCTCCTCTGGCTGCTTGTGGTCATTGTTGTTGTGAATGCATTGCAGACCTGGAGGACTTTTATCATCCCAGGTGTAAATAGCAACAGTTGCCTCTGTGTCGACTGAGCACTTTGTAGTGCACTCAACTGTCTTCCATAGCGGTTTGTGGTCATTGTTGTGGGTGCAGGTCAGGATTAGAGGCAGTGTTGCAGGTGCATGAGGACTTTTATCAGCCAAACACTCCTCCGTGTGGACAGTGGACACAGAAACGGCTGCTTCCCTGGCAACTGGACACTTGTTGGTGTCCTCTACTGCCTCCCCTGGCAGAGTGTGGACAGTGGAGACGGAAACGGCCGCTTCCCTGGACACTTGACTCTTGGTGGTGTCCTCTACTGCCTCCTCTGGCTGCTTGTGGCCATTGTCTAGAATGTGTGGCAACTTTGAAGGCAGCATTGGAGCCGGGCTTTTATCACCCAACAGGTTCTCTCCCTGGACAATGGATGTGCCTGCAGTGATCGCTGTGGTAACGGAGGACTCGGTGGCATCCTCTTTTGTCTCCTCTGTCAGTTTGTGGTCAGAGTCTCGGCTACATGGCGAGCTTGGAGGCAGTGCTGCAGGGTCAGGAGGGCTTTGATCAGCTGCCATGTCCTCTTTGAGGTGAGTGGACACATCATTGTTTGTTTCACTGATAACTGGACACTTGGTGGTGTCCTCTACTGCCTCCCCTGGCAGTTTGTAGTCAACTTCAAAGACAAGTGGCCGACTTGGAGGCAGCATTGGGACAGGGCATTTAGCTGCTGATCTGTACACTCCAAAATCAACAGTAGCTGTGCCTGCAGTGGTCTCTGTAGCAACTGAGACCTCATAGGTATCCTCTACTGTCTGCTCTGATGGCATGAAGTCATCGTCAAAGACTGTTGGCAGGCATGTAGGCAGCACTGAAGGAAGACTTCTAGCTGCCCATCGATTCTCTCCCTTGACAGTGGCTGTGGTAGCAGTGGTCTCTGTGGCAACTGGGCACTCTGTGGCTGAAACAGCAGGCTTAGAGGTTTCGAGGAAATTGAATGAATTGCCAATGAACCGCTGAGCCAGGGGTGGGAGGGAGTAATGATATAATCTGTCCTCTTCCTCAACATTAGATAATGCCACTGGAGCAACTGAGACCTCAGTGGTGCCCTCTACTGCCTGATGTGGCTGCATGGAGTCTTCGTCAAAGAAGTGTGGCAGGTATCGATGCAGCATTGAGGAAAGATGTATATCTGTCCATAGGTCCTCTCGTATACCTGTAGATACATCTGCAGTGGCCTCTGTGGCAACTGGGCATTCAGCAGACTGGCAGGTTACAGGGACAAAGTATGAAAATACAATGAACCGCTGTGCATCCTGAGCGCGTATGGCAAATGGAGAGGGGGGATGCAACATGGTAGGTATAGGCCTCTGATTGGTGAAAGCCAGTGGTGGGAGGGAGTCAATACAGGGAGCCATGAACTCAGTGAGAGGACAGTTGCTCACATCTCACACATTCTGCGTGAGAAAAGAAACAGACATGATGAAAGTGATCACATTCAGTACATACATACATACTGTATGAGTCAGCACTACTTACTTATACATCACATATACACATATATATATATATATATATAGTGTCCTCTAAGATGCTCTGCACCAGTCTGTCCCAACCCTTGGTCCCCTAGCCAATGGGCCAGCTAAGTGTAAAAATACATGCCCCACACCCAGCATAACATTTGACATTTTAGCCATTTATCAGACGCTTTTATCCAGAACGACTTATAGTTAGTTAGTGCATTCAACTTAAGGTAGCTAGGTGAGACAACCACATAATCCTGATATTAGCGTCTATGATAGAACGGTTGTTTATTTTTTATGACCAGACAACCATAAGAACTGAGGACATAAATTCACTGAAACAGACAGACACGATACAACACATTTAGACAAGAACAGTTATAAGCATTGCCATGGTGTAGCCTAATACAAAAAGAAATAAGGACAAAACATTGTTAGCTTACATTCCATGGCATATGGAACATTTTGCCCTTACAATAACTTATATTTGCTTTAATTAATATTGTTAAACAGAACTCTTGTCGACTTTGTCAAAGTTGGTCTTGTTACCTCCTCAATCAGTCTTGGCATTTTCCTCGTCTTGAACCAAATCCTCTTCATCTTCTTCTCCTGATCCTTCTGGATCTGCAAAACCAGAGCCAACCTGGCTCCCAGCTCCATCACGTAGTCTGTCTAGATCGCCCTTTCCTCCAACTGACACTCACCCCTCCTCTGTGTCAGCGTTGAACCCTCCATGTCTTCCTCTTAGCTAACAATAACTCTGGAAAATACACAACGTTGTAGTAAGTGGGTGTTGCTAACCAAATAATAATGCATCTCTTTACAATGTGCACACGTTTTCTTCCCAGCTAATTACAATTAATCAAGTGAGAATCCTGATCCAGATATGTTTAGGCAATAGGCCTATCTGAATTACTAGTAAAAAGTTGGCTACTGGAAAAGCGACCAAGTTCAAATGAATCGATTTTGGCTGTTCTTATCATTTCGTGAACAATATCCTTCATGACATCATCATTGTGATGCAAGGCGTTGCCATGGCAGATGAAAAAGCACAACACAGACTTTAAAAAGCAAACTTCAGGGTCTTTCTGTACCTTACTATTGAGCCTTATTCAACCCCTCATGTAGCTCTACTCCATATTGGGCCTGGTTCTCACAAACCACACTAATCACTTCCATCATATCATTGAAAACACTGTGTTTTGGGTAGAAAATGACTCTATATCCATGCAGGACCTAACTTGTACAGTTTCATCTATTTTAAAAACCAAGGAGGTAAAAATGCCAGTCTTCTCTTTGAGTGCCCTTGAGTGCACCTCAATTTAAAGAGGTCTATCAATTCAACCATTTGAAATGTATGTCCATTCAATTAAGAACATATTATTCTTATTAGAAATGAATCAGCTACAAATTAGGTAGGCGTACTTGTTTTTTTACACAACCTACTCTTTTGGTACATATTTATTGAGATAATTGATTACAACATATGTTGGTGATTAACACAGAGAGAGGTTTTTTTTCTGTCATCAATAGAATTCATTAGCCATTAGGCTGCCTCACTACAATTGTAACATTACATTTACATTTTACATTTTAGTCATTTAGCAGACGCTCTTATCCAGAGCGACTTACAGGAGCAATTAGGGTTAAGTGCCTTGCTCAAGGGCACATTTACCCCATTTAGCAGACGCTCTTATCCAGAGTGACTTACAAATTGGTGCATTCACCCTATAGCTAGTGGGACAACCACGTTACAAATATTATTATTATTATTATTATTATTTTTTTTTTTTTTTTTTTTGGGGGGGGGGGGGGGTGGGTTGGGGTACGGGGGGTAGAAGGATTACATTATCCTATCCCAGGTATTCCTTAAAGAGGTGGGGTTTCAAATGTCTCCGGAAGGTGGTGAGTGACTCCGCTGTCCTGGCGTCGTGAGGGAGCTTGTTCCACCATTGGGGTGCCAGAGCAGCGAACAGTTTTGACTGGGCTGAGCGGGAGCTATGCTTCCGCAGAGGAAGGGGAGCCAGCAGGCCAGAGGTGGATGAACGCAATGCCCTCGTTTGGGTGTAGGGACTGATCAGAGCCTGAAGGTACGGCGGTGCCGTTCCCCTCACTGCTCCATAAGCAAGCACCATGGTCTTGTAACGGATGCGAGCTTCAACTGGAAGCCAGTGGAGTGTGCGGAGGAGGGGGGTGACGTGAGAGAACTTGGGAAGGTTGAACACCAGACGGGCGGCGGCATTCTGGATGAGTTGTAGGGGTTTAATGGCACAGGCAGGGAGCCCAGCCAACAGCGAGTTGCAGTAATCCAGACGGGAGATGACAAGTGCCTGGATTAGGACCTGTGCCGCTTCCTGTGTAAGGCAGGGTCGTACTCTCCGAATGTTGTAGAGCGTGGATCTGCAGGATCGGGTCACCGCCTTGATGTTAGCGGAGAACGACAGGGTGTTGTCCAGGGTCACGCCAAGGCTCTTCGCACTCTGGGAGGAGGACACAACGGAGTTCTCAATCGTGATGGCGAGGTCATGGAACGGGCAGTCCTTCCCCGGGAGGAAGAGCAGCTCCGTCTTGCCAGGGTTCAGCTTGAGGTGGTGATCCGACATCCATACTGATATGTCTGCCAGACATGCAGAGATGCGATTCGCCACCTGGTTATCAGAAGGGGGAAAGGAGAAGATTAGTTGTGTATCGTCAGCGTAGCAATGATAGGAGAGGCCATGTGAGGATATGACAGAGCCAAGTGACTTGGTGTATAGGGAGAATAGGAGAGGGCCTAGAACTGAGCCCTGGGGGACACCAGTGGTGAGAGCACGTGGTGCGGAGACAGCTTCTCGCCACGCCACTTGGTAGGAGCGACCGGTCAGGTAGGACGCAATCCAGGAGTGAGCCGCGCCGGAGATGCCCAGCTCGGAGAGGGTGGAGAGGAGGATCTGATGGTTCACAGTATCAAAGGCAGCAGACAGGTCTAGAAGGACAAGAGCAGAGGAGAGAGAGTTAGCTTTAGCAGTGCGGAGAGCCTCCGTGACACAGAGAAGAGCAGTCTCAGTTGAATGACCAGTCCTGAAACCTGACTGGTTTGGATCAAGAAGGTCATTCTGAGAGAGACAGCAAGAGAGTTGGCTAAAGACGGCACGCTCAATAGTTTTGGAAAGAAAAGAAAGAAGGGATACTGGTCTGTAGTTGTTGACGTCAGTGGGATCGAGTGTTGGTTTTTTGAGAAGGGGTGCGACTCTCGCTCTCTTGAAGACGGAAGGGACATAGCCAGCGGTCAAGGATGAGTTGATCAGCGAGGTGAGGTAGGGGAGAAGGTCACCGGAGATGGTCTGGAGAAGAGAGGAGGGGATGGGGTCAAGCGGCCAGGTTGTTGGGCGGCCTGCAGTCACAAGTCGCAGGATTTTATCTGGAGAGAGAGGGGAGAAAGAAGTCAAAGCATAGGGTAGGGCAGTGTGAGTAGGACCAGCAGTGTCATTAGACTTAACAAACGAGGATCGGATGTCGTCAACCTTCTTTTCAAAGTGGTTGACGAAGTCATCCACCGAGAGAGAGGAGGGGGGGAGGGGGGGGGGGGGGATTCAGCAGGGAGGAGAATGTGGCAAAGAGCTTCCTAGGGTTAGAGGCAGATGCTTGGAATTTAGAGTGGTAGAAAGTGCCTTAGCAGCAGAAACAGATGAAGAAAATGTAGAGAGGAGGGAGTGAAAAGATGCCAGGTCGGCAGGGAGTTTAGTTTTCTTCCATTTCCGCTCCGCTGCCCGGAGCTCTGTTCTGTGAGCTCGCAATGAGTCATCAAGCCACGGAGCTGGAGGGGAGGACCGAGCCGGCCGGGAGGATAGGGGACACAGAGAGTCAAAGGATGCAGAAAGGGAGGAGAGGAGGGTTGAGGAGGCAGAATCAGGAGATTGGACGGAGAAGGATTGAGCAGAGGGAAGTGATGATAGGATGGAAGAGGAGAGAGTAGTGGGAGAGAGAGCGAAGGTTGCGGCGGCGCATTACCATCTGTGTAGGGGCAGAGTGAGTAGTGTTGGAGGAGAGCGAGAGAGAAAAGGACACAAAGTAGTGGTCGGAGACATGGAGGGGAGTTGCAGTGAGATTAGTAGAAGAGCAGCATCTAGTAAAGATGAGGTCAAGCGTATTGCCTGCCTTGTGAGTAGGGAGGGACGGTGAGAGGGTGAGGTCAAAAGAGGAGAGGAGTGGAAAGAAGGAGGCAGAGAGAAATGAGTCAAATGTAGACGTAGGGAGGTTGAAATCCCCCAAAACTGTGAGGGGTGAGCCATCCTCAGGAAAGGAGCTTATCAAGGCGTCAAGCTCATTGATGAACTCTCCAAGGGAACCTGGAGGGCGATAGATGACAAGGATATTAAGCTTAGATGGGCTAGTGACTGTGACAGCATGGAATTCAAATGAGGAGATAGACAGATGGGTTAGGGGAAAAATTGAGAATGTCCACTTGGGAGAGATGAGGATTCCTGTGCCACCACCCCTCTGACCAGATGCTCTCGGGGTATGCGAGAACACATGGTCAGACGAGGAGAGAGCAGTAGGAGTAGCAGTGTTTTCAGTGGTAATCCATGTTTCCGTCAGCGCCAGGAAGTCGAGGGAATGGAGGTTAGCATAGGCTGGGATGAAGTCAGCTTTGTTGGCAGCAGAACGGCGGTTCCAGAGGCTGCCTGAGACCTGGAACTCCAGGTGTGGGGTGCGTGCAGGGACCACCAGGTTAGAGAGGCAGCAGCCACGCGGTGTGAGGCGTTTGTGTGGCCTGTGCGGAGAGGAGAGAACAGGGATAGGCAGAGGCATAGTTGACAGGCTGTAGCAAATGGCTACAATAATGCAGAGGAGATCGGAATGAAATGAATTAAACATCAGGAAAAGGAGTGAGTAGGGCCTCCCTCGCCAAAACTTACACCTCAGAAACTATAATTGTTTCACTGAACCATCCAGATAAAAACTCTCCCAACTTCCACTTTTAGAAATTAGAATTGTTGTGAACTACAGCAGTTCAATGTTTCAAGGAATAGACTCAACTTGCTTTGTTCAGCTAGCTAAATATGACACCATGGCTGACTAGCATGCTAGCATCCAATAACACACAGTTTAGCACCAATGGCACCATTGCTGACTAGCATGCTAGCATCCAATAACACACAGTTTAGCACAAATGGCACCATGGCTGACCAGCATGCTAGCATCCAATAGCACACAGTTTAGCACCAATACTTGGTTACAACAAACTAACAGTAGTGAGCTAACACACTAAACAGATAATTTGTGTGTTAACGAATTACGTTGGCTAGCTAGCACAAATATATTGTATTTAGCAGCTACAGTACAGTTGGCTGGTCATGTTGGCTAACTAGCAATGGCTACTGTGTTGACTTTGTTTGGAAAACGGCTAGCTAGCTACGTGCTACCTACAATAGCCACCCACAACAGCCCACGGTGCCTAGCTATGACGCTTTAGCCAACAAGCATGCTAGCATCCAATAACACACAGTTTAGCACCAATACTTGGTAACAACAAACGACCGATAGTGTTTTAACACGCTAAACAGATAATTCGTGTCTGTGAGATTGATCATATGTAATCATATGTAATTGAAGAGTAGGTGTCATTGATGTTTAGCATTTAAGTTTAATAAATAATTAAATAAAGAAATCAATATCAGCTGACTATAGAAAAGTATTGTTTAAAATTATGTTTGAACATTTTCTTATCCGTGTCTTTCCAGTTGATATAACCAAACAGACAACCTTTGTTGCTCAAGAGCGTCACACATTCCTCCATTCATTCTCTATCATATTCCCCTCCATCAAATTCCTCTATCATATTCCCTCCATCATATTCTCTCTATTATATTTCTCTCCATCATATTCCACTCCATCATAATACTCGCTATCATATTCCCTCAATCATATTCCTCTTTATTTTTACAGGGAATCCCAATTGAGACCAGTGTCTCTTTTTCAATGGTGCCCTGTGTTATATCAATTAACAATCCAAACAGCTTAAACAGATAAAATTACATACAGAGTAGAAAATATATAGAGCAAAATTATTAGACTTGAACACATACATTTCACAACGAACAGGTCTTGTATTTAACCAGTTGAGCTGAAAACCATTTTGCACTGTTTCACTAGGGCTTTAGTCATCAATCTAGCAAGAGGGAAATATTTTATTAATGTAGTGGTGTCCCTCCCCCCAGGAAGCTACGACCTTTAGCTTTCACCTGGAATTGTTCATTTATGTCTGAGAATAAAAACACTTTCCAAACCATATGATCTAGTACACAAGAAAAGTATAATACAACCTTCTTTACTACTTTGCCAAACATTTCATGACATTAGTGAGAGTCAAAATCTGTAAAATTTGTGAATGTCTAAATTAACATTTGGGCAATTTGACCAGTTTACATCACTCCTATAGACAATGAGAGATGGGCTATGTAAAGGTCTCGATTTTGTCGTTCTGAACAAATGTTTGACTTCCACACAAAATTACTTCTTGACTTATTTTAGGTTTAAGGAAGTGTGTAGGTTTAAACTATTGCTTTAAAGGGAAGAGAGGGGGAGGAGGAGAGAGCGCGAGAGATGGGGGGAGTGGGAGAAAGAGGGAAGGAGGGGGAGGAGGGGGAGGAGGTGGAGGGCAGCTGTGTCCGACACACCATACTTACACCTGCAACAGGTAGGCCAGGGGGCGGGACCTGTAGGTGAGACTCATAACATGATAAGGGGGGCAGGTGAAGAAGGGGTGTTGCTGGAGTCAAGGAAGGGAGGGTGTTCCTACGAGCCCCCTGCCAGCGAGACGGGGAGCAGGGAGGAAGTCTGTCCATGGAGCATTTCTGGGTCATTGGGTCGCCTCCAATGAGATTAGATCACCCTCTACAATGTAAAGCAGTTTGAGTACTGGGGGGATCTCTGTATAAATCCAAGGTGAAACCTCCAGGGGCTAGCCTTCTCTCAGCGGAGAGTCTGCTCTGGGCTGCCTGCGAAAGGTGCTGCTCTGTGGGAAAGAGGAGATAACAAGAGGCCCCAGAAGAGATCTCCTTATGGTAGTGATGGACAGATCAACTCTCCTTGTTATCTTCCACCTCTTCCTCTTCCTCTTGCTCGGCCTTCTCCCTCCTTTCCTTCTTACACAGTCTTACAGTCCTTCTTACAGTCATTTTCTCCCTTTCCTCCTTCCTCTCCTCCCTCTTTCTCTTCCTCTACCTTCCTCTCCCTCCTTCCCTCTTGGTAAACCTTGTTTAGTCGAGCCAGATTGTGGATAGCTAGCCATGGTTTAGACCACTGTCGCTGTCTGGGTGGGGGGATACAGGACTGGTCCACTGGACTCAGCTCACATGGGGAGAACCTGCTGCTGCTGCCACTCCCCCTCTTACCTGGGATGAGATCACGTTTGGAGGAAACCTGGCACCATCCCTACGGTGAAGCATGGTGGTGGCAGCATCATGCTCCGGGGAGGATTTTCAGGGACAGGGACTGGGAACACGCCCCATTCACATCGACGGGGCTGTAGTGGAGCAGGTCGAGAGTTTCAAGTTCCTTGGTGTCCACATCACCAACAAACTATCATGGTTCAAACACACCAAGACAGTCGTGAAGAGGGCACGACAACGCCTTTTCCACCACAGGAGACTGAAAAGATTTGGCATTGGTCCCAAGATCCTCAAAAGGTTCTACAGCTGCACCATCGAGTGCTTCCTGACCAGTTGCATCACCGCCTGGTATGGCAACTGCTCGGCATCCGACCGTAAGGCGCTACAGAGGGTAGTGCGTACGGCCCAGTACATCACTGGAGCCAAGCTTCCTGCCATCCAGGACCTATATACTTGGAGGTGTAAGAGGGAGGCCCAAAAAATTGACAAAAACTCCAGTCACCCAAGTCATAGACTGTTCTCTCTGCTACCGCACAGCAAGCGGTACCAGAGTGCCAAGTCTATGTCCAAAAGGCCCCTTAACAGCTTCTATCCCCAATTCATAAGACTGCTGAACAATTAATCAAATGGCCACCCGGACTATTTACATTGACACCTCCCCCCTTTGTTTTTACACTGGTAATAGGAATCTGGATCGGTTTCCTTTTCTTTTTACCTTGCTTTTGTTATTATTATTATTTTTTAAAGTTTTATTTTTACATTTCGTAAAATGTTATAATTACAAAAACATTTCATTTTAATTTCAATTTAGTAACATACTGTATCATTCAAATAAATATTATTATTTGTCTAATCATATTTTGCCAGCTAACTGGGTGGCAGGCTGCAATCAGTAGCTGTAATTAAGTACAGCAGCCACCAACCATCTAACGTTAATGCCTCGGATAATGAGGTTAGAAGAACAGCTGAATGGTCGGTAGCTAGCTGGCTCAATTACAGGTACTCTTAAGCGTGAAATAACATTGGAAACAACTAACCACAGTTGCTAAAAGTTACCAGTAGCTACCCACTAGCTAGCTAGCTTTCTTGGTCCAAGTGGTGGGTTAGCTAGCACTCGTGCTTCGCCGGGGTCCACCGAATAGAATACTTACCTACAATAATTACCTACAATAACCTACAATAACTACCTAAGTAAACTACCTATAATACCTGACTACAATACCTACATACAATCTAAATACATGGTTTAAGCTTTACTCAAGAACATATAAGAAGCCAGCTTATCTCCTGCTAGAGAAAACACAACCTCTCCCGACAACCTCGAGGCAAGAGACCTTTCTCTCTTTCTCGTCATCTTTCAACTTCTTATTCAGTTCCTTATTTTTCTCTTTTTTCTCCATCTTTAAAAATGTGACTTTCTGCTTGAGGTTCATGGCCAGAAAGCCCACTCTTCCCAGGATGGTCTCTGCTCTCTCTGATGAAACCGTCCCATTGGAGCTCTTGGAATGGGCACGGTCCGCCTCACTCTTCAAACCCTCCCTCGGGCTCACCTCCTCCTTGACGCTCCTCTCTTCACTCTCAATGTCAATGCCTGTCCAATAATCCTAACAGGAAGACATTGACTCTAGATGTAATATTGTTCCAATGTGGCACATTCAATACACATTTGAGTGATCAACATACATTGATGGCCTCATGGGGCACACAATTTAGAGGACAGTAATTGAGGTAACTTGTTTATTTGTATCCCAAACTGATTTTGTAATAGCCATAGATGTTCTTCCTGGGTCCACACCAAACGTAATACAAATGTTAACCCTAGTAAGGGGTGATGTTTTATACTATGAGCATAGATTAGCAGGGTTGGGGTCAATTCAATTTCAATTCCAGTCAATTCAGGAAGTACTTAATTCAATGCTTTGAATTGAAATGGAACAGACCCCCAACCCTGTAGAGTAGAAGTGTAAAATAGGACACCTACCTTTGCCTTTTTCAGCGTCCAGGGCCTGGGTTCCTCATCCTCTGACCTGCATATGGAGGCTCTCACTCTAACAGGCGTCTTAGTGGCCATGCAGAGCAGAGGGGTTGCCAGAGTTAAGTTAGCATCTGGGACCAGCTGGTGAGCATGAGGGCAGCGATCCACCTCTTCACTAGTGCCCTTCCCTTTCTGCTCTGGCTGCTTGTGGTCCTTGTCATGGATGCATGCCAGGCTTGGAGGAAGTGCTAGGACAGGGCTTTTATCACTCATCAGTTCCTCTCTCTTGACAGTGGATGCAACTGCACTTGCCTCTGTGTTAACTGAGCACTATGTGGTGTCCTCAACTGTCTCCTCTGGCTGCTTGTGGTCATTGTTGTTGTGAATGCATTGCAGACCTGGAGGACTTTTATCATCCCAGGTGTAAATAGCAACAGTTGCCTCTGTGTCGACTGAGCACTTTGTAGTGCACTCAACTGTCTTCCATAGCGGTTTGTGGTCATTGTTGTGGGTGCAGGTCAGGATTAGAGGCAGTGTTGCAGGTGCAGGAGGACTTTTATCAGCCAAACACTCCTCCGTGTGGACAGTGGACACAGAAACGGCTGCTTCCCTGGCAACTGGACACTTGTTGGTGTCCTCTACTGCCTCCCCTGGCAGAGTGTGGACAGTGGAGACGGAAACGGCCGCTTCCCTGGACACTTGACTCTTGGTGGTGTCCTCTACTGCCTCCTCTGGCTGCTTGTGGCCATTGTCTAGAATGTGTGGCAACTTTGAAGGCAGCATTGGAGCCGGGCTTTTATCACCCAACAGGTTCTCTCCCTGGACAATGGATGTGCCTGCAGTGATCGCTGTGGTAACGGAGGACTCGGTGGCATCCTCTTTTGTCTCCTCTGTCAGTTTGTGGTCAGAGTCTCGGATACATGGCGAGCTTGGAGGCAGTGCTGCAGGGTCAGGAGGGCTTTGATCAGCTGCCATGTCCTCTTTGAGGTGAGTGGACACATCATTGTTTGTTTCACTGATAACTGGACACTTGGTGGTGTCCTCTACTGCCTCCCCTGGCAGTTTGTAGTCAACTTCAAAGACAAGTGGCAGACTTGGAGGCAGCATTGGGACAGGGCATTTAGCTGCTGATCTGTACACTCCAAAATCAACAGTAGCTGTGCCTGCAGTGGTCTCTGTAGCAACTGAGACCTCATAGGTATCCTCCACTGTCTGCTCTGATGGCATGAAGTCATCGTCAAAGACTGTTGGCAGGCATGTAGGCAGCACTGAAGGAAGACTTCTAGCTGCCCATCGATTCTCTCCCTTGACAGTGGCTGTGGTAGCAGTGGTCTCTGTGGCAACTGGGCACTCTGTGGCTGAAACAGCAGGCTTAGAGGTTTCGAGGAAATTGAATGAATTGCCAATGAACCGCTGAGCCAGGGGTTGGAGGGAGTAATGATAGAATCTGTCCTCTTCCTCAACATTAGATATTGCCACTGGAGCAACTGAGACCTCAGTGGTGCCCTCTACTGCCTGATGTGGCTGCATGGAGTCTTCGTCAAAGAAGTGTGGCAGGTATCGATGCAGCATTGAGGAAAGATGTATATCTGTCCATAGGTCCTCTCGTATTCCTGTAGATACTTCTGCAGTGGCCTCTGTGGCAACTGGGCATTCAGCCGACTGGCAGGTTTCAGGGACAAAGTATGAAAATACAATGAACCGCTGTGCATCCTGAGCGCGTATGGCAAATGGAGAGGGGGGATGCAACATGGTAGGTATAGGCCTCTGATTGGTGAAAGCCAGTGGTGGGAGGGAGTCAATACAGGGAGCCATGAACTCAGTGAGAGGACAGTTGCTCACATCTCACACATTCTGCGTGAGAAAAGAAACAGACATGATGAAAGTGATCACATTCAGTACATACATACATACTGTATGAGTCAGCACTACTTACTTATACATCACATATACATATATATATATATATATATATATAGTGTCCTCTAAGATGCTCTGCACCAGTCTGTCCCAACCCTTGGTCCCCTAGCCAATGGGCCAGCTAAGTGTAAAAATACATGCCCCACACCCAGCATAACATTTGACATTTTAGCCATTTATCAGATGCTTTTATCCAGAACGACTTATAGTTAGTTAGTGCATTCAACTTAAGGTAGCTAGGTGAGACAACCACGTAATCCTGATATGAGCGTCTATGATAGAACGGTTGTTTATTTTTTATGACCAGACAACCATAAGAACTGAGGACATAAATTCACTGAAACAGACAGACACGATACAACACATTTAGACAAGAACAGTTATAAGCATTGCCATGGTGTAGCCTAATACAAAAAGAAATAAGGACAAAACATTGCTAGCTTACATTCCATGGCATATGGAACATTTTGCCCTTACAATAACTTATATTTGCTTTAATTAATATTGTTAAACAGAACTCTTGTCGACTTTGTCAAAGTTGGTCTTGTTACCTCCTCAATCAGTCTTGGCATTTTCCTCGTCTTGAACCAAATCCTCTTCATCTTCTTCTCCTGATCCTTCTGGATCTGCAAAACCAGAGCCAACCTGGCTCCCAGCTCCATCACGTAGTCTGTCTAGATCGCCCTTTCCTCCAACCGACACTCACCCCTCCTCTGTGTCAGCGTTGAACCCTCCATGTCTTCCTCTTAGCTAACAATAACTCTGGAAAATACACAACGTTGTAGTAAGTGGGTGTTGCTAACCAAATAATAATGCATCTCTTTACAATGTGCACACATTTTCTTCCCAGCTACTTACAATTAATCAAGTGAGAATCCTGATCCAGATATGTTTAGGCAATAGGCCTATCTGAATTACTAGTAAAAAGTTGGCTACTGGAAAAGCGACCAAGTTCAAATGAATCGATTTTGGCTGTTCTTATCATTTCGTGAACAATATCCTTCATGACATCATCATTGTGATGCAAGGCGTTGCCATGGCAGATGAAAAAGCACAACACAGACTTTAAAAAGCAAACTTCAGGGTCTTTCTGTACCTTACTATTGAGCCTTATTCAACCCCTCATGTAGCTCAACTCTATATTGGGCCTGGTTTTCACAAACCACACTAATCACTTCCATCATATCATTGAAAACACTGTTTTTTGGGTAGAAAATGACTCTATATCCATGCAGGACCTAACTTGTACAGTTTCATCTATTTTAAAAACCAAGGAGGTAAAAATGCCAGTCTTCTCTTTGAGTGCCCTTGAGTGCACCTCAATTTAAAGAGGTCTATCAATTCAACCATTTGAAATGGATGTCCATTCAATTAAGAACATATTATTCTTATTAGAAATGAATCAGCTAAAAATTAGGTAGGCGTACTTGTTTTTTTACACAACCTACTCTTTTGATACATATTTATTGAGATAATTGATTACAACATATGTTGGTGATTAACACAGAGAGAGGTTTTTTTTCTGTCATCAATAGAATGCATTAGCCATTAGGCTGGCTAACTACAATTGTAACATGACATCTCAGGTGTCAGGATGAAGCATTTTCTCACAAAAAGAGGACTCAAGCAAACTATCTCTCTTCAACAGTTTCACTAGTCATGTTAGGTCTACTTAAAATGTCACATTCATTCACAAGTAATTTGAAAATAAGTTATACTACTGAAACACATTCACAATAAGTTATATTACAACCTACCTCTGAAGTAAGCAGTGTGTTCTCTCACTAATGAAATAGGACATTAATAATTTGTCAGTGGTTAGTTGAATCAGTCTCTTTGCACTGTTCAGTTTGTCTGTGCAACAGGTAACCTTCCAGAATCAGAATCTTGTGATGTCACAATGGAGTCCCCATTGCCATGGTTACCCTCAGCAGCTTTCATGTGTTATCAAATGCTGGCACAATTTATTTTATTTATTTTAGATGTTTTGTACCTATGCAGCACAGTCATACCTAATATATACAATGAATCCATATAACCTAATTTTTTATTAAAATAAAATGCTGTAACTCATGTAAAATGGTTGACCATTCAAACGACATGTGTTTTGCCTAATTAAAAGTCTATATGTTTTAGATATCATAAATAGCAGCCAGGCTTACTTAGGTTGTTTGTTCGATCCCAGCCTACCACTAATGCCAATATTTTTCATCATCATCATCAATGAAATACATAGGCTACCTTACTACAGTAAAACAAGTCTTCCATAGTCTATGTCACCTCAGTAACAAAGTTCCAAAAAAGAAATGAGGGTTCAAGAAAACATCTCTCTTCAATGGCCTCAGCTATTAGCCATATGATCAACAAGGTCAACTGCAGCACTAAAATCAAGAAGCAGCTCATCCACAAGTTAATCTTGGTCAAGTGATCTGAGCCATTGATCGATTAAATCAACGAGAGCTGTTGCAGTCGAGTGATCCTTACGGTATCTTTACGGTACGCATGCTCATAGAGGGATAAAATTAGCTGGATGTGTAATTATATAGGCCCAAAAAATGTAATTGAAGAGTAGGTGTCATTGATGTTTAGCATTTAAGTTTAATAAATAATTAAATAAAGAAATCAATATCAGCTGACTATAGAAAAGTATTGTTTAAAATTATGTTTGAACATTTTCTTATCCGTGTCTTTCCAGTTGATATAACCAAACAGACAACCTTTGTTGCTCAAGAGCGTCACACATTCCTCCATTCATTCTCTATCATATTCCCCTCCATCAAATTCCTCTATCATATTCCCTCCATCATATTCTCTCTATTATATTTCTCTCCATCATATTCCACTCCATCATAATACTCGCTATCATATTCCCTCTATCATATTCCTCTTTATTTTTACAGGGAATCCCAATTGATACCAGTGTCTCTTTTTCAATGATGCCCTGTGTTATATCAATTAACAATCCAAACAGCTTAAACAGATAAAATTACATACAGAGTAGAAAATATATAGAGCAAAATTATTAGACTTGAACACATACATTTCACAATGAACAGGTCTTGTATTTAACCAGTTGAGCTGACAACCATTTTGCACTGTTTCACTAGGGCTTTAGTCATCAATCTAGCAAGAGGGAAATATTTTATTAATGTAGTGGTGTCCCTCCCCCCAGGAAGCTACGACCTTTAGCTTTCACCTGGAATTGTTCATTTATGTCTGAGAAAAAAAACACTTTCCAAACCATATGATCTAGTACACAAGAAAAGTATAATACAACCTTCTTTACTACTTTGCCAAACATTTCATGACATTAGTGAGAGTCAAAATCTGTAAAATTTATGAATGTCTAAATTAACATTTGGGCAATTTGACCAGTGTACATCACTCCTATAGACAATGAGAGATGGGCTATGTAAAGGTCTCGATTTTGTCGTTCTGAACAAATGTTTGACTTCCACACAAAATTACTTCTTGACTTATTTTAGGTTTAAGGAAGTGTGTAGGTTTAAACTATTGCTTTAAAGGGAAGAGAGGGGGAGGAGGAGAGAGCGCGAGAGATGGGGGGAGTGGGAGAAAGAGGGAAGGAGGGGGAGGAGGGGGAGGAGGTGGAGGGCAGCTGTGTCCGACACACCATACTTACACCTGCAACAGGTAGGCCAGGGGGCGGGACCTGTAGGTGAGACTCAAAACATGATAAGGGGGGCAGGTGAAGAAGGGGTGTTGCTGGAGTTAAGGAAGGGAGGGTGTTCCTACGAGCCCTCTGCCAGCGAGACGGGGAGCAGGGAGGAAGTCTGTCCATGGAGCATTTCTGGGTCATTGGGTCGCCTCCAATGAGATTAGATCACCCTCTACAATGTAAAGCAGTTTGAGTACTGGGGGGTTCTCTGTATAAATCCAAGGTGAAACCTCCAGGGGCTAGCCTTCTCTCAGCGGAGAGTCTGCTCTGGGCTGCCTGCGAAAGGTGCTCCTCTGTGGGAAAGAGGAGAGAACAAGAGGCCCCAGAAGAGATCTCCTTATGGTAGTGATGGACAGATCAACTCTCCTTGTTATCTTCCACCTCTTCCTCTTCCTCTTGCTCGGCCTTCTCCCTCCTTTCCTTCTTACAGTCTTACAGTCCTTCTTACAGTCATTTTCTCCCTTTCCTCCTTCCTCTCCTCCCTCTTTCTCTTCCTCTACCTTCCTCTCCCTCCTTCCCTCTTGGTAAACCTTGTTTAGTCGAGCCAGATTGTGGATAGCTAGCCATGGTTTAGACCACTGTCGCTGTCTGGGTGGGGGGATACAGGACTGGTCCACTGGACTCAGCTCACCTGGGGAGAACCTGCTGCTGCTGCCACTCCCCCTCTTACCTGGGATGAGATCACGTTTGGAGGAAACCTGGCACCATCCCTACGGTGAAGCATGGTGGTGGCAGCATCATGCTCCGGGGAGGATTTTCAGGGACAGGGACTGGGAACACGCCCCATTCACATCGACGGGGCTGTAGTGGAGCAGGTCGAGAGTTTCAAGTTCCTTGGTGTCCACATCACCAACAAACTATCATGGTTCAAACACACCAAGACAGTCGTGAAGAGGGCACGACAACGCCTTTTCCACCACAGGAGACTGAAAAGATTTGGCATTGGTCCCAAGATCCTCAAAAAGTTCTACAGCTGCAAAATCGAGAGCTTCCTGACCAGTTGCATCACCGCCTGGTATGGCAACTGCTCGGCATCCGACCGTAAGGCGCTACAGAGGGTAGTGCGTACGGCCCAGTACATCACTGGAGCCAAGCTTCCTGCCATCCAGGACCTATATACTTGGAGGTGTAAGAGGGAGGCCCAAAAAATTGACAAAGACTCCAGTCACCCAAGTCATAGACTGTTCTCCCTGCTACCGCACAGCAAGCGGTACCAGAGTGCCAAGTCTAGGTCCAAAAGGCCCCTTAACAGCTTCTATCCCCAATTCATAAGACTGCTGAACAATTAATCAAATGGCCACCCGGACTATTTACATTGACACCTCCCCCCTTTGTTTTTACACTGGTAATAGGAATCTGGATCGGTTTCCTTTTCTTTTTACCTTGCTTTTGTTATTATTATTATTTTTTAAAGTTTTATTTTTACATTTCGTAAAATGTTATAATTACAAAAACATTTCATTTTAATTTCAATTTAGTAACATACTGTATCATTCAAATAAATATTATTATTTGTCTAATCATATTTTGCCAGCTAACTGGGTGGCAGGCTGCAATCAGTAGCTGTAATTAAGTACAGCAGCCACCAACCATCTAACGTTAATGCCTCGGATAATGAGGTTAGAAGAACAGCTGAATGGTCGGTAGCTAGCTGGCTCAATTACAGGTACTCTTAAGCGTGAAATAACATTGGAAACAACTAACCACAGTTGCTAAAAGTTACCAGTAGCTACCCACTAGCTAGCTAGCTTTGTTGGTCCAAGTGGTGGGTTAGCTAGCACTCGTGCTTCGCCGGGGTCCACCGAATAGAATACTTACCTACAATAATTACCTACAATAACCTACAATAACTACCTAAGTAAACTACCTAAAATACCTGACTACAATACCTACATACAATCTAAATACATGGTTTAAGCTTTACTCAACAACATATAAGAAGCCAGCTTATCTCCTGCTAGAGAAAACACAACCTCTCCCGACAACCTCGAGGCAAGAGACCTTTCTCTCTTTCTCGTCATCTTTCAACTTCTTATTCAGTTCCTTATTTTTCTCTTTTTCCTCCATCTTTAAAAATGTGACTTTCTGCTTGAGGTTCATGGCCAGAAAGCCCACTCTTCCCAGGATGGTCTCTGCTCTCTCTGATGAAACCGTCCCATTGGAGCTCTTGGAATGGGCACGGTCCGCCTCACTCTTCAAACCCTCCCTCGGGCTCACCTCCTCCTTGACGCTCCTCTCTTCACTCTCAATGTCAATGCCTGTCCAATAATCCTAACAGGAAGACATTGACTCTAGATGTAATATTGTTCCAATGTGGCACATTCAATACACATTTGAGTGATCAACATACATTGATGGCCTCATGGGGCACACAATTTAGAGGACAGTAATTGAGGTAACTTGTTTATTTGTATCCCAAACTGATTTTGTAATAGCCATAGATGTTCTTCCTGGGTCCACACCAAACGTAATACAAATGTTAACCCTAGTAAGGGGTGATGTTTTATACTATGAGCATAGATTAGCAGGGTTGGGGTCAATTCAATTTCAATTCCAGTCAATTCAGGAAGTACTTAATTCAATGCTTTGAATTGAAATGGAACAGACCCCCAACCCTGTAGAGTAGAAGTGTAAAATAGGACACCTACCTTTGCCTTTTTCAGCGTCCAGGGCCTGGGTTCCTCATCCTCTGACCTGCATATGGAGGCTCTCACTCTAACAGGCGTCTTAGTGGCCATGCAGAGCAGAGGGGTTGCCAGAGTTAAGTTAGCATCTGGGACCAGCTGGTGAGCATGAGGGCAGCGATCCACCTCTTCACTAGTGCCCTTCCCTTTCTGCTCTGGCTGCTTGTGGTCCTTGTCATGGATGCATGCCAGGCTTGGAGGAAGTGCTAGGACAGGGCTTTTATCACTCATCAGTTCCTCTCTCTTGACAGTGGATGCAACTGCACTTGCCTCTGTGTTAACTGAGCACTATGTGGTGTCCTCAACTGTCTCCTCTGGCTGCTTGTGGTCATTGTTGTTGTGAATGCATTGCAGACCTGGAGGACTTTTATCATCCCAGGTGTAAATAGCAACAGTTGCCTCTGTGTCGACTGAGCACTTTGTAGTGCACTCAACTGTCTTCCATAGCGGTTTGTGGTCATTGTTGTGGGTGCAGGTCAGGATTAGAGGCAGTGTTGCAGGTGCAGGAGGACTTGTATCAGCCAAACACTCCTCCGTGTGGACAGTGGACACAGAAACGGATGCTTCCCTGGCAACTGGATACTTGTTGGTGTCCTCTACTGCCTCCCCTGGCAGAGTGTGGACAGTGGAGACGGAAACGGCCGCTTCCCTGGACACTTGACTCTTGGTGGTGTCCTCTACTGCCTCCTCTGGCTACTTGTGGCCATTGTCTAGAACAGGGGTGTCAAACTCATTTTAGCTCAGGGGCCACATGGAGGAAAATCTATTCCCAAGTGGGCCGGACCGGAAAAATCATGGTATATATAACTTAAAAACAATAACTTCAGATTGTTTTCTTTGTTTTAATATGATCAACATACAACATAAAGCTGGAGCCTGAGGACAGTGTGTCCAAAATAGTACAAGCACAACATCACTATTAATCATAAAACACGTCAAGTTTATTTGAAAATTCTAAAGAAAAAGAACACACAAACACACAATGCCTCAGTGATTAACAGAACCGTTTCACAGATCACAGAACTATATCAGGCTGTCATTTCTCAGGCAGAAATGTAGATAAAAAGAATGAAATCCTGTTCCCCAAACAAGTGCAAGAACCACAGAGTCAAGAATAGGTTAAATATACAAATAAAATAAAATCAATTAAAAACAATAGCACATCAACATAAAAACATATAAACATAAAGCTGGAGCCTGAGGACAGTGTCCAAAAGCACAACATCACTATTAATCATAAAACACCTCAAGTTATTTGAAAGTTCTGAGGACAAAGAACACACAAACACACAATGCCTCAGTGATTCACAGAAGTATATCACAGATCACAGAACTATATCAGGGTGTCATTTCTCAGGCAGAAATGTAGATAAAAATAATGAAATCCTGTTCCCCAAACAAGTGCAAGAACCACAGAGTCAAGAATAGGTTAAATATACAAATAAAATAAAATCAATTAAAAACAATAGCACATCAACATAAAAACATATAAACATAAATCTGAAAGCGTTGCTCAAACTCCCGTAACAGTCCAGTTATTTTATCTTTGAACCGCTTCATGTCTGCCAGATGTTGGGTCGCGCACACATTTTTCAGACAGGGGAAGTGAGCTGCATCACCACCGGCAAGTTGCGTCTCCCACAATGACAGCTTCAACTTGAAAGAACGTATGCTGTCATAATACTGCGTGACAACATTGTTGCGCCCTTGCAGCTGTTTGTTCAAGTTATTCAGGTGCTCTGTAACATCCACCATAAATGCAAGGTCCGGCATCCATTCTGCGGAATGAAATTCTAACACTGGTTTGCCCTTTTCTTCCATGAACTGTTCAATTTCTTCTCGTAAATCAAAGAAACGCCTCAGCACAGCACCTCGGCTTAACCATCTTACCTCAGTGTGGTATGGCAGGCCATAGATGTGGTCTTTCTCTCTGAGAAGGCTGTCAAACTGACGGTGATTCAGGCTTCTGGATCGGATGAAATTAACAGTTTGGATGACCACCTTCATGACGTTATCCATCTTTAATGACTTGCAACACAAAGCCTACTGGTGCAAAATACAGTGAAAAGTCAAAAAATCACGTCCTCCATTTGCAGATTGCACTTTCTCTCTGAACTTTGTCACAACGCCTGCTTTTTTCCCGATCATTGAGGGCGCACTATCTGTAGCCAGGCTGACAGCGCAGGACCAGTCCACTCCGACCCTGTCCAGCGCGCCGACGAGTGCGGTAAAAATATCAGCTGCTGTCGTTGTATCTGTCATCGGCACCAACTCCACGAACTCCTCGGTGACGGTCAATGTGTCATCAACTCCGCGGATGAAAAAATGGCCAGTTGTGCAACATCTGTAATGTCCGTGCTTTCATCAATTGCAACCGAAAACGCAATAAATGACTTTACTTTTTGCTTCAACTGGCTGTCCAAATCCACTGAAAGATCAGAAATCCTGTCTGCAACTGTGTTTCTTGTCAGGCTGATATTTGCAAAAGCCTGCCGCTTTTCAGGGCACACAATCTCCGCTGCCTTCATCATGCATGTTTTTACAAATTCACCCTCACTAAATGGTTTTGAAGCCACTGCGATTTCATTAGCAATGAGGTAGCTAGCTTTCACTGCAGCGTCACTGATGTCTCGGCTGTGAGTAAACACAGACTGCTGTTTCTTCAGACCCGCCAACAGTTCATTCACCTTCTCTCATCTCCGCTGTCCTTGAAAGTTGTCATATTTGTCGGCATGAAGACTCACATAGTGGCGACGAAGGTTATATTCTTTCAGCACTGCAACATGCTCTGAACACACCAAACATACAGCTTTCCCATTCAATTCCGTGATTAAATAGGATGACCATTTTTCTTGGAACACTCTGCACTCTGCGTCCACTTTTCTCTTTTTTGACAGAGACATATTGGGGCAATGAGGGTGCCAAAGCACATAATGTTAAAAGTAGAAGCCGTAATAAATATTGCGGGCAAAACAAAGTAGCTCATTGGCTGCACGTGCTTGACCTACTTGCTCTGCCCCGGTATAAACAGTTTACTTGCTTAACACAATTGCTATTGCGCCATCCAGTGGACGAAATTGGAACAGCAGTTTATTTTATTGAAAAATTGCAGCGCATTTTTATACTTAAAATGTTTTGTAATTTTTTTTTTTTTTTTTTTTATTATTATTTTTTTTTATCATCTCGCGGGCCGGATTAAACCCGTTTGCGGGCCTGATCCGGCCCGCGGGCCGTAAGTTTGACACCCCTGGTCTAGAATGTGTGGCAACTTTGAAGGCAGCATTGGAGCCGGGCTTTTATCACCCAACAGGTTCTCTCCCTGGACAATGGATGTGCCTGCAGTGATCGCTGTGGTAACGGAGGACTCGGTGGCATCCTCTTTTGTCTCCTCTGTCAGTTTGTGGTCAGAGTCATGGATACATGGCGAGCTTGGAGGCAGTGCTGCAGGGTCAGGAGGGCTTTGATCAGCTGCCATGTCCTCTTTGAGGTGAGTGGACACATCATTGTTTGTTTCACTGATAACTGGACACTTGGTGGTGTCCTCTACTGCCTCCCCTGGCAGTTTGTAGTCAACTTCAAAGACAAGTGGCAGACTTGGAGGCAGCATTGGGACAGGGCATTTAGCTGCTGATCTGTACACTCCAAAATCAACAGTAGCTGTGCCTGCAGTGGTCTCTGTAGCAACTGAGACCTCATAGGTATCCTCTGTAGCTCAGCTGGTATAGCACGGCGCTTGTAACGCCAAGGTAGTGGGTTCGATCCCCGGGACCACCCATACACAAAAATGTATGCACGCATGACTGTAAGTCGCTTTGGATAAAAGCGTCTGCTAAATGGCATATTATTATTATTTATTTATTATTATCCTCTACTGTCTGCTCTGATGGCATGAAGTCATCGTCAAAGACTGTTGGCAGGCATGTAGGCAGCACTGAAGGAAGACTTCTAGCTGCCCATCGATTCTCTCCCTTGACAGTTGCTGGTTAGTTGTTTCCAATGTTATTTCACGCTTAAGAGTACCTGTAATTGAGCCAGCTAGCTACCGACTATTCAGCTGTTCTTTTAACCTCATTATCCGAGGCATTAACGTTATATGGTTGGTGGCTGCTGTACTTAATTACAGCTACTGATTGCAGCCTGCCACCCAGTTAGCTGGCAAAATATGATTAGACAAATAATAATATTTATTTGAATGATACAGTATGTTACTAAATTGAAATTAAAATGAAATGTTTTTGTAATTATAACATTTTACGAAATGTAAAAAGAAAAGTTTAAAAAATAATAATAATAACAAAAGCAAGGTAAAAAGAAAAGGAAACCGATCCAGATTCCTATTACCAGTGTAAAAACAAAGGGGGGAGGTGTCAATGTAAATAGTCCGGGTGGCCATTTGATTAATTGTTCAGCAGTCTTATGAATTGGGGATAGAAGCTGTTAAGGAGCCTTTTGGACCTAGACTTGGCACTCTGGTACCGCTTGCTGTGCGGTAGCAGAGAGAACAGTCTATGACTTGGGTGACTGGAGTCTTTGTCAATTTTTTGGGCCTCCCTCTTACACCTCCAAGTATATAGGTCCTGGATGGCAGGAAGCTTGGCTCCAGTGATGTACTGGGCCGTACGCACTATCCTCTGTAGCGCCTTACGGTCGGATGCCGAGCAGTTGCCATACCAGGCGGTGATGCAACTGGTCAGGAAGCTCTCGATGGTGCAGCTGTAGAACTTTTTGAGGATCTTGGGACCAATGCCAAATCTTTTCAGTCTCCTGAGGTGGAAAAGGCGTTGTCGTGCCCTCTTCACGACTGTCTTGGTGTGTTTGAACCATGATAGTTTGTTGGTGATGTGGACACCAAGGAACTTGAAACTCTCGACCTGCTCCACTACAGCCCCGTCGATGTGAATGGGGCGTGTTCCCAGTCCCTGTCCCTGAAAATCCTCCCCGGAGCATGATGCTGCCACCACCATGCTTCACCGTAGGGATGGTGCCAGGTTTCCTCCAAACATGATCTCATCCCAGGTAAGAGGGGGAGTGGCAGCAGCAGCAGGTTCTCCCCATGTGAGCTGAGTCCAGTGGACCAGTCCTGTATCCCCCCACCCAGACAGCGACAGTGGTCTAAACCATGGCTAGCTATCCACAATCTGGCTCGACTAAACAAGGTTTACCAAGAGGGAAGGAGGGAGAGGAAGGTAGAGGAAGAGAAGGAGGAAAGGGAGAAAATGACTGTAAGAAGGACTGTAAGACTGTAAGAAGGAAAGGAGGGAGAAGGCCGAGCAAGAGGAAGAGGAAGAGGTGGAAGATAACAAGGAGAGTTGATCTGTCCATCACTACCATAAGGAGATCTCTTCTGGGGCCTCTTGTTCTCTCCTCTTTCCCACAGAGGAGCACCTTTCGCAGGCAGCCCAGAGCAGACTCTCCGCTGAGAGAAGGCTAGCCCCTGGAGGTTTCACCTTGGATTTATACAGAGAACCCCCCAGTACTCAAACTGCTTTACATTGTAGAGGGTGATCTAATCTCATTGGAGGCGACCCAATGACCCAGAAATGCTCCATGGACAGACTTCCTCCCTGCTCCCCGTCTCGCTGGCAGGGGGCTCGTAGGAACACCCTCCCTTCCTTGACTCCATCAACACCCCTTCTTCACCTGCCCCCCTTATCATGTTATGAGTCTCACCTACAGGTCCCGCCCCCTGGCCTACCTGTTGCAGGTGTAAGTATGGTGTGTCGGACACAGCTGCCCTCCACCTCCTCCCCCTCCTCCCCCTCCTTCCCTCTTACTCCCACTCCCCCCATCTCTCGCGCTCTCTCCTCCTCCCCCTCTCTTCCCTTTAAAGCAATAGTTTAAACCTACACACTTCCTTAAACCTAAAATAAGTCAAGAAGTAATTTTGTGTGGAAGTCAAACATTTGTTCAGAACGACAAAATCGAGACCTTTACATAGCCCATCTCTCATTGTCTATAGGAGTGATGTACACTGGTCAAATTGCCCAAATGTTAATTTAGACATTCACAAATTTTACAGATTTTGACTCTCACTAATGTCATGAAATGTTTGGCAAAGTAGTAAAGAAGGTTGTATTATACTTTTCTTGTGTACTAGATCATATGGTTTGGAAAGTGTTTTTTTTCTCAGACATAAATGAACAATTCCAGGTGAAAGCTAAAGGTCGTAGCTTCCTGGGGGGAGGGACACCACTACATTAATAAAATATTTCCCTCTTGCTAGATTGATGACTAAAGCCCTAGTGAAACAGTGCAAAATGGTTGTCAGCTCAACTGGTTAAATACAAGACCTGTTCATTGTGAAATGTATGTGTTCAAGTCTAATAATTTTGCTCTATATATTTTCTACTCTGTATGTAATTTTATCTGTTTAAGCTGTTTGGATTGTTAATTGATATAACACAGGGCACCATTGAAAAAGAGACACTGGTCTCAATTGGGATTCCTTGTAAAAATAAAGAGGAATATGATAGAGGGAATATGATAGCGAGTATTATGATGGAGTGGAATATGATGGAGAGAAATATAATAGAGAGAATATGATGGAGGGAATATGATAGAGGAATTTGATGGAGGGGAATATGATAGAGAATGAATGGAGGAATGTGTGACGCTCTTGAGCAACAAAGGTTGTCTGTTTGGTTATATCAACTGGAAAGACACGGATAAGAAAATGTTCAAACATAATTTTAAACAATACTTTTCTATAGTCAGCTGATATTGATTTCTTTATTTAATTATTTATTAAACTTAAATGCTAAACATCAATGACACCTACTCTTCAATTACATTTTTTGGGCCTATATAATTACACATCCAGCTAATTTTATCCCTCTATGAGCATGCGTACCGTAAAGATACCGTAAGGATCACTCGACTGCAACAGCTCTCGTTGATTTAATCGATCAATGGCTCAGATCACTTGACCAAGATAAACTTGTGGATGAGCTGCTTCTTGATTTTAGTGCTGCAGTTGACCTTGTTGATCATATGGCTAATAGCTGAGGCCATTGAAGAGAGATGTTTTCTTGAACCCTCTTTTCTTTTTTGGAACTTTGTTACTGAGGTGACATAGACTATGGAAGACTTGTTTTACTGTAGTAAGGTAGCCTATGTATTTCATTGATAATGATGATGATGATGAAAAATATTGGCATTAGTGGTAGGCTGAGATCGAACAAACAACCTAAGTAAGCCTGGCTGCTATTTATGATATCTAAAACATATAGACTTTTAATTAGGCAAAACACATGTCGTTTGAATGGTCAACCATTTTACATGAGTTACAGCATTTTATTTTAATAAAAAATTAGGCTATATGGATTCATTGTATATATTAGGTATGACTGTGCTGCATAGGTACAAAAAATCTAAAATAAATAAACTAAATTGTGCCAGCATTTGATAACACATGAAAGCTGCTGTGGGTAACCATGGCAATGGGGACTCCATTGTGACATCACAAGATTCCGATTCTGGAAGGTTACCTGTTGCACAGACAAACTGAACAGTGCAAAGAGACTGATTCAACTAACCACTGACAAATTATTAATGTCCTATTTCATTAGTGAGAGAACACACTGCTTACTTCAGAGGTAGGTTGTAATATAACTTATTGTGAATGTGTTTCAGTAGTATAACTTATTTTCAAATTACTTGTGAATGAATGTGACATTTTAAGTAGACCTAACATGACTAGTGAAACTGTTAAAGAGAGATAGTTTGCTTGAGTCCTCTTTTTGTGAGAAAATGCTTCATCCTGACACCTGAGATGTCATGTTACAATTGTAGTGAGCCAGCCTAATGGCTAATGCATTCTATTGATGACAGAAAAAAAAACTCTCTGTGTTAATCACCAACATATGTTGTAATCAATTATCTCAATAAATATGTACCAAAAGAGTAGGTTGTGTAAAAAAACAAGTACGCCTACCTAATTTGTAGCTGATTCATTTCTAATAAGAATAATATGTTCTTAATTGAATGGACATCCGTTTCAAATGGTTGAATTGATAGACCTCTTTAAATTGAGGTGCACTCAAGGGCACTCAAAGAGAAGACTGGCAATTTTACCTCCTTGGTTTTTAAAATAGATGAAACTGTACAAGTTAGGTCCTGCATGGATATAGAGTCATTTTCTACCCAAAACACAGTGTTTTCAATGATATAATGGAAGTGATTAGTGTGGTTTGTGAGAACCAGGCCCAATATGGAGTAGAGCTACATGAGGGGTTGAATAAGGCTCAATAGTAAGGTACAGAAAGAGCCTGAAGTTTGCTTTTTAAAGTCTGTGTTGTGCTTTTTCATCTGCCATGGCAACGCCTTGCATCACAATGATGATGTCATGAAGGATATTGTTCACGAAATGATAAGAACAGCCAAAATCGATTCATTTGAACTTGGTCGCTTTTCCAGTAGCCAACTTTTTACTAGTAATTCAGATAGGCCTATTGCCTAAACGTATCTGGATCAGGATTCTCACTTGATTAATTGTAAGTAGCTGGGAAGAAAACGTGTGCACATTGTAAAGAGATGCATTATTATTTGGTTAGCAACACCCACTTACTACAACGTTGTGTATTTTCCAGAGTTATTGTTAGCTAAGAGGAAGACATGGAGGGTTCAACGCTGACACAGAGGAGGGGTGAGTGTCGGTTGGAGGAAAGGGCGATCTAGACAGACTACGTGATGGAGCTGGGAGCCAGGTTGGCTCTGGTTTTGCAGATCCAGAAGGATCAGGAGAAGAAGATGAAGAGGATTTGGTTCAAGACGAGGAAAATGCCAAGACTGATTGAGGAGGTAACAAGACCAACTTTGACAAAGTCGACAAGAGTTCTGTTTAACAATATTAATTAAAGCAAATATAAGTTATTGTAAGGGCAAAATGTTCCATATGCCATGGAATGTAAGCTAACAATGTTTTGTCCTTATTTCTTTTTGTATTAGGCTACACCATGGCAATGCTTATAACTGTTCTTGTCTAAATGTGTTGTATCGTGTCTGTCTGTTTCAGTGAATTTATGTCCTCAGTTCTTATGGTTGTCTGGT
Source organism: Coregonus lavaretus (assembly GCF_964263955.1). Classification (NCBI taxonomy): domain Eukaryota; kingdom Metazoa; phylum Chordata; class Actinopteri; order Salmoniformes; family Salmonidae; genus Coregonus; species Coregonus lavaretus. The sequence continues at coordinate 15,468,724 of NC_140022.1, forward strand.
CATAAAAAATAAACAACCGTTCTATCATAGACGCTCATATCAGGATTATGTGGTTGTCTCACCTAGCTACCTTAAGTTGAATGCACTAACTAACTATAAGTCGTTCTGGATAATAGCGTCTGATAAATGGCTAAAATGTCAAATGTTATGCTGGGTGTGGGGCATGTATTTTTAGACTTAGCTGGCCCATTGGCTAGGGGACCAAGGGTTGGGACAGACTGGTGCAGAGCATCTTAGAGGACACTATATATATATATATATATATATATATATATATATATGTGATGTATAAGTAAGTAGTGCTGACTCATACAGTATGTATGTATGTACTGAATGTGATCACTTTCATCATGTCTGTTTCTTTTCTCACGCAGAATGTGTGAGATGTGAGCAACTGTCCTCTCACTGAGTTCATGGCTCCCTGTATTGATTCCTTCCCACCACTGGCTTTCACCAATCAGAGGCCTATACCTACCATGTTGCATCCCCCCTCTCCATTTGCCATACGCGCTCAGGATGCACAGCGGTTCATTGTATTTTCATACTTTGTCCCTGAAACCTGCCAGTCTGCTGAATGCCCAGTTGCCACAGAGGCCACTGCAGATGTATCTACAGGTATACGAGAGGACCTATGGACAGATATACATCTTTCCTCAATGCTGCATCGATACCTGCCACACTTCTTTGACGAAGACTCCATGCAGCCACATCAGGCAGTAGAGGGCACCACTGAGGTCTCAGTTGCTCCAGTGGCAATATCTAATGTTGAGGAAGAGGACAGATTATATCATTACTCCCTCCCACCCCTGGCTCAGCGGTTCATTGGCAATTCATTCAATTTCCTCGAAACCTCTAAGCCTGCTGTTTCAGCCACAGAGTGCCCAGTTGCCACAGAGACCACTGCTACCACAGCCACTGTCAAGGGAGAGAATCGATGGGCAGCTAGAAGTCTTCCTTCAGTGCTGCCTACATGCCTGCCAACAGTCTTTGACGATGACTTCATGCCATCAGAGCAGACAGTAGAGGATACCTATGAGGTCTCAGTTGCTACAGAGACCACTGCAGGCACAGCTACTGTTGATTTTGGAGTGTACAGATCAGCAGCTAAATGCCCTGTCCCAATGCTGCCTCCAAGTCTGCAACTTGTCTTTGAAGTTGACTACAAACTGCCAGGGGAGGCAGTAGAGGACACCACCAAGTGTCCAGTTATCAGTGAAACAAACAATGATGTGTCCACTCACCTCAAAGAGGACATGGCAGCTGATCAAAGCCCTCCTGACCCTGCAGCACTGCCTCCAAGCTCTCCATGTATCCGAGACTCTGACCACAAACTGACAGAGGAGACAAAAGAGGATGCCACCGAATCCTCCGTTACCACAGCGATCACTGCAGGCACATCCATTGTCCAGGGAGAGAACCTGTTGGGTGATAAAAGCCCGGCTCCAATGCTGCCTTCAAAGTTGCCACACATTCTAGACAATGGCCACACTCTGCCAGGGGAGGCAGTAGAGGACACCAACAAGTGTCCAGTTGCCAGGGAAGCAGCCGTTTCTGTGTCCACTGTCCACACGGAGGAGTGTTTGGCTGATAAAAGTCCTCCTGCACCTGCAACACTGCCTCTAATCCTGACCTGCACCCACAACAATGACCACAAACCGCTATGGAAGACAGTTGAGTGCACTACAAAGTGCTCAGTCGACACAGAGGCAACTGTTGCTATTTACACCTGGGATGATAAAAGTCCTCCAGGTCTGCAATGCATTCACAACAACAATGACCACAAGCAGCCAGAGGAGACAGTTGAGGACACCACATAGTGCTCAGTTAACACAGAGGCAAGTGCAGTTGCATCCACTGTCAAGAGAGAGGAACTGATGAGTGATAAAAGCCCTGTCCTAGCACTTCCTCCAAGCCTGGCATGCATCCATGACAAGAACCACAAGCAGCCAGAGCAGAAAGGGAAGGGCACTAGTGAAGAGGTGGATCGCTGCCCTTATGCTCACCAGCTGGTCCCAGATGCTAACTTAACTCTGGCAACCCCTCTGCTCTGCATGGCCACTAAGACGCCTGTTAGAGTGAGAGCCTCCATATGCAGGTCAGAGGATGGGAACCCAGGCCCTGGACGCTGAAAAAGGCAAAAGTAGGTGTCCTATTTTACACTTCTACTCTACAGGGTTGGGGGTCTGTTCCATTTCAATTCAAAGCATTGAATTAAGTACTTCCTGAATTGACTGGAATTGAAATTGAATTGACCCCAACCCTGCTAATCTATGCTCATAGTATAAAACATCACCCCTTACTAGGGTTAACATTTGTATTACGTTTGGTGTGGACCCAGGAAGAACATCTATGGCTATTACAAAATTGGTTTGGGATACAAATAAACAAGTTACCTCAATTACTGTCCTCTTAATTGTGTGCCCCATGAGGCCATCAATGTATGTTGATCACTCAAATGTGTATTGAATGTGCCACATTGGAACAATATTACATCTAGAGTCAATGTCTTCCTGTTAGGAATATTGGACAGGCATTGACATTGAGAGTGAAGAGAGGAGCGTCAAGGAGGAGGTGAGCCCGAGGGAGGGTTTGAAGAGTGAGGCGGACCGTGCCCATTCCAAGAGCTCCAATGGGACGGTTTCATCAAAGAGAGCAGAGACCATCCTGGGAAGAGTGGGCTTTCTGGCCATGAACCTCAAGCAGAAAGTCACATTTTTAAAGATGGAGGAAAAAGAGAAAAATAAGGAACTGAATAAGAAGTTGAAAGATGACGAGAAAGAGAGAAAGGTCTCTTGCCTCGAGGTTGTCGGGAGAGGTTGTGTTTTCTCTAGCAGGAGATAAGCTGGCTTCTTATATGTTGTTGAGTAAAGCTTAAACCATGTATTTAGATTGTATGTAGGTATTGTAGTCAGGTATTATAGGTAGTTTACTTAGGTAGTTATTGTAGGTTATTGTAGGTAATTATTGTAGGTAAGTATTCTATTCGGTGGACCCCGGCGAAGCACGAGTGCTAGCTAACCCACCACTTGGACCAACAAAGCTAGCTAGCTAGCGGGTAGCTACTGGTAAATTTTAGCAACTGTAGTTAGTTGTTTCCAATGTTATTTCACGCTTAAGAGTACCTGTAATTGAGCCAGCTAGCTACCGACCATTCAGCTGTTCTTCTAACCTCATTATCCGAGGCATTAACGTTAGATGGTTGGTGGCTGCTGTACTTAATTACAGCTACTGATTGCAGCCTGCCACCCAGTTAGCTGGCGTTGGGTAAGTTTGGCTTTATACATAGCTTGGGCTTTGTCGATTAAGGCTTAAACTATGTATTTAGATTGTAGTTAGGTATTATAGGTAGGCATCGTGGGCTGTATATTATTAGGTATTATAGGTAGGCATCGTGGGCTGTTGTGGGTAGTTGTTGTTTGTAGTTATTGTAGGTTACTTTTGTATTCGGCGGTGCCGGGTCTAGCACGAAGCTAGCTAGCTAACTCACCTCCTGGACTAGCTGGCTAGTAGCTATTAGCAACGGTAGCAACTAAATATAATAACCTTTTAGCCAGCTACATTCGTTCGCAGCGACGCCGTTTTTCAAACAAAGTCAACACAGCAGCCATTGCTAGCTAGCCAACACTATCAGCTGGCTGTACTGTGGTAGCTAAATACAATATCTTTGTGCTAGCTAGCCAACGTTTAATCATTGCTGCGTTATGCGTTATGGTAACTTTGGCTTCATACATAGCTTGGGCTCTGTCGAGTAAGGCTTAAACTATGTATTTAGATTGTAGTTAGGTATTATAGGTAGGCATCGTGGGCTGTATATTATTAGGTATGATAGGTAGGCATCGTGGGCTGTTGTGGGTAGTTGTTTTATGTAGTTACTGTAGGTTACTTTTGTATTCGGCGGTGCCGGGTGTAGCACGAAGCTAGCTAGCTAACTCACCTCCTGGACTAGCTGGCTAGTAGCTAGCTAGCCAACACTACCAGCTGGCTGTACTGTGGTAGCTAAATACAATATCTCTGTGCTAGCTAGCCAACGTTTAATCATTGCTGCGTTATGACGAACTAGACACGGACACGAATTATCTGTTTAGTGTGTTAACACACTATTGGTAGTCCGTGTAACCAAGTATTGGTGCTAAACTGTGTGTTGTTGGATGCTACCATGCTAGTTAGCTATGGCGTCATAGTTAGCTAGCTGAATAAAGTAAGTTGAGTCTAGTCCTTGAAACATTGAACCATTGTAGTTTACAACAATTCTAACTTCTAAAGTGGAAGTTGGGAGAGTTTTATTCGGGTGGTTCAGTGAAACAATTATAGTTTCCGAGGTGGAAGTTGGGAGAGTTATATTTTTTTGGTGAGGGAGGCCTTGCTCTCTCCTTTCCCAGATGTTTAGTTCATTTCATTCCGATCTCCTCTGCATTATATTGTAGCCATCTGCTACAGCCTGTCAACTATGATGAAAGCTTGAAGATGAATGAGTAGACTGGGTAAGAGAGAGAGAGAGAGAAAATAGAGATACTGTATTTTTGCATGCAATGAAAAACAAAGAATAAAAAAAAAAAAGATTTACTCTGTTTGTTTTTTGTCAAGGCATATCGAACAAAACATTATAAACACAAAATGTTTACTTTTCGCAAATTTGGGGAGTGTTGCACAGTTTAAAAGTTGAATCCTAAATCGACACAAAGCACTCCTACATGTTGAAAGGATTGGATAGGTGTACATATACTTTAGGTGTAATATGGCAAACAAAGCCTATCAGAGGGAAATCTATCTCCTGAGTGGCGCAGTGGTCTAAGGCACTGCATCGCAGTGCTGACTGTGCCACTAGAGATCCTGGTTCGAATCCAGGCTGTCGCAGCCGGCCGCGACCGGGAGACTCATGGGCGGCGCACAATTGGCCCAGCGTTGTCCAGGGTAGGGGAGGGAATGGCTGGCAGGGATGTAGCTCAGTTGATAGAGCATGGCGTTTGCAACGCCAGGGTTGTGGGTTTGATTCCCATGGGGGGCCAGTATAAAAAAATATATATATGTATTCACTAACTGTAAGTCGCTCTGGATAAGAGCGTCTGCTAAATGACTAAAATGTAATGTAAATGGAAAGGTAGAGCCATTACCAGTGTTTATACCTATGGGATAGGTAGAGAAAATTCTAAAACAAATCTCACAAGCTCTCATACATAGTCAAATGACCTACTGTTGTCTGGAGTAATGCAGGTGTTGGTGACCTAAAGAGACTGCAAATAGCACAAAATTGTTAGGCCTACTGCTGCTAGGTAGCTCTCTCTCTGCTCTCCCCCTCCCCTCTGTATGTTCTTGATTGCAGGAGTGAAGTCTGGTGTGCGGGAGTCAGTGTTCCAGCTACAGCTCATTCACCATAATCACCTCAGCCTTAAAGACCCGGTCAAACTTGCCACTCATCGTCAGATCATAGTCAAGACAACCATGTTAGTCTCGCTGCTGATTCAACCTGCTTGTTTTCGCTCTTTGTGTTTTTTTTTGCCTATTCTATTTACATTTTTCCTGTGTCACAGATTATTGGAACCTGACTCCTGCCTCCACTTCACTCCTGCCACCACCATCCCGTTTACCACTACTGGACTTCCCTTTTGGACTCACCCCGGACACTAGGATGTTACGGTACCACTCCTGCTCAGAACCTGGATCTGTTACCCTCCCTGTAGACCTGGACTTGCTCTTCCCCCTTTTTGGAAACCTGGACAATTTTACTTTGCAATAAACTTGTTAAACTTTCTCTGGCTCGGTGTAGTTGTCTACATTTGGGTTCATATCCAGTTAAATCATGACAAAAATAAGGCAGCAAGAAAGGGTCTGCAATGTGGTTATGAGATGTTCTCCATAGAATTATATAATGCACTCGAATGGCCGACTGTCAAGGAAATGATAAAAAAAAACACACAAAAAAACATTTTTCATAAATGTACTGAAAGACCAACCGCTATATGTGATTAACTGGATATGATCAAAGACGACTTGTAAAGGTAATAGGAATCTGGATCTGTTTCCTTTTCTTTTTACCTTGCTTTTGTTATTATTATTATTATTTTTTAAAGTTTTCTTTTTACATTTCGTAAAATGTTATAATTACAAAAATATTTCATTTTAATTTCAATTTAGTAACATACTGTATCATTCAAATAAATATTATTATTTGTCTAATCATATTTTTTGCCTTTGAAGCTTAATATTTTGTGATATAATGTATGACTGACATGAGGGTAATCAAAGGGAGAGAGATAAGGGTAACAATGAAGACACTCTTCCATTACTAAGTGTACAGTGCCCTCCTGAATTATTGGCACCAGAAAGAAATATGAACAAAAAAGGCTGTGAAAACATGTCATTGTGGTCTATCAGCTTGATCTTACACTCAAAAGATCATATGAATCTACCCTTTAATTGAGTAAAAATTGTTCAAATAAAAAAAAAATCGTCATCAACAAATCATTATTTTATTCAAAAACATGCGTGTCACAATTATTGGCTGCCCTATAAATTATTTTGAACAAAATCTATTTGAGTGCATTTGTAAAGTATTCAGACCCCTTGACTTTTTCCCCACTTTGTCTTATTCTAAAATTGATTAAATTGTTTTTTTTCCCTCATCAATCTACACACAATACCCCATAATGACAAAGTGAGAACAGGTTTTTAGACTTTTTTATAAAATGTATTAAAAATAACAAATGGAAATATTACATTTACGTAAGTATTCAGACCCTTTACTCAGTACTTTGTTGAAGCACCTTTTGGCAGCGATTACAGCCTCGAGTCTTCTTGGTGTATGACGCTACAAGCTTGGCACACCTGTATTTGAGGAGTTTCTCCCATTCTTCTCTGCAGATCCTCTCAAGATCTGTCAGGTTGGATAGGGCGTGTCGCTGCACAGCTATTTTCCGGTCTCTCCAGAGATGTTAGATCGGGTTCAAGTCCGGTTTCTGGCTGGGCCACTCAAGGACATTCAGAGACTTGTCCCGAAGCCACTCCTGCGTTGTCTTGGCTGTGTGCTTAGGGTCGTTGTCCTTTTGAAAGGTGAACCTTAGCCCCAGTCTGAGGTCCTGAGCGCTCCGGAGCAGGTTTTCATCAAGGATTTCTCTGTACATTGCTCTGTTCATCTTTCCCTTGATCCTGACTAGTCTACAAATCAAATCAAATCAAATTGTATTTGTTATGTGCCGAATACAACAGGTGTAGACCTTACCGTGAAATGCTTACTTACAAGCCCTTAACCAACAATGCAGTCCAAGAAATAGAGTTAAGAAAATATTTACTAAATACACTAAAGTAAAAAATAAAATAAAAAGTAACACAATAAAATAATAATGAGGCTATATACAAGGGGTACCGGTACCGAGTCAATGTGTGGGGGTACAGGTTAGTTGAGGTAATTTGTACATGTAGGTCGGGGTAAAGTAACTATGCATAGTTAATAAACAGTGAGTAGCAGCAGTGTAAAAACAAAGGGTGGAGGTGTAATTTTAAATAGTCCGGGTGCCCATTTGATTAATTGTTCAGCAGTCTTATGAATTGGGGATAGAAGCTGTTAAGGAGCCTTTTGGACCTAGACTTGGCACTCTGGTACCGCTTGCTGTGCGGTAGCAGAGAGAACAGTCTATGACTTGGGTGACTGGAGTCTTTGTCAATTTTTTGGGCCTCCCTCTTACACCTCCTAGTATATAGGTCCTGGATGGCAGGAAGCTTGGCTCCAGTGATGTACTGGGCCGTACGCACTACCCTCTGTAGCGCCTTACGGTCGGATGCCGAGCAGTTGCCATACCAGGCGGTGATGCAACTGGTCAGAAAGCTCTCGATGGTGCAGCTGTAGAACTTTTTGAGGATCTTGGGACCAATGCCAAATCTTTTCAGTCTCCTGAGGTGGAAAAGGCGTTGTCGTGCCCTCTTCACGACTGTCTTGGTGTGTTTGAACCATGATAGTTTGTTGGTGATGTGGACACCAAGGAACTTGAAACTCTCGACCTGCTCCACTACAGCCCCGTCGATGTGAATGGGGCGTGTTCCCAGTCCCTGTCCCTGAAAATCCTCCCTGGAGAATGGTGCCAGGTTTCCTCCAAACGTGATCTCATCCCAGGTAAGAGGGGGAGTGGCAGCAGCAGCAGGTTCTCCCCATGTGAGCTGAGTCCAGTGGACCAGTCCTGTATGCCCCCACCCAGACAGCGACAGTGGTCTAAACCATGGCTAGCTATCCACAATCTGGCTCGACTAAACAAGGTTTACCAAGAGGGAAGGAGGGAGAGGAAGGTAGAGGAAGAGAAAGAGGGAGGAGAGGAAGGAGGAAAGGGAGAAAAGGGTTCTCTCCATCATGACTGTAAGAAGGAAAGGAGGGAGAAGGCCGAGCAAGAGGAAGAGGAAGAGGTGGAAGAAGACAAGGAGAGTTGATCTGTCCATCACTACCATAAGGAGATCTCTTCTGGTGGCTCTTGTTCTCTCCTCTTTCCCACAGAGGAGCACCTTTTGCAGGCAGCCCAGAACAGACTCTCCGCTGAGAAAAGGCTAGCCCCTGGAGGTTCCACCTTGGATTTATACAGAGAACCCCCCAGTATTCAAACTGCTTTACATTGTAGAGGGGGATCTAATCTCATTGGATTCGCTGGTCTCGCTGGCAGGGGGCTCGTAGGAACACCCTCCCCTCCTTGACTCCAGCTCCACCCCTTCTTCACCTGCCCCCCTTATCATGTTATGAGTCTTACCTACAGGTCCCGACCCCTGGCCTACATGTTGCAGGTGTAAGTATGGTGTGTCGGACACAGCTGCCCTCCACCTCCTCATCCTCCTCCCCCTCCTCCCCCTCCTTCCCTCTTTCTCCCACTCCCCCCATCTCTCGCGCTCTCTCCTCCTCCCCCTCTCTTCCCTTTAAAGCAATACTTAGACCAGGCTTTCTGCCTCCTCTACCCCTCTCCACCTCCTCTTCCATTCCTACTCTCTGTCTCTCCACCTCCTCCTCCTCCTCTTTGTTCCCCCTCTCCCGCCCTCCAGTGAGAGAGGCAGGTCACCTCGCCGTCACTCTATCCAGCTGGAGCCACTCCACTGAGAGGGCGAGGAGGAGAGGATAGGTATAGAGGAAGACCAGAGGAGACAAGAGGGAGAGGAGGAGAGGGAGTGAGACACTATGTTAGCTGTTGTGGTGTGATATATGTAGTTACTTGTAATAACCACTAGAGCAGGGGTGTCAAACTCATTTTGGTTCAGGGGCCACATACAGCGTAATCTGATCTCAAGTGGGCCGGGCCAGTCAAAAATAATAGCAAAATAACCTATAAATAACGTCAACAAATCTTTACCTTTGTTTTTCAAGATTATGCCTTAATTTATCATTTAGCCTACATACGTGCATTATAACTCACAGATCACAGTGGATCTACAAAGGCACAAAACATTTATTCACAGATAGGCCTATGGAACTGAAAAAAATGCATTTCACTTTGATTAAAACAACTTGTTTTATTAACTTATTAACTTAACTTATTTTAATGTACAGTATACATTCTGACCACCTGAACTGACTCACCACACTATGCACAAACTAAAGTCGGAGCAATGAAGAACGTTATCACAATGTTCATGGTCTTTAAATATTACATTACCACAGTAAATGTTATTTTTTCACAGAACTGTATTCTTCAGAGTGAAAAAAGTCTCTTAAAGAGCATTACAAGTCTTACAATTAGACTTGACCTACTCGCTGTTTAACCCCCTCCCCTCTCTTTCTCTCACTGCGGCCTACCGGCTGCTCCTGAAACTTGGCATCTTTTAGCCTTCACGATTACATCAATATCAGGTGTCAAATCCTGAGTAGCAGCCAATTTCATAATGTCATTTAAGTGCTTGTGTGTTAGCCTTGAGCGCAGCTTTGTTTTATTAATGTTCATTACAGAGAAAACCTGTTCACAAAGATAGGTAGTCCCAAACATGCATAAAACCTTTGCAGCCAGGGCTGTTAATTTGGGGCACCCTGGCAAGAGATACTGATAAAATGTGTCCAAGCCCACAGAGGCAAATTTGTCCTTCATACCTGAATCACACTGCAAGTCAATTATTTCGAGTTGGATGTCAGCGGGCAGATCAGAAGCCTTGACTGTGAATGGCGAGCAAAAAACGGCAAATTCTGTCTCAAGTTCACCGAAGACCTGAAACCGTCGCTCAAACTCCCGCAGCAATCCTGTAATCTTGTCTTTGTATTGAGCCATGTCAGCATTAAGTCCGGTCGCAAGCACATCTCTTAGACAAGGGAAATGAGCGGTGTCACCGCTAGATAGTTGTGTCTCCCAGAGTGACAGTTTCAACTTGAATGCGCGTATGCTGTCATAATACTGAGTGACAACTTTTTTGCGGCCCTGCAACATTTTGTTAAGATTATTCAGGTGCTCTGTAATATCCACCAGAAAGGCAAGATCCTGCACCCATTATGGGCATTTAAGTTCCTTCACTGGTATGCCTTTTTTCTCCATGAACTGTTCAATTTGCTCTCGTAGCTCAAAGAAACGCTTCAGCACGGCACCTCGGCTTAACCACCGTACTTCAGTGTGGTATGGCAAGCCATGCGTAATGTCTTTATCACTGAGAAGACTGTCAAACTGATGGTGATTCAAACCTCTTGCTCGGATGAAATTAACAGTGCGGACAACCACCTCCATGACATGATCCATTTTTAATGATTTGCAACACAATGCTTCCTGGTGCAATATACAGTGAAATGTCCAAAACTCTTGTCCTCCATTTGCGGCCTGTACTTTATCTCTGAAATTTGTCACAACGCCTGCTTTTCTCCCAATCATTGATGGCGCACCATCTGTAGCCAGGCTGACGGCACGGGACCAGTCCACTCCGACTCTGTCCAGCGCTCCAACGAGAGAGGTCATAATTTCATCCGCTGTTGTAGTATCCGTCATAGGTACCAACCCAAGGAACTCCTCGGTGACTGTCAAAGTCGCATCAACACCACAAATGAATATGGCCAGTTGAGCAACATCTGTAATATCAGTGCTCTCATCAATTGCAACCGAAAATGCAACAAATAACTTGCCTTTGTGATTCATTTGGCTCTCCAAGTCTGCCGAGAGATCTGAAATTCTATCTGCGACAGTGTTTCTCGTTAGGCTAATGTTGGCAAAGGCCTGTCGCTTTTCGGGGCACACGATTTCTGCAGCCTTTAGCATGCATGTTTTCACGAACTCACCCTCAGAAAATGGCTTGGATCCTAACGCTATCTCATTAGCAATAAGGTAGCTAGCTTTCACCGCTGCATCACTGACCTCTTGGCTACGGGTAAAAACAGACTGCTGTTTCTTCAGACCCACTTTCAATTAAATTATCTTCTCTATTCTCAGTTGTCCTCGCAAATGGTTGTATTTTTCACCATGATGAGTCTCATAGTGGCGCCGAATATTATATTCCTTGAGCACTGAAACTTGCTGATTACACACCAAGCACACAGATTTCCCATTCACTTCTGTGAATAAATATGAATCAGTCCCTTTTTCTTGGAAAACTCTGCACTCTGTGTCAACTTTTCTCCTTTTTGATAAAGACATTTTGGTAATGTGGGTAATTTTGACAACAAGAGCTTAATAACGATAAGGCAAGATCGGCAGATGGCGCATTCTGGGCGCGTTGCTGTCACGTGCTGTTTATTTCAGGATCTTTCGTTATTTCAGTGACACCTCTGCTGGACAAATTTGGAATATCTGTTCCTTTAAAAAAAAAAAAGTGGACGTCGTCTCGCGGGCCAGATTGAACCATCTGGCGGGCCGGTTCTGGCCCGCGGGCCGTATGATTGACATCCCTGCACTAGAGCATGCTGGACAATTATTTGGTGCTTGCTGACCTCAATGTGTGCATGCATATCAACAGTCTAAAGCAGTCATCTCCAATCCAAAGAATTAGTTGGAATCATTTGTTTATTAGACATTTCCTATTTATACTGTATGGATAATAAAACCCATCCTTTATTCACTTGTGTTTTAGCTTTTTCCCCACACCCACACTGAAAGATGTTACTATTACTTTAGTCTGTCTTGCTTTATGATAGTCACATGCCTCTACCTTTACAAGATGTCTGTCAGTATTCTTCATGAGGGCTTTAAAGCTAATGTTAATTTGACTGTTTACTTCAAGAACATACATGTATTTTCCAAGACAGACCTGTTACTGGCTGTGTCTAAAAATCCATTCTAGCGTAATACATACTTAAACTGCATACTAAATTCGCCTTTGATCTAGTAGAATTCACTCTTCTTTTCTGACTCAATTGTTTGGCAACAGCTGATAGTCAGATAAATTGACGCGCTGTACCGAAATGAACGAATGACGGGAGTCAATGCAATCGCGCATTAGATGACAAATTCTGAGTACTATTGCCGCATTCAAATGCTAGTCGGAACTTGGAACCCCGGAAATGTCAGACTTGCTTACTGGTTGTAGTTATACACGTGCCGCATTCTAAGAACAGCAAGTCGGACATTTCAGAGTTTCATAGGTCCGACTAGAATGTGAACGAGGCATAGTTTCTAAATTTCACATACTATAAAGCTACATGTTTTTACATTCTATTTATTACTCTAATATGGGTATTTGGACACTGCCTCTTTGTCTCTCACACACTGAGCACGAGCACAGTCATTATGGCCACAGCTTCCTCTGACCTGGCAGACCACCTGTGCTGTTCCATCAGCACAGACATCTACACTGAGCCTGTGTCTCTAAGCTATCAGCACACCTTCTGCAAGAGATGCCTCCAAGACAGCCTGAATGCTGGACACAAACTCTGTCAAGTGGGAAGGGCTCTGGTCAGAGACAGAATCTTCCAGATCAACAGACTGATCAGGAACGTGGCCTACCAGCTGAAACTGGAGGAAAATGCTAATAGACAGAGAGCTACAGCCGAGAGAGGAAACAGTAGAGAGATGAATGTCGTGAACATGGAGATCCTCTTAAGCTGATCTCTGTGATCTGCAGAGATGGGTGAGACGACAGAGGACACACATTCAAACCTATAAGAGAAGCACATGAGGATCTGAAAAAAGAGGTAGCCTCAGATTTATGCTACTTCAAGAAGGATATTCGTGTGCTGGAATAATCAAGAGATGAGCAGCAAAGAGAAATGTCTCAAGCAAACGAGACGTCAGATCATCTCAAAGTCCAGATCAGGTTGCTTGGTTGACAAGGAGATAGTACTTGCCAGGCTGGAAGAACAGCTAAAGGAGAAGACAGTTAAAACGGCCTCTCTTCAGTCTGAGCTGGACCTCACTGAGCCCAGAGACTTCCTGCTCTAGTGGATGGAGAGGGGCTGCACTGAGATTAGGGAGAGGAGGAAGGAGGAGGAGTGGGTGAAGAGGAATATGATAGAGGGATTAGGATAGAGGGGAATATGATAGAGGGAATATATTGAGAGGAATGTGACAGAGAGGATTTGTTTCATTAGATCACTTTAAGACTTAAAATCTCTTAGGCTGACAGTCCCCGGAATCGGGCGCTAGAATTTCTTTAAAAAATATGTAAATGTTTACATTACTTATTTGATTGATTTCCCACCGTTTTATATTTCAGAAGACATCCATCCAGACATTCCTAGAACCACGTAAACGTTCTCTGTCGAATAAACTTGTATTTGTCTCCCTCTGGTGTTCGGATGCATCAATACATCCATTTATCACTTAACTGCAACATTAAGTCAAAGGTGCGTTCCAGGAAAAACATTTATCCATCCTTGACTGCTTCACGGCACAGACATGGCAAAGCAATCACTGAATTTGTCTCGAGCAGGCAGAGCTAAATACATAACTTTCATAGCTCTACTATAAATAATGCGACCTACACACTTCCTTAAACCTAAAATAAGTCAAGAAGTAATTTTGTGTGGAAGTCAAACATTTGTTCAGAACGACAAAATCGAGACCTTTACATAGCCCATCTCTCATTGTCTATAGGAGTGATGTACACTGATCAAATTGCCCAAATGTTAATTTAGACATTCACAAATTTTACAGATTTTGACTCTCACTAATGTCATGAAATGTTTGGCAAAGTAGTAAAGAAGGTTGTATTATACTTTTCTTGTGTACTAGATCATATGGTTTGAAAAGTGATTTTTTTCTCAGACATAAATGAACAATTCCAGGTGAAAGCTAAAGGTCATAGCTTCCTGGGGGGAGGGACACCACTACATTAATAAAATGTTTCCCTCTTGCTAGATTGATGACTAAAGCCCTAGTGAAACAGTGCAAAATTGTTGTCAGCTCAACTGGTTAAATACAAGACCTGTTCATTGTGAAATGTATGTGTTCAAGTCTAATAATTTTGCTCTATATATTTTCTGCTCTGTATGTAATTTTATCTGTTTAAGCTGTTTGGATTGTTAATTGATATAACACAGGGCACCATTGAAAAAGAGACACTGGTCTCAATTGGGATTCCCTGTAAAAATAGAGAGGAATATGATAGAGGGAATATAATAGCGAGTATTATGATGGAGTGGAATATGATGGAGAGAAATATAATAGAGAGAATATGATGGAGGGAATATAATAGAGGGAATATGATAGAGGGAATATGATGGAGGGAATATGATAGAGGAATTTGATGGAGGGGAATATGATAGAGAATGAATGGAGGAATGTGTGACGCTCTTGAGCAACAAAGGTTGTCTGTTTGGTTATATCAACTGGAAAGACATGGATAAGAAAATGTTCAAACAATTTTAAACAATACTGTTCTATAGTCAGCTGATATTGATTTCTTTATTTAATTATTTATTAAACTTAAATGCTAAACATCAATGACACCTACTCTTCAATTACATTTTTTGGGCCTATATAATTACACATCCAGCTAATTTTATCCCTCTATGAGCATGTGTACCGTAAAGATACCGTAAGGATCACTAGACTGCAACAGCTCTCGTTGATTTAATCGATCAATGGCTCAGGTCACTTGACAAAGATAAACTTGTGGATGAGCTGCTTCTTGATTTTAGTGCTGCATTTGACCTTGTTGATCATATGGCTAATAGCTGAGGCCATTGAAGAGAGATGTTTTCTTGAACCCTCATTTCTTTTTTGGAACTTTGTTACTGAGGTGACATAGACTATGGAAGACTTGTTTTACTGTAGTAAGGTCGCCTATGTATTTCATTGATGATGATGATGATGATGATGATGATGATGATGATGATGAATATTGACATTATTGGTAGGCTGAGATCGAACAAACAACCTAAGTAAGCCTGGCTGCTATTTATGATATCTAAAACATATTGACTTGTAATTAGGCAAAACACATGTAGTTTGAATGGTCAACCATTTTATATGAGTTACAGCATTTTATTTTAATAAAAAATTAGGTTATATGGATTCATTGTATATATTAGGTATGACTGTGCTGCATAGGTACAAAAAATCTAAAATAAATAAACAAAATTGTGCCAGCATTTGATAACACATGAAAGCTGCTGTGGGTAACCATGGCAATGGGGACTCCATTGTGACATCACAAGATTCCGATTCTGGAAGGTTACCTGTTGCACAGACAAACTGAACAGTGCAAAGAGACTGATTCAACTAACCACTGACAAATTATTAATGTCCTATTTCATTAGTGAGAGAACACACTGCTTACTTCAGAGGTAGGTTGTACTATAACTTATTGTGAATGTGTTTCAGTAGTATAACTTATTTTCAAATTACTTGTGTATGAATGTAACATTTTAAGTACACCTAACATGACTAGTGAAACTGTTGAAGAGAGATAGTTTGCTTGAGTCCTCTTTTTGTGAGAAAATGCTTCATCCTGACACCTGAGATGTCATGTTACAATTGTAGTGAGCCAGCCTAATGGCTAATGCATTCTATTGATGACAGAAAAAAAACCTCTCTCTGTGTTAATCACCAACATATGTTGTAATCAATTATCTCAATAAATATGTACCAAAAGAGTAGGTTGTGTAAAAAAACAAGTACGCCTACCTAATTTGTAGCTGATTCATTTCTAATAAGAATAATATGTTCTTAATTGAATGGACATCCATTTCAAATGGTTGAATTGATAGACCTCTTTAAATTGAGGTGCACTCAAGGGCACTCAAAGAGAAGACTGGCATTTTTACCTCCTTGGTTTTTAAAATAGATGAAACTGTACAAGTTAGGTCCTGCATGGATACAGAGTCATTTTCTACCCAAAACACAGTGTTTTCAATGATATAATGGAAGTGATTAGTGTGGTTTGTGAGAACCAGGCCCAATATGGAGTAGAGCTACATGAGGGGTTGAATAAGGCTCAATAGTAAGGTACAGAAAGAGCCTGAAGTTTGCTTTTTAAAGTCTGTGTTGTGCTTTTTCATCTGCCATGGCAACGCCTTCGATCACAATGATGATGTCATGAAGGATATTGTTCACGAAATGATAAGAACAGCCAAAATCGATTCATTTGAAATTGGTCGCTTTTCCAGTAGCCAACTTTTTATTAGTAATTCAGATAGGCCTATTGCCTAAACATATCTGGATCAGGATTCTCACTTGCTTAATTGTAAGTAGCTGGGAAGAAAACGTGTGCACATTGTAAAGAGATGCATTATTATTTGGTTAGCAACACCCACTTACTACAACGTTGTGTATTTTCCAGAGTTATTGTTAGCTAAGAGGAAGACATGGAGGGTTCAACGCTGACACAGAGGAGGGGTGAGTGTCAGTTGGAGGAAAGGGCGATCTAGACAGACTACGTGATGGAGCTGGGAGCCAGGTTGGCTCTGGTTTTGCAGATCCAGAAGGATCAGGAGAAGAAGATGAAGAGGATTTGGTTCAAGACGAGGAAAATGCCAAAACTGATTGAGGAGGTAACAAGACCAACTTTGACAAAGTCGACTAGAGTTCTATTTAACAATATTAATTAAAGCAAATATAAGTTATTGTAAGGGCAAAATGTTTCATATGCCATGGAATGTAACCTAACAATGTTTTGTCCTTATTTCTTTTTGTATTAGGCTACACCATGGCAATGCTTATAACTGTTCTTGTCTAAATGTGTTGTATCGTGTCTGTCTGTTTCAGTGAATTTATGTCCTCAGTTCTTATGGTTGTCTGGTCATAAAAAATAAACAACCGTTCTATCATAGACGCTCATATCAGGATTATGTGGTTGTCTCACCTAGCTACCTTAAGTTGAATGCACTAACTAACTATAAGTCGTTCTGGATAAAAGCGTCTGATAAATGGCTAAAATGTCAAATGTTATGCTGGGTGTGGGGCATGTATTTTTACACTTAGCTGGCCCATTGGTAAGGGGACCCAGGGTTGGGACAGACTGGTGCAGAGCATCTGAGAGGACACACATATATATATATATATATATAGGTATCCTCTACTGTCTGATCTGGTGGCATGAAGTCATTGTCAAAGACTGTTGACAATGACTTCATTGTCAACAGTCAAACGAGAGGACCTATGGACAGATACACATCTTTCCTCAATGCTGCATCGATACCTGCCACACTTCTTTGACGAAGACTCCATGCAGCCACATCAGGCAGTAGAGGGCACCACTGAGGTCTCAGTTGCTCCAGTGGCAATATCTAATGTCGAGGAAGAGGACAGATTCTATCCTTACTCCCTCCCACCCCTGGCTCAGCGGTTCATTGGCAATTCATTCAATTTCCTCGAAACCTCCCAGCCTGCTGTTTCAGCCACAGAGTGCCCAGTTGCCACAGAGGCCACTGCTACCACAGCCACTGTCAAGTGAGAGAATCCATGGGCAGCTAGAAGTCTTCCTTCAGTGCTGCCTCCATGCCTGCCAACAGTCTTTGACAATGACTTCATGCCACCAGATCAGACAGTAGAGGATACCTATGAGGTCTCAGTTGCTACAGAGACCACTGCAGGCACAGCTACTGTTGATTTTGGAGTGTAAAGATCAGCAGCTAAATGCCCTGTCCCAATGCTGCCTCCAGGTCTGCCACTTGTCTTTGAAGTTGACTACAAACTGCCAGGGGAGGCAGTAGAGGACACCACCAAGTGTCCAGTTATCAGTGAAACAAACAATGATGTGTCCACTCACCTCAAAGAGGACATGGCAGCTGATCAAAGCCATCCTGACCCTGCAGCACTGCCTCCAAGCTCGCCATGTATCCGAGACTCTGACCACAAACTGACCAAGGAGACGAAAGAGGATGCCACCGAGTCCTCCGTTACCACAGCGATCACTGCAGGCACATCCATTGTCCAGGGAGAGGACCTGTTGGGTGATAAAAGCAAGGCTCCAATGCTGCCTTTAAAGTTGCCACACATTCTAGACAATGACCACAAGCAGCCAGAGGAGGCAGTAGAGGACACCACCAAGAGTCAAGTGTCCAGGGAAGCAGCCGTGTCCACTGTCCACACAGAGGAGTTTTTGGCTGATAAAAGTCCTCCTGCACCTGCAACACTGCCTCTAATCCTGACCTGCACCCACAACAATGACCACAAACAGCTATGGAAGACAGTTGAGTGCACTACAAAGTGCTCAGTCGACACAGAGGCAACTGTTGCCATTTACACCTGGGATGATAAAAGTCCTCCAGGTCTGCAATGCATTCACAACAACAATGACCACAAGCAGCCAGAGGAGACAGTTGAGGACACAACAGAGTGCTCAGTTAACACAGAGGCAAGTGCAGTTGCATCCACTGTCAAGAGAGAGGAACTGATGAGTGATAAAAGCCCTGTCCTAGCACTTCCTCCAAGCCTGGCATGCATCCATGACAAGGACCACAAGCAGCCAGAGCAGAAAGGGAAGGGCACTAGTGAAGAGGTGGATCGCTGCCCTCATGCTCACCAGCTGGTCCCAGATGCTAACTTAACTCTGGCAACCCCTCTGCTCTGCTTGGCCACTAAGACGCCTGTTAGAGTGAGAGCCTCCATATGCAGGTCAGAGGATGAGGAACCCAGGCCCTGGGCGCTGGAAGAGGCAAAGGTAGGTGTCCTATTTTAAACTACCGTAATTTCCACACTATAAGGCGCACCGGAGTATAAGCCGCAGCAGCTAAATTGAATGATGTGTACATATATAAGCCGCACTGGACTATAAACCGCAGGTGTTTTAATGTTTAATTACCATATGTAAGGGTTCGTGCACAGAGGGGATTGTCGGGAAAGAGATGGCTGCTTGAGGAAGCTCCCATTTATTAACATTTCAACAAACAAGTTGCATATTTGCATAACGTATTCAAGTGTTACCATTTAGTGCAATAGTAGCTACAGAACATATACTGTGCTGTGTAAACTGTACTGTATCACATAACGTTTCAGACACATTCAACTTTCAAACTTAAACCGTGCGCTCCCATCGCACATACCGGCAGTGATCTACAGCAGTGGTTTTCAACCAGTGGTCCTTGAGGGAGTGCTAGGGGTTCACCAGCAAAATGTGTTAATAGCGTCACAATCATTTAACAATTTAACTTTGGTTATTTTGGAAAAACCTTGAAAAAGTGTGCACATCTTTGAATATTTATCTACATTATAGCCTACAGTAGTACCATAACAAAAAACAAAGCTTACAGCGCTTGACTAGGCAATATCAATGGCTAAATTAAATGTTTTTTTTTTTTAAGTGCGTAAACCTAAAGTTGCAGCAACACGGCTGCTTAAAATATACGGTAATCAACCTACCATTAATCCTCGTCTTCATCTTTTAGGCTAAGGTGCAGTACACGGCTGTAACCAGAAAAGTCAAGTCATTAATCCTCATCTCAGTCTTCTTCCTGCGTACTAAAACCACCAAAGTCCTCATCTTCAGTGTCGGAAACGAACAGGCTCAGGGTAATGTTTGTCTGTCTTGCTCTTGTTCTGTCTCTCGTTCTGTCTCTCGTACCACTCTCGGTTCCACTTTTACTTTTGCGCGCTACCTGTGTCACTCTTTTCCGGCCTCCAGGTTTCCTGCTGGAGCCCGCCGCTTAAAGGTGGTCGGGCGCGGACCGGTCATAAAGCCCATAGAGTTAAAGTTGTTGGACTGTAACCTGTAAAATCCATAGATTTAGGAGGTCTTCTAGTGGCCGTTAGCTGTAAAAATACATAGATTAGCCGCACCGTTATAATATATATATATATATATATATATATAATATAAGCCGCAGGGTCGAAAAAATTGGAAAAAAGGCGCGGCTTATAGTCCGAAAATTACGGTACTACTCTACAGGGTTGAGGGTCTGTTCCATTTCAATTCAAAGCATTGAATTAAGTACTTCCTGAATTGACTGGAATTGAAATGGAATTGACCCCAACCCTGCTAATATATGCTCATAGTATAAAACATCACCCCTTACTAGGGTTAACATTTGTATTACGTTTGGTGTGGACCCAGGAAGAACATCTATGGCTATTACAAAATTGGTTTGGGATACAAAAAAACAAGTTACCTCAATTACTGTCCTCTAAATTGTGTGCCCCATGAGGCCATCAATGTATGTTGATCACTCAAATGTGTATTGAATGTGCCACATTGGAACAATATTACATCTAGAGTCAATGTCTTCCTGTTAGGATTATTGGACAGGCATTGACATTGAGAGTGAAGAGAGGAGCGTCAAGGAGGAGGTGAGCCCGAGGGAGGGTTTGAAGGGTGAGGCGGACCGTGCCCATTCCAAGAGCTCCAATGGGACGGTTTCATCAGAGAGAGCAGAGACCATCCTGGGAAGAGTGGGCTTTCTGGCCATGAACCTCAAGCAGAAAGTCACATTTTTAAAGATGGAGGAAAAAGAGAAAAATAAGGAACTGAATAAGAAGTTGAAAAATGACGAGAAAGAGAGAAAGGTCTCTTGCCTCGAGGTTTTCGGGAGAGGTTGTGTTTTCTCTAGCAGGAGATAAGCTGGCTTCTTATATGTTGTTGAGTAAAGCTTAAACCATGTATTTAGATTTTATGTAGGTATTGTAGTCAGGCATTATAGGTAGTTTACTTAGGTAGTTATTGTAGGTAATTATTGTAGGTAAGTATTCTATTCGGTGGACCCCGGCGAAGCACGAGTGCTAGCTAACCCACCACTTGGACCAACAAAGCTAGCTAGCTAGCGGGTAGCTACTGGTAAATTTTAGCAACTGTGGTTAGTTGTTTCCAATGTTATTTCAAGCTTAAGAGTACCTGTAATTGAGCCAGCTAGCTACCGACCATTCAGCTGTTCTTCTAACCTCATTATCCGAGGCATTAACGTTAGATGGTTGGTGGCTGCTGTACTTAATTACAGCTACTGATTGCAGCCTGCCACCCAGTTAGTTGGCGTTGGGTAAGTTTGGCTTCATACATAGCTTGGGCTTTGTCGAGTAAGGCTTAAACTATGTATTTAGATTGTAGTTAGGTATTATAGGTAGGCATCGTGGGCTGTATATTATTAGGTATTATAGGTAGGCATCGTGGGCTGTTGTGGGTAGTTGTTGTTTGTAGTTATTGTAGGTTACTTTTGTATTCGGCGGTGCCGGGTCTAGCACGAAGCTAGCTAGCTAACTCACCTCCTGGACTAGCTGGCTAGTAGCTATTAGCAACGGTAGCAACTAAATATAATATCCTTTTAGCCAGCTACATTCGTTCGCAGCGACGCTGTTTTTCAAACAAAGTCAACACAGCAGCCATTGCTAGCTAGCCAACACTATCAGCTGGCTGTACTGTGGTAGCTAAATACAATATCTTTGTGCTAGCTAGCCAACGTTTAATCATTGCTGCGTTATGCGTTATGGTAAGTTTGGCTTCATACATAGCTTGGGATCTGTCGAGTAAGGCTTAAACTATGTATTTAGATTGTAGTTAGGTATTATAGGTAGGCATCGTGGGCTGTATATTTTTAGGTATTATAGGTAGGCATCGTGGGCTGTTGTGGGTAGTTGTTTTATGTAGTCACTGTAGGTTACTTTTGTATTCGGCGGTGCCGGGTGTAGCACGAAGCTAGCTAGCTAACTCACCTCCTGGACTAGCTGGCTAGTAGCTAGCTAGCCAACACTACCAGCTGGCTGTACTGTGGTAGCTAAATACAATATCTCTGTGCTAGCTAGCCAACGTTTAATCATTGCTGCGTTATGAAAGAACTAGACACGGACACGAATTATCTGTTTAGTGTGTTAACACACTATTGGTAGTCCGTGTAACCAAGTATTGGTGCTAAACTGTGTGTTGTTGGATGCTACCATGCTAGTTAGCTATGGCGTCATAGTTAGCTAGCTGAATAAAGTAAGTTGAGTCTAGTCCTTGAAACATTGAACCATTGTAGTTTACAACAATTCTAACTTCTAAAGTGGAAGTTGGGAGAGTTTTATTCGGGTGGTTCAGTGAAACAATTATAGTTTCCGAGGTGGAAGTTGGGAGAGTTATAAATAAATAAAATAATAAATTGGTCATTTAGCAGACGCTCTTATCCAGAGCGACTTACAGGAGCAATTAGGGTTAAGTGCCTTGCTCAAGGGCACATCGACAGATTTTTCACCTAGTCGGCTTGGGGATTAGAACCAGCGACCTTTCGGTTACTGGTACAACGCTCTTAACCACTAAGCTACCTGCCACCAGTTATATTTTTTTGGTGAGGGAGGCCTTGCTCTCTCCTTTCCCAGATGTTTAGTTCATTTCATTCCGATCTCCTCTGCATTATTGTAGCCATCTGCTACAGCCTGTCAACTATGCCTCTGCCTATCCCTGTTCTCTCCTCTCCGCACAGGCTACACAAACGCCTTTCACCGCGTGGCTGCTGCCTCTCTAACCTGGTGGTCCCTGCACGCACCACACACCTGGAGTTCCAGGTCTCAGGCAGCCTCTGGAACTGCCGTTCTGCTGCCAACAAGGCTGACTTCATCCCAGCCTATGCTACCCTCCAGTCCCTCGACTTTCTGGCGCTGACGGAAACATGGATTACCACCGAAAACACTGCTACTCCTACTGCTCTCTCCTAGTCTGACCATGTGTTCTCGCATACCCCGAGAGCATCTGGTCAGAGGGGTGGTGGCACAGGAATCCTCATCTCTCCCAAGTGGTCATTCTCAATTTTTCCCCTAACCCATCTGTCTATCTCCTCATTTGAATTCCATGCTGTCACAGTCACTAGCCCATTTAAGCTTAATATCCTTGTCATCTATCGCCCTCCAGGTTCCCTTGGAGAGTTCATCAATGAGCTTGACGCCTTGATAAGTTCCTTTCCTGAGGATGGCTCACCCTTCACAGTTTTGGGGGATTTCAACCTCCCTACGTCTACATTTGACTCATTTCTCTCTGCCTCCTTCTTTCCACTCCTCTCCTCTTTTGACCTCACCCTCTCACCGCCCCCCCCCCCTACTCACAAGGCAGGCAATACGCTTGACTTCATCTTTACTAGATGTTGCTCTTCTACTAATCTCACTGCAACTCCCCTCCATGTCTCCGACCACTACTTTGTATCCTTTTCTCTCTCGCTCTCCTCCAACACTACTCACTCTGCCCCTACACAGATGGTAACGCGCCGCCGCAACCTTCGCTCTCTCTCTCCCACTACTCTCTCCTCTTCCATCTGCTCAATCCTTCTCCCTCCAATCTCCTGATTCTGCCTCCTCAACCCTCCTCTCCTCCCTTTCTGCATCCTTTGACTCCCTGTGTCCCCTATCCTCCCGGCCGGCTCGGTCCTCCCCTCCAGCTCCGTGGCTTGACGATTCATTGCGAGCTCACAGAACAGAGCTCCGGGCAGCTGAGCGGAAATGGAAGAAAACTAAACTCCCTGCTGACCTGGCATCTTTTCACTCCCTCCTCTCTACATTTTCTTCATCTGTTTCTGCTGCTAAGGCCACTTTCTACCACTCTAAATTCCAAGCATCTGCCTCTAACCCTAGGAAGCTCTTTGCCACATTCTTCTCACTGCTGAATCCCCCCCCCCCCCCAACACCCCCCACCTCCCTCTCTGTGGATGACTTCGTCAACCACTTTGAAAAGAAGGTTGACGACATCTGATCCTCGTTTGTTAAGTCTAATGTCACTGCTGGTCCTGCTCACACTGCCCTACCCTATGCTTTGAGTTCTTTCTCCCCTCTCTCTCCAGATAAAATCTTGCGACTAGTGACTGCAGGCCGCCCAACAACCTGCCCGCTTGACCCCATCCCCTCCTCTCTTCTCCAGACCATCTCCGGTGACCTTCTCCCCTACCTCACCTCGCTGATCAACTCATCCTTGACCGCTGGCTATGTCCCTTCCGTCTTCAAGGCTTTGCACCCCTTCTCAAAAAACCAACACTCGATCCCACTGATGTCAACAACTACAGACCAGTATCCCTTCTTTCTTTTCTTTCCAAAACTATTGAGCGCGCCGTCTTTAGCCAACTCTCTTGCTATCTCTCTCAGAATGACCTTCTTGATCCAAACCAGTCAGGTTTCAGGACTGGTCATTCAACTGAGACTGCTCTTCTCTGTGTCACGGAGGCTCTCCGCACTGCTAAAGCTAACTCTCTCTCCTCTGCTCTTGTCCTTCTAGACCTGTCTGCTGCCTTTGATACTGTGAACCATCAGATCCTCCTCTCCACCCTCTACGAGCTGGGCATGTCCGGCGCGGCTCACTCCTGGATTGCGTCCTACCTGACCGGTCGCTCCTACCAAGTGGCGTGGCGAGAAGCTGTCTCCGCACCATGTGCTCTCACCACTGGTGTCCCCCAGGGCTCAGTTCTAGGCCCTCTCCTTTTCTCCCTATACACCAAGTCACTTGGCTCTGTCATATCCTCACATGGCCTCAACATTGATACACAACTAATCTTCTCCTTTCCCCCTTCTGATAACCAGGTGGCGAATCGCATCTCTGCATGTCTGGCAGACATATCAGTATGGATGACGGATCACCACCTCAAGCTGAACCCTGGCAAGACGGAGCTGCTCTTTCTCCCGGGGAAGGACTGCCCGTTCCATGATCTCGCCATCACGGTTGACAACTCTGTTGTGTCCTCCTCCCAGAGTGCGAAGAGCCTTGGCGTGACCCTGGACAACACCCTGTCGTTCTCCGCTAACATCAAGGCGTTGACCCGATCCTGCAGGTTCATGCTCTACAACATTCGGAGAGTACGACCCTGCCTTACACAAGAAGTGGCACAGGTCCTAATCCAGGCACTTGTCATCTCCCGTCTGGATTACTGCAACTCGCTGTTGGCTGGGCTCCCTGCCTGTGCCATTAAACCCCTACAACTCATCCAGAATGCCGCCGCCCGTCTGGCGTTCAACCTTCCCAAGTTCTCTCACGTCACCCCCCTCCTCCGCACACTCCACTGGCTTCCAGTTGAAGCTCGCATCCGTTACAAGACCATGGTGCTTGCCTATGGACTAGTGAGGGGAACGGCACCTCCGTACCTTCAGGCTCTGATCAGACCCTACACCCAAACGAGGGCATTGCGTTCATCCACCTCTGGCCTGCTGGCTCCCCTTCCTCTGCGGAAGAATAGTTCCCGCTCAGCCCAGTCAAAACTGTTCGCTGCTCTGGCACACCAATGGTGGAACAAGCTCCCTCACGACGCCAGGACAGTGGAGTCACTCACCACCTTCCGGAGACATTTGAAACCCCACCTCTTTAAGGAATACCTGGGATAGGATAAAGTAATCCTTCTGAGGAGCTGAAAAAGAGAGAGAAAGCTCAAGCTGAGCTCCTGGAGATGGAGCAAAAGATTCAAAAAAAGGAGGAGAATAAGAGAGAAAAGAGGAGGAAAGAGGAGAGGAAGAGACTGGAGAAGAGGAAAAAGAGGGAGCCAGCTGGAGGTGGAACTGAGAGGGTGATAGAAGAGCAGGGAAGGGATGAAAGCTTGAAGATGAATGAGTAGACTGGGTAAGAGAGAGAGAGAAAAGAGAGATACTGTATTTTTGCATGCAATGAAAAACAAAGAATAAAAAAATAAATGTTTACTCTGTTTGTTTTTTGTCAAGGCATACCGTACAAAACATTATAAACACAAAATGTTTACTTTTCGCAAATTTGGGGAGTGTTGCACAGTTTAAATGTTGAATCCTAAAACGACACTAAGCACTCCTACATGTTGAAAGGATTGGATAGGTGTACATATACATTAGGTGTAATATGGCAAACAAAGCCTATCAGAGGGAAATGTAGAGCCATTACCAGTGTTTATACCTATGGGATAGGTAGAGAAAATTCTAAAACAATCTCACAAGCTCTCATCCATGGTCAAATGAACTACTGTTGTCTGGAGTAATGCAGGTGTTGGTGACCTAAAGAGACTGCAAATAGCACTCAATAAGGCAGCAAGAAAGGTTCTGCAATGTGGTTATGAGATGTTCTCCATAGAATTACATAATGCACTCGAATGGCCGACTGTCAAGGAAATGATTAAAAAAACACACAAAAAAACATTTTTCATAAAATGTACTGAAAGACCAACCGCCAAATGTGATTAACTGGATATGATCAAAGACGACTCGTAAAGGTAATAGGAATCTGGATCTGTTTCCTTTTCTTTTTACTTTGCTTTTGTTATTATTATTATTTTTTAAAGTTTTCTTTTTACATTTCGTAAAATGTAATAATTACAAAAACATTTCATTTTAATTTCAATTTAGTAACATACTGTATCATTCAAATAAATATTATTTTTTGTCTAATCATGTTTTTTGCCTTTGAAGCTTAATATTTTGTAATATAATGTATGACTGACATGAGGGTAATCAAAGGGAGAGAGATAAGGGTAACAATGAAGACTTCTTCCATTACCAAGTGATGAGTGGAAGTGTACAGTGCCCTCCTTAATTATTGGCAACAGAAGGAAATATGAACAAAAAAGGCTGTGAAAACATGTCATTGTGGTCTATCAGCTTGATCTTACACTCAAAATATAATATGAATCTACCCTTTAATTGAGTAAACATTGTTCAAATAAAAAATAATCGTCATCAACAAATCATTATTTTATTCAAAAACATGCGTGTCACAATTATTGGCTGCCCTATAAATTATTTTGAACAAAATCTAATTGAGTGCATTTGTAAAGTATTCAGACCCCTTGACTTTTTCCACAATTTGTCTTATTCTAAAATTGATTAAATTGTTTTTTTTCCTCATCAATCTACACACAATACCCCATAATGACAAAGTGAGAACAGGTTTTTAGACTTTTTTATAAATGTATTAAAAATAACAAATGGAAATTTCACATTTACATAAGTATTCAGACCCTTTACTCAGTACTTTGATGAAGCACCTTTGGCAGCTATTACAGCCTCGAGTCTTCTTGGGTATGACGCTACAAGCTTGGCACACCTGTATTTGAGGAGTTTCTCCCATTCTTCTCTGCAGATCCTCTCAAGCTCTGTCAGGCTGGATAGGGCGTGTCGCTGCACAGCTATTTTCAGGTCTCTCCAGAGATGTTAGATCGGGTTCAAGTCCGGCTTCTGGCTGGGCCACTCAAGGACATTCAGAAACTTGTCCCGAAGCCACTCCTGCGTTGTCTTGGCTGTGTGCTTAGGGTCGTTGTCCTGTTGGAAGGTGAACCTTAGCCCCAGTCTGAGGTCCTGAGCGCTCTGGAGCAGGTTTTCATCAAGGATTTCTCTGTAAATTGCTCTGTTCATCTTTCTATTGATCCTGAGTAGTCTCCAAATCAAATCAAATCAAATTGTATTTGTCATGTGCCGAATACAACAGGTGTAGACCTTACCGTGAAATGCTTACTTACAAGCCCTTAACCAATAATGCAGTCCAAGAAATAGAGTTAAGAAAATATTTACTAAATACACTAAAGAAAAAAATAAAATAAAAAGTAACAGAATAAAATAATAACGAGGCTATATACAAGGGGTACCGGTACAGAGTCAATGTGTGGGGGTACAGGTTAGTTGAGGTAATTTGTACATTTAAGTAGGGGTAAAGTAACTATGCATAGATAATAAACAGCGAGTAGCAGAAGTGTAAAAACAAAGGGGGGAGGTGTCAATGTAAATAGTCTGGGTGGCCATTTTATTAATTGTTCAGCAGTCTTATGGCTTGGGGGTAGAAGCTGTTAAGGAGCCTTTTGGACCTAGACTTGGCACTCTGGTACCGCTTGCTGTGCGTAGCAGAGAGAACAGTCTATGACTTGGGTGACTGGAGTCTTTGACAATTTTTTGGGCCTCCCTTCTGACACCGCCTAGTATATAGGTCCTGGATGGCAGGAAGCTTGGCCCCAGTGATGTACTGGGCCGTACGTACTACCCTCTGTAGCGCCTTACGGTCGGATGCCGAGCAGTTGCCATACCCGGCGGTGATGCAACCGGTCAGGAGGCTCTCGATGGTGCAGCTGTAGAACTTTTTGAGGATCTTGGGACCAATGTCAAATCTTTTCAGTCTCCTGAGGTGGAAAAGGCGTTGTCGTGCCCTCTTCACGACTGTCTTGGTGTGTTTGGACCATGATAGTTTGTTGGTGATGTGGACACCAAGGAACTTGAAATTCTCGACCCGCTCCACTACAGCCCCGTCGATGTGAATGGGGCGTGTTCACAGTCCCTGTCCTGAAAATCCTCCCCACAGCATGATGCTGCCACCACCATGCTTCACTGTAGGGATGGTGCCAGGTTTCCTCCAAACGTGATCTCATCCCAGGTAAGAGGGGGAGTGGCAGCAGCAGCAGGTTCTCCCCATGTGAGCTGAGTCCAGTGGACCAGTCCTGTATCCCCCCTCCCAGACAGCGACAGTGGTCTGAACCATGGCTAGCTATCCACAATCTGGCTTGACTAAACAAGGTCTACCAAGAGGGAAGGAGGGAGAGGAAGGTAGAGGAAGAGAAAGAGGGAGGAGAGGAAGGAGGAAAGGGAGAAAAGGGTTCTCTCCATCACGACTGTAAGAAGGAAAGGAGGGAGAAGGCCGAGCAAGAGGAAGAGGAAGAGGTGGAAGATGACAAGGAGAGTTGATCTGTCCATCACTACCATAAGGAGATCTCTTCTGGGGGCTCTTGTTCTCTCCTCTTTCCCACAGAGGAGCACCTTTTGCAGGCAGCCCAGAGCAGACTCTCCGCTGAGAGAAGGCTAGCCCCTGGAGGTTTCACTTTGGATTTATACAGAGAACCCCCCAGGACTCAAACTGCTTTACATTGTAGAGGGGGATCTAATCTCATTGGAGGCGAACCAATGACCCAGAAATGCTCCGTGGACAGACTTCCTCCCTGCTCCCCGTCTCGCTGGCAAGGGGCTCGTAGGAACACCCTCCCCTCCTTGACTCCAGCTCCACCCCTTCTTCACCTGCCCCCCTTATCATGTTATGAGTCTCACCTACAGGTCCCACCCCCTGGCCTACCTGTTGCAGGTGTAAGTATGGTGTGTCGGACACAGCTGCCCTCCACCTCCTCCCCCTCCTCCCCCTCCTCCCCCTCCTTCCCTCTTTCTCCCACTCCCCCCATCTCTCGCGCTCTCTCCTCCTCCCCCTCTCTTCCCTTTAAAGCAATACTTAGACCAGGCTTTCTGCCTCCTCTACCCCTCTCCACCTCATCTTCCATTCCTACTCTCTTTCTCTCCACCTCCTCTTCCTCCTCTTTGTTCCCCCTCTCCCGCCCTCCAGTGAGAGAGGCAGGTCACCTCGCCGTCACTCTATCCAGCTGGAGCAACTCCACTGAGAGGGCGAGGAGGAGAGGATAGGTATAGAGGAAGACCAGAGGAGACAAGAGGGAGAGGAGGAGAGGAGGAGAGGGAGTGAGACACTATGTTAGCTGTTGTGGTGTGATATATGTAGTTACTTGTAATAACCACTAGAGCAGGGGTGTCAAACTCATTTTGGTTCAGGGGCCACATACAGCGCAATCTGATCTCAAGTGGGCCGGGCAAGTAAAATAATAGCAAAATAACCTATAAATAACGTCAACAAATCTTTACCTTGTTTTTCAATATTATGCCTTAATTTATCATTTAGCCTACATATGTGCATTATAACTCACAGATCACAGTGGATCTACAAAGGCACAAAACATTTATTCACAGATAGGCCTATGGAACTGAGAAAATTGCATTTCACTTTGATTAAAACAACTTGTTTTATTAACTTATTAACTTAACTTATTTTAATGTACAGTATACATTCTGACCACCTGAACTGACTCACCACACTATGCACAAACTAAAGTCGGAGCAATGAAGAACGTTATCACAATGTTCATGGTCTTTAAATATTACATTACCACAGTAAATGTTATTTTTTCACAGAACTGTATTCTTCAGAGTGAAAAAAGTCTCTTAAAGAGCATTACAAGTCTTACAATTAGACTTGACCTACTCGCTGTTTAACCCCCTCCCCTCTCTTTCTCTCACTTCGGCCTACCGGCTGCTCCTGAAACTTGGCATCTTTTAGCCTTCACGACAGCATCAATATCAGGTGTCAAATCCTGAGTAGCAGCCAATTTCATAATGTCATTTAAGTGCTTGTGTGTTAGCCTTGAGCGCAGCTTTGTTTTATTAATGTTCATTACAGAGAAAACCTGTTCACAAAGATAGGTAGTCCCAAACATGCATAAAACCTTTGCAGCCAGGGCTGTTAATTTGGGGCACCCTGGCAAGAGATACTGATAAATGTGTCCAAGCCCACAGAGGCAAATTTGTCCTTCATGCCTGAATCACACTGCAAGTCAATTATTTTGAGTTGGATGTCAGCGGGCAGATCAGAAGCCTTGACTGTGAATGGCGAGCAAAAAACGGCAAATTCTGTCTCAAGTTCACAGAAGACCTGAAACCGTCGCTCAAACTCCCGCAGCAATCCTGTAATCTTGTCTTTGTATTGAGCCATGTCAGCATTAAGTCCGGTCGCACGCACATCTCTTAGACAAGGGAAATGAGCGGTGTCACCGCTAGATAGTTGTGTCTCCCAGAGTGACAGTTTCAACTTGAATGCGCGTATGCTGTCATAATACTGAGTGACAACTTTTTTGCGGCCCTGCAACATTTTGTTAAGATTATTCAGGTGCTCTGTAATATCCACCAGAAAGGCAAGATCCTGCACCCATTCTAGGCATTTAAGTTCCTTCACTGGTATGCCTTTTTTCTCCATGAACTGTTCAATTTGCTCTCGTAGCTCAAAGAAACGCTTCAGCACGGCACCTCGGCTTAACCACCGTACTTCAGTGTGGTATGGCAAGCCATGCGTAATGTCTTTATCACTGAGAAGACTGTGTCACGGTTTCGGCCGAGGCTGCCTCTCTCCCTTGCTCGGGCAGGCTTCGGCGTTCGTCGTCTCCGGAATACTAGCTGCCACCGTTGGATGTTTCTATGTTCGTTTGCTTTGGTCTGATTGTTGTACACCTGTTTCTCGTTTAGTGTAATTAGTGTCCTATAAGTTCTCGTTGTGTCTTGTCTAGTGTTGTGTGTTATTGTTTTCTCTTAGTGCGTTGTTGGACGTTACATTCGTATTTGCTCGGTAGAGCTGTTCTCCACTGTGTTGGAGCCTTATTGCGCACCTGTTTTGTGCGCCCGTTTTGTTTCTCGCCTGCGTGCGGAGTTTTCTTCTTCGGGCTAGTTGGGCATTTGACCCTGTTATTTCTTCACTAAAGTCTTTGGACTGTGCTTCTGCGTCCTGCGCCTGATTGCACCACCACACCCACCTACAGCCACACTGACAGAATAACACACCTTGAAAATGGAATCAGCAGGAGCCGCAGCAGCCCAGGCGACGCTGGAGGAAAAGGTCCGGGAACAGAGTGACCAGATCCTGCAGATGGGGTCCGCACTGCAGGAGGTGATCACCACCCTCTGAGGCTGGGGGACTCCTCCACCGCCATCCTCTCCGCCAGCACCATCGGCCAGTCAGCCCGTTCCTGCGCCGGAACCCGGGGGAGTTCGACTCTCGCTCCCGAGAGCCTACGACGGGACCGCGGCCGGGTGTCAGGGATTCCTGCTCCAGGTGGAGCTATACCTGGCCACCGTGCACCCGGCGCCCTCGGGACATGAGAGCGTGTCCGCCCTGATCTCCTGCCTGTCCGGGAAGGCGTTGGAATGGGCCAACGCGGAGTGGAGGAGGATTTACGCGGGCACCATTACCTACGCCGAGTTCTCCCGCCGCTTCAGGGCGGTGTTTGACCATCCCCCGGAGGGGAAAGCGGCGTGGGAGCGTCTGGTCTTCCTCCGGCAGGGGAGAAGGAGTGCCCAGGAGTTCGCCCTTGAATTCCGTACTCTAGCGGCGGATGCAGGGTGGAATGAGCGGGCGCTCATCGATCACTACAGATGTAGTCTTCGCGAGGACGTCCGTCGGGAGCTGGCCTGTAGGGACACCAGCCTCTCGTTCGACCAGTTGGTCGACATGTCCATCAGGCTGGATAACCTACTAGCTACCTGCGGACGTTCCGAGAGGGGTCCGCCCATTTTACCCTCCAGCGTCCCTGAGCCATGCCCCATGGAGCTCGGGAGCGCTGGCGCTAGAGAGAGGAGGGGTCGGCTTACGAGGGGGTCCATCCCTTGCACCAACTGTGGTCGGGGAGGACACACCGCGGCTAGGTGCTGGGGATGGCCTCCTAGGGGAGAGGATGACAGGTCCCGCACTGGGGATTCCTTCCAGGTGAGTACGCGCCCCACTCACCCAGAGCTCTCTGTTGCACATTTCTGTATACCTGTGCGTTTTCCACAGGTAGCACCTCATTCCCAGCATAAGGCGCTGGTAGATTCAGGCGCGGCTGGGAACTTTGTGGATAAGAAGTTTTGTTTAGCCTTAGGGATTCCCCTTCTCCCTGTTGATGTTCCTTTCCCCGTTCATGCCCTAGATAGCCGTCCGTTTGGTGCGGGCTTGATCAGGGAGGTCACTGCGCCACTTAGGATGTGTGCGCTTGGGGGTCATCAGGAGATGATTCAGCTATTTCTAATCGACTCGCCTGTGTATCCGGTGCTGCTGGGCATGCCCTGGTTAAGTACCCACAACCCATCGATTTCGTGGCAGGAGAGAGCTCTGATGGAGTGGTCTGCTCAGTGTGTGGGTCGATGTCTGGGCGTTTCCGTAGGGGCTACCTCGGTGGAGAGTCCAAACCAGGTGCCCGCATTGCACGTTCCTCCTGAGTATGGGGATTTGGCTATTGCGTTTAGTAAGTCGAGGGCGACGCGGTTGCCGCCCCATAGGCAGGGAGATTGTGCGATAGACCTCCAGGCAGGAGCTGCGCTCCCACGGAGCCAAGTGTATCCTCTGTCTCAGGAGGAGAAGAAAGCCATGGAGACTTACATAGAGGAATCTCTGAGACAAGGTTACATACGGCCTTCCACTTCTCCTGCATCCTCGAGTTTCTTTTTTGTGAAGAAAAAGGATGGTGGGTTGCGCCCGTGCATCGATTATCGTGGTCTCAATCAGATCACGGTGAAGTACAGCTATCCACTTCCGCTGATTGCGATCATGACTGAGTCATTGCATGGGGCGCGTTTCTTCACTAAACTAGATCTCAGGAGCGCGTACAACTTGGTGCGCATCAGGGAGGGCGATGAATGGAAGACAGCCTTTAGTACCACCTCGGGCCATTACGAGTATCTGGTCATGCCATACGGGTTGATGAACGCTCCGTCAGTTTTCCAATCATTTGTGGATGAGATCTTCAGGGACATGCAGGGGGTGGTTGTGTACATAGATTACATTCTCGTGTACTCGCCTACCCGTGTTGAGCATGTGGCCCTGGTACGCAGAGTGTTGCGGAGGCTGGTGGAGCACGACCTGTATGTTAAGGCAGAGAAGTGTCTGTTTTTCTAGGAGTCGGTCTCCTTTTTGGGTTATCAGTTGTCTGCGTCAGGGGTGAAGATGGAGGTCGGCCGGGTGTCAGCCGTGCGTAATTGGCAAACACCAACAACTGTGAAGGAGGTGCAACAGTTTTTGGGGTTTGCGAATTACTACCGGAGGTTTATCCGGGGTTTTGGACAGGTGGCAGCTCCCATCACGTCTCTTTTGAAGGGGGGTCCGGTGCGTCTGCAGTGGTCGGCCGAGGCGGACAGGGCGTTTGGGAGGCTGAAGGACCTGTTTACCTCGGCCCCGGTGCTGGCGCATCCGGATCCCTCTTTGCCATTTCAGGTAGAGGTGGACGCGTCTGAGGCCGGTATAGGAGCCGTACTGTCTCAACGGTCAGGCGTGCCACCTAAGCTCCGCCCTTGTGCATTTTATTCCAAGAAGCTCAGTCCGGCGGAGCGAAACTATGACGTGGGAGACAGGGAGTTGTTAGCCGTGGTACAGGCCCTCAAGGTGTGGAGGCACTGGCTTGAGGGGGCTCAACACCCTTTCCTCATTTTGACGGACCACCGTAACCTGGAGTACATCCGGGCAGCGAGGAGGTTGAACCCTCGCCAGGCGAGGTGGAATATGTTTTTGACCCGTTTCACATTAAAGATCACGTACATCCCTGGGTCACAGAACGGTAAGGCAGACGCGCTGTCTCGGCGGTATGACACGGAGGAGAGGTCCGTGGAGCCTACTCCCATACTGCCGGAGTCTTGTCTGGTGGCACTGCTAGTGTGGGAGGTCGATGCTGAACTCGAGCGGGCGTTACGCACCGACCCTAGTCCACCTCAATGCCCGGAGGGTCGGAAGTACGTTCCGCTCGAGGTTCGGGATCGTTTGATCTATTGGGCTCACACGTCACCCTCCTCTGGACACCCTGGTATCGGCCGGACAATGCACTGTCTTAGTACCAAGTACTGGTGGCCCACATTGACGAGGGATGTGAGGGTTTATGTTTCCTCCTGCTTGGTGTGCGCCCAGTGTAAGGCGCCTAGACATCTGCCTAGGGATAAGTTGGTACCCCTGCCCGTTCCACAACGACCATGGTCTCACCTCTCGGTGGATTTCCTTACTGACCTTCCTCCTTCACAGGGTAATACCACTATACTGGTCGTTGTGGACCGGTTTTCTAAGGCCTGTCGTTTGCTCCCCATGCCGGGCCTTCCTACTGCCCTGCAAACTGCCGAAGCACTATTCACCCATGTGTTCCGGCACTACGGGGTACCCGAGGATATTGTGTCTGATCGAGGTCCCCAATTTACCTCCAGAGTCTGGAGAGCTTTTATGGAGCGGTTGGGGGTCTCGGTGAGCCTCACCTCGGGTTACCACCCGGAGAGTAATGGGCAGGTGGAACACGTGAACCAGGATGTGGGTAGGTTTCTCAGAACATACTGTCAGGACCGGCGGGAGGAGTGGGCAAGGTACGTTCCCTGGGCTGAGATGGCCCAGAATTCCCTACGCCATTCCTCCACTAACCTAACCCCTTTTCAATGTGTGTTAGGTTACCAGCCGGTTCTGGCACCTTGGCAGCAGAGCCAGATCGAGGCTCCTGCGGTGGATGAGTGGGCGCGGCGCTCGGAGGAGACATGGAACGCTGCACACGTCCACCTGCAGCGGGCCCTCCGACGTCATAAGGCGAGCGCTGATCTCCACCGCAGTGAGGGACCGGTGTACGCACCTGGTGATCGAGTCTGGCTCTCTACCAGAAACCTGCCCCTCCGCCTGCCCTGTCGGAAACTGGGTCGGCAGTTTGTAGGGCCATTTAAAGTCCTGAGAAGGTTGAACGAGGTATATTACAAATTACAACTACCTGTGGAGTATAAGAGTATTAACCCCTCGTTCCATGTGTCTCTTCTCAGGCCGGTGGTAGCTGGTCCACTCCAAGAAAATGAGATCATGGAGACTCCTCCGGCCCCATTGGACATCGAGGGGGTACCGGCGTACTCTGTACAGTCCATCTTGGATTCGAGACGTCGGATGGGGGGTCTCCAATATCTAGTGGAGTGGGAGGGGTACGGCCCAGAAGAACGGTGCTGGGTGCCGAGGAGAGACATTTTGGACCTGTCTCTCCTGACGGAATTCCATCAGGGGCACCCGACGCACCCTGCTCCGCGTCCTCCTGGTCGTCCCAGAGGCCGGAGTCGGCGCACGTCTGGAGCCGCGCGTCAAGGGGGGGGGGGGGTACTGTCACGGTTTCGGCCGAGGCTGCCTCTCTCCCTTGCTCGGGCAGGCTTCGGCATTCGTCGTCTCCGGAATACTAGCTGCCACCGTTGGATGTTTCTATGTTCGTTTGCTTTGGTCTGATTGTTGTACACCTGTTTCTCGTTTAGTGTAATTAGTGTCCTATAAGTTCTCGTTGTGTCTTGTCTAGTGTTGTGTGTTATTGTTTTCTCTTACTGCGTTGTTGGACGTTACATTCGTATTTGCTCGGTAGAGCTGTTCTCCACTGTGTTGGAGCCTTATTACGCACCTGTTTTGTGCGCCCGTTTTGTTTCTCGCCTGCGTGCGGAGTTGTCGCCTTCGGGCTAGTTGGGCATTTGACCCTGTTATTTCTTCACTAAAGTCTTTGGACTGTGCTTCTGCGTCCTGCGCCTGATTCCACCACCACACCCACCTACAGCCACACTGACAGACTGTCAAACTGATGGTGATTCAAACCTCTTGCTAGGATGAAATTAACAGTGCGGACAACCACCTCCATGACATGATCCATTTTTAATGATTTGCAACACAATGCTTCCTGGTGCAAAATACAGTGAAATGTCCAAAACTCTTGTCCTCCATTTGCGGCCTGTACTTTATCTCTGAATTTTGTCACAACACCTGCTTTTCTCCCAATCATTGATAGCGCACCATCTGTAGCCAGGCTGACGGCACGGGACCAGTCCACTCCGACTCTGTCCAGCGCTCCAACGAGAGAGGTCATAATTTCATCCGCTGTTGTAGTATCCGTCATAGGTACCAACCCAAGGAACTCCTCGGTGACTGTCAAAGTCGCATCAACACCACGAATGAATATGGCCAGTTGAGCAACATCTGTAATATCAGTGCTCTCATCAATTGCAACCGAAAATGCAACAAATAACTTGACTTTGTGATTCATTTGGCTCTCCAAGTCTGCCGAGAGATCTGAAATTCTATCTGCGACAGTGTTTCTCGTTAGGCTAATGTTGGCAAAGGCCTGTCGCTTTTCGGGGCACACGATTTCTGCAGCCTTTAGCATGCATGTTTTCACGAACTCACCCTCAGAAAATGGCTTGGATCCTAACGCTATCTCATTAGCAATAAGGTAGCTAGCTTTCACCGCTGCATCACTGACCTCTCGGCTACGGGTAAAAACAGACTGCTGTTTCTTCAGACCCACTAACAATTAATTTATCTTCTCTATTCTCAGTTGTCCTCGCAAATGGTTGTATTTTTCACCATGATGAGTCTCATAGTGGCGCCGAATATTATATTCCTTGAGCACTGAAACTTGCTGATTACACACCAAGCACACAGATTTCCCATTCACTTCTGTGAATAAATATGAATCAGTCCCTTTTTCTTGGAAAACTCTGCACTCTGTGTCAACTTTTCTCCTTTTTGATTAAGACATTTTGGTAATGTGGGTAATTTTGACAACAAGAGCTTAATAACGATAAGGCAAGATCGGCAGATGGCGCATTCTGGGCGCGTTAATGTCACGTGCTGTTTATTTCAGGATCTCTCGTTATTTAAGTGACACCTCTGCTGGACATATTTGGAATATCTGTTCCTTTAAAAAAAAAAAATGTGGACGCTCTAGTGCCGTATGATTGACATCCCTGCACTAGAGCATGCTGGACACTTATTTGGTGCTTGCTGACCTCAATGTGTGCATGCATATCAACAGTCTAAAGCAGTCATCTTCAATCCAAAGAATTAGTTG
Organism: Coregonus lavaretus; assembly: GCF_964263955.1. Taxonomy (NCBI): domain Eukaryota; kingdom Metazoa; phylum Chordata; class Actinopteri; order Salmoniformes; family Salmonidae; genus Coregonus; species Coregonus lavaretus. The sequence goes on from NC_140022.1 coordinate 15,506,297, forward strand.
GAATCATTTGTTTATTAGACATTTCCTATTTATACTGTATGGATAATAAAACCCATCCTTTATTCACTTGTGTTTTAGCTTTTTCCCCACACCCACACTGAAAATGTTACTATTACTTTAGTCTGTCTTGCTTTATGATAGTCACATGCCTCTACCTTTACAAGATGTCTGTCAGTATTCTTCATGAGGGCTTTAAAGCTAATGTTAATTTGACTGTGTACTTCAAGAACATACATGTATTTTCCAAGACAGACCTGTTACTGGCTGTGTCTAAATATCCATTCTAGCGTAATACATACTTAAACTGCATACTAATTTCGCCTTTGATCTAGTAGAATTCACTCTTCTTTTCTGACTCACTTGTTTGGCAACAGCTGATAGTCAGATAAATTGACGCGCTGTACCGAAATGAACGAATGACGGGAGTCAATGCAATCGCGCATTAGATGACAAATTCTGAGTACTATTGCCGCATTCACATGCTAGTCGGAACTTGGAACCCCGGAAATGTCAGACTTGCTTACTGGTTGTAGTTATACACGTGCCGCATTCTAAGAACAGTAAGTTGGACATTTCAGAGTTTCATAGGTCCGACTAGAATGTGAACGCGGCATAGTTTCTAAATTTCACATAAAGCTAAATGTTTTTACATTCTATTTATTACTCTAATATGGGTATTTGGACACTGCCTCTTTGTCTCTCACACACTGAGCACGAGCACAGTCATTATGGCCACAGCTTCCTCTGACCTGGCAGACCACCTGTGCTGTTCCATCTGCACAGACATCTACACTGAGCCTGTGTCTCTAAGCTATCAGCACACCTTCTGCAAGAGATGCCTCCAAGACAGCCTGAATGCTGGACACCAACTTTGTCAAGTGGGAAGGGCTCTGGTCAGAGACATAATCTTCCAGATCAACAGACTGATCAGGAACGTGGGCTACCAGCTGAAACTGGAGGAAAATGCTAAAAGACAGAGAGCTACAGCCGAGAGAGGAAACAGTAGAGAGATGAATGTCGTGAACATGGAGAGCCTCTGAAGCTGTTCTGTGAGACGGACAGTAAGCTGATCTCTGTGATCTGCAGAGATGGGTGAGACGACAGAGGACACACATTCAAACCAATAAGAGAAGCACATGAGGATCTGAAATAAGAGGTAGCCTCAGATTTATGCTACTTCAAGAAGGATATTCGTGTGCTGGAACACTCAAGAGATGAGCAGCAAAGAGAAATGTCTCAAGCAAACGAGACGTCAGATCATCTCAAAGTCCAGATCAGGTTGCTTGGTTGACAAGGAGATAGTACTTGCCAGGCTGGAAGAACAGCTAAAGGAGAAGACAGTTAAAACGGCCTCTCTTCAGTCTGAGCTGGACCTCACTGAGCCCAGAGACTTCCTGCTCTAGTGGATGGAGAGGGGCTGCCCTGAGATTAGGGAGAGGAGGAAGGAGGAGGAGTGGGTGGAGAGGAATATGATAGAGGGATTAGGATAGAGGGGAATATGATAGAGGGAATATATTGAGAGGAATGTGACAGAGAGGATTTGTTTCATTAGATCACTTTAAGACTTAAAATCTCTTAGGCTGACAGTCCCCGGAATCGGGCGCTAGAATTTCTTTAAAAAATATGTAATTGTTTGCATTACTTATTTGATTGATTTCCCACCGTTTTATATTTCAGAAGACATCCATCCAGACATTCCTAGAACCAGGTAAACGTTATCTGTCGAATAAACTTGTATTTGTCTCCCTCTGGTGTTCGGATGCATCAATACATCCATTTATCACTTAACTGCAACGTTAAGTCAAAGGGACGTTCCAGGAAAAAACATTTATCCATCCTTGACTGCTTCATGGCACAGACATGGCAAAGCAATCAATGAATTTGTTGCGAGCAGGCAGAGCTAAATACATAACTTTCATAGCTCTACTATAAAGAATGCGACCTACACACTTCCTTAAACCTAAAATAAGTCAAGAAGTAATTTTGTGTGGAAGTCAAACATTTGTTCAGAACGACAAAATCGAGACCTTTACATAGCCCATCTCTCATTGTCTATAGGAGTGATGTACACTGGTCAAATTGCCCAAATGTTAATTTAGACATTCACAAATTTTACAGATTTTTACTCTCACTAATGTCATGAAATGTTTGGCAAATTAGTAAAGAAGGTTGTATTATACTTTTCTTGTGTACTAGATCATATGGTTTGAAAAGTGTTTTTTTTTTCTCAGACATAAATGAACAATTCCAGGTGAAAGCTAAAGGTCATAGCTTCCTGGGGGGAGGGACACCACTACATTAATAAAATATTTCCCTCTTGCTAGATTGATGACTAAAGCCCTAGTGAAACAGTGCAAAATGGTTGTCAGCTCAACGGATTAAATACAAGACCTGTTCATTGTGAAATGAAGTCTAATAATTTTGCTCTATATATTTTCTACTCTGTATGTAATTTTATCTGTTTAAGCTGTTTGGAATGTTAATTGATATAACACAGGGCACCATTGAAAAAGAGACACTGGTCTCAATTGGGATTCCCTGTAAAAAATAAAGAGGAATATGATAGAGGGAATATGATAGCGAGTATTATGATGGAGTGGAATATGATAGAGGAATATGATGGAGGGAATATAATAGAGGGAATATGATAGAGGGAATATGATGGAGGGAATATGATAGAGGAATATGATGGAGGGGAATATGATAGAGAATGAATGGAGGAATGTGTGACGCTCTTGAGCAACAAAGGTTGTCTGTTTGGTTATATCAACTGGAAAGACATGGATAAGAAAATGTTCAAACAATTTTAAACAATACTGTTCTATAGACAGCTGATATTGATTTTTTTATTTAATTATTTATTAAACTTAAATGCTAAACATCAATGACACCTACTCTTCAATTACATTTTTTGGGCCTATATAATTACACATCCAGCTACTTTTATCCCTCTATGAGCATGCGTACCGTAAAGATACCGTAAGGATCACTCGACTGCAACAGCTCTCGTTGATTTAAAGTTGGCTACTGGAAAAGCGACCAAGTTCAAATGAATCGATTTTGGCTGTTCTTTGGCATCATCATTGTGATGCAAGGCGTTGCCATGGCAGATGAAAAAGCACAATACAGACTTTAAAAAGCAAACTTCAGGGTCTTTCTGTACCTTACTATTGAGCCTTATTCAACCCCTCATGTAGCTCTACTCCATATTGGGCTTGGTTCTCACAAACCACACTAATCAGTTCCATCATATCATTGAAAACACTGTGTTTTGGGTAGAAAATGACTCTATATCCATGCAGGACCTAACTTGTACACTTTCATCTATTTAAAAAAAACAAGGAGGTAAAAACGCCAGTCTTCTCTTTGAGTGCCCCTGAGTGCACCTCAATTTAAAGAGGTCTATCAATTCAACCATTTGAAATGGATGTCCATTCAATTAAGAACATATTATTCTTATTAGAAATGAATCAGCTACAAATTAGGTAGGCGTACTTGTTTTTTTACACAACATACTCTTTTGGTACATAGTTATTGAGATAATTGATTACAACATATGTTGGTGATTAACACAGAGAGAGGTTTTTTTTTTCTGTCATCAATAGAATGCATTAGCCATTAGGCTGGCTCACTACAATTGTAACATGGCATCTCAGGTGTCAGGATGAAGCATTTTCTCACAAAAAGAGGACTCAAGCAAACTATCTCTCTTCAACAGTTTCACTAGTCATGTTAGGTCTCCTTAAAATGTCACATTCATACACAAGTAATTTGAAAATAAGTTATACTACTGAAACACATTCACAATAAGTTATATTACAACCTACCTCTGAAGTAAGCAGTGTGTTCTCTCACTAATGAAATAGGACATTAATAATCTGTCAGTGGTTAGTTGAATCAGTCTCTTTGCACTGTTCAGTTTGTCTGTGCAACAGGTAACCTTCCAGAATCGGAATCTTGTGATGTCACAATGGAGTCCCCATTGCCATGGTTACCCACCGCAGCTTTCATGTGTAATCAAATGCTGGCACAATTTAGTTTATTTATTTTCTATTTTTTTGTACCTATGCAGCACAGTCATACCTAATATATACAATTAATCCATATAACCTAATTTTTTATTAAAATATAATGCTGTAACTCATATTAAATGGTTGACCATTCAAACGACATGTGTTTTGCCTAATTAAAAGTCAATTTGTTTTAGAAATCATAACTAGCAGTCAGGCTTACTTAGGTTGTTTGTTCGATCTCAGCCTACCACTAATGTCAATATTTGTCATTATCATCATCATCAATGAAATACATAGGCTACCTTACTACAGTAAAACAAGTCTTCCATAGGATATGTCACCTCAGTAACAAAGTTCCAAAAAAGAAATGAGGGTTCAAGAAAACATCTCTCTTCAATGGCCTCAGCTATTAGCCATATGATCAACAAGGTCAAATGCAGCACTAAAATCAAGAAGTAGCTCATCCACAA